>NC_139721.1:130430108-131075569 GCF_964211835.1 Anser anser | reverse complement strand
AATTGCATCAGCCTTCAGAAAGGATTTGTTAGAGCTCAGTGTCCCCAGTGGAAACCTTAAATATTTGCATTCTGCACACCTTGGTCACACAGCATATTAAGCCAAATCTCGACACATTCCATTGCTTGTGCAATCCAAAACAAGGCAACTGGTCTGAAAATGTTGCATATACGTTTCTGAATTGTCAGTTGTTATTGAGGAAAGCACCTAACTTTCATAAGACTTCAGCATTCTGAATGGAGCTTAGACAGATTACCAATGCAAACTTGCTGCCAAGCACGCTTGCCTAACAGGTTTTAGTTACTATGATATTCTGTGAAATTACATGACAATAAAATCACATTTTAAAAATATAATTGCAAATTTCACAGCTTGGCTAAAAACGAAATCAACTGTAGCAAAACTAAATCCTTGCAAGTGCTTAGCACTTCTGTTATTCTGACTGCATGCCATTCATCAGAAGAAAAAATCCCAATATAATACATTACTAACATCGGTTAAATCCTCACGAAGAATACGGGTAACTCTACAGTGTTGGAATCACCCAAAGTCATTTCTCTCCATCTGCCAAGAAAGCCATGCTCCACAGCAATCCCACACTTCTTCCTGATGAACAGGGGTCTGCCTCCAGAAATTCAGCCCTGGATGCCTTCCCATATCTCTTCTGTGATGACAGGATATGGCAGCAGAGCATTAATGCTAAAACTGTACATCCAATCATACTTCCAAATACCTGTATTTGTGAATAGCCATGGTAAAAACACCCTCCCCAGGCGAGTCTTTCCAGCTCCCATGGCAGCTGGATTGTGGGATCATACCAGGAATTTCACTGCCGCCTTTGCATTGCTAGTGCAGAGAGCACAAATCAAGTAGGACTTAGGGGACCCTGTTGTTACCATTTGGAAATCAGCACCTGTCATCACCTTCCTAAAATCAGACCTCTTAAGATTTGTTTCCATCCCAACAAATTAGGATGTGAAGAGCCAGAAAGTGTGGAAAACAAACCTATCTGGAAAGGAAATTGCGTGTCTGAGTTTAACAAATCATTAGGATTAAAATTTCCACTTTACCTGATACTTCCTGATATGTCTTGAGGTAACAGTCATGTTTGCTGTCTTGAGATGTCTCTTGGAGACTATGATCACACATTGGAAACAGGCAGACAGTGAGCTTGCCTTTTTGTTAGCTGCTGTCGTAATGGGCTGCCACAGAGCCGAACCCTGCAGGGCTGGCTTTGACCTGGGACAAATGTGCTGAGTGTGCCTAGTGCTGTTACCTGGCAGTGCCGTGAGATAAAAGGAAGTCATTATCCTTACTACTCATTTCATCGCCAATTTAGTACTATTTGTACCACTGCAACCACCCCCGTTACTGGGTTTTAGTACTGAATGTTTGGAGCTAGTCCCTGGAGCAGGCCACAGAGAGGAAGAACATAACTGAGGAGGGATGCTGTGTCACTGACCATTCATTCTCCCTGAGCCAAAACCACCTCTTCTCCTCTCAGAAAGGCATCATGCTTTTGCTGCTGACATAGCCACAAACTGCACCACATTCCTGTCGGGAAGTATGAAATTTTACCTTGCCTTTTAAGACGAAAAGGAGAATCCATACCACCTAACCGAGCGTATTTTACTGTTTGTTTTTTACAAATTTATGCTGTACACTTGATCTTTCTGAAGCTGAACGAAGAAAACTAAGGCACCCTTCACAGCATTCACTCACAGGCCATGCCAGGCAATGCCCATGGATGAAAGGGCAGCTGACACAGGCTGGCCAAGGTAGCTGATAGCACAGAGGAGAAGGCTGAGATCTCCAGGCTCACAGCAGGGAGGGCAGAGGCAGCACACACACGCTGCACAAAGCCCAGCAAACCCGAGCAGGGCTGCAGGAAAGCTGGCAGCGATGCCAGCAGAGCAGCCCCCACCCCTTCAAAGCCCTCCTTTTATGCTACAGCTGGCTGCCAACTGTTCAGCGGCTGCGGGGAGGAGGAGGAACAGGGAAACTTTACAACTGAACAGCGTATAGCTTTGTACAAATAAGTTCAGAAAGAAATGCAGAGAGGAAGAAAATACATTAACCACATTGCCCTCCTCCCTATTTTATAAGGAAATAAAAGAACTGCAGGAAAATGACATGGTCACTTACAAACATGAGGTTCCTACACCAGCTGAAAGACAACAGAACGGCACTGATCAAGCCATTTGCTAGCTGGGGCAGGGACTGCAGTTTAACTGTCCTACAAATATCCAGAGGAGTCTCTTTGAAGTCTACAAAATACAAATAAACAAAGCCCAGAAACTCTGGTATTTAAAAAAAGCAAAGACACACAAACAGATGATTCAGGACACCTGACTCAGGGCACAGTTATGAAGCTGAGCAAGACCCATCAGTAGTGCTCTATGCCCATAGCATCTGCTGAGGAGATGTATCACCCATTAAGCTAAATTAAGATGCACGCAGGAGGGGTGGCTTCTGGGAAGAAATTTCCAGTAAAGCCACACTAGCATGAACAGCACAGATCACGTAGCCTGACACAGAGCAGACCTACCACAGAATAAAAATCAGTATCAGAGCTTCCCATTCCCCAGGCTGCCTCCTAAAGGGGCCCAATAGGTATGGTGCAGGAAAGAAAACCCCAAGCAGCATGGTGCTGCTTTTCTAAACATACTGATATGGGAGATTGAAAATCATATGCTGATGATTTTCTCATTAGAATAGCACTATTGCACTATTTGCAGACTGAATTACTACTCAGCATGTGCATTATGTCCCTAATCTGGCCCTTAATAGGAACATATTGATACACACTCCACCAGATGGAATGCATTAGACATTAAATACAAAAGTTGTTTTTGCTTTTAGAAGTCTATGTAACTTCACACACACACACACACACACAAAGAAAAAAAAATATCCCACAGACTATATATTAATCATGTTTACTGATCTCTGGAGAGTATTAGCACACTTTGAAGTTAGCCTACTGTGCCAAGCCTCTGTCAGCTGAAGGCATAAATTTTCTTCTTTGCTCCTAGTGTAACTTCTTCTTTCTTCCCCACACAGTCCCGAATGAAGTAAGGTTAGGCTGGAACTAGATGCTCTATATTAGCCTGCAAGAGCTTACTAAGATGTGTGAATGGGTGGCTTCACTTTGAATGTACATGTTCTAGTACCAAAACCATCTTTTCCACCTAAAAAATATCTCAATAAGGCATCTTTTTTGAACTGTTCTGCAACAGAATGAGATTTTTTCAAAAGTACAGCTCCATCCATTAGCACGCCATTAGATAGCCAAGTTTCAAACATAAGGCTGCAAGTTATCTTTGCAAAGCAGTGGTTATAAATAAAGCATCTGAGGTATGGTTTCCTCCACATTGTGGGGTACATTAATAACACTGAATAGGAATTTTCTGTCAAAACACAAACAATATAGGTTCCACTCAGAAAAAAAAAATGTAGAACAACTGAGCACAATCAAATAGCATTTTATTCCTTATGACACAATGCCATCTAGCAGTGGAAAAAGAATGATTTTTCAGCCATCAGGTGGTGCAGATGGTGTAGGCATGTGCAGCCATGGCATCATCACAGCCATGGTATCAGGCAGTCAGTGTTCCTGGCTGCAGATCCTGGTAGAGTGGGAATAATTCTTGGGAGTCTGTCAGCAAGAGTTGCTGAGAATTATTATAGATGTCATGCGTGAAAGGACTTAATGGAGACCAAAGCATAAGCACAGATTGATAAGAGCTGCTTAGGAAAGTTAGTCTAAACTACAGGTGCTTCCACCACTAACATCTTCAAAAAACCAAACAAGTAAATGCAACACTACAAAAACATAGTCATGTTCATTCACACAAAAAACCTCAACTGTAGATAGCAAAAAATTCAAAGTTAAGGAAGCAAGATGGATTCTCCTCGCAATTGCATCAGCATAAGTGACTATTTGTGGTTATACATTGTCAATAATGATTTCAATCTACATTGCATTTGAAAATTTAGGCTTCTGATTTTGGCCCTGTGAAACGTACTGAAGCAGGACAATGAGAGGAGCCTGGATGCACATATACCACCCTAAGTATGTTTTTCATAGCAAAGAATGGCTGCAGTCACAAGTAGCCCTGAATTCATTCAAGATCAAAAGAAGCTATCTCAATTAGAAAGGACAAAATCAGACAGCCTGGATAAAATATATTGAATTTTTTTCCTTTGCCTTCCAAAAAGACAGCCTATCCATGGCCAATCAAACAGAAATTGAAAGACAGAGAACACAGAATGCAAATGTGCCTCTTAAGTTATGGGTAACACCAAAAATAACAAAGCATTATAACACGTTAACAGTTAGCTCTCACTTAACTTTACAGGGTTCCTGTGTGATGTTCCTTTTTGTATGAAGAGATTTTTTTGCAGACCCAGCTTTAAAAGCCAATCTGCAAGATGTCCCGGTGAATTTGCTCCTTCAGGATGGACTCTCCTGAAAGAAAGGCATCTCTCTTTGTCTTCTTGGAGCTGCCTGTTCTGTGCTGTGTCTATAAGCGGTGGGTGCCCAAATCTTTTCCCAAACTGGAATCCTCACCATTTCCTAAATTGCTTATCTTCCAGTGGATTTCTGGGGGCAAGAAGTAAGATTTTAGAAAGGCATTGTAAAAAGGGTTAAAGAAAAAAGCTACCTTCATTTTGAAACGCTGAATAAATCTTAAATTTTCTAGCCCACTGTCTTCCCATATCACCCTAAGCACACTGGGAAAAGTTATATGAGGAGACAATCCATAAAACATATTAATAGGCCAGACTAGCAGGTATTACGTTGTGCCATGAAAGATCCTGCTGCTGAAATAAATGCATGGTATTCACAAGAGAGTAAAATTAAGGTAACTACAAGGTACCTGAACTCTACATTCCCACTTTGGGACTTTGTATGTGAGATTTAGCCTGGTAGGAGTATGATTTAGTGCATTAAACAGAACAAACTCTTGAAAAAGATACCCGCCAGCCCACTTATTGCTGCACCAACATGAGATCTCTCTCCCTATTCCTACCATGTCCAGAGTGCACATGCTCTCTCACCCACAGCACAGTAAGAATAATGATAGAACATCAGAGACCCTTTTGAAGGCTTTAGAATTTGTTTGTACTCTGAGACGGTTAGTTATCAAGGCTACAATACCATTCAGAGGCAGTTTTCTGATGAAGCTGAAATGGCTGCTCTCCTGGACTGGGAAAGGATGTTACTTAAAGGTCTCCATTAGTCACCAAAGCTTTTTTCTCTCAGATTGTGCAAGTTTTTGACCTCAGAGGTCAGCAATAGACTGTGCGTCTGTTGTTGGTTGGTCTTCCTGAGGACTCACGCTCAGGCTGATGTTTCCCTAATTGCATTTCCTTTTCAGAACAAGCCACCATGGCCCCATTCAAGAAGGGGCTCACCCAGGCTGGAAGTGCTTTCTGAGGTACTCAGGGACAGAGCCTGTTCCATTGTTTCTGGCTGGCACAGACCTGCCAAGCAGAGCAACCACAGATCTTCACATCCCAGCAAAATTAACCAAAGGGATCCATTCAGAGCGGGGCGGGGGGAAGGAGCAATAATAATGTACAACAAATTCAGAGCCATCTCAGGGTCTAGTCAGCATATGCTGGGTGACAAGCCCAGCTCTTTGCTGGTTGTTTGCTCTTGACTACAGACAGCAAGCTCTTAGCTTATGAACAAGGGTGTACAAAAGGAAAGACAAAAATTCTTACCTAAATCAACAAAAACTGCAAGAAAGAGAAATAAAGTTTTTTCCTAAATCGTTCAGCAAACAGTAAAACTACAAAGAAAAAAAAAATCCTCTCTTCTCACTAAAGATAAATACATAAGAGCAGGAAGAAAGCAGTGTGACGCATCAGGTTATTGATGGCAACTGTTCTATTTTCCAGTAACTATTTTCATCTCAAATATGCACTTCAGATGGCTTAAATAGCATATAAATAAATAAATAATTTTTAAAAGAAGCTAAAACTCCTGCCAAATACAGACAAGCAATCATTTTTCCTTGCTTTTTCTTTCATGTTACTTGAGTCATCCTTTGTGTGTGTATTTTAAAACAAACGCATTCAAAGATCATCTGCGTTCACACCAGTTGTGAAGTACTAGGCAAAACACTGAATATTCTGCATATACCTTCTGCTTGTGTGTAAGACCTAATGTTTTGTAGTGGCCACAGTACACATCTCTGTGCAAAGTAATATTATCTGGCTGTGACGGGGAAATTCATTTTCTGTGTAACCTACCAGCTGAGCATGTAGTTAGTAGTCACGACAGTGCCTGAAGTCATTCAGACTTGTTAAAAGTCACCGTGTTGAAAAGCAGCCCTCTAGAAACAGAAAGGAGACACTCAGATCACCACGGAAATGATACATAAAACATATAGATTCATATTTCAAATCAAAATTTGAAATTTTAAAGTTCCTTTTCCTCAGTAAAAGCAAGCAAACAAATAAAAAGCAACAACAACAAAGTCCAGCTGTACTTGATTTCCTGTTGTCGTAGCCTTAAATCCTGGCAGTGAAAATATCATTCAGGACCAGCATGAAATGCATATGCTCCCCCTTTACACATAGAGAGCATTCAGCCTCATGCACTAGGTGGCACTATTAGCCCGTCCTTCATTTGCTAATGAAATTAAAGCCCATCGGCATTTACTCTTGTACGTGGTGCAGATGTCTGTCTGAAAAACCACGTTATGTTTTTAAGCCTTCTTTAAGAGTTCTTCTGGGTTTTAATAGCGTGTTTTGTCATCTTCAGCAGGAGAACGGTTTTTCAAAAGACTATGAGCTAAAACCACAATATGCATCATATATTATATTTATGATGACTTGAATGGTGATGTAACCACATAAAAGATCTAGCATGGTGGGGGGGAGAAACAGCTAATGTGTGTCTGAAGTTTGCCTTTAATGACATATACTTTACTTAAGTTTTCTGTGAAGAAAATACTGAAAAAGAAAAAAGACCAAAAAAAAGGGGGGGGGGGGGGGGGGGGGAAGAGATAAAAGGAAAAACAGAAATCTGAACTTCTGAGCCACCAGAAAGTTTTATCCCTTCTAAATGTTCATTTATGGATCCTGAGCTGTAATAATGATACATGATGCATACTTTATTTCTAGCAATTTCGTTACTGGTTACTAAAGCTTAATTCAATAGACCATATAACAGAGGTTTCCTGATCTTCACTGAGAAAACTGAAAATCAAAGGACATGAAATTTAGAGCCTGCCTATTCTTAATCCGCAGGATTTAATAGTGCAGGACTGCAATTCCCCGCACTTTCCACCGAGCACAGTAAACTAGCGTGTAGGGCAGCTGTGTCAGCCAAAGCACTTCCCATCAAGGAGTGCAGTGAGACTGAACGTGGGGTAAAATGTTCTGAAACCCTGCTATGAACTCCAGCATTGTTCGGGTCAGAAAGTCAACAATACACAATGCTGATTTGAAAAAAGGAGGGCAGAAAGAAAAAGCTGGATTTGCTTTGAAGGTTAAAAAAAAAAAAAAAAATAGCTGCTCATTTTTAGACCCTACTGCGTGCCTGTGCTATTTCTTGTGTGTGCTTGGTGGATTACTTTTCCTGGAGACCCCCACAGCTTGTCCCTGAGCCAAAGGCATGGTGGGAGCAGCCAGGAGATGTCACGGTCTTTTCCCAACACCAATCCATGGTGTAGGAAAAGCCAAATAAAAATTAAAATAAGAAATAGCTGTGGTGCTGCTAACTCCAAACAAAGGCCAGTGGTTGCCCCTGAAAGACCAGAACCCTTTTCCCTGTGGGAGTCTTCTCAATGCAAAGGTCACAGGCAGGTTCTGATATTTCTTTCCATTTCTACTAGAGAAAGCCATGAGGTGCCAGAACAACAGGGTCAGCATAGACCTCATAGCAGCCCAGATGCAAAATCTTGTGCAGACCCTACCTGGGCAGCTTTCCCCAGCCTTCCTACCCAGCCAACACACACCCATCTCCAAGCACACAGACATCTCATCCAGTGCCCAACATTATCATGCAGCTGAGTTTCAAGTCATGTTTAGCCAGAGCCATTAGCAAAGGTGGGGAAAACAGTTGGGTACTCTAAAGTGCCCACCTAAGAGGATCATTGAATGGGGCAAGTCTGCAGGTGTCCTGTTGGATGCAGCTCCTCTGGCACCTATCCTTCAGGGAGCTGGCAGAAGAAAAGGGGCTTGAGGAGGGGTAGCTGGTGGCCGGATGTCAAAGCTCTTGCTTACAGGGGTCTGTATGCACAAAGAACAGTTTTTAAGAGTTGTTCTGTGGTCTTGGCACAAAGATAGCTCACAACTAGGGCTGCTGTATGTGAGACCTGATGAGGAGAGGCCAGACTGTCAGGGCAGATCTGGCACCTAGGGAGGAGGTGCACAAGCATTTGCAAGTGCTTGTGAAGGCCACAATTCATGTCTAATTGTTGTGCCACAGAAAAGTCCATTCAGACATGTCCCAGACTTCCTAGAGGACAAACTCCACCGTTGTTCAGAGAGCAAATTGTGTACCAGGTTTCTGAATGGCCAAGAAGTCTTTAGGATCATATTTTTGAAGGCACTTACCAGTTACTTCTGAAAATCTGGACCACAAGTGATGAAACAGGAGATGTGATAAAGCTGACTATATGAAAGTGTCAGAGACATACATATCAGTGAAGAAAACCCCTGCTGAATCATCTCTCCAGTCTTTCCAGTGGTTTTATGTGGAGTCATTTTTTTATTGAGTCAGATATTAACATTCAGAGGAACAGTTGCTTTTAAGTAATTTCCGAGGTCCTTTAAAAGTATTTATTTGAATGTTTTCCTTCTTCCATTTTTGTCACTTGCTCACATATGAGAAGTTTAGAAAAAGACACAGAGCACCACAGTGCTCGCAACCAACTCTCTGAATAGTCCCTCTGCAGCTGTAACTCAGCAGGAGAGCTGAGCTGCTCGGATGTGTTAATTAGTTGGCAGCTCTCCGCAAATTTTCAGCAGTAACGCTTGGTGTTATAGGTCTGTCTCCAGGCGAACACTTTGCTTTTGCTGTTTCACCAAGCAAATCCTGTAAAAAGGAGAGCAAACATTGAGTTTAATAGGAGTTAATGCATTACTTTACAAGTTCTTCATGGCTGGGAGTCTAAAGTCTTCCCTTCAGTGATGTAATTGAGACAGCTGCAAAAAGCCAGTAATGACCTCAGCTAAATGACTCGGTCGGTTCTGTCCAGCTCCCGGTAGGTAAATAACGGCAGATATATCTACCCTTCAGCTATTTGGCCCAGAATTTTGGGAAGGAAATGCTGTATATGAGCCTCATCCTGCCGTGGTTGGACACGACCAGCTGTGCCTAAGTGAGCAAAGGTGAGATTAACCCTGTAACTGTGACCTTGAGGTCACGGAGCACCTGGGTGCCACCAGCAGACCAGCCACTGAAGAGCACCGACAGCCTGGCACGGCACTTGGCTCATCGAACACAGAGCCTGGGCAATTCGTGTTGTGCTTCTTGCTGTGTCAGGGGCTCATTGCATCACCTCAGCCAAATGCATAATCACCCAGAACAGTAAGATGGAGACTTTTCCTTTAATATAAGTAGTATCTGCTATGAACAATTAGCTCAAACGGTTCTAACCACAGTATCTTTCAAAGTAAGATTTTTAAACTGCTTAGTTATGTCTTTACCAAGTTAAACATATTTTAGATTTTCATGCTTGATCTCCTCAACACTAATGACATCTTCATTGAGCACATCAGCCAGAACCTTCCAAGTTTTGTGCACCACAGGGGGTTACCCATTTTCAAAAACAACATTAGACAAAAAACAGAGTCACTTGTGAGCACAGAAGGGGTTCAGTTTCCAAAAAATTAGGAATTTTCATTTTCTCTTTCACCAAAATTAGAGTTTTGTTGACTTGACCTGAAGTATTGTAACCTACAATCATATATAATTATTTGAACTGATGCCAAATAAATGCATGAAGTAAAAATAAAATACAGCAACACTAACATATTCAAAGGTCAGTTAAGGTAAATGGAGTTTATATGGTTTTACATGTTTTACATGGTTTTACATGGTTTTGTTTGAATGATACCCTAAGCGTATGAGATATCGCTAAATAGGGTAAGCAATGTCCTTAATTTGGTTGGATGATTATACAGCTTCCATACAGCCTGCTCTTCCCTTACACTTGAAGAACAGGGTGAAAATTATTCACTCTGAATAATTTTGCATTATGATGGCATAGCAAAATTGCCATTTCAGGTGGCACTCAAACTGTAGAAAACAACAGGTAATAAGATTTTAGTAATTCTGTATGCCCCTGGTATTCAAGAGCTTTCAAGGGGACGCAGAGCTGGCCACAGTGAACACCCATCCACGCCACAGCCACGGCAGCTTCCCCACGCATCTCTCCTGGGGTACCAGGGACTGGTGGCAGTGCGTACACCCCGTCCCAGACCTGAATGTTGGAGCCGACCGCACTTTGCTGGAAAACCAGACATTAGTACTGTTTGCCAAATACTTTAATCTGATAAAAAAATCCCAACTGTAATGCAGCTCGCTCATCTCGGCTGCTTTTCCAAGGTCTTCCCAGATGGTGGCAATCTTGTTTCACGTTTGTGCCGTTTCCACCCTGACTTGCAGCAGGCAAGAACGAAAAACCAGCAGATGTAAAACTGGCAGCTACAGGCTTATTATAGGCATAAAATCAAAAGAAAAGGAAAAGAAAAATCCTCATCTCTAGTGACAAAAATATTACAAAGGTGAGCATCCTCACTGAAAACTGCATCTTTAAAAATTGTTCTCGTTTGGTAGAATTATTTTACAACATTGCTTTTATTTATAGTTACTATTCAGGACTGAAAATCTGATTGTAGCCCTATTTTTAAAGGGAGAGCATTTTAAGCTTGTGAAATGAGAAGTTTTTATTTCTTTATCAAAGGTGTGATTTAACTACCTCAAAAAAAATTAGTGCAAAGGAGCTTTGTATGGGACTCCATACATTTTGCTTCCTGGAAGAGCCTAGAGTAACACAAGAGTAACAGGTGTCCGAGCACACAAAAAGTTGTTTGGATAGGTATTTGAAAAATGAGCACACTGCAAAGCAAAGTGGCCCTGGTTTCAGAGAAAAAATATATACAGATAGATATTATTATATATATTTCCCATGACTGAGAAGAAGGAGTTATTTCTTGTGCAGGGCCTAATCCCACCTGCAATACATTGCTCTGAGGAAAAACCTCAGTGACGTAAATGGGAGATTTACCATAGCAAAGTCTGTGATCCCTTTTGAACAGAAGGTAACACAAGTCCATGATTATATTTCATTTGTCAGGCCTTTCCTTTGTGTCTCATGATAGTTTGGCCATTCTGTCCTTCCACAGTCAGATATAGATACAGGCAGAGGCACACTGCACACAGAAGTGAGACACAGGAAAGAGTTGAAAGGGGAACTTTTACAGGAGCCACAGCCATGCACCTGGCTGTAACTTTTACTGATCTGAATGCTTCCTGGAGAGACTATGCATTTAATACTTAATTTGGTATTTTGCACCACAGAAATGTTCTCCAAACAGAGGACCTCTTGAAAAAAAGAACTCTCTTTTGCAAGTTGCATATAAAGTCAAGATCATTCTCTACAAATATCTAATCAGGTAGTAATTAAATATTTAACATTTTAGAGATTTCAAAACTTTTTACTTTACACAAAGAGTTTATCTGCAAACACCAGAAGTTGCCTGCTTCTAGTCTAGTTCTTCAAGAGCATCCAGCAACATACGCACTGCCTGACTTCCCATCGCTGCACCGCAGACCCAGCTCGAGCCAGGCTTCACTGTGCTGGTGCACTTCTGTCCCCCAGGGGTGAGGCAGGCAGTTTTGTCCTAGACCCAGCACTGCCTTGTGGCAGAAGCTTTTTCATCACCACATTTTTATTTTTTTTGAAGTGTCCCCCCGTACTTCTGATACTTTAAGCAATTATATCCTAAAGGAAATAAGAGCATACAAAAGTAAAATTAAAATATTTCTGGTTCTTTAAGGCATTGCCCATTCAAGCCATGCTGTGGCTGTTCAGTCAGAGAAGCCTTCATCCCCTGGCTCTGACAATACTGGATTAACTGTTGACATGCAGAGGACGTGTTTATGCTGGTGTCTCTTAGAGTACCAATCTCTCCATTGGTTGTGAGTGGCTGGGAGCATCAGTACAGCACGATAACTGTAAAGGATTGAAAGCAAGAATAAGGCCAAAAATCCTGTGTGCCAAAGCACAACAATCATTATGTTGCACACAGACATTTACAGTCAGCTTAATGAAGCACGAGTGAAGGCCCCAAGACCAAAGGGTATGGAAACATTCAATCTCCTGCAGACATGTAACAGCAGAACCACCCATCTCAACATAGGGCCAAAATAAATCACTAAGATAAGAGAAGACTTCTGCAGGAGACTGAAAAATATGGGAACATCTGGACAGGAAAAAAAAATCAGTTGAATGTGTGTTTTGGATGCTTTGTAGGAAAAATATCTGCAAGAGACTGTCTTGTCTGTAAGCACTGAACACTGAGACCCAGGACATTTCCTGAGGATTAACAACTACCTAGGAGAGTTAATGACCCAGAGGAAAGCTGAGGGTCATTTAAACCAGTCAGTCATCAGCTCGTTGGGAAATACCCTCCGCTGAAGTTTGTTACCCTTGCTGCTTGAACTCCTCCTTCTCAGCCTCCCAGTAAATACCAAAAAAAAAAAAAAAGGATCATACTGCTTCCTGCACAGCCAGAAAGCTCTGCAGCCATGCCTCTGCACAGGGAAGTATGGGGGAACACCATCACCATGATGTCAGGTTCTCCAAAAAAGCAAACAAAAATTCTTCCCTTGAATTTCGATTACATTACTTAGAAAATTAAAACAAACAAATAATGTTTTGTCTAAAAGCGTTCAACTAATGAGGTACCTGATGAGCTGTGGAGGGGAGAACATCGCTGAGGAGTGGAGCACATCAGCATGGGGCAGAAGCTGTGCTGCTGCTACAGGACAACCACCGCATCATGGGCAGTAGGGAGGGGATGGAGAAAACTTTCTTCCAGCTTTCTGTTTATTCCCAGAAGTGAATGCAGCCTGACTGGCGTTATAGAGGAGCTTAAAGCAAACCACAGAGATGTTTCTAAAGCTGAGAATGACTTCTCCCTTCTGTATTTTTGCTCACTGTGGGGTTACAGCACACATCTGAAGAGACCTGCTGCCATGTGGGCAATGCACAGACCACTGCCAGCCACAGACCCAAGCCTAACCTGGCCCTTAGATAAAGCAGTGAGAAGGAAGAGTGAAAGCGTTACCTAGAATATATGGTGGCAGCAAATGTTTCTTGCAAAGTTTCATGAAGATAACACTTTTTGATGATATTCCTTTAACCCTGGGGAATAGAGATGCACCAGAGCAAAGGTGTTGCATTATGAAAGAGTGAATAGACCAAGCTAAGCAGCCACACAAATCTTTGCAAAAAAATATTTCATCTTTAAAATGAGATACGCATGGTAATCCTACATAAGGGCATTTCACAAGCTTATAGTTTGGGAACATAGAGTGCGTGTGTTTCTAACATGAAAAACAGTATTACTGCATCATATTCCAGTGGCTTTAGATTAGGCAAAGTTGTGCCTGGAAAGCCTCAGACCTCTTTTCAGTAAATGCTAGATATCTGTTAGTTTAAGTATTACTTATTTAAAAGGTTCTTTACATAAAATATTAACTTATTAATATGTGCACTTGTGGTTATTAATAACACTTTTATCTGAACAAAGAGAGAACAGGTTTCTGTCTTAAGGCACCCAAACGTTATCAGTTACCTGAGCTCCCTGATTTGGCAGCGAACACTGGGAGAAATGCACTTATCTGAACTTTACATTTGTCTGAATGCTCACCAGTAACAAGGGCAGGTAGGTACAAGAGAGGCAACAACTACAGCCACCTATTTCCTGCCTCTTTTATACTTCACGGTACCGCTGCAGGAGCTGGTGGATAAAAGCTGGCGGATAAAGTCAGGATCGTTCTGGAAAAGTGCTTCCAGGGAAACGCACATGCCTTTAAGTTAAAGTGGGCAGCCATAAGCACTTGAGACAACAAAGTTGCTTTTAACAAGTAGAAGATCTGGTAATGAAGCACATCTGATCTGTTTAATTCACATGTCACTTGTTCACGTCACATCTGTTTAATTTTGCCTTGAGCATAAGCAGTAATCAGCTGGGAGAAGAAACGGCACCACTGGTGCTCCAGCCCCCTTTGTTAGGGGGGGTCAACCTGGAGGTTGAGCATCTTCAACTGGCTTTTGCACGGCAGCTTTAGCAAAGACAGCTTGAACTAACAGCAGTTGGCAGTTGCAGTCATTGAAGGACCTTCAACACATTTTATTTCTCAGCCATACAGAAAGGTCCAAGTGGGCATCGACAGGCAGTCAAGACAAGGGCAGCCCTGGGGAGCTCTCGCCCTGCTCTCTGACTTGCTGGCAGAGTAGAAGCCCAGGTACATGGTGCCTGTGTTGCCTCCTTGCCTTGACTGTCGAACTGCTAACTGCTCAGCAGCAGAGACCTAAGATAATTTTGCAGCTCTGGAAAGGTCTACTGAGTGTTTCTCCCACCATGCTGGGGGGGGCAGTGGAGCTGTGTGAGCAATTTAGGAAACACAGGGCAGGAGTTGTTCATCTCAGGCAGAAAAAAATATATATATATACACATATATGTACTTATATATTGACATTGCAGTACCTGTGTAGCAGGGATATTCTGTAACAGAGAGGCTGTTCTTTTACAAGCCTCATTTTATTGATTTATTTAGGTAAATTATTCCTAGTTGGTAGAATGTCTATTTTTTTTCTGTATGAAATCTTGCTGCACTTTCAGCTATGAACCTTTCTTGCATCTCTTGACTGAAGTTGTTTGGCTCTGGTCAAGAGGAATGTTCCACCAAATTTCTCTTCCTCCCCCTCCTGCGCAGGAAGAGGATGCCAGGAAGAGGATGCACCGCTTCTCATGACAAACTTTGTTTGGATGTTACACCTCATGAATTTTCAAGATGTGCTGGGGATGAAATACTCAGGATAGCAACTTCTCTTTTACTGCAGGAAAGGGAGAAGACTTATTTTCAAGTGGTCCTACTTTTGAGCCAAATGCCTTAAGTTTTTTCTTTCCTTTTTTATTTTTGTTACAGAATTTCTCTGCACTTTGAAAAACAAAAGTTCATCAGGAGATGGAATGATCTTTGGACAGTCAATCCATCCGCCTCTCATCAGTGCTGATTTCCCCGGTGTTTATTTTCCTTCCAAGCTTCATTTTTATTTCTTGTATCTCAGTGTGACAGTCTTAGGCAGCCCCATCCTCTATGAGATCAAATGGAAGAGAAATTCAGCTGCCTGCACAGATGAACCCTCTCATACTGGAGTTCTACCAGACATTCCTGTCATTACTGATAGGCTAACAAGTACAATAAGTATTTACTGTGTCAGCCCTGCGATACCTTTCTGAAGGGACAAGGTTCAACGTGAGGGTTGAAATAAACATGGAAAGGCGAGGCAAGGGAGAAGGAAGGCTGCCAGCAGTTCCCATGCTTGCTCCAACTTTTTACGTAAACCTTTCACTTTCTGGGTTAACTGAAAATCTTTCAAGATAGAGCCCTATAATGAGCACATTTTTGACTCAGAATTGTGGCAATCAGCACAAAGTATGTGGAAATACAAGAAAAAATAAGTCAACTAATAGTTCTACGGTGGCATACCTGCAAGAGCAGGAGATAGGAAAAAGACTGAGATTCAAAACGCAGAAACTTCCTTTTTCAAATATTTTTGTCAAACACCAGGGACTACACGTAAAACACATGTCAGCAAAACAAACCTTTATCACGTGGCACCATGGGGTGCCCAGGAAGGCAGCACGAGGTCCCTCACCAGCAACAGCAGTTGGGCTTGCCAAGAGGAGAGTTTGCTGTATATAGACAGTAGATCTAAGAGGATTATAAAGAAGTACAGCTGGGAGAGACCCTTCCAAGATGACACCCTTGAAAGAAGTCTCCTGCAAATCAAAATGAGTAAGTGATTCTCCTAATATATGCCAAAAACTGGCAAAGATGACTTCTTGGACTTTGTTAAGGGATCTCTCTGTAGCTTAATTTCTCCTGTTAGGATTACTGTTTCTACAAGTTCAGGGGACTATAAAGCATATATTGTGAAAGCAGCCATGGCATGAAAGTAGAATGATAATAGCCTAAGTCAAAAATATGGTCTTTGTGACAGCACTCTGAAGAGATAAGATTGCACTTATCAAGACCTGGAGAAAAAGCAAGCTACAGTAACCTATATGGTGACAGCCTTGACATGAGGCAAGGTTCAAGCTTCGAGCAGTAGTTGGCTGTGACGAGACTGACTTTTCTAAAAATTCCTCTTTCATCATCATGTGTAAGCAGAGACTACCTACAAACCAAGACCTAAAGATTACATGGCTGTTTCTTCTCAAACAACTGTCCCACAGACATGGAGTACATGCAGGGCAAGGGTAACATTTTAATACATCAGCTCTCTAGCGCACCAGAAGCTTTTACAGAAATGTGGAATCAAGAAACCTATAGAGAAGAGCGAGAAGGAACAACATACAGTTTTGGGGGGTAGAAAAAGTTTCCAAAGCATCTGTATAGCCCCTGAGACCCGGCAGGACTGACAGATCAGCCACAGCTTCCAGTCAGGACTTTGCCCTCCCAGCTACAAGACCCCATGCCTGATGCCTGTTCTGCTGACACCATCTGCAACCACAGGGTGGACTGACCAGAACTGCCTCTGAACAAAATGTTTTTCAGACAAAATATTTTCCCATGAAGGCACACACACCAAAAAATAAAATAAAATAAAAAATAATAAAAAAAAATTAAAAAGACAGCAAAACAACTAAAAACACTCCTTAGTTTAGTAGGACCCATTTTCATAAATGTGTTTTCAATCTGATTTAATCTGATTTATTATTCAAAGACAACTGCTAACATTCACTCCCTGGAACACTTTATGGAAAGTATGGAAAGGAAAAGAAACCATTTAATATAGGGAATACGTTACCATACAGGGCTTCTCCCACATTAAAACTGCAAAATTTGGTAACAGGGGTCATACCTTTGCAACAATAATAGCAAACTAGTAATAGTGATGCTGAACGGTGAGCTTATCAGGATGGAAATAGGTTGAATTTGCAGGTCTCAGTGGTAGTCAGAGCTGGTAATTTAGATTAGCTTCTGTAGAACAAACTAACAGTCTATTTCATAACATGCACCACCACATATGATTTCTGTCATTTTTAGAAATTCACAGAGCTGACAGAAGAGATGAAACATTTGCTCAGGGAGAACAGGGTTGGGCAATTTTCTTTCTTGACCTGGAACACCCAGATCCTCTCCCAGGGAAGCTCTGGAGATAACACTTTGCTTCTGTATCTTGCAAATTCATCATCTTCCAGTCTGTCTGTTAACTTCGCCAGACAGCCATGCATCTTCTTTTTGAAGATAGCTGTTAAAGAGAGGAAGGATTAAGCTATCATAGCCTGAGGTCCAAGAAATTAAATTTGCTACTTCAATGAACGTCACTTGGGGACTGCCTTAAACTTTTCTGGGGCACGGGGGTGGGGATGCTGGATTTCTCCAGACCCACTGTTTTTGTGTGTCTGCACATGGGAGGGAAGGAGAACATAACCCCAACACATGATGCATCCACAGCATAATTGCCAGGCGGCCTGCCCTTCTGCAAATACCATTAGGAACTTCTTTGCTCAAAAAAACAAACTTAAGTCAACACTAGCATTGTAATTATTGTAAAGCTGCTGAATGGGCCACTCTGTTACCGAAAGTCTGTTCTAATCCCAAAACAACATAGTTAGGATGGGAGACGTTTTAAAGGTATTCGAAATATGCATACCCCATTTCAGGTCCCGAGAATCAAATTACCAGCTTGTAAGCGAGATAAGGCAGCAAGAGAGTGCTGAGACCCCGCACGTCCCCGGGAGCCAGCAATTTGCTGGGCTCGGTCCTTGGGCCGAGCTAAACCCTGATAACACCAGCTGGAACGTGTGCGCTGCAGCCCCGGACAGCTGGGAGGAGAAAAGGGCAGCCACAAATTAAATTAGGAGGTGTAATATGCTGTGAGAAGAAAAACAAATTGAGATTGTGAAAACAGGTGCCAACTGACATTTACTCAATACTCAGTCACACTTTCCTTTCTCTATATGTGATTAGCAGCTAAGCCGAATTAGGATAGATTTCATGCTTCTGTGACCTTCCAGAACCCCCGTACAGAAAAAGAAAAACACCTGTAGCTAGAAGGGTTTTTTTGCTAAGGGGTAAAAGTGCCCAACTGCTGCAGATCTGGGTTGGCAGGACTGACACACTAAGGGCAAAATCTGCCAGTCGTCTTTCTCTGAGGAATCATTACTAAATCTCAGCATAATGTAAAAAGGCAGAGGTTCAAGATAAAAAGGATAAATAATATAACAAATGTTAGATATAGTGGTAGGTTGGTAAATATTTATAAATGTAGTGTAATAGTCTAAGGGTGCAAGCTGTCAGCATAACCTTCCCACGGGATCTCTGAAAACGCTGCTATGCTTCCCGTAGCCCCAGGGTAATGCAGTTCAGCCCAAGCGTTTGGGTGACCACAGTCAGATTAAATTTTAATTTTTATATTTTAAATTAGTCCAAGCAATAAGTAGCAGTAAACACAGCACTTAAAACCTGCACCAGACTGGTATACTGATGGATTTAGTTATCATTCAAGCCCATCTTAGTAGCTCTCACTTGGTTAATAAGCTGAAGCCTGTGGGTGCAGTCCTGAAGAAGCCCACGAGGACAGCAGTGACACGTGATGGGCCCACTATTCCCCAAGGAGACCCATGCTGACCCCGTGCCTCTGCAAGCAGCACCGCTGTCTCCTGCCAGCTCTATGCGGGGCTCCGTGAGTGAGAGGCCTGAGCTGGGAGGGCGCAGGAGGGGATTGCTCTCAGCAAATGGACGTGCAAACAAAATGCCCTTCTCTATTGACCTGGTTCAGATGGCAAGGAGGTCCCTGGCCCAACAAGCCCTTCTAGGGGGATGATGCGATGTAGAAGATACGCCAGGCCTACCTGCTGAAGCCAGGGTGACCTCCTCACATACCCCCACCCCCAGTAATTTCAGAGAAGCCCCATTGAAACAAAAGGATCTACGTGTCTGTTAGGCATGTCTGTGGTCACAGAGGAACTTTCAAAGTAGATCCTTCCCTCTTTCCCAAAACGACCAGAATTACCAGAACAAATGATTTTGATGTTGCTTTCCATCACCAACATAAGGAGATGCCACCCAAGAACTGACTTGCAGCATATGTTCAGCCCCATCCTGCAGGGCTCGGTCCCCCACTCACTCCTGTGCCCCCAAACCCAACTAGAAAACGTAAACCACTCCCACATAACGCCAAGTATGCTATGATGTACAGATCCTAAATGCTTCAGTGGAAAATACTTCAAGCTACACCTTCCACTCATTTATTTTTAAGGTAACTTTTACACAATAACATGAAGTTTTGGGTCTCTGTTAACTACAGCATTTCATTAACATCTTTTCCTCAACACTCCCCACAGCTGAACACATGATGGCAAGCACGTACCGTAAGACCACTTGAAAGTGTCAGGGGCCTTAGAAATAGTTCACATTCTCTGGCCTTCAGTTTCATGATCATTAGCATAATAAAATGTTTTTGCTTATTCCTTGCACACCTGCTGTGTGTCAGTTCCCTGTTATCGCAGCTATATCACCACAAGGCACTGCCAAGACCAACATACTCCATCACCTTCTTTGTACCAAACAGATCTCAGGCAGTGCTGGCCCATCACACACCGATCACAAAGTATTTTATGTGCTGTGTATTTTATGAGAGGAATGTAGTCCATGGAGGTGGTTCAGGATTAGATTAAATGAGAACAGAGTTCTGGAACTCTGTCATCAAGTTTTGGATCAAAATTCATAAATATTTCTGAGGTATTTGTTTTTGTCTCATATGAAAACTCTTCCTGTGAAATGTCAGCAGCAAACCAAGCCAATAGGTGGGCTCCTTCAGTTTTGAAGCCATAAAATGTAACCCAAACACTCTGCAGGGAGTAGGAAGGATGGATGGGGGGGTGCAGATCCAAGATCTGCTGCCTGGCTTCTTGCTTAACCCCGCGATTAGAACTGCAGGAGGGGGAAGGTGCATTAGGACATTCAGCTCCTCTGTCCCAGATCTTCCTCACTGCTCTCAGTACCTTCACAGCCTGTCCCCGGGTACCTTATCCCGTGTGTCATTCAACCCCCTAACACCCACAATATGCAATTTCCTTCAAAATAAATTTGCTTTTAGAAGCATGTTACCCATGTTGTTCTTGTAACAAATCAACCCAAGGAATAAGAAATGGTTAAATATTGACTTTATAACTGAAAGAGAACATATATCTAAATAACGTTTGTATCTGATTTAAATGAACTGTTGGAATTTCTAACTGTTTTTTATTGCAAGTTTAAACAAAAAAGTCTCATGAGTATTCCTACACTGACTAAAGAATAGCTGATGAAGAAAAACCTACTAAGCACAAACAAGACTATAACTACTCTCCTTCAAACACTACTTAAAAATAATAAAAATAATAAATAAATAAAGAGAATCAATAACATTTTTCCTTAAACATGATATATTAAGCAAATGTTGAAAACATCTCAGGTAACTACCTTTGCAAGATTTTCTTCTTAGGTCTTGTGAATTAAAATGACTCAAAAGATGCAGCAGACTATTAAGCAATATATTATTAATATATTAATATAATATAATTTAATATATATTATTAGCAATATAATATTAAGCAATGGAATTTATCTTGCATGTGGAACTGTCCATAGCAAAGAGAAGTTTCTTTTAAATTATATTATTCCAGGCCCACAAAACACAGATCCAGAAATAAGAGTCCTAAATGTGATTTTTTCCTCACCTTATAGAGAAACTGCTACAATGCAGGAGGGAAAAGCATACATGGTCAAATCAGCTTCAAAGACAGCAAACTCACTAATTTAGCATTTGCATTGGCATTTTGTTCCAACTTCTGTTAACCAAGATTTCATTCCACGTCCTTACCTTTATTTATAAATAAAAAGCTTTTATTTTTTTTTTTTTGTTATTTCTGTGCTCTAAACATCTGTAATTCCAACAGCACAGGATTCCTTGCTCACACCTTCTCCACACACAACCCCTCTGCCTTGAAGCCAGGCCAGTGCTACTTGAGAAATGGATGAATCCACGCCACCACTTAACCACAAAGGTGTTTACATTGTCCATACTTCAAGGGCAACTTCAAGGAAAACTTCCTGAATCTCTGAACACTCTCAGCATCAACAAAAAAGGCACATGGATGTACACAAGTCTTTTTTTTTTTCTTACCTAGATGTTTGCTACTGCTGTGCAAAATGGCACATAAAGATGTGTGGATTTCTTAATGATTTAATTTGTGTGTGTGCAAAATACTGCTGTCTGCTTTCTCTGATGACTACAAAAATGAACGAGCAGAATCTGCCAGAACTTACCATAATGTATTTTGCTTTCATGATTCTTCAAACAAGAGAGCAAACCGTTACGAATGGTTATGCTCATGTATCAATCAATGAAGACCTGTAGTTAGCAGTATTTCAAGAGAGAAGCACCTGGGACAAATTCTGAGCTTTGATGGCAAGGAAGTCTCATGAATGTTGTTTTTTGCAGCAAGAAACTTGGACTTTAAGTTTTGGTGGTAAAAGTGGATGAGTAAAAAAATAATTTCGCTTGTACTGTAGGCTGCAAGCAAAGAAGCACATTCAATCATGAAACTAATATTATATAATGTTATGCTCAGATACTGGGTGTAATTTTAGTTGCTATACTATATTAGCTTTGAAAAAACAGTTAAGTAGTACTCGTACCTCTTCTGAAGTCAGGCACTCAAATCCTCTAAAAAAGGTGGAAAAATAAATAAGAAGCAACACTTTTCTCCCCCACACTCTCCAACTGCAGTTAAAAAACATACACACAAAAAAAAAACACTATAGTTTATCAGGTTCTGTTTGTATTACATCATTCCTTATTATCTAGTGCTCTCAAATCAACATTAAGTGGAATGCAGACAAGGATGTAGTACATCCCTGAGACTTCAGATTACAAATAGCCCAGTGAGAGAGAGCATCAATCAAATACATGCAGAGGATCTCACTTTATTAACTGTCCATACCAATTCCTTCAAATTCTTCCCTTGATTATAAGAAACACAGTTATAAAACACAGTTTTACATATAAATTCTACAAATGGTAGTGAATTAGACTTAAGTAGTTTTTTTCTGTTTACTCTTCTAATTAGCTAGTAAACACCAAATCATTTTAACCACTGCTCAATCAATATTGGCAGCTACAGCACAGAAAAAAGTTTTTTGATATAAAGATTCGGATTGTTGACAGTGGCACAGCTTTATATACCTCCCTTAATCAGTTTTGTCGTTGGTGGTAGTTTTTCTTTGTTTTGGTGAGTTGGATGAAGATGCAGATTCTCTTTCATTATAATCAGAAAACTTTTGAAAAATGCTTTCCTGTCCAGTATTCACCCGCACTTCCATTCATACGTACTAGTGATAACCTGTTATGACAAGTCACTACGATTACGATGTGATTCTGGTTTTTTGAATCAGTGAAGCCTTTGCCACAATGGAAGTCTTGCTATATAAAGTACCGTAACATCAAAAATTAAACTTGAGAAACCAAATGACTGCTCAAGTCATTCTATTTAGTATTCTTAGTTTAACAAATTACTGGATTAGTTGGAAAGACTACAACTTAATACCCTACACAGTACCACCCATGAATGTTAGTCTTGTCCCCAATATCAGCAGCTGAAAGAGTCCAAACAGCTATCTACTGAATATTAGCGTGCTTGCTGTGGTTCAAGGCAACTTCCTTTAGACAATACATTGTTGGTAGTCTCAGTACTATTAAGAGGGAAAAAAAAATAGCACGGATTCTATAGCAAGTGAAGAAGTTAGTTAGCACAAATGTTAATACACGGAATCACTTTTAATAGTTCAGGTACTTCAGAAAGATTTTTTTCTAGTACAAGAACAAGCCTGCACCTTGGTCCTAAAGCATCCTTGTCAATGAAATCCAGTTTTGCAAGCTGTATTTATATCCTGTCCTGCTAAGTAAGAATGTATTTAAAAGACATTTAACACAGCTGTTAACTGGAAGCTTCAGCAGCCCTTAGAACCTACACATAAAAAATACCTTCGGTGGTTTTTTTTGTTGTTGTTTTTAAATATATGTGATATACTAGAGAATCCAGACCACTGTTTCCTTTCCCAGCACTGCAGATAGTCAGCAAAATTAATGAATTCTAAACTGAGTGATATCGAAGTTCCACATTGTGTTGATGTGATTACCCAAGACCGCAGAACACTGAATGAGCCTCCTATCCTTTTCTCCCCCCAAATACCTCTTAATGTTTTTATATTAGGTATAAGCACACCTTGTTTGTTTCCAATGTTTTGTATGAAGTCCTTGAAAACCAAGAGGAAAATGTTTTCTTTCATAATCCAGATTAACTTCACTTTCAAACTGAAAAATAAGAAACCTATAGCTTGCTAACATGAGCTGACTTGTGCAAAGGAAGTTTTGTACTTATCCTAGCACTGGTAAAAAGAACAAGTTTTTAAAGTTCTAGTTATTTTGTCCACGGAATAACTGGATCACTTGCACAATCTTCCACATGTTCTGAATGAACAAATGTTCCCAATTCCCACAAGTTTTTCAGAAGCTCCTAAGATTCCAGTGCTAATTGAAAATTCTGTCTCTCTTGATTCAATGCAGAATTACAGCATTTCTCAACCTCAAGCTGAGAAAATCCAGGACACAATGACTGAAAAGATTACTTGGAATTTGCTTTTTAAAAGTGCTATGCTAAGACCAAGGACATTTTTGAAAACTGTATTCCTTCCTCCCAATAAATAGCTCTTGATTTCCAGTAAATTCAGTATAATCTAGTTCTGTAGTTAAATCAACCTCAGAATTAACTTATGGGCCAGCTCAGTTCTAAAATGTCAAAGAAGAATTCCAGTTAGCCCTTTCTAAACTAGATGTCAAATAATTTAACATGCAGATTTCCCCTATCCAAACCCCAACATGCCAGAGTAATTTACAGAGACACAGCATGGGAAACAGTTATTTGAGATACCTACATTCAGAAATATTCAAGCATATTGCTGTGTCCGCGGTGGGGGAACTGCAGAGGCGTAAGTGTTTCAAAGTGTTCATGAAAAGAAAGCTTACTTTCTTTTTAAATCCTTAACAGAAGTAAACTTGTTGTTTCCATTATATAATTTCCTTACTTCCAAGAGAAAAAACATGAAAATTGTAGTTAAATAAATCAGAGTGATGCTGATTACCAAACATTATAAAATCTTCAGCAATCCTCACACATACACTAAACACCACAAACAATATAAACCAGATAACGTGATAGATTGGAGAATTAAATAAGCCACAGGCACATATGACCCTCATTTAACAAACGGCAGATACTTTTAAGAATTTTATAAAAAAATTATAATGGAGTGAATTTCCTGTCATGAAATTATCCTAGGATAACAGCCTCAATAAATATGAATTTGCAAAGTTAATGAAATTCTTGACATGTGTCTATATCCTGTAGCAACATTGTGCAAGTTAGTGAAAACAGTAAACACTTTACCCTAGGGTCAAAGAACTAACATCTCTGTAGCTCAGGACATCTTTTTGATGAATGTGAAACAGCTGGAATAAATATATCAAAAGGGTAACAATTGTGCTCTCCCATGGTAGATCCAGCTGCTGCAAAAATAAACCCAGGGGAAAAAAGCCAAATAGTTAAAAAAAAAAAAAAAAAAGCATGCACCATATAATTACAGTTTCTGTATATATCCTTTTAGAATACAGGACACTGAAAATGCTGATTGAGAATGAATGTAGTGATTCACTTGTTAAAAGTAAAACCAGTTTATAAAGCATTTTAAAATCAGGAAATTACCTTTTTTTTTTTTTTAAAGCAGCACTTAGCAGCAATATTTATCTTCAGTGATTTTTTCTCCCAGAGCTAAGAAACTTTCATACCTGCTAGTGAGAAAGTTATTTTTCAAACAAACAGTGAGACTCATAATAATCCTGTTAATACTTTATTAGTGTAATTTTTTATTTTTTTTTTTTAGCTTTGGACAGAACATAAATGCAAACTCCAAAAAAAATAATTCAGAGTCCTCAGCCTTCCAGTAGAAGTGACCCTGGCAGTCTGTTTCATGTTCATTCTTTGTTACGGAAACGACAGGATGGGGAAGGGAGGGAAAAAGCATTAATAGAACAATCAGGCACACAGCTGACACTTACTGTACAATGATATGCACAAGTAATTTATAACAGCTATATTCATGAGATGTGCTCTTCAGATTTTTCCCTTGTAATGTATGAGCTATGCTCATATGAGCAATGATCATTAAGAACAAGGGAATTAACAGAGGAATAACAAATAAGACTTTTAAAACAAGTCCTTAAATAAACTAACGCAACAACAGAATGCAAAATTGTTTAGCTGAGAAGACATTTTTAACCTAGACTTCAAAACATTAAAAATTCATTTATTTTACAGTTATTCAAATACACATGCATTTAATGAAAATATTGCACAAAATTAAAATTTAGATTGTGGAATTCATATATTTTTATTTTGGTACACATTCTGGTAGCACTTAAAATTTACTGTTTAGTTCTAGCAAACACCAGCAGCACAAGCTTGAGGATGAACCAAATGAAAAATTGAATTGCTCATTTTCTCTTAAAAATAATTAAGGCTAAAACAAGTGCATTTGTTGACAATGGCACAATTTTCGGCAGCCAGTCACAGCACCCGAAGGCCAGAAGATACATCCAGAAACTTAAGTGCTGTATATTAACATTCAGTTTTGGAGACTTTATAGGATAACAGGCTGCATGGGTTGACAGGGCAGATATTTTAAATCGTCAACAGGAAAACCACTTAAATAAAGATACATACAAACTTTTAAACAAAAAATATTCATTTCTGATCATTCTTGCCAGCTAACAGGCACCACTGAATTAGGAAGCCAAGTTCTGTAATTAAATACAGAAGACAAAACTTTAGTACATATATACATATGCACACACATGTATATAAATGTGTGTATAAGTATATATACGTAATAAATTCATTAAGTAAAATGACTAACAAACACATTGTATTATGTTCAGTTCACATTCCTAGAGATATTATTTTATTTTTTTTTTTTGTACAGAAATGTACCAGACAATTAAGAAAATCCCAAATTTGCACACGATCACTCTTGATTTTTTTTTCATGGTACCTGCAGATAGAAAAGAGGCTCCACAGATTTGACAAAACAGTATTTAAACTTCCCATTTTCATACTGCATAACTAATTCAGTGATTTAAAAGATATAAATTAGGTTTGGTAGTATCAATGATATATTTACTATATCACCAAGAACAATTGCTGAATGACCTTTATCAGTCAGATATCAGGTATAACAGAGCATACCCTGACATCAGAGGAAAATACAGACATGTAAACAATAGTAGCTGGCTATATTGATTACTTCACACAGGAACTCAAGAATTTTGTTAAACTCAACAGCACTTAATCATCACGTTTCTACAAAACCTGCAGAGAGGAAGGGGGAAGGATTCATACATATTTGCCAACTTGTCTTCCTAGAAATTATAAAAGAAAGGGATTTAATTTACAGTATTTAGTTCTGCAATAAAGAAAAAAAACAAGTGCACTTGAGCCCATGCATACTGTATGAGAATGTTAACAGTACAATATGATCACCATTAAGTAGTATGATAAAAGGCTACATTGTGTGAATAGAGTCCGTAAGAAAAAAATATCTATATAGAGGCTTCAGTCAATTTAACTAAGTCCTTTAAGAGCTTTCTATCTTCTCTTAGAACACTTTCGTAAAAAGTCTGTGTTCCCCCCTTGCATAAAAGGATCATTTGTTCCCATTTCGACACGAATTGCTATAAGGATCCTTGATCAATAGCTGTATCTTACCCTGTATTTAGTGTTCAGAAAAAATATGGACTCTGCAGGATCTTTCTATTCACCTGGATAGTGGTGCTCATAAACAGCAGGGGACTATGAAAAAGAAAACACAAACTGAGATATGCTGTGGCCAAACAGGATTACTCATGTTACTTTATTTTTAGTTGGACATAAATTATTCGATGAAACTAAACAGATGGATGTGGGGCCTTGATGTCAAATTTTTATTAAAATTTTACACTATGCAAAAAAATAAAAAAAATATTTAAAAAAATATTGTAGTTTTATCTCCTTTTTATTTTCATATATACACTGAGATGCATTCAGGAATTTCCAAATGTTTGCATATGACTAATGAAATCTTTTATCTGTAAGGAACCAACTAATTCGAACATTTTTCCATGAGGCTTGCACACCCAAAGGTAAGGAATCCTTCAATTGGGTAGGACAGTCTTTTACACCCGAAGTGTTTCAGATTTTAAGAGGGGACTTGCGTGAGAACTGTTTCTTCATGCCATTTCCTCATCTTCTAACATGATATGTCTGTCCTCTTTGAAACATGTACCCCCTTCCTTCTACAACTATCAACTTGACATATGTTCAAATACACCAATTGAACATAAATATGATGCCCCTTCTCCACTGAAGTTACATGCAAAATGTATGCCAGGTGCTGTAAGAGCAGAGTATGGCCCTTAGAGCTACAGAATAATCAGAATAAAGGGTTTATTTCTACTGCACCTCTGCCTTTACTAAACCCCCCGATAGATGTTAGTTTATTTTTCAAAACATAAAAGGTAAACTTTATGTGGCATAAAAACCACATTACCCCAACTTTTCTTTAATAAATATACTTTTATGATGGGGGCGTAATTGTATCTCCCCTCCCCTATGAACCTGCTGTTCCAGAGACTGCTTTTCATGTTAGCTCAGCCTTTACAGGAATGTTAAATAAGCCCTACGGAGTCTCAACAGCCATAAGGTAGAACAATTCCACCTGATTCTCACACATTGCACTATCTCCCAGTGCCAAAACATTCTTTTCCTCCACTGTATCGCCATAGCTGTTGTGCTTCACTCAAACAGTCTGGCACTTTTCATTGCTGGCAAACATCAACTCAGGAACGGAAGGAATCAGCATTCTTATATAATGGGCCAGTATTCTTCTCAATGTTGCATGAAGACGCACCAAATCATTTAAGACACACGAACCCTTCTGGTAGTGGTTGAATTACAAGTGAAGATGAGAAGATCCACAGGTCTTACAGATGCATTAATAATCTAATATGTGACACTAAAAGACTGGTGCAGAAGTAACAGCATGTGAGTTTGAAGCCCCAGAGAATCTGCCCAAGTAATTAGTCCTGGACAAACATACACCAGCTTAATAGGTTTGAAGTGTCACCTTTTCTGCAAGGAAGGCGCTTGAGTAGTGTGTAGTCTCTGTTTGTACCTCTGCATCTGCTTTGACCGTGAATGCAGTTTGTTGAAGAGCTCATGGAACTTATTTTGTGGAAATAAGGTTTCTAGGAATCTCTCCAGAAAGACATACACCATTCTCTTATTCAGTTGAGTGTGCTGGAACATTTCAAAGACCCGAAGAATGCCTTTTCGAGTTGTCTCAGCGCCTATGATGTGCTTCAGCTCATCTACAAAAATAAAAATTACATGTTTAAATTAAATTCTACCTGATAACAACAAATTTAAACTGAATATTAAGTCTTTTTGAGTAATTTGTATAAATTTTTCAAAAATTATGTCACCTGAAATCTGAAGTAACAGTACCTCTGTTATATATAACACGATTAAGCTAACAGTTCTCTTACAGCAGAAAGGATCTCTGAAAATTACTTCTCTTTCACACTGTATATGTGGAAAATATACAAAAAATGAGTATGCTTTTTTATGGTGAAATCACGCTGCATTGGAATATATATTTTTAATGTACTAAGCTTAAATCCTCTAGTGAAACTAGAGGGTTGGTTCTAAGAACTACAGTTGCAAAGGTACCACACGTGAAGATTTTCAGTGCATTAATAATTAAAACCACTTTCATTTGGACACAGTTAATAAGTCAACGTTTCAGTAAATCAACAAGAACACTAACATTAGCTCCAGCACCACTAGATGGTAAGGATTATTTAGCTTCAAACACAAACCCACTTACCTGGCATTACCTCCAGTAATTTGGTCTTCCCTGCCACTCTTGTTCTCATTCTAATAGCTTTGTCTCTCCGTGGAACAGTCTCTGCTAAAATGCCATTGGGCCAAAAAGCATCTCTGTAACAAAAGCAAATCTGTCAAAATACATTAACATTTTAATCAAGTGAAAGGCTCTTTTTAATCCCTTCCAAGCTATCTCATAAAATAAATACAAGAAAGTAATTATAGAGAACCTAACACACTTTAAATATCAGAGAAGGGAAAAGAAAGGTGAAAAAGTAATAATCCAAAGCAGGAAGTATGATGCACTCAATCTATTCGTGGTTAACTTCACGCTACTTTAGCGCAGGAACATCCAAATACCACATACCTTGTTGCATAACATATATCTAAAATTTGCTTTTACCAATCAGTCTCCATTGCCACTGACAGACTGTAGCCTTAGGTCTATCAATTATTTCAACAGATCTCTGACAGAAGTTAATCTATGAACACGCTAAATCTGAGATGAGGTCATTTCATTATACTATAATGCCCCATGCAAAACACATACCTCTGTCTGAAAAGCTATTTTTTCCTCAGTGAATGACGCATTCTTTTTCTGAGTAAGACACACGTGTTTTTACTCAACTTTATTAAAGAATAACAGAGTATCTCTAAAGTATGACCCTTTGGCTAATAGGTTATCCTACTGTACATCTATCACCCCACCCCGCACCCCAAGAAAAAGGCAAGGGGGGGGGGTGCTATTGCTCAACAAATTTTGCAGAAGCCATGAAGACTTCTAGAAAGAAAATGATGTAACATGCAGATTGTTGCACGAGGTTCTTTGACAAATTCAAACTCAGACTTCAGTTCAATTGTTCCATCTTGTATGGAATATGTATTAGCATAGAGCTAGGGTTTTTAGTATTAACAACTGCTTGCCTTTTAAGACTGGGCATGCACATGCCTTCATCAAGGAAAACAAGACACTTCATTCAGTCACATCCTGAATTCAGAGATATAACAACACCACAGCTCTTCAGGGCCAGTTAACAAAGAACTTTAAGGAAAAGGAGAAAACTGTAAAACATTTTTCTCCACGTCACAAATACTTTCACTCACTTAAAACAATTAAGAAGCAGGACTTACTCAAACTGTATTTCTATACGGTAATAATTTCCTCACACAAAATGAATGGAAGTGATACGCAGATATTAGATATCAATTGACAAGCACTTTATATTTAACATGTGTCATAAAAGATGTACCTGAAGCGTTTTACAGCATCTGCTACTTGTTCAGGAGATGTCATCCAGTCAACATGATCAACTATTTTCCTAAAATCAAAGCAACAAAGTCTCATTTTGTTGTTACAACATAGAGAAAAAAAAAAGCATAGCATTTTGAAAAGCATTCTGGTGCAAACAAAGTGTAACTTCAGCTTTTCTCCAACTCCGTACATAGGTTCTATAAAGCTGCATATCAGGAAGGCAAACACCAATTCTCAAGATAAAAATCTAAGCTCACTGATCACTCTTTGAACACTGCTAAAATTAAAGACTTTTTCCATTTGAGCAAATGCATGATGACTAAGCAGGTTGGAAAACTGACGTTACATCCCCCTTCGGCGTTATATAGATGTTCTGCTTGCAGAGTTCTCCTCTTCATGGAGTATACTTCAAATTCTGCTTCTGTAAGCAAAGAACTGACTTAAAATTTCAAATTATCCTACTTATATATGAAGTTACTTTGTAATCTTGAACACAAATTGACTGATCATAAAGTTTGACCTTCTTTCTTCGATACATACACACAGCTCAATATTCAGATTTGGCATGTTTACAGAAATGCTATAAACATCTGTGCATCATCGAAATCCCAGGACTGACTTCCTAAAAAAAAATTTGAATTTAATTTTCAAAAAAAAAAAGTAAAAACAGAACTTTGCGGCAGAATGTCATTAAATTTTAAGGATCTGCTAAAACAAGGCCCGACTGCTGAACCAGAAGAAGCTGTAAACATCTGGAATAGTCCCAAATGCAGAAGGAAAATAGTTCTGCACATATCTCTGCATTAAGAAAGCTGTCGTCTGTGTACAAACTCAGCTAGTTTGTTATATCACAATCTGAAAACAGCAAAAATTGTTCACAGAGCTGTTCAATAGATTAGCATGATTTTAGAAGCACAGGTCTCAACATAATTATCATCTTCCCACTAGGAAGTATTTGAAAGCAATCCGGTGCTATATTATTACAAGGCATCACCACTACTGGTACCATGAGAACTGTTTATCTGAAATAGTGATAACAAAAACACTACAAATATACTCATGAATGGTACAAAGTACTCTTTTGGGAATTTCCTCATTGTAATAGAAAGCGCACTTCTCACTGAGAGAAATCAAGTTTTGATTCACAGCCCCATACCAAATCGACAACTTAATGTCAATTAAATTGCTTCTAGAAGACTTTGTTCTTTATTTTGACTTACTTTTCAAAAATAAATGATTAGAAAGGAAAAACTTGGAAGCAGTAGAATTCTAAGTCTGTAGATTAACAATAAACATTAATTATTTAGCACTACTAATTTGCTTTGCACATGAATGAAAGGGGTATGTCTGAATTACAGAGACGTAATTGTGGGATCCCACAGTAGTGTTTTACCTTTCTCTCCTCCATCTTTTAAAGTGAGAGGAAAAAGGTAACATACCAACTAAGTACAAGTACAGTTCACCCAACTTGATAGTGCTAGTGTATCATTTGTAGCACCAAAGAGATGAAACCAGAAATATGGCAGAAAGTAATGAAGAGTATTAACAGCAAAAAGCATAATGTTAAAACACAGGTGAAAAAAATTTATACCATTAGTATTAAGTTCCATTCACAAAAGCCATGAACTCTTGTGGATATGTGAAAACTTTTGTGGAAGTTCTCTGGCATGTAAGAGTGACCAGAATTGGTCTTTCAGCAACATTGTGTGTATCACCTTTTTACAGCATGTTTGCACTTCCTTTCCCAATCCTCTTTAAAGGGGAAGGCAAGAAGATATAAAACACAGTAGCTGAGCAATACCAAAAAGGATTTCTAGACACATTCTACATAGCTTCACTTACACAATAGCTCTCTACAAGAAAAACAGTACCTGTTAATTGTGTCACCATATGTTGCTCTAATAAGCTGTTGAAGCAGATTTTTTATATTTCTTCTTAACCACTGATTTCTTTCCTTTAAATCAAAGACTTCATCCATCAGAAGGAGCATTACTCTAAGCGGGATATTGTCATCCACCTGACCGAGTAAAAATAGGATCAATTAGTAAACTTACTTCAGCTCAAGAAAGGTACAGTTTTTAGTAGCTACTTCACAAGACAAAAAAAAATATTGAAATCCTAATATAGGGGATTCAGTAACTAAGTGAAATTGTTTTTAAAGATGGATAGTGTACATTTGTAGTGACAGTCAACATCTACATTATTTTTAAAATATTAAAGTTTGAGGAAGTTTACTAAATTTTAGTAAGAGTATTAATTTTTCCTGTTATTATTTTGTATCCTACAGTAGCTGCTAACAACAAAGCCTGCTTATATGCCAAACTACAGCAATCTAAACTTTATGTTAATAGCATATCTTAAACTATTACGTAAAAACATAGCATTTGGAGTTACTGTATTGCACAGTACTGCACAAAAGACCACAGTTGTTTATCTCAAATACAATGAACGTGATTTTTTGACTCAGTCATTACCTAAACTTTATATTCATTATTAAAACTTTATAGAATAGCAAATTAAAAGTTAAAATTATCTTATATCCTCAGAAAAACATAAAGACTCAATACCTTTTCTGTGGTTTTGGATTAGGATTTTTACATTCCACATATAACCTTCATGGTTTGGTGTTTTATTTTAAATCTGAAATGCTCTAACTGGAAGACTGGTTTCAGCAAGCGGTGCAACTTCACCTGCATTTTACTCATGTTTCCACTACGCTGTTAATGCTACCACAGAAGAAGTAGCAAGACCTCATTGCTACCGGAGAATTTTTATTTTACTTGGTGGGCTACACAGGTACATCTCACTTCAGAGTGAGTTTCTAAGGCTAGAACTGTGGTTAAGAGTACCAAGAACATTTTTATATACAAATGGAACGCAGCGGATTCATCATTCAGCTGAAGGTGTCATGGATCCATGCCTCACTTTTACAGTATTGTTTCCCCTAGCTTAAGAAATAAGAAATGTAAAATTCTATTCAAATTGACATATTTTTGTCTGATTTAGTGACTGTGTAGAATTCAGAGCAGTTCAGAACTGAAGGGTTTTAAAACATTTGAAATCTGCCTTTCAGAAACACATGGTATGTTAAATTAGAAGCTATCAAGAATTGAAGCTTCTATTCACTTTACAGAAGATCAGTGAAATATTTGTGGAGAAGCTGCTCATATATTTGAAATATATTAATTTTTCCCATGCAAAAAATAGCAGCTTCAGGAGTGTTAGAAGATACACATTTGTAATTACAAATTTACAGATAAATAGTCTGATTTAATGAAAAACAATGAGGTAAAAAGAAAACCCAGAAGAACAAATCTAAGTTATTTGAGTAAAAATACATCTACCAAGCCATCATAGCAGTTATGCACAGGAAGACAAACTGGAATGCTTTGATGTGATTGAAAAACATGAAATGTGAAAGGCAGAACAGGTGCAGACTTATGACCATAACAAATTGCATATAATCACTGGTAATCTTATGGCCTTTCTGTCCTACTTAAAGATGAAGGTTTCGTTTTTTTTCCCCTCTCCAATTGTTTTCACATATATGATCAATGTTTCAATCAAAACAACAGCAAAATACCATAGTTATGATAACATCAAGAGCTTAGACTTCACCATCAAGTTTCCTAATATTATTACCTCATACATTCAAGGTATCCACATACTGAAAGTTTATTATTCAGGAATATATGAAGTTGTTTTTTTTTTTCTTCCCTCTCTTCAAAACATACCAAACACTACTTCTGATCCATTAAATGAATGCTCCCTAAAAGGTCACCTCAGAAACCAGACTCTATAAAAAGACAACTGAAATAATGTAATATAATATAACAGTCTGGTATCGTACTACCACTGAACAGAAAGAAATAGGAAGAAGACAGAAAAAAAATGCAAACATATAAAAAAATACAAAACACCAAAGCAGTGTCATATGAATTTTAAGTTACTGCACTGTGATGCAAGCTATTTTAGTACTAAAAAATGTTAATTTTAAAAGGGAGCGTATCAGTTTCTTTTTTAAAAAATAAGTAGTTTTTAAGTGGTTTATTTGTCAGAAGATAAATACATTGCTTAACAAAGTAACTAAATCTTTAATTTGGTTTTAGAAGATTCATCTTTGAAGGGACAAGTGTCAGACTCACATTGTCATCAATTGGTGCTGCAACACGGCAATGGTCAGGGTCTGAATAGGTTTTCTGGATCAAAGGAGGCACCTGCAATGAAATCAAAAATGTAATGTTTATGAAGGAAAATACTGTATGAAAACAAACCTGATTTATTGCCATTCTAACCAAAATGATTATAAAAATGAAAACCAAACTGGCCAAAAGTCAGTTATATAGTGAAGCGGATAAACATAAAGCAGACCTTTTGTCTTCCAACAAATCAAGTCTTGCATGTATTCTCCAGTAGCTGCTGAAGTTATCAATACCATTCAGACAGTCCACATATTTTCCCAAGTGCCTAGCGCTTCAACTGAAAAACATCTATAAATCCATATTGGACTGATGTTTCTTTAGATAATTGCTCTTTACCACAAGAATTCCCAGTGAGTATAACTGCAGACATACACACCAGGGAAGCTACCAGCAATGACAAAGTCCAGAGGTGGTCATTCTCTCACAAGCAACATTTAAAAAAACAAACAAACAAAAAAAAAGCAACAAAACCATACATCACAGATTTGTTCTTCCCTTTCATAGTTTAAGGGTTAACTCATCTTGGTTACAGTTCTACATCTACTATAAATGTTTTGTTACTATAAAATGGAATGATTCCTGACCACAGGACCGTACAGCAAGACAAGTAATAGGGTGAGGGAAAAGAGGGTAAGATTACTACTTTATGGGACTTCTGGATAGCATGCCTTGCTACTACTCCACACCTTTAAGGTGTTGTATTTTAGGAATACAACAGATAAGAAAAGATAACAGCTGTAGATGACAGGACAGGCAGAAAGAAAATTTGATTAAAAACAGAATTCAGCAAGGTATAAGCAGAAAAGAAGCTCTCTCCTTATTCTAAGTTTCAATACATATGTTCTTTTGCTATTGAAAGAGGCAAATGCCACAACCTAGTTTTATGAGAATGGAGGAGCATTCAATTTTTACCAACCATATTCTTCTCAAGTGGCTGCCCTGAATTAACGGGTCCCTGCATAAATTCCATCTTCAAATATGTTACATAATACCAAAGAGAACTCTACATTTGTGTTATAATGACTGCTGAACCTTATTAGAAGTGCATAGGTATAAAACAGATTGCTTTCCTGTCTGTTGATGTAACTTTTCATTATAGCACACAACGTGAGTTTAAATGACTTGATAGCTAGTCTCCTATTAATTCACTGGTACGCATTAACTACCAAATATTTTCTTACCTTGAAAAATGATTGCTTTATGTCTTGTCCCAATCTCTCTGACATTTTACCCATGTTGTCTGACATTTTAGTCATTCCCTCTGCCAGGCTGTCAGGGAGAGACTTGACTGCATTTGATACATTTCTCATAGAGTTACGCAGTGGGTTTACAAATGTGTCCATCTGAAGGGGAAGATGTTTAACCAGAATTGTATAATCTGTGAGGACACTAGTAAATTAATACACTATGAGAAGTATCACATTGTTCTAGAGAACAATAATATAAGGAACAACTCCAGTTGCTTAAGTTCATTACAAAATGCAGCAAAATGCAGAGACTGGCCAACAGTTCTCTGAATATTTCTGGTAGCTTAACAAAAAGGATGCACAGCTCAGAGCTCTGAATATGATCAATGGCTCTGAATGTTTACAACAATTAAACACACAGCAGCTGCTTCTGAAGGGAAATGCATTTCATCTTTTCGGCTGAAGAGTGGACAGCATGGTAACAACAGCAAATACAGAGCAAAGATTTGAAAAAGGATATTAGAAGGAATGAGACTAACAAAAAAATCACAGATGTCACTGACAAAGTAATTTGCAACAAAAACATGTTTTATAAACTCTTAGTGCAATATGTGGTGCCCAATTCAAAATTTTGATTTTATTGTCATACAAATAAATGTACCTGCTATAGAAATAGTACATTTTTGGTTCTGTGTACCCTGAAATACTTTGTTATTCACAAATATTAAAACAACTCACTTGAAATCTTTTTTGAAAGTGCTATAAAGCTGCTTAATATCGGTTAAATATCTCCATTTAATGCAGTCATCACACTAATAAATGCTCTACTAAAGTTTCCCTAATAGTGCAAAACATTCTTACCTTCCGTGCAAAATCTCCCTTCCCTTTGCTGTAGGCTTTATTCTCCAGGAAGTCATACACATAATGGGCTAGAGCTGGAGACGCTTTCATCATTTCAGGATTTAACAGGAGCTGAGTAAAATAATTGTTGAAGGGCACTTTTTAATTAATTATGAAAAAGTTCATGCAGTTCAGCAAAAGTTTATCATGCCCAAAAGCACCGTATCTTGCAATGTATTTTTTCATTCATTCTCTAAATTTTATTCCAACACTACTCTAAAGATGGAAACAATCTGCTGCCTGGTAATTTCTATAATTTTAACTTTTATGTTAATTATTACATCTCACAGAAAAATACGCTTTCATTATTTATTAACATGTCCATCAAGTCAGTCAACGGGAAGTCCCTGTGAAGTCAAAGCTAGGCCTTATCTGAATGGAGAAGTTGTGTGGTTCTGCTACAGAGCAGAGTGGGTGCTGTGCCAATCCTTACGCAATGGCACAAGAGAAGGTAACCACAAAAATAAGTGCAATGAAAGAAAGTTAAGTGGTGTAGTGCTAAAAACAAACAAACAAACAAACAACACAATGGTAACCTCACCAGCTCAAGGGGAATGAGGGCAGAAACAGCTGAGAATAAACCAAAAGAGCACAGAGATGGCCAACTGACTAGATAATAATAAGTTTAAACTTCTTATGGTATACTATTGAGTATTTATCTCCATTATTTATTTGGATGAATTCTGTTAGAAAATTATCTGAATTTTAGCTAGCATTATCTCAAAACTGAACTCCTGAACCCTCCTGTAGTAATATCAGGAAGTACTGATGATGTTTCTATGAAATTTCTGTTTATTCAAAATTAAATTTGGCATTTAGTTTCAGCTGGGAAACTTAAAACAGCATTTTGTTTCGTGCTCTAAAAAAAAAAAAGAAAAAACACACCACCAACAAAAAATGCTAGCAAATTATCTACCTTAGGAAAAAAAAAAGCCAACCAAAAGTCGTAACAGCTTACCTGCAAATATGCATTTAAATCTTTTTTCCTCTTTTCCAAGAATTCTCTGTCCATATTGTTAAATGTCTTTTTGCCAGGAAGTTTCAGTATATTTGCCAGATTTTCAAACTAGAAAAAAAAAAAAAAAAGATTTTCGTTCTGTGTTCAAAGGAGGTTCTAATGACCATGTAACCTCAGAAATTATAGGGGTCATTATTTCATATCACCTGTTCTCATCTACCATATAATACCTGGCAAATAATTTCTGCATCAAGACTAGAACTCAGGCTCCCTGGAGATGCCAAAACGAAGGTAGGCTGTCAAGAATAAGTACATGCAAACTCTCAGGACAGTCAAGGGCAAAATTTAATTTCCAAACATACCAAGTGATATTGAGTTTTGAAATACAGACATATGCTAGTATAGTCTACAAGTTATTCATATGTCATCACACCCACTCAAAAACATTGGATTCAAGATTTATCGTTATTATTTGGGTGGAAGTTGGTACGGTTATGACTATACATCAAGATAACTTGTACATCTTCCTAAAAGATCTCTGGTGAGTCTTCATTGGAGCTTTTCAGTACTTAAAGGTGGCTTATAAAAAAGATGAAGAGCAACTTTTTGCTCAGGCAGATAACGATAGGACAAGGGGGAATGGTTTTAAACTAAAAGAGGGGAGATTTAGATTAGATGTTAGGAGGAAATTCTTCACTTAGAGGGTGGTGAGGCACTGAAACAGGTTGCCCAAAGAAACTGCAGATGCCCCATCCCTGGAGGTGTTCAAGGCCAGGCTGGACAAGGACCTGGGCAATCTGATCTAGGGGGTGGTGTCTCTGCCCATGGCAGGGGGGTTGGAACTAGGTGATCTTTAAGGTCCCTTCTAACTCAAGTCATTCTATGATTCTGTGAATTCAGTACTACAAAAAATAATAAAAAAAAAGCCCATACAGATACTACAAACAGAGACAACTTCAATTTAATTTTGGATTGAGTGCCTATTTCCCACCTCACCCCACAAAAAAAAATCCTTGTCCTTTCTATTAAATTTTATATAAAGATTTTAACATTTACCCACAAGATGTCAATAAAAGTATCTCAGACATGCACACAAGAAAGTTCACCACACTAGTGACATTCTTGTGTCTGCAAACTCGGTAAGAATTTCGATTTTACTTTCAAAACAGCGCAATATTGGTTGGGAGTTTCGGAGATGCTACAATGAAGCACAAAAATAAGATCAGGTAGCCCATACCTGTTTCACCAGGCCAGGGATTATTATTAATTTTAATTTAGTTTTGAAAAAAAAAAAAAAGAGAAATAAAAAATCTTAGGTTTTACTTTGTACTTCAGTGAATTACAAGCATCTTGCACATTTTTTTTTCTTTCATTTAAGGATAAGTTAAGAACATGAGTGTACAAGTATATCAAATAAAAGAAATGTCTGGCAGTACACTGAAATGCCAACATCTGTCCCTTCTGAAACCCACCAATCCTTAACATTTTGCTTAAAACCTAAATATGTATTTTCCAAACTGAGTTTTTATTTCTTAATCTCTGTGACAAATATAACAGATGAACTATGCCACTGTTCCAGGCCAATAGCACTTCCATACAAACATTTCACAGTAAATCTGAGCAAAGGGAAGAAAGAAAACAAGTTTATTTAGTACCATATCCTTTTATTAAAGCAATCTAATGCCTCAGCATCAGGAACTAAACAGGTGCACCTGTAAACTGCTTGGTACAAATGATTTATTACATTAATGACTTAAAAGTATACCTTAATGCAAAATAATATAGTGCTGGAACTCTGCATCTTAACTCACTTTGAGAAAGCCAATATCTATGCCATACCATCACACAGAAAAAACACCTTTTGAAGAAACCTTAAAGGATTTCTGTGAGACAAATTACCTGCTCAGTGATCCTCATGTGAAAGTCATGGAAGTCACTGTAACGCCGATACGTCTTCCATGTCTCTTCACTGTTTTGATTTCGCCGATGGACTGTGATAGCATACAGTGCGTATGTCTTGCCATGGTCATTACACACGCCTGCCACAGCATATGGGTCATAGTCAGCATAGACTAGTAGTTTAAAAACAAAAACAAAAAAAGGAACAAACAGAAAGAAGGAAGACGAGAGGACACAAACGTGAAGTAAAGAAATGTCTGGAATGACAGACTTGAGAGACTAAAATGGACATGCAAGCAGAAGAGTAAGCCATCCCTTTATTCAAAACACTGCATAAGTGATACCCTCCAGAAACTTAAGTTTAATTTAGAGATATTAAGCAGCCTTAAAGATTAGAACTTGTCTATCACATGCAAAACATGAAGGGAAAAAAAAAAAAAAAAGAACAGGAAAGGTTTCAACATTAAAGAACAGAGAACAGATCTTTTACAAATAATTTTACTCTAAAGAATTCAAGATACAGGTGAAAGACAACCATGAAACCAAAAGAAATTCCAGTCTGCAAAGTATTCTCTAATTATATTTTTAAAAGTCTGCAAATACAAAAAAAAAGTACTAACACTGTAAGCATTGTAAGCATTCAGTTCTGTTATTAACATCAGCAGTTATTGGCTACAAGATAGAAAATAACCTCCCCACACTATTTCTCAGTCAACAGGAACTATATACACACAAACATACGCAAATGCATGCCTTCTGCATGTGTGTACATACATGTACTGTGTATGTGTACACATGCACACTCAGTTTGATTTCTCCATAAAATAAATCAAAAGAGACACTTATCTGAAATAGAAACAAACATCTTTTTTTTCCTCATCGAGTATTTAAATTCTCTCCCACATTCCTCCCATCCCCATACAGAATGTTTCAAAAACTTCCGTTTAAACTACAGACTAACCTAAAACCAACACTGCATACACTGCACACATTTAAATTAATGTGCCGTAACTCTAATTATTGAGCCAACAGCCAGTAGCTCGTTGAAAATACTTCTTGATTAAGTTCTGTGAATTTCTTAATGCACTTGTGCTTCATAAAACACACTTTTCTGCCAAATCATCAACTCTAATCTCTTGACTTCTCTGAAGAGCAAGGCTGATGCCTAAGCAGACAGTGAGCATCCCTAGGATAGGGGCAGCTGCTGACAACGCAATTACACATTAATAAAATGCACACTAGGAACGTAGCATCATCAGCCTTTTCTTTGGTATCTGCCCTCTAGAAGAATGATGAGTGCTGAAACCCAAGAGAAAAGAGACAAGAAGCCACGGCCCCACAAGCACTAAGCAAACCTTATCCTCTAAACTTACACTGACCACTCTGCCATGCAGCCACCGTACAGGGACACGGCAAGGCCAGGAGTGGTAGAAAAAGAAAGCAGCAGCTCTGATTGCCCCTTATATTGTTTCTTCTAAACCAGCACTTATTTTACAACACAAAGCAAATCAGTTCCTCAAAAATTAAGGAGATCTCATGTACTATCAACAAGCACAGTGAAAGGTAATGAACAGCATATGAATGCTGCCTGTAAGTCCTGCTGTCCAGAAGGCAAGGACTTATATTTCTTGCTCAAATACAAAGTGAAGAGAAAGGAGACATCCACTTTAATCCTATATTACAGTATGAATCTGTACGAATCCCTCAGTTCAACTGGAGTATTATGGATTGACAGTCAGGCTGATAGTTATCAATATGTGCTGCTAGCAGATAATAAATTTAAAACAATTTCTGTGGGTTTAGGTTCCCTTTTTTTTCCCCTTAAAGAGATCAAAACAATGAAACTTCTAAGTTTAATTCAGAAAACAAGTAATAACTGTAATTTTAATTAAAAAAGCAAAATTGTGATTCTTAACTTCTAAAATAATTTTTCCCCTTCTCTGACGGCTGACTACAATACGTGGATTGCACCACGTTCTCACACTGGGTTTGGGTAATAAGAGTTTAATTAAAATGTCAACGAGTTGAATTCACAGGTTATGTCCACTATATAAATGCAGAGTTTTAAGAGTCTATTGCATAATAAACTCCACAAAACAACTATTTGAAGACCCACTGACAAATTAATTTCCTAGTGGAATCTTGTCGAACTGGAATATTTGTAAATAATACCCAACGTTTATTATTTGCTCTCATGTAATACATTTTTTAACTTAATTCTAAACAAAAGTTTGTTAAAAACAACCAAAAGTGCCACCACTGTAAAAACTGAAGTCACAACCTTAAATTAAGCTAAGTCACTCACAAATCATAGAGAATTATGGGGTGACATAGCAAGAGAAGTAAACAGTCAAGAATTCAAATCATGTGACTAGAAAAAGAGTCCACTTTTAGAATTTGTTCTTTAAATAACTGTCAAAATAAATACTACTCAGTATTAAATTTAACATTTATTCACAGACAGGAAAAATAATAACGCTATAAACAGTAAGAATTAAATCACATTTTAAGTATGGATATACCATCTATGAGCTACTGCACTAATTCTGTATGGAGTTCCATTACAAGGACTTAATGGGAAATATGAATTCAAATGTTTATGATGTTAAAAAAAAAAAGTTTCAGATTTCAAGGGCCTGCAATACCAAAAAACTCAAAATAAATGTTGAAAAAAAAGCAGCCATTGTAATGGATTAACTTACCAGTATCTGAGATGTATGCATGGAGTTGAACTGTCTCATCCGAAGGGACATTTGAAAGGTCATCTAAGGACTGCATGGTGGGGGAAGACAGGGAAGAAGGAAGAAATGGGCAAGAGAGAATAAGATCATGGACACATCTCATTTGAGAGAGGTTTTTCTGATTACTTTAATTAATTTTCAAACTTTCAGTTCAGCATACACTAATAGCTTAATGCACTGTAATAATGAAACTAAGTTTTTATTACCTGGTTACCAAAGCCTTTTTTTTTTCCCACAGCCACTAGGGCCCTTCATTTCCCTCCCTACACAGTTTCACATAGTCTGAGGACCACTCTAATATATTTACTACTTTCATTTGATATCTCAGTTTTAATAGAAGTACAGACACAAACAGTCTTTCACTGAACATTTAACAAAAAAAAAATGCAAAAAGAACAGCTACTGGGATGCAAATATTGTATAACAGATCTTTTGGTTATATCTTTATACTGTTCTGTTTCTTTCAACTGACTTGAAATTACACAAAAGCTACAGTGCAGTAAAAGTCCAAAAAATTCTCCACTCTACATAAAAAACAGCAGTTTCCTCAGAAATATTTTTCCATGTGACAAATAAACAGGCACACCCTTAGGTTAACATCTGTCTCCATGTTCTGCAATTATTTCAGATTATTTGTGTGCCCACGAGGCCAAGAAGGCCAATGTCATCCTGGCCTGCATCAGAAATAGTATGGCCAGAAGGACCAGGGAAATGCTGTCCCTCTGTACTCAGCACTGGTGAGACTACACGTTGAAGATTGCGTTCAGTTTTAGGCCTCTCACTACAAGAAAGATATTGAGTTGCTCAAGCATGCGCAGAGAAGAGCAACAAACCTTGTGAAGGGACTAGAAAACAAGACTTATGAAGAGCAGCTGAGGGCACTGGAGTTGTTTAGTCTTGAGAAAAGGAGGCTGAGGCCTCATCACTCTCTACAACTGCCTGAAAGGAGATTGCAATGAGGACAATGTCTTTTCTCAGAAGAAAAATGAAAGGACACAAGGAAACTGTCTCAACTTGCAATAAAGGAGGTTTCAATTGGATATTGGGAAGAATTTCTTCACTGAGAGTGTGGCCAAGTACTGGAAATGGGCAGCCCAGGGAAGTGGTGGAGTACCCATCCCTGGAGGTATTTAAGAGACGTGTGGACATTGCACTAAGGGACATGGTTTAGTGATGAGACTCAGTAGGTCAGGTTGACAGTTGGACGTGATGATCTCAAAGGTTTTCCCAACCTAGATAATTCTATGATTCTATAAGATAGAGGAGTTATTACAGAAGATAAGTAAGAGTCAACTGCCCTAATACTTTGCTTGCTATGAAATATTGATGTTAAATTATTTTTTTTGTTTTGTTTTTAAAGCATCATTGGTTATTGTTTTCCTGCCTCCCTACATTACCAACCTGACTTTTTTTCCTGAAAACTGCAAGGGTTCAAGCTAATGGATATTAATGACCTCCAGAAGTTCAACCCAGACATTTCTGCTGCCATTCAGGGTCTTGGGTATAATACCTGTGTAACTGCTTCTATTTGTTCAATGCACAAAGAATAAGTAAAATTCACATTATGGATCCACTTAGATGAAATCTGCAAGAGCAAATATTCTACAATTATTTTATACCACAAGGTGCCCTACTAGTCTAGTTTAGTAGATGAATGTGTCAAATTAAACGCAGAAATTAAGATGATACTTTTAAACTTTTTCCTCAAAACAGCCTCTTTCAAATGCATTCCTAAATGAAGGTCCAGGAGATAAATTTTAAAATGGAAACTTTAGCAAAGACTCAACTTCTGTGGCAAAGCATTATACAGAAATAATTACTGCAAATAATTGAAATGGTTGAGACTTTTTTTGAGATAAAGCAATGGACAGTTTGCATTTAGTGTGCCCCAGTATCTTTGACATGAGGTACGTTCGCAGGAACAATTTAATTAAAATGCACATATATTAAATGCACACAAGTTAATTAAAATGCAAAAATATCACACCACAACCTAATCTTTCTTAATGCACTGTCATTAGGTGAAAGTACAGAAATTCCCTGACCTTTAAAGTAACCTTTCCAAGTTCTATTTTTCTTCATGTAACTAACTAACACAAGGGAGCTATACTATTTGTACAGAAATTTACTTTTGATGTGGAATTCAGCCAGGAAAAACTAATCTATCAGTATTCAAACACCTGTAAAAGCACTGAAAACCCCAAACAGCCCTGAAGAATAAGGACTACAGAAAGGAAAAGTTCTTCTGCATAAACAGGGCTTTGTTAGACATTTCTGCTAGAATGTTTTTCACTCTTTATAAAAATAATAAATGTTGTATTAGGCAACTATACTTTTCAGAACAATAACAACAAAAATCAAGACTTGGAAGCATCGTATGCAAATACCTATTTATATTGCAACAGTACTTGATAGAGGCTTTAAGACTTTCTAGTTTAGTTTGGAAAAGCCAAGAAATTAAGCAGGCCATAAACGCTTGCCAGATGAGCTATAACAAAGAGAAATCCCTACCCATAATATAGCATTCTGATATGTCAGGCTAGTTTTAGAAAAAATACTTGAGACGTTTGAAAGATCTTTTTAAGAGAATAGTCCATTGAAAGAATCTCTTGTGAAATGTTATCAGCATTGTATGCAAATTTATAAAAATTTAAAAAACATAAGTTTTACTTGTGCATCAACAGGATTTTGTGTAAGTTCCATCTGCTGAATCTTCTCTTTATATTTCAAAAACGTAAACAAGATAAAAACAATAGAAAATATCCCAGCTTAAAAAAAACAAGCAACAAAAAACCCTACATGGAAACATGTTTAGATTGACAGTAAATGTATTCAAAACTGTATTACAAAATTAATTATATTCCTCTGCATGCTAAGCATGATCTAGCTAATGCACAGGAACTCTTAAAGAGCTACATAATCCTCCAAGAACGAATTAGAAGGGCCTATGAATTACATAAGGCAGGAAATTGCATGCAGACTGCAAGCCTTTCTAAAACTGTAAGACTTTGAAAAAATACTCTCACATGCACCATCAAGCCTTGTTTATCTTGTGGCTCAGTTAAGAAGAAACAAGTAAGAGGGAGGGAAGGAAATGCTTAAAAAATTGTTTAAAAAATTAATACCAAAATGCAAACTTGAAAATGGTCAGAATAGGAAACAAAGATTCATATTTTGAATGGCTAAAATCCAAATACTTGGATGTTTCCAAATCAAGTCTTAATTCAAAAAAATATTTAAAATGCAATGAAATGCCTTGTTTTACAGTCTATTGGAATTTAATCCTTTGAGATTTCAGTATCAAAGGATTTGTTTTCACCTATTGTTACCCAACTCTGAAATTCATGTCTATTTAAAAAAAAGAATAAGTATAAGGAAGTATGTTTTTCTTAAGTTTACTATAGTCTACTAATACATTCTTTCTGTGAGAAACTATGTAAGCAATTCATTAAATTCAGGGAAAAGTACAAAAAGGACAGTTTTATCTTATAGGTTAATTGATCCCTTATGTGTCTTTCAATTTGATTCAAGAGCAAGGCAGACTTTTTCAGAAGATAAATTGCAACGAAGTAAACCCCCTAACAATAACATAATTTAAACTATTTATAACACTTTCTCTACTGTTGGGAAGAGGGAAAAAAAAGTACGTACCAGATTTATGCTGCCAGTAGGAGACCCGTTAAAGGATTCTAGAAGCAGCGAGGAAGGGGAGAAAAAAAGAAAAAACAGGTCAGAAAATTTTCTCCAATACAGGGCCCATATAGACGAAATAAAAATGTGAAGCCAAAACCTTATGGAAAATTAGACAAGTGATACTGCACAACAGTTGCACCTGACATATAAATACTTTCAGTTCCCCAAAATGACATCTAAATGAAGATGTATGGAAGTTTATACAACTATAGATATGAAATAAACACTCCAGAGAACATTTCTTTTTTACTTTAAGCTTGTATCACCACATGAAATTGCTTCACTAAGGAGTCAGTGTAATAGTTGAACATTTTCCATCAGACTGATGTTTCAGTTAATGAAAAGAACTATTTTAGTTCCTGACTTCTTTGGGACCACACTACACTCAAATACCCTCCACCTCCACTAAAAACAAGTCTGGAGTGACAAAATGGTTCCTAGTTTTGTCAGAAATCAGATTTTAAAAATAGTTATAATTCATGCTGAATATTAAAATGTTCTTTTATTAAACTGATTTTTAAAATAGAAAAAAAAAAAAACAAAAAACCTGTAGTCCAATTCAATATGCACTGTAACCTGGTTGCTCTTTGACCCAGAAGTGTTCATAAGAAAAAGCACAAAGACTTGAGAGTGCTCAAGGAAACAGAATAAAAAAGGTCAAGAGTTAAGCTAACTGTAGCAACAAGTTATACAAAACCAATTTAATTAACATAAGACCGCTAATAATTTGCTCAAAAAGGATGCATTCTATGCCTTGTCCACTATGTCTAACAAAACCAGACAGCATACTAATTCAAAATACACAGCAACTTTTGAGAAAATGTGGTAGACTGAGGAGAAAAACTCTTCTTCTCCCCTTCCAGGATAACATGGATAGGAAGGACAAGCCATGTTGACATTCTCAAAGTGAAATAAAGCTAGTATTTCTATCATTCTCACCCTACCAGGACAAAAATAGTTAAAGATAGTGGTTTGTGTTGTCAGTGGTGCTCTTAAGAATACTAGCAAGCAACCAAATGCTGGTAAATGATGCTAGCAGTAAATTCCAAAATACCACCAGGCAGCCTGTATGTTTTTTTTTTTTTTTCTTTTTTAATTCCTTTCATCACGAAGTTTGCCTAATCTAAAAAAAAAAAAAAAATCAAAATGCCCATGCTCTCTGATGGACAGATGCAGGTGCTTTCATCCCTACTCACTCTAAGAGTGAATTAGTTTTTTATTCAATTATTCAATTTACACAGCTTCTTGTTTCTAGTGGCAGGACTGCATCTAATATATTAACTACTTCATTAAATTACGCATTCAAGGGTATTAATTTGTGAATAACCTGACCTGTATCTGATCCAAGATAGATTTTGTCAGAGTTCTCTGGGATTTGTTAAAGAACTTAGAAGACCAAGAAAAACCCCAACATTACAGGAAGAAATCAAACATTATGGAACAAAACTAACATATGAAAATTAATAGTTATATTCACAAAAGTTGGTTAAAATAACTATAGAGACTAAAACCACTAAACAAAAAAAAAGGCAAAAGAACAAGTAGATAAGAACAATTTGGGAACAAATAAAGCAGGCTGTAGAAGTGTTATTAGATATTTTGTATATTAATGTAGGTTTTGCAGAGACACTGGAGGGAGTTCCATCAACAGGACTGTTTCAAAACTTAAAGAATATGGTGTAGTAAATACACATTATATTGAAAGTAACTTAAGTGAGAAGAACAAAGCTGATCTTTACAGTTCTAATTTAGATTCTTCAGGTGTTAACAAAATGTATCGCTAGAGGGTAGTAAAGATCACAATCCTCCTTCCATCTTCCAAATTTTTCTTAAGAATAACTAAGTTCATATAAAACTGTGCTTTAAAGAGGAAAAAAATATTTTATTTATAAAGGGTTCTGCGTTACAATTACTCTTGATCCACGATTTTACTTTAAAGTAGTAAAAAAGAAGGAAAGCTCTTATAATAAAAAATTTCAGAGGAGTTGATAAAAAACATGGAGAAAAACGTATAAAATGAAACTTCCAGAAGTGAAGGCTCCTTAGTAGCACGTAAGACCGGGGGGGGGGGGCAACTACACATCTTGAAGTTGAAGTTTCAAGCTCAATTCTTCACAACAACAAGAAGACTTCACAGACTTTCAGTTTTCCAGAAAGCTTTAAAAATCCACATCTCCTATGTACTTCTTATTTCTATTTCCAGGTGAAGAATATAGTTACATATTAAAACAACCCAGTAAAAGTTGAAGTACCTCAGTATTTTGGAGAAAAAAAATTGCAAGTGAAAGAGTTGAACACTTATTTTAGTGACACAATTGTGACTAAGACTTGGAAAAAAAATTGACACAAAGCTAATAAAGTTACTACAGAAAAATTTGTTTAACTTCCAGAACAATTTACATAAAAACACAAACAAAAAAACACTAATTTAAAATCCTATACAAACCTTTTGATTTATCAAAAACAGTGTGGACAATGTTCTTCATTTCATTTTAAAGGAGAAAAAAGAATATGCCCAGAAAATCTCCCTTACAGGTAGAGAGCTCACCTCCTTCACCATCATCTGATCCTCTGAAACTAGGATCCTTCAGCATATCCAGCTCAGCTAACATGCGCACATACAATACGTTCTGTTTGAACGAAGGGTAGAATCTTTCATCCCGCAGCATCAATTCATAAACCTTATTGAAATAAAAATAAGGTTAGAAATATATATATGTACTTTATTTTTTTTTTAATTAGACAAGCTTTCATCAATAATACAGAAGAGGAAGGAAGACACCACATATTACTTTCCTGAAGATTTCCAGTTCAGCCAATACTGTATAATTGTACATCACAAAGATTTAATCACATCATCTCAAGAATTTATCTGTGTAGCTTGAAGAGTAACATACTGCTTTCCTGCTATATTGACATATTCTTTTTTTCAGTGTCATCATATCCAATCCCCCAACTACCTACCCAACCAGTTACAAAAACAAGCTTTATCATGAAGGTAACTAGCAGTTTAAGTACATATGAATTTTAAAAGGAGAAATAGATAGGACATGGTATCTTAATCCCCTACAAAATTGTCTTAAGTGACTATGTTCTTCACTCATTGTTTTTTAAGCAGTACTTTGCAGCAATCAATGTATATATATACACATATACAGACATATTTATGCGTAGTAGGAACAAATTTGTACAAGTACAATCACCTGGTAAGAATGCAAAAAAAATCATGCAGGTCTGAGGATGTCGATTTTGTGATACATGAAAATTTTATGTTCTCTTCAGCAGATATCACATGCAAGGCCCTTATAATAATCTACTTTGAGCAATGCAGTTTTTACAACATGTTTTCATTATTATTAAATGAAGTACAACAAAGTGATTCTAAGTTCTACAGCTCATTTCATTAATTTTTAACAGAAATGAGTACATGAAGTTAATGACCTAAAAATCATAAAAACCTCTTAGACTGGATATGTAATTTACTGAAAGAACATCAATCATTCACTTTTTAATATCTATATACATTAGACTTGAGTGATAATTCAGTGAAGGTATTGATAAGATTTTATCTTCAATACTTGCTGCTTTTGAGTGCTACACTGTGTAGGCTGGCAGAAACAGAGCAGTCAAATTTCTTAAAAGAAATAAAACCAAATACAGTAATATGTTTATACCTCCTTTGAAAAAGAAAGCTTTATCAAAGCAGACCAAAATTGTACCACTTAGCTGTTATTCTGCATAGGCACATTTTCTTAGATTGGTGCATAAACACAAATCATCCCATAATTTTTAACCTACCCATTACTTTGAAAACCACGGACTACATATGGCCAAGCAAAAGATGACAATTTAGAATATGATTTTATAGAATATGAAAGTGGTAAAACAGGTTTTAGTTTTCTGATCGAGTTTCTTGCTCCTCTTGAATGGCTGTAGTGAAGTTTAACACACTATAGCCTTAAAAACTCCTATGAAATACAGGATGAATAGAGTATACCTTTCTTTGAATGTCATCAAAGATTTCAGGTGTTGGATCCTCATGGTTCAGTGTTTCTGCCAGTTTTGCTACTAAGTTGTCATCAATATTAACTCTCGGAGATGCCTGTCAAGAGATCTAAATCAACTTTCACATAATGAAAATAAGCATTTTTTTCCCCACAAACAAAATCCAATACAATTCTGCAATTCTCTAAGCAAAATGCATTTCTGCTTGATGAGTATATTCAGGTCATGAACTGTCTAGAACGCAAAACAGGAGTTAGAAGAAAAAAAAGACAAAATTTGGATTGTGTATTAAAACTCAGAACTTTCAGAATACTAAGAAACACTTCAAAAAACAATTTATGCACATCCCAACTGTGCATCCTAATTGTTCAAGGCAATATCCCAACTAGATTTACTCAGACTTAAACACAAGTTTTATTTATTCATGAACAGAAAGATCCAGATTCAGAAATGAAGAACAACACAGTTAAAGAAAAAAAAAAAAAGGTAAATGGATGGAGTTCTAAAGTGTCTAAGGAAAGACTAACAGCTTGCCAGTTCTACTAATTCCTGCAGACTACTAGGAACTGTAATCAAAGTAGCTTCTTATACAGACTGTATTACAGCTACCAGAAGAGACAACGTATTAGCATCCAGCAGATTCTCAGTCATCCTTTGATATGACACATTTCAAACTAGTGACCATTAAGCATTCTTTTAGATTGGTCCAAGCTCACATACTTTCCCATTTTCTGCAACAGACACAGAAGCCAGCACTGAACCAGACCCAACATAGCTAGCTGCTCAGCTGATCTATGTAGCCCAGCTGAGAGGCTGAGTTTGTTGGCTTTAGAATAAACTCCGGGATTAGGCGGCTTCTGACTTTGAACTGGTGTGTGTTCAGTCAGCTCACAAAAACAGTAGAGCAAGTTCTGGACAGTCCCATAGAAGACCCTGTTGATATGCTATTGAGGTGAAAAACCAAAGTGAAAGAAATTATGAAGAAAGAGAAACATTACAACAGATTTGAGGGATAATTTGCTGAGGGAAGCTTCTAAAATGAGCTGACTGGTGATTTTTATGCATACACAAATTCAGAAAAAGACGCTTTGTTCATAGAAGTTGACAAGTGTTTTCTTTTACTGAACACTTCAATGTTACAATACTATTGGGAACATTAAAGCTTTGCCTATCAAAAGATATTTGTGATACTTGTGATATTTGTGCAACATATACAGGTATTTGCAGAGGCACAAGAATTTATTTTGTTTCAAAGCCCAACCTGAATCTGTGTTTGTACACATACTATTTTTTTTTCTTTCTTTCTTTCTCTTATTTATTTTTTAATTCTTCTTAATCTGGGGAGAATGGGGGCAGCAGGGTGAGAGAGAGGGCAGGGTAAAAGGATGGGAAGGGAGAGAGGACAGCATACACTCTAAGAATTTATCTTCTATTCTGTCTTCACGTTTTCTTTTTTCCTCTATATTGTCCCTCAAAAGCAGACTTTCTAGAACACATTGCATTTATAAGAGAGTCAAAAAAAAAAAAATCAAGACATTGACCGCTTGACATAAGAAAAGAGAAGATATGCAGGTAATACCTTAAGTTTTAGTTTGTAAACAAATTGTACTATATCAAATCCATTTCACATTAATGTAGCCAGACAACTATTCATACAAAAAGTTTCAAACAATTCAGAAATACATTATTCCTACCTTTTCTGATAAATATTGCTCATAAACTCCAACCGCAGCTGCTCTTAATAGACCCTTGGTTTGATTAGTTTGATGCTTTCCATCTTTTTGCCGGCTTTGAAGTACCTCCAGCTGCTGCTGTGCCGTAACCCTGTATCCTTCCACCGTCATCCAGAAAAACAGATGTGCTTGGCCACCAGTCTGCTGCATGTAATCTACACGAACACAAAATAGGCAACATACAGGCATAGTTATAATTTCACACCTTAAAAGGAAGAATTCTCTAAGATGTGAACAAAATACTGGACTCCAGGATCTGGTTATACATCTAGAATAGTTGTCATCTGGAGTGAAAAAAACAGAAAGTACTATATGGATGATATTGGTGATAATAATTAAAAAAAATGGGAACAAAGTCTAGAACTAGGCAACTAATCTTAAAATGCACACGTAAAAACCGAATCAATCATTATCATGTGGATATAACAGGCTTGTGCAGCATGACAGGAGTTGAGAAGAAATTCAAACAGGAATTCTAATCAATCACATACATCTACTACATTAAAAGGACTATCAGCAACAACAAAAAAAAACCTGACACTCTCAGCAATGACCATCAGCAGCATTATTCATTTACAGAAGAGCATCAAGCACTAAAGCACTACAAAATATTAAATACGAATTACACAACCTTTAAGCCATCAATTTCTTTTGTATATGGTTAAAAAAGTACATTGATTACAAGGCTGCTGAAGGTTCTCCAAGAACTTAAAACACAGCAGTAATCGAACTTCAGTCTAGTCATTCGTTCCATTAGTTTCACTGAGGCCAGAGAAAGGCAAGCAATAGCGATTAAGACTCAGACTCATTCCAATTATGAAACTGTGCAATTCTTGCAGTGATTCTTTTCTAAACAGAACAAACTTCTTCACTAACAGACCAAGAGCGATTGCAAGATCAGTCTTAAGGAAATATCAGTATTGAAATAAACTTAATCCAAGTATTCAGAAGCACTGAGTATGGTGCTCTGAATTATAGAACCATTTGCAAAAAAGGTTTTGTGTTCCCTCTGGCTTACATATATTTAGCTTTCAATAGATACTTATTATTTAAGTACAAGTATACAAACCTGTGAGTTAGGATGGTCTTTCTAAATTGAAAGATCAGAAAAAAATTAATACTTACCCATAAAAAATTGTAGTGCAACATTGTCTACCAGAATATGGTCCAGAGGGACTGTGCAAAGTTTTCCAAAGTTTGCTGCCAGTTTCACAGTATCTATTTCCTGTAAAACACAGTTCAGTGTGTTCATTTTTTTTTAAATTAGCTTACCATAAATCAGACATAATAAAAAACTTATCTATGTTATAGACAATAAAGCAGCCTCTCAAAGCTTAGTTATTTTTACCGTCACTAATAAGAAGGTCATCTTCTCATAACTATTCTACTTCTCATAACTAAAACATGAGAGATTGCTGCTATATGAAGGGCTGGTTTTTAACACATTAATGTAACATTCATGTAATGCTATACAAGTCAAATTAACCCCAAATATCTCCATACCGGTTACGGTAGAACGTAAATGAATTGATATTAATTAATATCAGAATTTGATGGGGTGAAGGTCACCACAACTTAAACTCATCTCTGTCCAACTTTCTTTTGCTAATTTGACATTTCTTGGTATTATAGTAGCATTTCAGGGTCCAGCCATAAAATATTTTAAACATTTTAACAGTCAATATGCACAAGATTATGTTATCACAGAGCCACACTGAGGTCCAACTAAGAGAGTCAAGAAACTAGGCAAAGTCAAACATACTGACTCTGTAATAAATATAAAACAAAACAAACAAGTAAGCAGAACAAGATTAGGTTCTCAAATTTAACATCCAATCTGCCTTAGGCTTTTTGTAAGCTAAAGTCTGACAAAATACAATACGTAGACTCCATAAGGCACCACAGAATAATCACCAAGTGGTACCTTTATCAACAAGTTAAGATAACTTTGGCAAAGACTAAGCTTGAGACACAAGAGGTATGCACTGAAGCAGCAAAAAAGAACTAAATATAGGTGTAGAAATACAAAGATTTGTCATCTACACACCATTTCAATTCAACTCTTATACTGAATATATGGGAATAGTTTAAGATGTACTGGCATATCTAAACTACTAAAGCCAGAATCTAAAGCTCCCTAAACATGTGAACCTTTAGAAAATGTCTCCATATTAAAACTGTAAATAAAAAAAAAGTGAGTTTTACAATGTATGCCTGTAATTGCATGCTTCAAGCCATGTTTCAAAAAGCAGGAATCCAAAAGCAAAAAGCCAGACAGAACTGGTAAGTCATCTGTAACATCTCTCTTTCAGAACCAAAAATCATTCTAAAATACTTACTTTTCCTGACTGCAACCTCTGAATTCTTGAATCACATACTTTAATAACATATAATAAACTGTTTATTTGATTTTTTATAGTGTTGATATCTGAAAGAAAGAAAAAAAAAGTAATGCAGATGAGTACACAAACTGTTGTCCTGAAATACTTAAAATACTTTCATAAAATACTTAAAATTCAGGTTGGATGGGGCTTCGAGCAACCTGATCTAGTGGAAGGTGACCATAGCAGGGGGGCTGGAACTAGACAATACTTAAGGGTCCCTTCCAACCCAAACCATTCTGTGGTTCTATGATCCTACTTTAAAAAAAAAAAAAATCATACAGAGCAATGACATCACATACAAAACACATCAGCTTTGCAGAGAAGGTTTTTCAGTTTAACTACTTTACCAATAGAAATGAACAAGAATTCTTCTCTTTCCATTTTCAGATTAACTGTTAAGTAACTGCCCATTAATAACCAAAGCATTACTGAAATTTAGAACCATCTGTCAGGTAAGTTTCAATTCAGCAGAAGTATACATATATAACTAATTAGGCTACATTAAAAAGAGACGAGAAAAGAAAAACCAAAAACAAATGAAAAAAACAGGTACTAGCTAAGCCCTACAGAAATAAAATACAGATGGTAAGAGACCTGTTTTTAAACATAGCATCCAAGGTCTACCACTTTTATATACATACACAAATATATAAAACAATTTAACAACGAACTATTTTATACTATATTTTATCAGTTTGCATTTTCTGAAATTTTGGAATATTCCTCAGGGTTCATGCTGGTAAACACACTCAATATTTTGTTAAATAATACAGTACTAACCATCTCCCGCTGTATCTAGAGATCGAAGATATTGCAGTTCTTCACTTGCTTTATCTTTCACTGCTTCCAACTCTCCTATATTATCACTTAATTTAATAATATTCATAAAGGCCTCATAGTTACAGTTGGAATCCCGAATCTGAAAAAAAAAGTGTGAATAATGTAAAACCAGTAAAAGCACAACATTATCATTATAAATTATTTCAATGCAACACTGCAAAGTGGAATTTTGAAGACATTTTGATGCTTCTAAATCTTCCTTTGGTGCTAATATTTTATGTATTTCAAAATTAGATAAACTCTGAGAGAAGCACAATTTTTTCAGAAGTTCAAATGATAAATGAGACTGGACATCTGTAAGCTATCTACATATTTATACCCTCTACTTCTGTGGGTTCATGGTATCATTCCGTCTCACAGAGCAGCCCTGCCTTGCAAACACAACCAACCTGCCTCTAAGCAAGAGTCAGCACCACCAGATGACTCCTTCCTGCACTATATAATATGATACCAAACCTCACATGCCCTTCATTCCATTGCTCTTCTGTAACCAGTTTTAGGATACAATCACCTAGGCACCTGACTGCTTTTTCCCAATACACAGAAAAAAGTTATCAAAATATTTTTAAAAAAATTCAGTTTGAAGTTATCTCTGACAGACATCTAAGTCCTGCTCAAAGCAAGATTCAATTCAGAGCCTTCCCATCAAATAGTGTAAAAGCTTGAATGTAACCTGGTTCACTTTTTTCCATGTCTCACAGGAAAACTGCTTTTTAAAATTGATGGACGAGGAAAAAATATAAAAAGGAATTGAAAAAAAAAAGAAGAATTAAATAAAGGTTGTCAAATACACAATAAAAATGTTGGTAAGGTAGGGATAAATTAGAAGGAACAGGGCAAAAGAATCATGCTTGGTAGAATAAATGGACCAAGGAAAAAGAAACATGCATACAGTCAAAATCTGTTTCACTCCTCTTGTTTTCAAGAAGTACAGCAAAGCCACCTGGAAAGCGTCATTGTACTTAAAGATCTGCCCCAAACCCATTAACCTTCTTCTGCTATTTCCCAACTCCCATAAAAACAAGTAGGCAGAAATTGACCAGACCACTGAAAATGTTTCAACTTTGCCAAGGGCCCCTCTAACTATACATGTTCCCCATGTAAGGGTTTCTTAAGATACAGAATTACAAAAGCAACTAAAACATTCTACAATGTAACCACAACCTAGTGAAATAAAAATTAGGAAATGTCTGAACTAATATCCCCTCGGAAACCCTAATTTTGATACCTTTGTAAATATTATTAAGCTATTTCAATGCATACTATTATATCCAGGATTGCAGTCCTAGTATTGGCATAAGATGAACCTAGTCTGCTCCAGGGACTCACAGGAATTTGTGCAAGTGCAGGAAGCCTGCTGTACTGTTCACATCATTGGAAACTGTGTTATGAATGCAGCATGGGGATTTCAGGAAGGCCAGCAGCTTTACAGCATGCACACACAGGTGCAGAATGCTGAGGTCTAATGCTGCCTTTAGTATCTAAAGGGGGACGGGGGAAATCACATCACCCATCTTTTATAAATGCTCATTTTGGTATGGAAATGCAGCACCTTGTCTGCACTGCCAAAATGCATTGACATGAGCTGCACAGAGAAAAGAGAATGTAATGCAGATATCTTTGGTCTAAGTTAATGGAAAAACTTCTAAGAAATGTTTTTTTTTTTTAAAGTAACAATATAAGTAATAGAACTTTAAAATTTTTTTTAAATGAATATAATGACAGAATTTTTATTTAACTTCTAATATTATAGTGAAGCTTTATGTTTTATATTAAGAGAAATAGTATCAGACTACGAATGGTACGCCTAGAAATGTGGTATTAAACATCTCATTCTCAAGAATATTTTTTTTATTTGTTTGAATCTGATTTTATGTCAAAAGTTCCTATACGAACTTCAGAATTTCAGTCATATCAACTCCTGACCTTGATTTTCTTCAATCATCTTCGTTCTGTAAGGCTTGTACTAATTTTTGAAAGTGTTTATTCTTCCTTATATTCCCTGAATATTTACTTCCCCATCTCAAAGAAATTATGAAAAGTAATATTTGGGCCATCATCATAACAGAAAAACTTTATAAAAGCTTCAGATTTCTATCTTTGGATGCAGTCAGGGGCAGTGCTCAGTAAATAAAGAAAGAGGCCAAGTTACAAAAAAAGAAGATGTGTAGGAGGAAAGGGGAAACAAAAATTGAAATGCTTGGTGCACATGTAATTTTTCCATTTCACATTCCTCTAGAAGAAACATGAAAACTTTTACAAAAAACGAAAGTGGCCAGACCAAAGTAAACTTTGTATATGTATACGTGAAGCAATTTCATACATAAGAATTTTTACTCTGAAATCCAAGGGTGTTTTCAGCACAGTCACTGAACGCACACATTAAGAGTAAGATATACAAATAAAAGTAGACAGAACTTGCAGAAAGTAAAAAAAAAAAATGATACTTGACTAATGACATAACAAGGGAAAATGAACTTTAAGCACAAGTTTTAACTTGCATTATCAGACAATAACATTAATTAAAATGTAAATGTTCTATTTACATTATTTTAATATATGCATTTTTTTTCTGCAGGTATATTTAGAGAGATGTCAAAGTAAAGGTTTTGTTTCTTCCCATTAGTTAAATTATTAAGAATTGCCATAAACATCTCTAGGAAACATCCTGAGACTCCTTAGTAGAAGCCAAAAACAAACATATATGCACAAAAAGCCACCTTACTACTTGTCATTCTAGAGGTCTCTTCAGCTTTAAAAAAAAGAAAACATGCACAAAGAAAAAAAAGTCAAGGAAAAAAAAACTTTCAAGGTTACCACCATACTTTCAGAACAGCTAAGTAATACAGACAACTTTTGCCAAAGAACAATACAGAGTACAGTTAATACAGATAAAGCATAAGTGCATGCACACGCACCACACCAACACACACACAGACACCAGCCGTAATTTCAGTACTTCTGCCAATATTGGTTAACTTTCCTACTCAATACCTACCTGCCATGATCACACGGAACAACGTAAGTAAAGGCTTATATAAAAATATTCTGGAAATACAAAGTCATGATAAATCTTACCATCCATATGACATACTGATTAATATAATCAGGATCACTGAGCTGGTTTATTAATGGAAGAAGAATCCCTCGGGAGAGGATTTCCTGAAAAAAAATATAATTACTTTAATGTATTTATTCATAAAATTACTAAGTGCGACAATCTAAAAATCACTGTATCGATGCTAAAGAAAAAGCATGTAATAACAATTATCATTTAATGGGAAGATAATAATACCTCAAGAAAAAAAATATCCATTTTAACATGCTTTTCTAGTGTTGCTAGAGCTACAGAAAACTTGGGAAACATTTCAGACAAACCATTCCCTGCTATTAAATACTTTTCAAAATTGTTCATTTAAAATAATCCAATGTTAAGTTAGAACAAATAAAAAATAAAGTAAAAAATGAGCAGCTTTAAAAATTCTTATGGCATTAAACCAAAGAATTAGGATGGCTGTATTTACCCTGACAAAGTATCGCATGATCTTGTTCTGGAAGTCTCCAGGAGGTAGCAATATATACAGTAAAACCTCACACAGATCCCTTAGGAATCCTAGGGAGGGAGAACAAAACAAAAAACAAACACGAACTTCTCAGCATAATTTTGCATTATATTGTTTTTCATCCTACCTGATAACATAAATACCAACTGATAAATCCTTAAAATAAAATTCAAACATACAGCTATATATGTTCTTATAGTCCAAGCATCATAGTTACACCTTTCAGACTGAATATAAGCAGCAGTGACATAAAATCCAACTGAGGCAGCTCTACAGTCATAAAGCCATGAAAAAAAGAGCCAAATTACAAGAACCAAACAAGGAATTCCAATATATTTTCCTTCATTAACGTATATAGATTGTTTTTCCGTCCTGCATATTTTGCCAATGAACTGATTTCCCCTGAAATGAAGATTATGGAGTGGTAAAATGGATGAGAGATCTAACCAAAAAAAAAAAAAAAAACATCTTCAAAGCCACCCTTCCCTGTCAGAAAACATTTTGAATGTATTATTTTCTAGTGAAAAGATGGATAGCTCCATATATACACACCTAAAATATTAATATGCACAAATCAGAAGAAATATATTGTAAATAATCATGCTTTGAAAGTCACATACTAAAGCTTCAGTATTTATTCATATTTGTAACTCGATAGCATTTTAATTCTGTCTGCTATACTAAAATAGCTTCAGAAGAATATTGAGAGACCTTCTTCATCTTTGGGAGAAGTGCAGACTAGGTCACGACAGACTTCTTTTTCCATTTCAACTTCAACCTCAAAGAATGTATCTACAAGTTCCTCAGCTTGGTCTACGCAAAAGAAAATAAAAACTTTTCTGTAAAGATCAGAAATTTGAGAGTAAACGATTAATTAAAAAAAGCCAAATATTTCACACATATAAGATGCTTGCCAACTTAAGACTCAAAGTAAAAATATATTTCCATCATTATGTTACCTTTCATCTGATCACCTTTCTCTGCTATTCTTTGCTGAGCTTTTCTGAAAACTCGAAGATGAGTGCCAAAGTCATCAACAAGTCGTGTAGTGAAATAAGGCTGCCAGTCTGTTTCCTTTGACCTATCAGAAAAGGGGAGCCATGAAAATTAATTAGTTTATCCTGAATACAAAAAGGAGTTATGAATTTCTACTTACTTCTCCCTGCCAAGAGCCAGAGTGATAGCAAACATGGAGAAGCAAAGAAATAAAAAAGCCTCCTGATCTCCTATTCACTGAAAACAAATCAAATATTGTAAAAAACCATTTTACAACTCACATCTACGCATTATTTATGTTTGAATTACCTTAAAGTTAACACTGATATCCAGTATAGTATTCTGATTCTCATCATTAGTTTAAAAAAAAAAGAAAAAAAACTCACACAAACTGTCTACAAGCATCTACAACCTAAATGTTCCCCAGGTCTTTTTCTCCCATAGTTTCTGTCATTTTAGAAGGCACATAAAATCATTTTCTTCCAAATTTGCAGGATATGCACAAGAAAACATACCTTTCATTTGAAACTACCAACAACCTAATATTATCAACAATTGATTCTATACCTTACATGAGAAGTAGTTGGCATGAATCTCTAAATCAACAATGTACAAAGTGTTGGAAAATAGTCACCGTTAATTTTCATAAAACCATTTAATTACTGGTCTAAGAAAGATGCAGATATACTGATGTGTTGTCCATGCCTTCCTAAGCGGAGCTGTCTCAAAAGGCAGTTAACCTGTTAATCATCGATAACCCAGATCCACAACCAGCACAACAAACAAATCACACAAAAACACTAGGTGGCAGCCTTGCAGCATTCTTCGGTAAGAGCAGCTACAAAAGAAAAAAGAAAAACCTACACTACTCGTTCTCTATAGAAATTCACAGGCTAGATGAAATTAAAGATTATGTAACTAATTTAAAACTGCTACAGCTATAACCAATTGCAGTCATTTTAAATGCACTATATCATTTTCTCTCAATAATAATAATAATAATAAATTGCTGCAGGTCAATGAAGATGATATGATTTGTACAGGAAGAAAAAACAATTGCACGGGAATGGTGGCTATTTTTGAAAAGCGGTAATGCTGAAGGAAAAAAAATAAATTAGTTATAACTTGACCTGCTTTGACACAAAACCAGTGCTTGATAATGCTCAAAGTTAACTTCATGAAATAGACAAAAACATTGTGATTGGACAGCCAAATCAATTTCAGTTAAGCACAGTATTGCTTCCCATATGGTATTATTCATTCAGCTTATCTTTTATGCTTTCCAAGTTTATGACATAATGGAAAACCTAGGAAACAGTCAGTAAGATTTTGTTATCATGTACATCTCCTAGCATTAAACCTAGTTCTACATCTTCGACCTTTCTTGCCAGAAAAGCATACTGATCTACATTTTCAAGGTCAGAAGAAGGGGATGACAGCATCTCAAAACTTGCTAAGAAGCTTATTATTATTATTTAGGTTACCCACAACTGCTTCTAAAGAGAAAACAGATGATCACTACCATGGGATGAACGCTTGAAATCATTACTTAGTAAAGAAGAATATGGATATAAACACACATGGCTTCCTGGGCTGAGAAATCAGCCATGCTAAAGATAAATAATTTCCTAGACATACTCCCTGCTACTTGATTAAGCAACAACTGAAATATATTGGACAATTAACAAACTATCCATTTGTTCTGAACCATGTAAGCTCATTTTTTAAGGAAGAATTACATGAAATCAATAATTAAATTCCCCAGATTACTACTCCTTTGAAAATACTCATTGCTCTTACATATTGAAGAGCAACACCATTTTTTAAAAGTTTTCTGAGTTGATACAGATATTTGACTTAAGGTTTTCAAATTGATTTGTCTTGGGAATTGCTCTGCTGTTTATATGAAACAGACCTGCACAGAAAAAGGTGATGACTCATGCAGCTCAGTGCCTAAACTACAGAAAAATACTATTTGCTAATCTTAGGCATTAATCGAAATCTTGAAAAGACTATTTTGAAAAGACCATGACTATAAACTTCACCTTCTTTTATTCCTTAAGGGATCAACAAGACTGTAGCTCTCTTGGATTATAATCTTAAAGTACATTAATGTTCTTTCTGTAAAATACAGTGAACTATGCCAACAGATAAATTAAAAATTGTTTAACTATTACCATACAACCAACAGAGGTAACTGTCCATTTGTTTAGTCAGTGTATTGATAAAAATACAAATAATCTTACCTGGCAGAAAACTGAACAAGAGCATACTGAAGAGCCTGCCTGATTTCCAGAAGAAACGATTCATCATCACTTAGTGTGTAATACCAATACTGCACATAGTCTCTCAGGGAAAACTGGATTACCTGAAATTGAACAGGGAAAAGAAAGACAAACTAATGAACAAAACAGGACAATACACAAAACAGCTTCTTGTGCCTGGTAATGCAACAGCAGTCTTAAAAGGTTCACATAGTGAACTCTACCATTACAAAACTGGGAGTGAAACAATAAAACTCTCATGCTAAAACCTCTTTCTCATATTGATTCATGTGAATTCACCACTGCTATGCCAAGAAACTACAACATACAGAAAACGGACTCAAATGTTGCCCAATATCCTAGTCCATCCTGGATGTTTTCCACTTACCACTCTCAACTATAATTTCTCAACTTCTATTTGTCTCACAACTACTTAGATATTACACACTCAATACTTGGAAAAATAAAAATAATAAATTAAATAGTCCTGGTTATAACTTACCTGTTGCAAAGGCTCATCAATTATATTTGCACCTGTCAGTCTTCTGTCAATCTTAATAGGTCTGGCTTCACGTTTCATTTCTTCTATGCACTTGAAAGAGATTAGGAAATTTTAACTCTGCAGGTTTAAGTAGAGCTGGATTCTAAGTATAGCTGCTCATGATACTTGTATACTTCCAGTAGCAACTCTGAAACTTTATGATTGCAATCTATGTAGTGCATAAGATCTAATATCCACATTTTTTATATGGTAAATAATGGCAAAAAAAATGACTTGCATTACTTCTTGCTTACTGTACAGAAGCAAGTTTGCTAAAATAACAGATCAGAAGGAAATAAAATTCAAATAGCAGTAAAAGTGCAGAGATAGACAGCAGCACAAGCATGGGTAAGACTCCATCTTAATACTTGACGATGAACTTCCTGTGTAGCCTCTGGCAAGGAATTGTACAGGTTGTCCCCCCAACCCCCTCTGTTTCTTTATACATCTCAGGTTATCATATATGCCAGTAGAGAAACTACTCTTTGGTACCATCACAATTGGACAGGCAAGTCTTAGAAAAATAATTGATGAGGATGTAAAGAATTGCCTTATAGAAGGACTTGCAACTTAGAGCAGTTTACTCCAGGTATTACTTCATCAGAGCTAACTTGCAGGAAGCAACATACTGAAAGAAGTACTTGCTGACAGTGTTTCACTGAGTGGACTAATACGGTGTCCTTCTATAAACTTCTGGTGAAACCTGCAATTAGCCCCTTTATTTTCTGAGAAATGGCAACACAACAACCTACATTACTGTTCAAAAAAAAAATCAAGTTTTTTTTTCCCCCTATTCTCTAGAGAAGAGAGTGAGTTATGGCTGTACTGGGGACATAGAACCATCAAAAAATATATATATATATAAAAAAAACCATAAAAATGATAAACAATATGCCCAGTGTTTCTATTCTACATGATTCCCCCTAAGTCTCTCTCGTTCAAACAAGTTCACATTCAGTGAATGGTGCTGAAATACAAGGCCAGAAAACATCTCTCTTTTCAACTAACAAGGAAATATTTGCTGTTGCAAAGTTCTACATACTTTTAAAGGTGAGGAAACAGTTTGATACTACTTCAATATGTAAAAAGTTGACTCATATTCAAACAATATTCCAGCTATGTATTTATGAATTTGCAAAACATTTTTGTCTTGACAGTGTCAAAAATGCCAGAACAGTACAGAATGGAATGATTATATATTGCTACTAAACAGTTATAATTGCCAAAATAGTTTTAAAAGCGAAGTTTGAAATTTGAGGATTGCATGCACAAAACCACATTTGGAAAACAGAAAAAAAAAAAAAGCAGCCAGAAGGAAAGAGGAAAAAAGAGAGAAACAGAATATGCAAGGTTAGTTGGTAAAATCTGAATGCTTATAGGCGCTTAAGATTCATGTTTGGGTCTTGTCCTCAAGAAAGTCAGTCCAACCTTCTGCTCAAACCAGAGCCAACTACAAGGTTAGACCATTCTTACACAGTCCTTTTTCTCCAGTGAAAGTTTTATGTATTTGCAATACTAGGTAAATAATCTTCCATCAAACTTACATAATTTCCCCTTAATGCACAGCGTTCACTATATATATAACAAGCAGCATCTATGCAAACATATGTGTACCAAATCCTGTGTTGTAAGTTCTCTAGACCTTGCTGCACTCTACGCATTACTTTATCCACATTTTGGTGCTCTGAATTTTAACCTCTTTCTATAAAATCAAGCATTTGAACATTCATCTTCACTTAAAGAAAAACAAAACAGAACAAAAGAAAAACAGTACCAAAATCACAGAATCACAGAATGGTTGAGGTTGGAAGGGACCTCTGAAGGTCATCTAGTACAGCCCCTGTGCCACACTTGGTCACCTAGCGCATGTTGCACAGGATGGCATCCAGGCGGGTTTTGAATATCTCCAGAGAAGGAGACTCCACAGCCTCTGTGGGCAACCTGTGCCAGTGCTCTGTCACCCTCACAGAACTGCCCTCTCAAATTCATCTGGAACTTCCTGTGCTTCAGTTTGTGCCTGTTGCCTCTTGTCTTGTCACTGGGCACAACTGAAAAGAGACTGGCTCCATCCTCTTGACACCCTCCCCTCAGATATGTATACACATTGATGAGGTCTCCCCTCAGTCTTCTCTTTTCCAGGATAAACAGGCCCAGCTCTTTCAGCCTGTCCTCATACAACAGGTGCTCCAGTCCTCTCATCATCTTTGTAGCCCTCCTCTGGATCCGCTCCAGCAGCTCCATGTCCCTCTTGTACTGGGGGGCCCAGGACTGGACACAATACTCCAGGTGTGGCCTCACCAGGGCTGAGTAGAGGGGCAGGATCACCTCTCTTGACCTACTGGCAACACTCTTCTGAATGCACCCCAGGATCCCATCGGCCTTCTCGGCCACTAGGGCCTGTTGCTGACTTATGGTCAGCCTGCTGTCCACCAGGACTCCCAGGTCTCTCTCTACAGAGCTGCCTTCCAGCAGGTCAGCCCCCAGCCTGTACTGGTACTTGGGGTTATTCCTCCCTAGGTGCAAGACCCTACACTTACCCTTGTTGAACTTCGCGAGGTTCCTCTCAGCCCAACCCTCCAGCCTGTCGAGGTCCCTCTGAATGGCAGCACAGCCCTCTGGGGTTATCAGCCACTCCTCACAGTTTTGTGCCATCAGCAAACTCGCTGAGGTTGTACTGCGTTCCATCGTCCAGGTCAGTGATGAACAAATTGAACTGGGCTGGACCTAGTACTGACCCCCAGGGGACACCGCTAGCTTCAGGCCTCCAACTAGACTCCGTGCTGCTGAACACAACCCTCTGAGCTCTGCCATCCAGCCAGTTCTCAATCCTCCTCACTGTCCACTCATCCGCCCCACACTTCCTGAGCTTGTCTATGAGGATGTTACGGGAGACAGTGCTGAAAGCCTTCCTGACTGCCTTTGAGAAAAAGAGCTTCCTATCAAGAATCCACATCTTCAGATTACTCTTCCAACTGAAAAGCTCAACTAAACTAGCTAATGCTGTATTAACAGAGTGACAAAAAAGACACGCAGAACACTACTGTAGACGACAAATAAACATTAACTGGAGGACAACTTCAAATAGCATTTAGTATGAAGGGTTTTTTTTTCCTGACTTACTACAAAAAAATCCATACATCACTCAACATTGGTAAATTAAGAAAAGTGACATACATGCACCAATAATCCACACTCAAAACCAGAAGTACTAAATTTGCAACCATTGTACAGAAAAAGACATTTTATTCTTTCATAAAGCAACTGGAGCATACATACATATAGGGATCAAAAAAAAAACATTAAAAAAAGGTTCAGAGTAAGTCTAAAAGACAGAAAAAAAATTGTTTGTAAATCTGCTCTCAAAAAAGTGTAAGACATAAGCAACACTTCACAGTCACTATAAGCATTGTAATCCATATAGCGCCGAGAACTTTAGTCTCCTAAAATCATGTTTCATTAATGGAACCAAATCATTAGTTTGCTGACTCATTTTTCAATAGTGGCAATAAAGCCTTAAATTTTTCATTTGGACCAATAAATTTACTCTCAGCTTAGAATCTACTTAAGTCCCAGACATCTCAGTTACACGCACACACAAATTGTGATTAGAAAACATGCTGCTGAATCACAAAGCACATTTCTTTACATGTGCTGCTGATAAGAAAATTGAAACTTCCTCACCACAGACAACATGAAGTGCAGTGACCAACTGTCTGACAGCTGAAAGATGTTTCAACAAAACATTTGGGAGATTTAGCATTTTAATGTAACTAGCAATTTTTAGGTTCGTTTTGTCTATACTAATGAGTTCAAACCAATTAGGCCAAGTTACACCTGCCAAGACATATAGATTCATAAACCAGGAATTGCTGCGAACTCCACATCTTGGCTATTAAGAACTTATTCTGTACTACAGAGATGCAGATTTAGCCAATTAGAACGCCTGAAGTCTATCTAGTCTATCTCGTCTAGGATGCCTAGGTCTATCTACCTGGTAACATTTCAGAAAAGAAGACAACAAAGTTGGAAAGTGTTACCAGATCACACTGCTCCCTCACTTGTGTATGCATTTCCGTGATTTTTGCTTGGCCTTACATAAATCTTGGTCAAAGATAAGAGCTTCTACCTCCCTTAAGTACTCTAAATCTAGACTTCATCAAGAAACTCACTGACCACAAAGAATCAAAACTGGCAAAACTACAGACCCAAGGATGGAAGAATCATAAGAAGTCACAACAATCTTGCAAGAAAACGCCGGAAGGAGCTAACACCTCCCCACCTCCGCCTCCCAAAAAAAAAAGTCTAGAAAAGAATAGTTTAGTAATTTCTAACATATAGCATTAGACAGTTGCATCTTACTCTTTTTGCATAATGAACTCAGAAACAGTAATTGAAACAGACTTTCCATAAATGCTTTAAAAGCTTATATTTCAAAAAAGAAAAATCTTGCATTGCAAATTCATACCCAGTGTAATAGCTGACTCAAAACATAAAAGCAGGATCATTTGTTTTGGGAAACAGGTATATTTCTAATTCTTAGAATAACAACGCTAATCAGTTTGAATCTAAGTTTCAAAGCTATAAAGCCTGATTTACAAGTTAAGGTCAGTAAAGACTCCTTACCTTAGGGATCCCAACTGATGTACAAGGAAGAAATGAATGTTCACACTGCTCCAGGTATTTTTCTGAGTTGCTTTTTCCAAATAAAAGAGTAACCACAAAACCCCTAAAATTGAAAAAGAAAGACAAGCTAGAACGATCTTTCTAATCCCCACCCTCTAGAAAACATTGCACAGTTACAAAATGCCAATACTTGACTCTCACCATTGACTACCATAGGACAGGGCTCTTTCAGTGTAGTATGCTACTCAAATAAACTGACACAATGCAGTATGAAGTTTTCCAGTCTTCTGTTCTCATTCTTAATATAATGTTATCACACGGTAAATATCTATAGTCTATACTACAGAGCCTGCTATGTAGAAGAACCTTTAAGAGCATGCTGCCTATGCTCACAAACATTAGAAGAGTGAAAAAGGGGTACATGTATAGGCCACTCTGGTTGCATTTATACAAAGATGCTTTTACTTCAACGCTATGCAGAAATAACCTCTTTACAGAGATATTTAGACCATGACATTGTGGTAATAGCCACAAAAGCACCAGAAAGAAACTGATGTAGTAAGTGTAGAAAGTAACTACTGATTACACATTATTACATAGATTTAAATGAGAAGTAAAAAGTTTTCGATCTGGAACTTATATTAAGCTGAAAAATAAAGTAAAAATCAATAGTCCTATCAAGCTACCTAAGAACAGAGAGGCAAAGTTCTCCTAGAAGAAAAAGTAAGTTAAACACAAGGCGTTGGGGTTTTGTTATTTAATTCAGCATATAAATTCTAGAAACAAGCACACTCCTGGACCATTTATTTTTTAAAAAAATGTTACGTTAGAAATTCATTACTTTACCCCCTCAAAATTCGTCAATAGTATTTAAATTATGACTTGTAGTTAAGCAGGACAGCAACTACTTTTATTATTGTTTTCTTTGTAATATAATGAAAGCACAATGGAAAATAACCACTATAAGAAGTTCAATTTTGCTGCAACAGGAATAATTTATGGCTTATGACACAGGGCACAAAAACAAAAACAAAGCTAGTTTTAGTAAGAAATAGATGAAAACCTAAAGGCTGTGCCAATTATAGCATAACTGAAGTAGGGAGCCTTTGAAAGTTGAACATGAAAAACAATGAGAAGCTACTGCTGCTCAAGACTAGTCTTGGGACGGCTAAACATGCATGGCTTTTTAAGCAAATATCAAAGTATTCCATTTAAAGGACAACTGACCAATGCTTGTGGTCACAGCATCTAACAAGGTTGTTCTATGCTAGAAACATGCTGAAATCATACATTCTTTTAATATAGATTGCTCCTGCTAAACTATATTCTTACTCTTATGATTAGAATTTAGTTCCTAACCAACACATCTGAATTAGCCAGAAGTATTCCATTTGAAAGCTTTAATTCCCAAGCTGGGAACCTTTCTTTTCAAGTACTGTAATGCTCAATAATTCAGAAGTAGGGAGGTGATCGTTTATACTGTAATAACTCCAGAACAGGAAAAAAAAAAAAAGCCACACAAAATTATTATGGGTAATTTGATAAGGTAGAAGAAAATTTCACTTGATATTCTGATTCCTTTACAGCCTATAGCATCATCTTTATCTGCCAATCCCAAATACTTTCTACATCTACATGTGAATGAAGGACAACAAATTAAAAAAATAATTAAAAGCTCTAATTGCTTTTCTGCTCCAGATGCTTCCAGATAGCTTTAAAATCATAACACCAACACTGCTTTTAGCATCATAATTCAGTTCAAGGACAAAAACTTGCTTAAAAAACTCCACAGTATTAGTTTCACTATGCCAATTTGTTTGTTTGTTTCAATCATTTAAATGTTTGGGTTTATTTTATTTATAATCTGTCAATTTCCTATTAGAAATCTCAGTCTGCTTTTAAAGAAAACAGTATTCCCAAAATGCCTTTTTTTTCCCAAAATGGTTTAACTTCAACCATATATTAATAATTTGGATCAGAAAGAAGGGAAGAGCTACTTCCTTTAATTCAAAAGGATCAAAACCTTGCAAGTAACTAGCTATAGATTATGACCATTCAGTACAGCTGTTAGTTAATCAGAAGCTTCCAGTGCAAATGCTTATCCAATTCATCAAGAGGATATTCAATCCAGTAAATGAGAAATCAGTTTAGTCTTTTCTAAAATTGAATAGAACAGAAAAAGAACGAGACTGTAATTTATTTAACCAGTTATTTTTTTCCAAAGATTATTGGAAGACCAGCTTTTCACAGGGATGGATTAACAACAGAGCAAAGGTGAAAGGCAGAAAAGTGAGGACTACAGATTTATCTTTTTCCTATCAAGTCTGAAAAGTAACAACGTCAGCTGAATGGCTTTGTAGAAGTCAATAAACAGCTAGCTTCAGAACCAATCTGGTAGGAATTAGAATAATCAATGTAGGCAGCCAGACACATATACATGGATATTATTAAGTATTGATTTTTTTTTTTTTTTTTACACAATGGAGCAAATTCCTTTACATGTCATAGTGATTGGTGGTCCAAGAAATTTTAGTTATGACAGTATCAGAAGCTTAAGGCTGCTGGCAGAACCACAGATCACATAACTTCTATTTTACTTCTTTAGAATGCAAAGAGAAAAGGAGAGAGAGTAAGGTAAAAAACACACATGGAACATACACGGTACAAAGAAAAGATGGGTGAAAGACAGGCCCAGCATCAGGTTAAGGGATTTGCACCAATACTTGAAGTAGAGGCAACAAATATTTTATGAAGCTTAACACCTTGTAATAGTCTTGGCTATACAGGTTAGAGACAGTATCTACCTCTTGCCTCCTGTTTTGGATGGAAAGTTCTCAGTTGCCTTAGGGATGAGTTATCAAACCCCAAACTCTAGCTTTTTTTTGTTTTGTTTTGTAAATCAATCCTAAAACAAAACAAAATTAAACAAAGACGACTTCTGATTTAAAGCTTTCGTATGGACACACAGTATCCTTCTATCCATACAAACACAGTAGCATGCTTACTACAGGCTAATTGTGCAGGAGGAAAGACACCGTTAGGAGTATATAAAAAAAAACAACTAGATAGCACACAACAGAAGTGAAACAGTAGAAACAGATAACGTTGATACAGCTATGGCATCATCTTTATTTTCCTTCACAACTCACTGGCACATAGTATAAACATTAAGGTCATTATTAAGGATGCAACCAATGTTTTCTGTTTGAACTGCAAAATGGGACAAAAGTAGCCTCCCAGCTAGCGGAAGTCTGAAACCATTGATATAAGCCACCATTTGTGAACAAGTGTAAACAGCTAGAAAACTGTGTGCCAAATTGGATAACAATTCAAAGAATTAAGATAAAGTTACACAATGAAAAGCCACATCCAAAATTGTTACTTTGCTCCACATAAGGGTATAGTAGCTTCCTTAATGCTCATGCTACACATGAACCAAAATTAGATTATTATCTTAATTTACATAACTGATGTTATATCATTGCTAACCATAGGTGAAAAAGTTATAAACAAATATTAATGTTATAAGGTAAGAGGAACAGGACCAAGTGTTTTGCATAACTTTGCATGGGAATTAATTCACAAAGAAAAGTAGGCAAGAATAACTTTAAAATAAACCTATTTGACCTAGTTGGTACTCCTGATTCTGTATGCTGACTGTTAAAGGATGCATCTCACACGTCTGACAAGATAAACGATGTAAAAAAAGGACCAGACTGCAGCCTTAGCCAAGAAGGTGTGCATTTTAAGCTAAACACTCTACTGGAAGGGCTAAGACTTCATATCTGTCTAAGTACATAAACATGTAATAGGAAAATGGATACAAATTCTGCTTTAACAAAATTTAACAGTACCACAAGATGATTTTAGTTTTAAAATCAATGCTCAATGACTAGCTACAAAAATGAACCAAGTTGCATTGATGGACAAACAGCCAGCAAAATATGCCAGTCATACACGTATCAAGATTCAACAAGACAAAGGCATTTACTTAAAAACTAGTTTAACTCACCAATCTCGTAAACTGACTACTCTGCATTCTCAGACAGGGAATTCCAAGTTTAACCCAAGTTTAAAACCCAAGCATAGCATCTCCAGTTCTAGACACTAAATCCATTGCACTTTTTGGAATGACAGAGAAATGTACTAATATTCTTTACTGTATCCAATAAGAAAGCTAAAACGGTGTTTCAAAGCGAAGAAAAAGAATAAAGATAGCCCAAACACTCTCATTAGAAGCCAATCAGGTTGTGGAAAACCAAGAAATATTGCTGTCCTGCAGAAGAGACAGATGAATGAGAGGAGGGGGGAATACGTCACCTCTCATTTAGATCTGGCATTAGAAGTAAAGGTTATAAGGCAGACATATACAATGCAAAAGTAGTGCTAACGACAATTAAAATACATTCTGTTTGCTCCCTTCCTGTCCATAGAATAAAGTATCTACAGTTACTAATCTGATTTACTTGATGAAGGTGTTACAAGACATGTCAATAAACCAGAAAAACACCCGCTCACTGTCCTCATGAATGAAGTACCTTATGTAGGAAAAAGAGATAGTGAGAAGGAAAGGAGACATAATTACTTGGGAGAAGAACAGAAATAGGAAGTAATGAACTGAAAGTAACAGTGGTGTTAAGTGAGTATTTGTCCTCTTAACATCTCTTATATATAGCTCTTTTGCTTTTTTTATTATTATTATTTTAAATCAGTCATCTTTTTTGCCTTGGCAAACATAGTATAAGCAATATTCAGCAGAAAAAAATTATCAAAAGTAAAATTTAAGATCAAGAAAAAAACTCAGGTCACAAAGAGCTTTTTAAATGAGGATGTAATTAAATAGAAGTCACTGCAGATTTTCACAGCAAACTGCTAATACACGCATTAAAATTTAACCTCAATTATAAAAGAAACTGTAAGTAGTCTACTTACCCACCCACGAAGCAGAGGATATAAAATGCAAAGTAAAATATAGCAAAGGGTCCAAAAGTTATTAGAAAAAGCACAACACCAAGACTTCCCCATCCCCATATGGAAAGACTGGTCTGTAAACAAGAACACATAGAAAAAGTATTATTAATATGATATTTTTTACAACTTTAAAGTCTCCAGAGCAATATTTGTAGTTTATTAAAAACTTGATACATTTTAACTGTGTAGGAAATAGACGCTTTGCTTGATAAAATAAAAACACTAAGTAAGAAGTACATATTGCTACCAACTTACATTGTGAGCCAGCAGTCTGCTTTAGCCAGCATTAGAGCATTTTTCCATTAGCTACTGTTAGGCATCTCTCACTTCAGATGCAACTGTTATGCATAAAGTGTCAACTTTCTTCTCTACATTTTTTTTTGTACACACTTGTTTCTTGAAATACCTTCTTCATGTGAAATTCTCCACTACTTCCAAGAAAAATACAGACTTTGCAACAGAACAGGAAAATATCACTACAATCACATTTACATGACTAAACGTGCAATTTTCCACAGCCGAGCAATGCTGTATCTTCATTAGATGATGCACTGGTCAGCCAGTACATCAAATATTGGATATAAATTTACTTTTACTCTTTTTTTGAAAAGAGAGAGGGAAACTTAAGAAACTGATCATTATATCGACAATTTTTGTTAGCACAGAAATCAAGAGCATCCAAACAATCCTCTAGTATCTAAAAAGGATTTTGTTTTGAAATAGTGAAATTTAATACCAAAAAGAAGAGAGATCCCATGGCAGGACAGATTTATCGGCAGCGGGGGGAGACAAAAGCTGTTTTGAAAGCACCCAGTGCAGCTGAAGTCAACCATAAGAGCAGCTGTGGATTTGGTGGTTTCTTAGGGCCAGTGCCTGCCATAACTGAGCAGACAAAACTCCTCCTGCAGCGAGATATGGGGCATTGTGCTGCTACACACTGTGCAAGCACATGCACACACGTAAGTATATACACACAATCTTTATCTCTCTATATAGATGTATACCTGTAAATATATAAATGTATGCGTGTGTATACGTCCAAAACGCAAGGTAGTGAAAACCTGACTGCGCGGCGCTACAACGGCTTTGGACCCTCACGGTGCTGCAATGCAGCCGGAGAGTGTATAAACGTAATTCAGCCTAGTCTACAGTTCAGTATGGAAAGCATGTTTCAGCCAAGGCTCAAAAGTGTGAAACTGATGATGACAAGTATTTATAGGCCACCAAAACTGTTCCAGCTCTATGTTTCTCAACTTTTCTTTTTTTGCTGGTGTCTAATTTACGCCTTTCCTACCAGTGATCAAATGACACCCTGATGGAAACTCAGACAACTGCTATGTCAACAAGTAACACTAAGAAAGCACTTAAATAAACTCGTCTTGCAGTTTGACATTTAGAAAACAAGCAGAAATTGAACACCAGATTTGCAGAGAGCCCTTTTTTAAAGCTTTTAATAGGAGAGATGGGGGACGCTTGCCTACATTTCTTATTTTTCTGAAGACTATTTAGATTTCACCTTTCTCTCAGGCACAGAATTCAGAAAAAAAAAAAAGAAAAAAAAACTTCCTGAGGGGAAAAAAAAGTTTTCAGAATCCTATAAACAATGAACAGTAATAAAAAATAAGATTCGTACATAAAGCAGCCTCAGTTCTTTTCTGAAAGAAAGACATCGGGCTGCCCAAAAGCAAAATCATAGCTCTACAGAGAGATTGTTTCATGGATGTACAAGGTAATCACCAGAATTATTTAATTCTTCCTGTTTTATTACGAGTTTAATAGAAAGTTGAGACTGGATTGTTTTCTTCCTAGTTAAAGCTTTTTAGCAAGAGATGGAGAAGTTATATTGGCTTTTTGTTTGGAATTTGGAGCTGGAAAAAATTACACTCATCTACTTACTTATTTGTTTAAATTAAAGTGTCGCTGCTCAAAAACTGAACTGAAAGAGATTCAATTCTCTTTCAGCTGAAAAAGTGCGTTGACTTTATTAGGTGATATTAACCATGCAATTCAAACAGCTAAAATGCTAAAGAACAGTGTTAAAATAAACTAAAAAAATCTTGGCCACAGCTGAGTAGAAGATTCTTTTAACTTCTAAGAAGTAAATGCAGCAGTACTTTGAGAAGACAGAGACAACAAAAGGGACACCAATACAAAAAAACGGCAAACACAACAATGAAAGTGCCATGAGCTCTCATCATACATTCTCATTATGCATCTACATTCTAATACGCAAAGACAATTCCTCCAATTCATGCCCTCAGAAATACGTACATCCTAAAACTTCTGCACAGCACTACACACAACAGGAAGATATGCACGCAGAAGATAACGTTTAATCGTGATCTTTTTATATCAAAAAAATCAGTATGCTTAATGGCATTATTCAAAAAAGTTGAAGTACCAAATATGGGATAAGCACTCTAAATGACTTAACAAAACTTAATTAAACTAGATAGAAGGGTGCATATTCAGGGTTGGATGAATGCATAATTAACAAAGAAAGTTCTCTAACTCTAATAGATAGAACAGTGACCTTTTGTCCTACACCCTAGCTTTGCAATTTAGCATATGGCTACAGAGATTCAAATCTCATTTGGTATTTTAATAGGATTTCTTCAAACTCGTACAACTCAGTACACTGCAGTAAGTACAACAGATACTGGCCCAATTCTTATATACTTTAGACACGTGGTGTATAGTCTTGTGGATTTCTGAGAGAGACATTCAAAAGGATGCAGCGATGAGAAAGGTTCCATTCAGGCTGACTGCAAATAAAGGTTCCTGTAACCTCACACTTCTTAAAGGGCCATTAGCAGCATGTCTCCCAAACAAAACTGAAATCTAAGTTTCCTTTACCACATCGAAAGCAACTATGAAAAGCAAAGAAAGTCCTAATATTACTCAAGTATGACTATGCAACTCGTACTGCCTTAGTAGAAAGGTAAGGTGAAACTAGCTGGGGTATTCAAAAAATAAAAAGTCATACCCCTCCTACGTAGAACTTCTTCACAAATAAGCTGTATTTATAACGTCACTTCAAAAAAAAAATTTAATGAAGCTTTGTCTAGTCTTACTGAAACTGGTTGTAGGGTGAGTATTTGTCACTCTTGACATTAAGAACAAGCCAGCCTCCTGAAGAGATGCTTTAACAATGGCATTTAAGTAGCAGCTCCCCAAAACCCCTTAAAAGAAGCTGAAATGACCCCTGCCAGGAGCGCACCCTTCCAAACCGAACTGTCAAAGTTGCAGCTACTGAATTTCAAGCAACTCCGGTCAACTGCCTGGGGCTGAAGAGATAATATCAGCCTTAATCCTGTGGGATGCAGTTATGTCTGCACGCTGTGTGCGCGCACAGGCACACGTAGACAATGGTTCTTTGCTCCAGATGAACAGTGCTTCCACCTCATCAGCTGGACCCGCACCGGCTTACCATCCCTACAGATGCCGTACACTTGTCCCACCATCACCGCTCCCTCTCTTTCGTGTCTTAACTTTTACAAAGAAAGACTTCTGTAGCATATTTGTAAGGTCATACCCATGAGGGGGCTAATGCAGCACCACAGAAGGCACAGTCGTCTTCTTCCATGGACTGGAATTGCTTCAGCAAAATAAAGATCAAATGCAGTAAAGGGCTGCCTGCAAGTCAAAACTGCACACCAGAAAGACTCATTAGTTACAAGTCAGGTGAATATTCACAAATTTGATTCAGCTGATGCAGATAACACTATCAATGACACCTGACTTTTTTTGTTGTTTTGGACTGGGCTTTGTTCATTTTTCCCACTCAATGTCCCCCGCACCACAAAAAAAAATACAGACACCTACTAAAAGAAGTACACAAACTTGTTTTCTTATATACCTCTGCTTTTCCTTTGTTTGGCTTCTGCTTTCTAATTAATGCAGCATTTTGATGGCTCCTGTTGCACAACTACAGCTGATACAGCTGAGCTCAGACTGACTATGTCACCATCCATGCAGGACTTTGTGTATATCCGTAAGATTCACCGCCTAGAAACTATGTACAGTTTATAGACTAGACAGACAGAGTCTTAAAAAAAACAGTTTAAGAGAATAAATATCCCACTGTAATTTAGTATGCAAGTAGTTATGCATATGATAGTTCACTACTTACGAATTAGCTAGATTATTTTTCAAGCGAGTCAAGCAGGAGCGTGGCAAGGTTTTAATGTACCAACCACAACAGCAATGAGTTACTACAACAGCATACGTAACTAGTAACTATGCTTTTTTTTTTTTTTAACTATACTTTAAAGTAGCTTCCGCGGGTTTCTTGTTCATTTAGTCCAGTGGACAAGCTTTCAGAGCTTTGCTTCTAATCCATCTTTAAGCAAAACCCTCAGCCCCGACACAGCTTTCACTGAATATTTGCTGAGGAATGTACAGCTGTGCTCAGTTTGCATTTAAACTGGTGCGGTCAATTTTCATTTGCAACTGCAACTGACAGATACCTAAGTGCTTCTCCTTTCATGCAAAAACAGCTCCAGGTGTCCAGCCGACAGATGCTCCTTTTCTTCTTGCCTTCCCCTTTGCCACCAGGCAGCAGCCACGTTTGTGTCTTGCAGAACAGACAGACAAAACGGCTGGAAAGGCTGGGCTCGGGAAACACCTACTTGTCCATCTACAGCTTCGGCAGAAGACCACTCATATCACACAGCTGTAACATCCAAAAGGCCCGTATCGCTACTGCTGGTTGCCCTTCTGAGCGCTTTCAAATCGAAGGCTTGCAACAGAATAGTCTGAACTTTGAAAGAACAGGGTCATTTAAAAACAAAAACACTTTCTTGCAATTATTTTACTGTGTATATCTGATTATATCCGTGTATATCTGATTAGTGTTTTTTAAATGGCAGTAGGTGACAAGTACCTAGCTAGATAAGCAAACTAATCTTTGCTATTTTAGTATTTTTTCAATATGATGATTTGCCAAATGTATTCAACGCCACCTGTGGGCTCACATTAAAAAAATTGTCAAAGACTGCATATACAGTAGATGTCAAGTTTAATTTTCTGTTAATTCTCCACATCTGCGTTTTCACTCAACTTCCATTTTAAGTGTAAATGGAATGTGTTCATGTATAAACCTTTCTATAATTAAGGCAAGTGTCATTTTTGTCAAGTGATTAAAAACATTATTTTAGGATTCAAATTACTGTGTCTTCACTAGCATGACAAGTAGAATTGGAAAGCAGTATCAACTGGAGTACCAATTTCATCTGCAGTGAAATTGTTATGTTACACTACCAGGAGAAACATTTAACAAGTACAAAATAAACCATTAATATCTTTGTAGTTACATTCCTACTACATGCCAAATCTACAGCAATCAAAGTGAAAGACACATCAAGTGGGGTTTTGAAAAGAGGTCTGCATATCCCTATTTCCTGACATCACTAAAGGTCTCTTTTAACCTCTTCTGTCTCGTCCTTTTGCCCTTTCCTTCCTTAGCCCAAAAGGCTCTCTCAAACTATGTAAAAACTAATTGCAGTGAAATCTATACAACAATTTACTGCTGCAGTACTCACAAGAAAATTCTTGGGAAAATTTTAAAGAGAAGGATTTTCATATACTCTGTTCTCCTTTTATTACTTTAAGTTTAGTTTTTTCCCCCTCCTTCACCCAAGTAAGCCTAAAATATTAGAGGATGTAAATATAAACAAATCATCTTTTAAATAAAGAACATTACACAATGTTAAGTTTTAGAAAGTTAGGCCCGTGAAGTTTCTTCTGGGTAAGTGCAATATTCTTGCTGATCCCTCCTGGTTACGCAGGCTGGAAGCTCCCCTCTTCTGTACTAAACAAGAGTCCATCTGTCCCCGCTCCACCTCAGCTCATCCTGTTCTGCTTACGGCATGCTTCGTATGTCAAATGGTTTAATTGGTTAACAGTTGGATTAATCCAAGAGCAGCCACGCCTAGCTCTGTTTAGCTCGGATTTTCCCGCTGCTTCTCACGCTGCCTGAGACAGGAAAGCTTTGGGGATCGTGTTCCCCTGTCCCCCCAGCTACACAAGTTGGTCTAGCAAAGTGCTTCAGGACAGGTAATAGCTTCTGCTACATCCTAAAACCACAATCACTGCACTGCTTCTGTGATTTATGACATTCATTTTTAAAAGTGCAAAGCCTTTAAATGAAAATATATGCTAACATCACCTTAAAGTACACAACAATACAACAGAAACACAGTATGTAATAAAAAGTTTAAAAGCTGTCGTGTGTGTTATTGCAATTCATTTTTATCAGAAAAATTACTAAAATAAAAACTGCCTTATTGCTGAATATTACTGATTAAAATAGCAAAATTATGTTGTATGTTTTGATTAAATTTGTTTGTGCACGTAAGATGATTAAGAAAAAGAACAGTCTTCTGATTAACACTGGTTCTGCCAGAAAGAATAAATATTTACCCCAAAACTTTCTTTTCAAGTGAAAAAGCAAAGTGAAACAGTCTGGATTAACGAGTCAAGGGGCTTTTTTGTTTTTTGTTTGTTTTCTCACACCTGCTCCACCAGCATTCCTGATGACAATGTGAAGTTAGGAAGTGGATTTAATTAATTATTTTAATTGAACCAGCCTTCATTTTTCTAACATTCATTCTCTGGGCTAACATCTATTTTATCTACAGCAGAAGTAACTACAAAGGACAGAAAGCCTTGTTTCACATAACCAAATTTTGAAAGTGGAATAAATATTTAGCATGTAACTAGGAAAACCAAGAGGCCACCTTCACAGACACACTTTCTGTTCACAGGCTTGTGGTAAAACCCTAATTCTAAACCATAATCTAATTCAAAAGGACAAGGAATCACAGTCAGGTTTAAAAGCAGCAGTTCAGCATCTTGGATGATGATGAGAAATAGGAGACGCAAGCCCACTTTTAGCCAGTTTCCTAAATCTAAGAAGTGGTGACATACGCGAAGTCATTTTTAGCTTAATTTCAAAAAAGTGATCCTTACTGACTTGTATCTAACTTAGTTTGGCCAGAAGGAAAACAGACGAAGGATCCATCAGGACCAGACAAACAGGACCAGGCTTATTGCTTGACAGGACCACCTTAGGTGATCCAATGTGAGAACAAAGTAATCCCTCTAACTCAAGCTTGAATTTGAACCAGCGAGATAATCTAGACTGTTCTACATTCAGCCTCTGGATAAACAGATTACATCTATTTCAGGTCTTGCTAGTGCAAGACTCTGGAGAAGGAAAAGAGGGATAATCACAATCTCTTATCAAGTAACATTTAATATTTTTTTTTAAATACAAAAATGACACAGGATGTGGCTTTCTGTTCAAAGGCCATTCTTGTCTGGGATCTTTAGAAATGGAGAAGAAAGTGGAAAGAAATGGGTTTTAAGAGATCAAATGAACACTGATTATTTTTCTTAAAATAAATCCAATGTTTCTTCCCTGGAATTATCACACAGTTTCACAACAGTGCCTAAATGAAAATATTTTGCATAATCTTAGACAAAATTGTCTTCAAAAAGTTTATATGCAATTGATACTTCAGGAAACCTCAAAAACTTTAAACAATAGCCCATAAAAACAGGAAGTGAAATGAGGTGAAAGTGCTTTTTTTTTTTTCCCCACAAATGCAGAATTTGTCAACAAGACGGAAGGATAAAATAAGCTCAATTCCATAAGATGATGAACATTTTGGAACTATACGCCACAGCACCAACTGTGCTTTTTCTGTTTTGCTCTTTCCGAAATAACTCCTGAAAAATGTCCTAGAAACATCAAGTGTGAAACACAGCATGGACAATACCTTCAATTTTATAGAAGCACCTTTAAGCAATATAATTATTCTCAAGCAAACTCCATACAACAAGTAGGTAACTAATAAACCATGCTTTAATGACCTATCTGTAGATGTGTATGATTGTAACTGAGAATTTGTATATATACAAACACACACACAATCCAGAATGGTTTAGTTATTAGTACTCTGACTATAAAATTAGTCACCCAAGTTTTTTGTTTGTTTCTTTAACCTACTGGTAATATCTTAAATCTGTTATTTGATACTTGCAGCACAATTGTCAGAGTCCCCTGAAATACATTCATTTACTACTCTTACTTTAAGATGAAGCTGCTCTGGATGCACTGCAGTATTTCACTGTCCAGTTGTGGTTTTTCTTAACTTTAAAATTACGTAACACAATCTAATGGTTCCCAAATAATCAACACTCCTTATCTAGATAAAAAGTTACTTTAAAATATTAAATTAGCGATGTAACTTTACAGTATTTTACCTGAGACTGGGCTAAATATAATGAGATATTCTAATTGCCTTATTAGGTCAGACTATAGACTTGAAGGAATATAAGCAAAAAAAGGTAATTCATATTAGCTGCCATAATTGCCAGAAGGGTTCCTCTAGAAATAGACACCTCAACGAGACCAAATACTAATTTCCACATTCTCCCTAGTGGTCAAGTCTGTTATCTCTAACTACTGACATTCATGTCACATCTTTGTGGAACTATTTTGTGGTTAAAAGATGCTCCACCACCATTCCAAAAAAAAAAAAAAAAAAAAGTAATTTTTCCTTTATTACAAACGAGGAAAACTACAAACAATAATGTAGGGCTCAGAAAGGAAACCTTTGAATTTCTGAGCTGTGATGTCATATTGCTCCTTAACTACAGGCAGTACTGGATCAGGAACGTCAAAGCTCAGCTGAAGGCCAACACAGACACCTTCTCAAATTATATTGGCAGCAAAAGGGTATCTTCAAGAAGGTCAGTCCAGGCCAAGAGGGAAGATACAGGCCCATCGGCCTCATCGCGGTCCCTGGGAAGGCTGCGAGCAACCAACACGGATTTAGCAAGGGCAGATCATGCCTGACAACCCCATTCCTTTTTATGATGAGGAGAATGATGCAGGGAACAAGGAAAGGGCCTCAAACGTTGCGCATCTTCCCTTTAGCAAGGCACAATACCTCATTCTCCTTATCACCTAACTGGTGAGCTATGGGTTGATAAGTGGATGATAAGCAAAGAAAAAAAAATGACTGGATGATGGGATGCAAAAACTTCATCAGCGGTGCAAAGTTCAGTGGGCAGCCAGTAACTAGGTGGGCACCTTCAGGGACCTACATGGGAACCACCACTGTTTAATATCTTCATTAACTACCTGGATGAGGGGACAGGGTACACTCTCGGTAAGTCTGCATACAACACCAGATGAGGGCACAGCTGCCATTCAGAGGGACATCTACAGACTAGAGAAATGGGTTGACAAAGCCTCATGACATTCAACAAAAACAACTGTAGGCTTGCCGGGATGAAATAATCCCATGCCATAATACAGGCTGAGGGCCAACTCTCTGGGAAGGACTCTACAGAAAGGGATCCAGGGGTCCTTGCAGACAGTAACGCGAGTTGGCAGACAGCCCTTATGGAAAAGAAACAGAAGTGTTGCCAGCAGGTCCAGGGAAGTGATCGTCTATCTGGACATGAGACCACATCTGGAGTACTCTGTACTATTTTGGCCTCTCCATTAAGATACAAATTAACTTGGAAACCAACACACGGTATTTAATTCAACCATAAGGGATTTTCTGCCAAAACAAAGTACATCCACGTACCGAAGCCACATACTCACTCTACCAGCCATCATGGGATTGGTAGATTTAAAAGTTTATTGGTGATCCTAATTAATATTCTAGCCCCTATTTATATGACTGGGAAGTAACACAACCTTTGAAACTATCCTCCCCTCCAAACAGTGCTCACTTTGATCTTTAGAAATAAAAAAGGAGCAAGAGCAATAGTCTCCTAAACAACTACCACCAATATAATAATGGATGTTTACTGTCTAAACACTGGAATCTGAGGAAACAGCTACAAACATTATAATGACCGCTTTAAATAATTTGGGAGGGGGGGGGATCTTTTGTTCTTTTGACTCCAAAACCTCAACCAGTGCCAGCACCATGAATCTAGTTCCAGTTTGGACTTCCGCTTGCAATGATCTCCCCTTCACTATGTCTAATTGCTGTTCCTAAAAAATTACTAACAGTCCCCCAGCATTTGACCGCACACACAGGGCAACCAGGTGATCAGGCCCAGTCAGCATGGGTTTATCAAAGGCAGGTCCTGCTTGACAAACCTGATCTCCTTCTACAACAAGGTGACGCACTCAGTGGACAAGGGAAGGGCTGTGGATGTGGTCTCCCCAGCCTTCAGTAAAGCTTTTGACCCAGTAAGGCTTCCCACAGCATTCTCCTGAAGAAGCCGGCTGCTCAAGGCCTGTATGGGCATACGCTTCATTGGGTTAAAAACTGTCTCGGTGGCTGGGCCCAAAGAGTTGCGGTGAATGGAGTTAAACCCAGTCGGAGGCCTGTCAGTAGTGGTGTCCCCCAGGGCTCAGCACTGAGGCCAGTTCTCTTCAAACAGTGATCTGCACGAGGGGATCAAGTGCACCCTTGGTAAGTTTGCAGACGACACCAAGTTGGGCATGAGTGTTGACCTGCTCAAGTGTAGGAGGGCTCTGCAAAGGGATCTGGATAGGCTGGACCGATGGGTTGAGGCCAGATGTATGAGGTTCAACAAGGCTGAGTGCCGGGTCCTGCACCTGGGGCGCAACAACCCCATGCAATGCTGCAGGCTGGGGGACGAGTGGCTGGACAGCTGACTGGCACAAAGGGACCTGGGAGCGTTCACAGATAGCCAGCCGAATATGAGCCAGCAGTGTGCTCAGGTGGCCAAGAAGGCCAACAGCATCCTGGCTTGTATAAGAAGCAGTGTGGCCAGCAGGACTAGGAAGCTGACTGTCCCCCTGTACTCAGCTCCAGTGAAGCCAAACCTCAAATACTGTGTTCAGCTTTGGACCCCTCACTACAAGGACATCGAGGTGTTGGGGTGTGCCCAAGGAAGGGCAATGAAGTTGGTGAAGGGTCTAGAAAACAAGTCTTATGAGAAGCAGCTGAGGGAACTGGGGTTGTTTAGCCTGGAGAAAAGGAGGCTCAGGGGAGACCTTATTGCTCCCTACAACTACCGCAAAGGAGGTTTATAGCAGGGATGGGGGTCAGTCTCTTCTCCCAAGCAAGAAGTGGTAGGACAAGAAGTTCTCAACTGATAGGACAAGTGGCCTCAAGTTGCACCAGGGAAGGTTTAGGTTGGATAACAGCAAAATTTTCTTCACTGAAAGGGTTGTGAGGCACTGGAACAGGCTGCCCAGGGAAGTAATTGAGTCACCCTCCCTGGAGGTATTCAAAAGACATGTAGATGTGGTGCTTAGGGACATGGTTTGGTGGTAGACTTGGCAGTGCTAGGTTAACGGTTGGACTCGATGATCTTAAAGGTCTTTTCCAACCTTTTTTTTTAAATATGTAGTACTTTTTAACCAGGATGATAATTAGCTTCAACTACAAAACTAAATGGATGTGAAAAGAGGAACCTCAAAGAAGCAGTTTCCAGTAGCCAAATAACAGATCCAGGCTGCAAAGGTAGTGCATTTTAAGCAGCAGCTCAAATCCACCGAAGAAATACTAGAACCTTTCTCTGACAATTATGCTGCTACTCTGCTATTCCCTTCTTATGTTTAAACTTACTTCAGCTCTTTAAATGCACTAAGTTTTCTTGTCGAGATACCAAAAAGAAACTGATACAAATGCTTTCACTACAAATTCTCAATAGTCTCTGAGATTACATCTGAGCTCTCAGAAAGCCAAATTTTATATGAAGGATGCTTCTAGATGAAGACAAACATGAAAACTGATGTTATACAAAATGACAAAAACATTTACAAAGCTACAGCAATCCTCTAAACTTCCAGTTCATTACAACTGTTTTTCCGGACAGAATATCATCCAGCTGCATTAAAAATAAATAAAAAATGAGATCAGCACATCCAAATTTTCCAGTAGTCCGTAACATCAAAAGATTTGCTAATTCTTTGCAGAATGGACAGTGCCTGAACAAAAAAAAAAATGTCTCCCTATTCAACAAGGGGAAAAGAATTTTTGAATACTATAGCCTTTTTCAGTGGGATAAATGTAAGAGGAATATCAATTACAAATATTCCCAATCTTTCCCCCTCCTGTGTTTAAAATCCCCTTTCCTAATCCCTCCTTCAACCCTTATGGCTTGCCTGCTTTACCCACTTACTTCCAAGTCCCATTTGATTCACCATTCCTTTCAGTAAACCATGGTTACTCTGAGCATTTCTTTCCTGGTCTTCTGTGCACTTCTCACTTTTTCCTGAGCGCTGTCTGTTATCAACAAACCCACTTTGCCTGCTGTATCTGAAGTGCTTAAGCTTCGCAGGGTTTATCTGAGTGATTTGCTATGTAACACTGCTGGTGGGCTGCAGTGTGTAGCTCAGAAACCAAGGTACGTGTAAGTAGAGAGAGACCTCCTGTAATTTCTTCCAAGTCTCTGCCCCATAACCTCCGTCCACTTGGCCTCTATGTACGCACAGAGCCTGTTGAGTATCCTGATGAATATTTCAGCCTCAGCAGCCTCCTCCCCTTTCTCGGGCACAATCTGGGCCCAGAGTTACTGTGCCAGCTACATCCTGGATGGCTCTGTGGTGCACACACTGCCCACCACGGCACTGAAGGGGACAGCAAGCATGAATATCTGCAAATAAAATTTACAGATAGTTTTATGAACTCCCTGGAACACTTCATTCTCAAACAAGCATTTCCACCACCTGAGTATGGAATATTTCCAACAGATGAAACCGAGTAATTTGAGTACCCAGCTCCCAGCTCTTGATGCAAGTTTACAGAAGAAATCTAAAAACCTCAGCCATCAACAACATCAAGAACACTAAAAAAAAAAAAAAACTTGCCAAAGTGGATGCAGCTCACCTCACTCATAACTATTTTAGAGGCACAAATGCTTTCAGAAGTCACAGAAGGAACAAGGATGATCCCCATTTTCAAAAAGATAGGAATTATTTTGGGTATTAGTTCTATTTTAGATGTAAATAGAAGTAAATGCAGGAAGGCACTGTGCACTTCACTCACACTGGATCATGTAGCCATTGATTGGGTAATTTCTGTGTTCCCACTGACTCCTCATGCGGCTGCCAAAAAATTCCTCGCAAGGTTCCCAGGTAGCTGGTAGACCTGACGCAAGAAGCAGCATCACACCAGCTGGACCAGGTGGGACTGGGCAAACCCCCTTTAGCAGCAGCCCAGACTAGATCCACTCATATATAAGATACTGAGTGTCATTTCACGTTAATTCTAACATGAAATGACACTCAGTATCTTATATTCCTTTATGCCTGCAATACATCTAGAGAAAAATGTATGCCCTACCCCGTGACATCAGCAGGAAAACACAGATAAACGTTTAAGGAAGAAAAACAAAGAGGAAGGAAACACATTAGAGTGACAAGTAATAAATAAATGAAGAGCCACACAGATAACAAAGTGGCAGCATTCACAGACCAACTCATACTATTCCACACAAGAGCAGCATGGTTACTTTGATCCTTGGAAATCAGAAAAATACCTTGCATAATGCATCAAAAAAACAGAGAACACGAAAAAACAGGGTTAAGGCCAAATCTCTAGAAATCAAGAGAAAAATTAAGAACGCAAGCAAAACATTAACATATTGAGACTATTACAGCAAAACAATTTTGAATAGAAAACAAGAGAAAAGAAGGTATCAGTAAAATAAAGCAAAAATAAAAGAAAGTGATAGGCAAGAGCAAACCATCAATAATTGGTTATTTATTTTCCTTTACTGTATTCTCAAATAAAGTAGGGAAGAGCTTTGGAGCATTTATATAAACAAAGTTTGCCTTTGGTCTCTATTTCTAACTCATCATCTTCTTAAGAACTCTTTAAAAAGCTGTAGTAGGGCAATTGCCAACTGAAAGACAAGACCAATACTATCCAAAGTCCAGACAGTGTAAATACATAAAACTTATTTCATCATTAACACAAGAAAGTCAAATTAACGCAAGCATGAAGCAGAAAAGAGATAACGTCATGCCATAAAGCAAGGCACTCAGTGCTTGTACACAAACAGTGCAAGTAAATTACGTTTAGCACAGCTACTGAGTACTCAGTTTAGAAAAAAAGGAATGAAAATTTAAAATACTTACTCTCCCAGCAGCCTAGCACTATAAAGATACATCTTTGTATCAAAACAATGACAGTCACTTTCACACAAAACAATCTCCCCCACAATAATCTTAAAATTATACATAAGCAATAGATGAACCATAATAACCCCCTTTTCGTTGTTTTGCAATGTACCCTAAGATTAAATCTGTAAATGAGATGTTAAATCACAAGCTTTAAGATCATCATATTAAAAGATTTTTCTTTACAGAAATGAATTCCAATTTGTTAGCACTGTGATCAGAAATGCTTGTTTGAATATACAAAATATAATAAGCGTATTTCTTCCAATTATGTTAAAAGAAGCTAGCTACCTCAAACAATAGGTAGCAATATTAAAAATTAAAGTAAAAACTATTAACAAATATGCCAACATATGCTGGAAAAAATGCTCAGCATAGCATTTGAGGAAAAAATTGCACACAAAAATACAGGTGCAATTGCAAGCACATACATTTTCCTTATCTACCAAAAGAACTAGCAGTATTACCAATCATATTATTTTCAAGACATCACAAAAATCATTAGATATGCTTCAGAAAGATGCTGTATGATGCCATAATACAACACTCAGGAAAACTCTGAAAATAAACTAAGTCTGGAGTTGTTACAATGAAATACAGAGGTGTAAGTGAAGAGGTGTCAGCCTCACAAAGAAGAAAGGATCCAAGACAGCTCTGGTCAGCCTGCAGCAGCTGTTCTTAGAACAGCAATGAGCAAGGTTTCACCGTGCCCTTAAGTCAAACAGTTCCAAGATGATTTTTATGATCAGCAATACTTTAAAACAAACATTCTTTCTACAGTTACACTGGCTGGATACTTCTTTCCTCAAGCACCAGGTTTTTAGCTTATCCCCGTGGTCTGGAGCGCCAGATTCTGACCATAGGATGACCGGGAACATCAGGCACGTTCTGCCCATGCTTTCAGCGCTGATGATGAGCTATGACAGGAGTTATGCCAAGTCTGAGGCACTGTTTCATAACCAGTTGGTTAGCTGTAACAAGAATTTCACGATGAACTTTGAGAGTATTTTCTGCTTGGCCCTCGTCTGACAGCATCAGCAGGAAGAGTGGAAGCGCGGAGCATCCCACAGGATGTGTAGCAATGCAAACTTCCTGCTCGAGCCTAACCTAGAGTGCCTTATATGGCACCAGCACAAGCGCGGAGCAGAGCTAGCCCTCAGGGTTGCAAACATATATGGAAGAACAGAAATACATGATATTAAAATAGCAATATTTATGCAATAATAGCACTGACAGACTTGAATAAAATGGAACTCAGACCACACCGTTCCTCCCAGAAACACAGAACTGAGGCAAGAAAGGCAGAGGAAGAGACGCGATAAATATGAATCACATGGTAATAAAAGCAGCTGATTCTGTACAAAGCAAGCCAGATCCCAAATTCATGAATATTCTTGGAAAGAAAACGTGTGCAGCCCATCTTCTGACCCAAAACTCAGATTGCAATACTTAACCGAACGCTCTAGACATCAATGTTCTCAACAGGTACCTGTGAACCTTTAGCTTGGCCATACCGCCCCTCTCTTGGGAAAAAAAAAAAAAATCATAGCACTACTCCCACCTGTAAAACAAAAATCAGTTCTTGATAGATAACAGTTCTAAATACCAAGAGTTCTTCTAACCAAGCCAAGCTGCAGTATGTGCATCACGCTTGCCATTTGATGCAAGAAGGGATTTCAGTGCAAAGTGAGCAAGCAGAGATTGCAGAGGTTTCTCTTCTCCTGCTGGCACCTGGCAGACTGACTCCTACTGAGGTTCAAATGGGTCTTAAATCTCATGCTCACTGTCTGAGAAACTATGCAAACCTGCAGGACTCCAGAAGTTTCAGGGCCACTGATGAAATGGCCTCGAACTAAAATACTACTGAAGTAACCACTGCGGTCAAACTCTGTATTCTGTTTTACGAAGCACTTTTAGAAAATCCTCCTTGGACAAAACCAGCTGAAAATTTGTGGGGCTTTTAAAATGCCAATTGATTAAATTCACAAGTAAAGTTGTCTTAGAGAGCTTTCACTGAGATCACATCCCCTGCAATATACAAAACACCAAGCAACACTAAGTCCTTCAGAAATCTACTTCTCTTCTCTAAGGATTTCAGAGCTATTTCTGTTTCTGAGCAAGAATAAAATGCTTGACAGATACTCCTGAACTCTAGCAGGATAGAAATTGACTTATTTCCAAAATAAATGACAGTTATAAAAGAAGTCGCCTAGATGAACGTACCCACCAACCACGCTTACTCACATTATAAGCCAATGTCTATTTCACCTCATACCCATAATCACAATTACCCAATTAAAGTGTAATACAATAGAAATTATGTAAACAAGGGTAGTGATCTTGTCAAAATATTCCAATATGGTTACATCATGAGGTAACGCCTCATTTTTTCAGTTCAGAAATGAAAGATTACTGATTACTTATGGAATAATAATTAAAAAAAAAAAGAGAACAAGCAATTAAGCCCAAGATCATGATGTCTCGCACTTCTTGAAGTTTCTCCCTCATGTAACTGAAAGTGCCAATTACAATTGATTTTTCTATTATTCCAGCCTTAGTACTTTCAGCCAAGTGACAGCGAAAGGTGTTAATGGGACTTGAAAATATTAGTTCTTAAAAGTGTTGCCAATAGCCCGCATACAACTCCAATGGTTTCTCATTTCTAATAATAGCAATGCTCCTCATGTTAGTTCAGATGAAAACCTGCTTTGTCATCTCCGTAAGGGTGGGGATAAAGGGACAAACATATTTAAGCCAGAGATAATTCCCTAGAGCACTACCAAACAGAGGAAATCAACATTTAAGCTCCTTAAACTATCTAACCAGGCAAGCTATTACGATTTTTACTGAATTAAGAAGCTTCACACTTTTCCTCTTCCACACTGTTTTGGGGAACTGCACAGACTGACATTTTAGAACTGATGCAAAACTCCATTAGACCAAATCACTTTATGACCACCTATATAGGAAGAGCCATAGAATCACAGAATGGTTTGGATTGGAAGGGATCTTAAAGACCATCTAATTCCAACCCCCTGCCATGGGCAGGGACACCTCCCACCAGACCAGGTTGCCCAAAGCCCCATCCAGCCTGGGCTTGGACACCTCCAGGGATGGGGCATCCACAGCTTCTCTGGGCAGCCTGTGCCAGTGCCTCACCACCCTCTGAGGGAAGAATTTCTTCCTAACATCTAATCTAAACCTACCCTCTTTTAGTTTAAAGCCATTACTCCTTGTCCCATCCCTACACCCCCTGACAAAGAGTCCCTCCCCAGCTTTCATGTAGGCCTCCTTTAGGTACTGGAAGGCCGCTATGAAGTCCAGAGGGTTTAGATGTTAACTGTGTTTAGCAGTTTAGCAGTTAACTGTGTCCTGCATCTTTCAGGGTTGGAGGAACATGTACATTACAATGTACTACTGTTTCAGTAAGGCTAATTCATTATTATTCTAAAGCAAGTTAAAACAAGCTGCTAAGTCAATCTTTGTTCTTAAAGTCAGGATAATTTCCTTGGTTTTCCCCAAAAACAGCTCTCAGTGGTCTCAGCCATCAGAGTTTAACAAGAATAAAAGTTTGCTATACATCTTTTATAAATAAAAAGTAGTTTAACTGAAAGGTAATTTATCTGTGGTTGGTGAATTATCTTGACTGGTTGCAATAAATATCAACAAATCAGAGCTCATTTTACATTGCTTATTTTCAGTTGCAGACAAGAAAAAGTAACTTTTCCTACTTTGTCAAATTTCAAAAAGCTTCTCAACTGTCACTAGCTAGTGACTGCAAAGTCTCTCTGCTAAAACGAGAATTGAACTGTTGAAAATTTAGCTGCTGATAAATTCAGAGGGATGCCATCACTAAGAATCTCAAACCAGTTTAATAAGAAAAACATTGGAGAAGAAGCTGTCGAAAAATTGAGGAGCATGTTTATGCTTCCAGAGAGGCAATACTGACTGCAAACTCAATTGCGGGTTGTCAATTATAAATAAGCTCTGAAACTTCTTGTAAACTAAGTCTCACTGAAATCCTGTTTTGCCCCCATCTGAATTTAAGATAAAATTAAACAGCATAAGACACAGTTGTTAAGCACCAGCTGCCTTGCTGTGCCAAGGGCTGTACAGTTGCCACTGCACAGAAGTCAAGAACGGTGAAGGCAGCCACCTGAAAACACACGGGATGGACAAGGGCAACTCGTGTCCATCACAGCTTCATCGGAGGAGAAAACCAGCGCTGAGTGCTGAAGCAGTAAGTCGCGTGGGAACAGGCCACACTGAGTCTTGAATGGCAAAGGAGACATCTGATGAGTAAAAAAAAGGGAACAAGTGAAAAGACACAGAAAGGTCAACTAGAGAAACAGCTGTTGCAGCAGCACCCTGAACACCTACAGACAGAACGCATCGCCACGACCGCAAAAGTGAGTTCCAGTGGCCAAAAAGACGACAAGAAGTTGGGGAACAGCCTTTGCTAGGTAGGTAAATAAGAACGTGTCTGGCATCCAACAATGCGATTTGTGATGCAACTAAAATAAGACCTGCAGTAAGGGGAAAAAAAAAAAAATCCAACCAACTACCCAGTATTTTTTTCCTGACAGGAAGTGCGATCTTCCCCTGAAATTACTGATTACAAGGCCCTAATTCTAACCACATCAGAACTGGCCTGAATCTGCTGCGGTCTGCATATATGGATACAGTCAAAGGATGCAGGAAGCTGATTCTGAGAAACTAAGTTACATTTTAACCATATGATAACAGCACATGCAGAACCAGATCCTGCCTCGTCTTCGCACTTAAAAATGCAAACTTAAATATTTTGCTTAATTATATTGAATTCATAAAACTAGCAGTTATAGCAGGATTTTTTTCCAAGTTTTTAATGACCCAAAAATTGACGGTGATCTTGGCCATTTTAGGCAGTAGCAAACTACCCACGTCCACAAAAATCCACCAAATTAGGTTTTTTATTTTTTTCTAATCTCACTTCACTGTATGCTTTTAAATAAACAGTTACTCTGTGACAGAAAAAAAAGACCTACTGGCTGTCTGGCGTTCACCCTCCCTAAAGTTAGTTAGTACAGCCTTCATAGTTCAGGAAATACCGCATCCAGATATTCAGATAAATTTAGGCAGCCTAAAGACGCATGCAGTTCTCCCTATTGTCCTACTCTAATGCCAGTCCACCATACATTCCAATTAACTTTTCACTAATAAAGTGTTTTTGTTTTTTCAAAAAAAAGGAGATTTAAGTGTTTATAGAATACTGTATATGCATCAGTAGGCTTCAGGCAATCTGCATCTTCCTGCCAAGTGTGAAACAGTTCACAGGCATGCACGCAGTTTTCACAAGGTGATTTAGTTACCAAGTCACTCAAGTCACCATCAGAGCAGCCAAAAAAAGCACACTGAGAAGGACTCCTTCCAGTTTGTATGTCAGAAGAGTTTTCTTGTTTGCTTCTAAATTGCAAACACTGCTGTTGCCGTTCCAGAGCTGTCTGGTTGTTTAAATAACTCCTCCCCACAACTGCTGTTCAGGCAAGCAATCAAAGCCTGCCTACAACTTTGCTAGACGCCCCCAAAATTTTAAAAATTTGTTTTCTTGGAAGACACCAAGCCTGCAATGCTTCAAAGCATCTTGTCTACAAAGATTTTGTAATGAGAACAAGAAGTAGAACACGTCAGAACCCAGTCCTCCAGATACCAAGGCTAAGTATCATAACCAGTCATAACAAACACAAGCTTCAGGTTTTACCTCCAAAAGCCAATGGAATAAGTGGCACTGGTATAGCAGCGTGGATGATACGAGACAAGAATTTTCAAGTCCAAGACAATAAAGTGTCCTGAAATAGGCACACACAGCCATCACCAAACAGAACAAAAAGTCAGGTGTGAGGCACCAACCCAGAACATTCTATGACACCCTTAAAATAATCTCAATTGCAAGTATTAATGCTTGTACACATCATCCCTACCAGGGCTATTTCATGCAGACCACTAACTCCAACTATCCATCACATACCCCGCGTGCAAAAATAGGTCATGTATTTTTACATGTTTAAGTCACTTGGCAGATGTTACCCTCCTGGGGAGATTTGAGAGCTCATCACTCCACAGAGCCACATTTCTAATGCCCTGAAACTCTGATGCAAATTCAAAGCTTCAGTGTACTTCCTTAGCTATCGCTGAGGAAAGCAAAGCTAAATTTTCCAGGTGTCAGAAGGCAAGTCTTCATCCTGTAAGATGCTTAAGTTTTAAGACAATTTATTTTTGGACAAATAACCTTCACTGCAGGATCAAGCGATAAATTACAAAACACATAATGCACGTAACGTAGTCATCACGTTTGGGAAGCGTCTGTATGCCAGACACCTTGTTGACTGATTAAAAATAGAAAATCAATCCGTCTTTGGAGAGAAAACCAAGTACAGAGGAAAGCCTCGCTTAGTGCGACTGACACACAACGCGAGCCTCCCCCGTGGGCATCACCTTTTGGCACGGGAGCCCCTCCTGACCCACGCAGACCCTCAGACAGAGACTTGTCTCATAGCCGTCTGTCCGATTTTGGGCTGAGACCCCCGGGCAGGGAGATGCAGCTCACTTCTACCAACTGCCTACAGCCAGAAACTCCAGCCAGGGCAGAACTGCTCGGCTTAAGCCTTTGGAAGGGGAAAGAAAACGCGGAGCCTTGACTAAGCAAAGCCACCGCAGCGGGGCGGGTCGGAGGGGCTTCGGCGGGGGCCGGGCGGCGCATCCCCCCGGCGCGGCCTAGGCAGGCCTCCCGGCCAGGTGCGGCTCTCCCTCCCCGAGCCGCCGCCCCGCGGCCTCTCGCCGGGCAGGGTGAAGGGGCCCGGGAGGGCCCTGCCGGCTCCTGGCGGAGGAGAGGGGCGGAGGCAGGGCGCTAAGAGGGGCCCGGCGCTGGCCGGTGCGAGCAGCCGAGGCCCCCGCCGACAGCAGCCCCTCGTCCCCCGGGGACCGCGGCGCGGGGCTGCCCGCCCTGCCGTGCGGAGAGCCGCTCCCTGCCCTCCCGTCCCCCCCGCACCCCGGCGGGCCGGGGCAGGGCTCTTACCTCTGCTAACATTATTACCCCGCTGCGGCGTCTCCGCGGCTCTAGCCCCGCAGCATGGTGAAGGCCGGCGGCCGCGCGGAAAGCTCCCCCCACCCTGCGGCCAGGCGAGCCCCGGGCCGCCTCCCTCAGCGGCCGCCCGCCGCCCCCAGCCCCGCAGCCGCCCCGGTAGCTCGGCCCCGAGCGGCCGCCATCTTGCGAGGGCTCCGTGCGCCGCCGCCGCCCGCCCATGGGGGCCGCCCCCGGCCGGGCCCGATCCCTCCTCCGTTCCCTCCTTCCCTCCTTCACCAGCCCGCCGCTGTCCGTACCTGGGCAGGGGGGGCCATGGGCAGCCCGGCTCCCCCGCAGGGGCCCGGGGCAAGCCGGTGAATGCGGGGCCGGGCAGGGCGCAGGTCGGGCAGCGCCTTCGCGGCGGCGGGAGCCCGGCCTCGGCTGCTCCGGCCTCAAATAGTCGGCAGCCCAAGGGAGAAGTTGAGGGCAGGAGAACTTGAGGCGTTGTTTCCAAAAGCACTTTACAGTTTTTGTGCCCCGTCCCCGACGAGACGCGGTTCTACTTTTCCTCTGAGCTCTTCGGTGCCAAGCAGCAGTCGCTAATTTAAACGCTTTTACACATTTCTGACCGAACAGCACGACTTCTACTCCAGTAGGGCATGCAGCATTGCATGTCTTTTTCCTGCTCTAGATGTTACAAAGAAACCTCTATATGTTTGCTACCGATATTATTGTTAGGTAGCGGCATAAATTGTGGAACTGAAACACATCAGAACCTGCGCCTCACATACCGCCAGCCTAGTTCCTTCTGCTCATGTGAGAGCATACTCCAGCAGCTCAGTATTCAAATACATGTGAAGGTTCCTGTGTGAAATTTGTTGCTTTTCCATTAAACACTGTTCTGATGGTCTTTTTGGTTTTGTTTAACTAGGTTTCAGAGTTACTAAGTTAACTTCAGGTGCGCTAGCTTGATAGGAATAGAAATGAGATACGTGTTTGTTTTCTTCTGCATTGCCAGTAAGAGAAAATGCATACAAACGAAATAGTAATGATTACCAGAAAAGATGAAAGAAAAGCTGCAATACTACTATAATGTAGGGGGTAAAAAAAAAAAAAAGGAGAAAAGAAAAAAGAAACACTTCAATTACAGTTGCTTTTCTCACCAAGTAAAAGCAAAGGCCCTGTGTTGTTTATTGCAGAGGTGGAAAGGGGGACAGGGTGCTCTTACGGCTGCTGGGCTTTATAAAAGTTTTCACAGGGATTTTTAAATACTTAGCAGCTCAAGGTTGCCCACTTCTTGCTTTTATTCGTATTACCAAGTTTCAGTTTTACTCATACAGTGTTTTTCCCCTGCAGAGACCCAGCTGTTAGTCATGTGAATCAAACTTTCAAAAAAACAGTCTCCTGATATTCATTGTGGTTTATTTGCCTTTTCTAAATAATCCAAAATATTAACCTTTTAAAGTATTTTGTAGCTATGTACTTCTGAAATTCTTCTGCATGTTTAAATATTTGGTGTCAGCATTACTCTTCTTCAAGTGTATTCCTTAGAGAAAATCCAAATCTCACAGCACACAGAAATCTCTTTTCAGGAATATGTTTAACAATAACAGAACCATGCAATGGCCTTGCATATGATATTTCACCATCTTGATAAATTAAAAATTGTTCAAAACCATTGAGCAATGAGAGTTGTGAAATATCTACTTTATTGATTTGGTCCCCTGACATTTATTTACATGCAGAAATAAAGCATGCTGTAGATGCTTATTTGGAAGACACTTGCATACCTTACTATGGTTCTCTATTCACAGCTTTCATCACACTTCAATTCAGCCAAATAACGCCCTGTGCTCCAGTCTGTGGTAGAGGAAACCCCGAAGGGACTCATAATATAGCAGAGTGCTCAGTAAATCATCAGTTGTGTAATTATGCAAAAACACATTTAGGTATGAATAGAATTAAAATACTTAAAACACTTACTGTTTGCCATGTCACTTAGTCATAAATGCATTCTCTGGGCAAGGAACAGTGATAAGATAAATTACCTAGCTTATAAAATGTAAGGGGTAAACAGGATGTGAAAGTCTCATGACTTACATGAATATAAATAAATGATAGCTTTTCTGTAGTTGAACCAAGATGATGGTCTAGCAAAACAAAGTGTCTCTTACCCTTTATGTTTAAGCACATAAGGTGAGTTATTCAGAAGAAACATAACCCCATTTTAAAACTTACTGCAAAACTGTGTATGTCCTAAGTGTGGTAGATGCTAGAAGAGGACAATCTTATGCAAACCTCACAAAAATGTTACTGTTTGTTTTTCTAAAGGTTACAAGCTAAGAACAAATAATAGGAATGATATTGTTGCATGTAACACGTAGTTTGTTAATCTGTAAAACTCTGATGCTGTTATTTCAAACAGTTTGGGAGAGGGGACTAAGAAAATTCTTATATCACAAAGGTCTTTCTACTCCCTTACAAACATACTTTTGAAAAGGCGTATCAGTTTATGGGAAGAGACCTATCTCAGCCTTACAGTGCTGTTAATTTCTGGCATAACTTCATTCACAGTTTCTGTGAGGTCCTTCAACATATTTCCTTTCCTCAAAGAGGCATCAGCATCCCTTCAGCATCAGTTTCAAGCCTGGGTCACATCCCATCCCTTCCCTTTAGCAGCACCCTTTACCCCTACACCCCCCAAAAATAGATTTCCAGATCATGGTTTTACATCCCGCACTATCTATTATTTTTTTTTTCTGACCAAGATTTGGTTATAATTAATACTTTGTACTCTAATTTGAATTCACAGCTACTTCTGCTTGCTATTTGGCAGCCCAACAGCCTACTAGTCAGGGAAGCACCTTCCATTCTTGTGTTGCTGGAATAAACCTACCAACAGTGGTACTGAAAACTGTTCCCCGTTTTTACACATGTTGGCATAGCCTTAATATCGTTGCAAAATATTAATGGTATAGTCCATTGTTTTAACTTTAGGTTAGCACCATCAATTTCAAGAGGGAAAGGTAGCGTAATTGCAACAGCAGGAATGAGGCTGCGAAGAAGGACAGAACCACATAAAGGTAGACTCGAGGCAGAAGAGGAGAGCTGAGAGCAGCAGCTTGGAAAGAGGATATGAGACATTTCTTGAGAGAGTAGTCTGCTGGGAGTAGCAAAAAGGAGCAAGAGAAAAGGAAGCTGCCCAACACTGAGGCATTGAACAGTTACATTGTCTACTTCCATTCTTGGAATAAACTGAAAAAACATAGGTATGAATTATTTTCTTCTGGGGAGGAGAGTGTTTCTAAGTTAGTATGAGAAGGTCTGGAAACAAGGCTTCAGTGATGATTTCAAGGATTATCAGTAATACTTGGTGGGCCAGGAACACTTGACCACTTATTTGTTTTCCTGAGACTATCTTCAAGTGACAATAATGCTATTAAACTTGATGAGTCATCCGTAAGAGGCGTATTCCTCACGTTTTATCCTTGTGCATTCTTTACAGATATACCATGGGATCAGCATTGCAATGACCTTGCATACTTACCGGAAGGCTTTTAGCCACACGAGTACCATGCTCATCCAGGCAGAGCAGTACGCTCGTTATTTTTATTGTCACCTCCACAAACCTGCAAGCACTCTGCAAAGAAGTGTGTTATGGCAAGTATATTTATCTCTAATCAAATACAAACCTGGCAGAAAGACTGTGCTCCCAGTCACTCCTTAAAGTATTCAGAGAATTTTCTTTCTCATAGGACTATAAATGCTTAATTCAAGGAAGGAGTCAGAGGCAGTTGTACCTTAAGGCTAATGACTATAAAGGGTTATATTTATAAAACAGCTCCTACTTGTTGCCAAACTTCTTGGTGTTCTTTACATTGATTACAGTTTTCACTGACTATAAACCCAGCTAGTTCTTGTGATGTTCTGGATTCACATTTTGAAACCCCACTGCAGACACTGGAAACTGCATGCATATCTACCATGTGTGAATGCAGAATTAAAATCAGAAATAGAACAGGAGGAGATAGGGATACTACTGACAGTCTCTCCAGCTAGAAGTTTATAAAGGTTTTTGTAAAGTGTAACATAGTGAGTTCACTAAGTTGAAAGGCAAACTTGGAGACAAAAATATAATTGTGAGGGGGCGGATTTAACATATATGGAAGGGGCACAGGCAAGATTTAGAAATAAAAGAGCAACTCTGCTGACTTGCAGGGAAGCACAAAAGAACACAAATTATTTTCCAGTACTAAAAGGAGGGCAGTCCCACAACCTAAATAACTGCTAGCTCACCAGCTAATGAAAAATGAAATCAATGACCTAATTGCCATTAAGATACCCTCTGAAACAGCAGTAACCTGCATTTGGAGGGCAAAAGGATATGTCCTCTTGTCTTATACTAGAAGACAAATGAAGACCAAGGAAACGGGAAACAATAGCCAGCACTGGGGGAGGGACACAGTGCGTGAACAGACCGATTTACTTTACTAAGCAGCTTCATTAAAGTAGTTACAAGACTGTTCTAGGTTCATCAGCAAGCCTAAAGTTTTACACCTTTTGCTAAAGTCTACAATAGATCTTTCACAGCATCATTTCCATATACTATAAATTAGCTTTCATTGTCCACAATCAACTAATGTAAACCAAATTTTGGCTTTGCATAGCTTAGCCTGGCAGTATGGTTGGCATTTGCTTAGGGTTTTTTGGTTTGTGATTGGTTTTTGAGGGGAGAGAAGGTAGGACACAGGAGGTCTGAGGAGTGTTTTATTGTCATTAAACCTTTCGAGTGTTCAGTCTCACTGTTTAAAAGCAGTGCTGTATCTTTATGGTTGAATTCTATAAGAGCAAATGACTACACAGCAACATGATTGAAAGGGGAACTCAGAGTGTCTTCAATGCGTGAAATTTGAATATTCTGTTATTGCAGGATGTTGCCTATTCTAAGCTTTTTGCTGTGACCTGCCAGAAGTTTTGCTTCTGATCAGGCTCACAGCTCTACAACCTCCAGTTAAAGATCTTATTCACTTTCTGGTTTATCAGCATTTGCCTAGGTGCAGCACAGACAGAAAATGCAAGGGCGCGTGCAAAAGGGCCAATATAAACAATAGTATGTGAATATTGGGCAGTAAATAAATAATCACTGAAGAAGCATCACGTGTAGTTCCTGCTTCTTCTTTTGCAATATCTACCCATTGTTCAGGTTCTCAGAATTGTCTATTGGGGTCTGAAATTTCTTTTAAAGCCTTTGCTAGCCTACATTCCTTCATTGTAGTGAACTTTCTGCTATTCCAACAGTTGTCTCTGACTAAATCAGACACTGTTTGCCTTAGCAGCTTAATCCTAATTGTCCAAGCAACTGTTAGAATAAAGATAAACAATATTTCTTAATACAAAGGAAACTGTCTCAAAATTATACTGTTGTCTCTTTCAGAAGTCTATAATGACATGTCTAGAATCATCTCAGAATTTAATATAGAACTTAGTCATCAGCTGCTTAGCTTCTGGCCATTGATGTTCTGTGAAAACAGTGCACACAAACAGGAGGCTTCCGATGCTATTTGCACACTGCTGCTACAGAGGGAAGCAAAAAAAAAATCTTTAGAAAATTCACCTTAATTCATAAAACTCCTTTAGAAGCAACCAATACAATTGTTTGAGAGACACTAATTTGAACATAAAACTTAAATTGAATGCTTGTTCTGCAATATGTTAAATGAGCACATTCCCTCCTTTCAAGTGGGTCAGGAGTCATGAAAACATATCTCTGTGGTTTGAAGATATCTCTGTTGCTCTTCAAAGTATTTGCTATTACCTTGCTTGGCCTGATGACAACAACTACCTGTTGCAAAAGGGTTTAGATGGTTTCTCTTCTGATATTTGAACTCCTGAATGTGTCTGGCAGGTAGATCAGTCTAGATAAAGGCCCCACAGGTCTGAAAAGTATCTTCTCATGGTATCTTCTCAAACATGCATATGGCCAGTTTTGAAACACATTGCAAACAGAATTTGTGTATGTGAGGTTTTTGTTTTGTTTTGTTTTCAGTGCTGGAGACTCAGTTTACTTTTCTGGTAAGACGAATTCGTTTGTGTCATTATATCATGCTTATCTTTCCAGGCATTCAGGCGTATGTCACAATCAGATAGAGTTTGGGCCTGAATTTTCAGGTTACATACTGCTTTAATTGTGATTAAAGTGATACTGATACAGTGATAGTGTCCCAGTGATACTGAACTTTGCCAGTGACTCAAGATCAAAATGAAGGTATCTGATAGCATGGAGAATACCGTGGAGAACACAAAATGAGTTATATCTAAGACATTTAAGTGGAAACTGCCAGCTTTACATAAAACCAGATGAAGCTATAAATCTGAGAAGTCTGAGAAATCTGCCCAACTATACAGCAGTTAACACATGGCACGAGGAGTTCTTTAATTAGAAAATACATTTGAAAACTAAAAACTGAGTGGAGGATAAATATGCATTATCTTGGGGAGGACGAAGGGGTTTAGAACTGTCCTTAAAACTTTTTTCTTTTTACTTTAAGAGGTGTTTTCTGACTGTTGCCTCACAACCCTAGGTGTTCAGAGCCATTAGCCAGGCTTGAAGAATCACGACAATAGAAACGAAAGTTGTTCATATTTTCCCTGTTTCCTGAACATTTAAGAAGCAGTCAAGTCATATTTTCAGACTTTGCTGTGCAATCATAAAGGCTACAAACTCTTTTTAAAGGTTATTTCTACTTGCATTTAATAACATGGCTCCACAAACTCAAAGAAAGAAGCTAAATATTGTAAGTTTTGATAAATTTGTAGGACTTGGCAAATACCGTGAGGATACTCAAGGGCTTATCAGACTTGTTTTCCATTGTGCGTCACTGCTATTTGTGTCTTCTCTCTGGGTGAAGGAGTTTATTAGTATTGTGTATGCTCTCACAGCTGAAGCTCTCACTGCTCGGACCCTTGAGGTCACTTTGCAGATTGGCTTCATTCTTCTAGTCGTTTGTTTTGCTGCACACTTATGGCAGTTTCTTCATAACAAAGACTGATGCAAAAAATACCACAAAATGTAGAGATTTAATTTAATCATCAAAAAGAGCCTCAGGAAATCCAAATTCCCGAAATTGAAATGCTGCTGGTAATACATTAGCAAGAGGACAATACCAAGGAGTACCGTCATTACTTATTCGAATGACAGCATTTCCCTCAGTTCTGTTAAAGTCAGACCCAGAATATTTTCTCCTATGTAATTCACACCACAAGTTGGTTGCTGCTCCCCTGAAGGAGGGTTGAAAACTGGTCCTGCGTCAACTCCAAATGGTTTTTCATGTGGTACCAGGACTACCCGGTCCCTCCTTCACCAGAAAAACCTGTTCCTTGGGCACTCCTCTTCCTCATAGTTACATGCATAGTCAGAGAGGCCATTATGAAGAATCTTCCACTGGCTGTATTTTATATACAAAATGTGCCCTTGACTAAAGATCTTATACCTCTCGCTAGTGCTATGGTTTGTTTGGTTTATCATTGAGATCATGTTTTTCTCCTCGAGATTTTCACAAGATGTTTATTTATTTTATTTATTTTACCATTACTTTTGATTGTAACACTCCCTCTACAAGTTAGTAAACATACTGCAAGGCCACTGCAAGCTACTTAGGATTAAATAAGAGTCAAAGAGTTGTTATCTTCAACTCTTACTCAAATGTTGCCATTATTTCCTTTCCCTTTAACACTTAAGAGTGTCTCATCTATCAACCTGAGCCACCTCAGGGAGGTGTGGTGTGGAGCCTTCTCTTCTGTGTGGGTTTCTCCTTCACTTTACCATGAAGGCTAATTGCCACTTGTCCATTCTCATGATTTACATCCAGTTCCCAGAAAGACAGACAGGTTTACCCACTGTCTATTGTGAAAGAATTGGAACAAATGATTTCACTGCTGCTGCCATGACTTCAGCAATACACCTAAGGTCATGAAGTTAAGAACATAATCTGAGCTTTTACAGTGGTTCAAGTATTAATCCTTGCAGCAAAGGCATATCCTGAAGTAGAACGGTAAAATTCTCCATAGTAAATCCCAAAATTTCCTGATAATTTCCATTCTCTCTTGAAATAGATCCTCTTGAAATGCCAACTTGAAAAAGGATTTGTAAGCCTAAAATATGTTTCCTCTTTCCCTTCCTCCATGACGTCAGTTAGTTTAACAATGGCTATCTCATTTTTTCAGGCTAAGCACACAGTTCTGCAGGCTTATTTATGCCTCATATTACAAACAGTACAGATGCTGCAGTCAGAGTATAGTGTTGTGTTAAACTTACCATATGATCACATAGATTTTATTTGGAAACACTGAATACAAACATAACTTGACCCAGACTACTCTGGAGTCAAAGTTGAGATTGCAATGTTACAGACTAAGCTAAATTCATTTAAGCAGCTGTGCACAGGAGTCTGCAATGCAGCGTTGCACTGAAATTCAGATCTGCTTAGTCATCATACTGATAAGAGATGTTGGAATGATACAGATTGATTAACAGCTTTCTACAAACCTGTTTTTGCTAGATTCCTACAAGGATTACAATTTCACTTTTGAGAGATGAAATAGCTGCTGCCAGAAAAAAAGAAAAAAAAAAAGAAAAAAAAAAGAAAAAAAAGAAAAAAAAAGAAAAAAAAGCGCCCATTTTACTCCAAACTCAGAAGAATAAGGAAAGAAAGAGAGAAAAACTCAGAAGAAAAATTAAAAACTAAAAATAAAAAAAGTGTTCTGTCCTACTCTGATATGTGACTGATGTCTTAACACTGTTATTTTGAATTTTTTCATCTATTCAACTAAAAATTTGCCAGTTCAGAAAAATATTAGTTACATGAAGTTTTTCCTCAATGCAAGAGGCAGTTAAGAACTTACTTAATATCTGTAAGTGTTTCCAGATTTAAAACCCAAACAGCAGCTAGTTCTCTAATTAAAGCTCCAGAGTATCTGACAACAATGACAAAGAGCAAGGTTGGAACAGAGAATTTCCAGTAACAAAACATAAATCAACTGCATTAGATTTTTTTTTTTCCACTTTTCAGGAGCAGCCCTATAAACACATTTAGAAAAAAATCTCAGGAGAAAGAAACAAAATCAAGTTAGAATAATGTAACATAATTCTAAAATATATATTTTTTAACACAGTCCATCTACATCCAGCTGTGGAAAATAAACATCTGTCCTCCAAAGTCTCCTGGTATTCACCTGCAATCATTCATATGCTCTCTGCTCACTCACTGTCATTTTTTTGTTCTTCACCCTGTGATGAGTTCTTCACCCTTACCTAGACTTAAGCTCTCTTTACTTCTATTTCTCCCTTTTCATACTAGTAATATGCTTCCTTCCTATGTCTCCTCCAGTGTAGCAACGTTTCCTTATTCCTTCCAGAAATATCTCTCATTCCCACCGCTGAGCATGAATCCAGGCTCATGACTCCTGCTTGGCTCCTGGGGAGAGAACCATCCCAGGGGAGCGAGCAAGCTGCCAGGCCTTGTCCATCTTCTGGCTCTCCTTCAAGCCAAAGGGCTTCTATCTTTTTGAGGAGAGGTGCTCTGGGATAAGGCTGATGCTAGCTACCCAAAGCACTGCTGGATCTAATATGTCAGTCACTCTTGCTAATGGGGTCAGTAAATGCCATCTACGCATCTTTAACCTGTATAGCTTTTTCATAATACGAAGTAGCTTTAATTAGACATGCCAAATATATGATACACTTCATCACTAAAGCAGGTCCTGTGGCTGGTTTTCTTTTTGTACCGAAAGCCACTGTCTGTGGAGTCATGTGTCTAAGCTGTGCAATGACAAAAGATTCTGCTTTAGGCAAGCAAGTTTTCTTCCTTCCTCTTGACACAGAATTGCTTACGCATGTGAATCCTAAAGCCATAGGAAACCAGGGAAGGTCAGAAGATACATCTCTGTTTTGTGATACAGAAATCCCTTTGAACAAAAATTTCTTTGCTACTCCTAAAGCTTTGAGTTTTCAAAACCTTTGTATCTGTTAAATTTACTACTGGAATAACTTCTGCAATTGTTTTCCAAGCAGAACTGAAAGAAATGTGTTTAAGCATCTGTAGGGTTGTGACAAAAACATATTTAGACATCATCTTCCTATTGATTGGGATTGGATAGCTCTATTTCCATCAGTGCTCCAGAAGCACATTGGTATTTCAAAGGACAATCCATTAGTATTCTTCTGAGAAATCTGGAGATTTCCAGAACTCAGAAGTCTTCTTTATTACTTCAGCATTCTGTACCCAAAACCAACTATAGACACACAGAGCTGTGTTTCCGCAAGACATTTATTTCTGAGATAATAAAGAAAGATACCTGTCTTCTCTTACCTCAGGTAAGAGTTGTGAATAGAGTTGCATTAATTCATAGAGATGCACATAGCTGATACTGGGATAGTTATACAGAAGCTGTTGTATTTTTGTAACCCCCTTTTTAATCTTTGCATTGGGTAGAGCTCAATTGTGGAATGAATTACAATGAATTGGAATGAGTCTGAAATGAATTGGATTGCTGCACACTAGCTAGAGAGAGCAGAATTATATCTGTTCCCACAGAACATTTTCTTTTTTTTTTTTCCTTTGTACTTACTATTCTTGTCATGTATGTAAAGTACACAGGTGCTGATTAAAAGATTGCAAAAGGGACGTGGAAAAAATCTTTTTAAACATACAGAATGAAATAGTTTGAGTGGCACTTTGTGATTTGTTTTCCAATTAGGAATGACATTTAATTTTCAGAGTTGAACTGTTTTTAAGATAACATTTTGTTGGCTCAGCTGCGTATGCCTACTCCTGTGATTGCCAACTACAATTTTCAGGAGTTTAGGCACAGGGTAGGCTAACTGCTCCCAGTTTTAATGTGTAAGACAATACTTACTGTTGTGAGTGACACAACCCCAAAATTATTCATGCTTCCAATTTTTATATATGTATAGATTATTGAAGATGCTGTAGGTTTTAGCTCTTCACTGACTTCACAGATATTTGGGATAGGTCTTCCCCTCGAAGAAGGAGGGAAAACACAGCTTGTTATGCAGATCATAAATTGTCTGCAGGTCAGTATCGAGGTGTGTAGGCATCAGCACTGATTTGACAGTTTTGTCATTAAAATCCACTGGTCAGACTAATACAATGTACTTTCCTTATGATAAATATTTGTAAGTTGTTTCGTAAATAAAAAGAAAACTGTCATAAGGAAAATATAACTTTAAAAAGTACCCCAACTGTATGAAACATTTCACAGAAACAAGTGAAACTACATCCCTCTTGTTAACACCTTGCAAATAAGAGGCCTGCAGCGAAGGCTACATGCTCACATTAACCTGACACTGTCTTCCCGTGCACCCAATTGCTCACTTTCATCGTCTTCCTTGTGCTGGTACAACCACTGAGGCTTTTAACAGGGTGCAGTCAGGCAAGTTTGGGAGCACAGGCCACCCTTTTGACAGCAGCATGCATTTCATCATGTTAAACTGATGGCATAATGATGACCTCATTCTGCAAAACTGTCAGTTCAACTCTGGCATCTTAAAAGACTGCACATTTTAAACTTGTTGTAACTATAATCATGTACAAGATACTAAGGACAAAACGGGATGCTGATGGAAAATAAATTTATTTCCACTTAAATATGATACAGCTGGTAGTAGTACTGAAGGTAAACTGTGATGAGGGGATTGGTATGTTGTATACGTGCTTCTTATCCAATATCAAAAATAGGTGTGCCACAAAGTAAAGGACAAAGGACAAGGAACCAGATGACTTCCTGTTTTGCTTTCAGAAAATATTTACTTCAAAATGCTTGAATGTCTTTAAAAATGCTTTAGATTAACTTTTTGGATTAAATCAAAACAGTAATTATGATTCCATGAGTTATTCCATGAGGCTTTGATCCCTGACATGCTGTATCATGTTAGTGTTCGTTACAGACCACCATGATGTTACCTGGCAAACAAGGAGTCTTTTATTATGCTAGGACTTGCACATAATCAAACCATCTTACTAGGACTGTAAAATAACCTTTTTTCCTATATAAGCTTAATGCTATATTTCAACTTTGTTTCTCATAAGCTGCAGGGAATTTTTCCAAACCAAATTGTAAGCTGTTCTTTATGTTCCTGCTGATGTATAGCATGCAGATTACTGATGGTTTGTTTTAAATTGTATTTTTAGATTGAGTTTTATATGGTACCAAAGGTGTGTGTATGGATACATGTATATGGGTATGAGTATGCATGCATCCACACATGCATGTTTATCTCTCTGTTTTTCATTAATACCTTTGAGCCCTTTGGCTAATTCCAACCAAATTAACTTAGGACTAGAGTTCTAAAAATAAATATGTTTCTACAAGGCTTGGAAAATGGCCAAGTAAAGAAGAAAATCTCATCAGTGTCCTGATTAAAGGAAAGGTTGTAGTGTAAGTGCACATGTTATTCAACGGTAGAGAATCTTCCCGGAGGGGCAACCTGTATAAATGTCTCGGATGTTGGAAAAAAGGCGCTTTCTTGGTCTATGTCTAAATTGTATGGTGCGTGTTGTGATACATTCAATGTTCACAGCCGTCTGGTTTTATGTCTTCTTTCTTTACCAACCCTAGGAGTATTTCTGAGTCCTCCATTCAGATGCAACATTTTACGTTAAAGACCTAAGTCCCCAGAATACTCAACTTCACAAAACTATTTGTTGAGTTTTAAAGGATACCTGGTGCTTGCATCCAGCCTGTGTAGCTCTTTGTCAGCAGAAAGATTTGCTTCTCACACCATTTTCAACTGTGAAGTCACAGGCCAATCTACACGGACTAGCAGAGACCTAGTGCTGCCTTCAAAAGTCTCAAATGCACCAGAGCGCATAGCTTACAGGAACTGAAAGTGCATCAAATTCTACAGGATGTGCTCCACCTGACATTTTACAACTTCTTTTTTTTTTTTTTTCATTTGTCTGACACTTCCAAGCAAAATATTATACTGCAGTATAAAAGTTTGTTCTGTCTCACGAGTCTCACAAGTCTCAGGAACTTTTGTCAAAGTTCTTAAATTTACTTATTCTTATGTGATCTTTGCTTAAAAAACAACAACAACAACAAAAAAGACAAGACATAAGCATCTTAATTTTGTGCTTGAAGATAAAACTTTGAAAATGTGATACAATGACCAAGAAGTAAATCAAAGGAAATAAAAAAAGGAAAACACATGAAAAATCTCGGATTGTAGACCAGTCTTATGGTTTTGAGTCATGATTTTGAATGTCCTTGTATTGTCCTTGCATATTAACATTGTCCAGTATCTTAACTGGACAAAGAAGTCAAAAGAGGCATGCAGAACACCCATGGGAGTGGCAGTAATACCGTTACATGCTACTTTTAGATATTGTTGCTTCCTGTAGCCTATGAAAGGTGCATATTAGCATATTACTGTAATAACTCTACAATAAAAATGTTTTAAGTTGTAATGTGGCCTTCTCTAGTTATTCTGTATACAAATATATTGAGAATGTGTGATGAAGAAATAAAATTTTCTTCACTGTGAAACTATTTAGTGTAGAAAGTGGGAGAAGAGTTTGGCTTATTGTTGTTCTTATTTTAATTGACAAGCATTTGATTTGGCAATAGATTTTCCAGGTTCTAAAGGACTAAGAAAAGATAGGACCAACTATTTACCTCTTTTACATTTATTATGGAGGACATTTTAGGAAATAATCATCATCCCCGTACCAAAATGTCACTTTAAAGGTAAACTGCAGTCAAAAATAAGTGGATTAGGTCACTTTTGTGCCTATAGTCATGTACCTATATAAGAATTTTAAAACTTCTGTGGAGTTACTGGGGGATGCTGGCATTTCTAAAGTATTTTACTGTAGAATCGCATACAGAAGACCACCAATGATACATAAATCAGAGTTCAAATCAAAACTTCAAGGATTCTTGAATGTATTTCACAGTGCAATCATAAAAACATATTTATTGACATGCTGTATTATAACTAAATTCACAATGGAGAAAAGTTACCCTACTAAAGATACAGCTAGCTGCAATTTCACTTAATGTATGAGTTTCAAGATAAAGTTATCTTGTCTTAAAAACTTTGAATCACAAAACTTAATATTCTTGATATTTTTGATAAAGAACACCTTTCAAACCATAGTTATAAATGATAAGCAGCAAAATAAGCTGCCCTAAAAGCAGTGGAAATGAAAATGTTTGGTTTCTTCTGGACTTATGACCTAGTCCTGCATATTATGCTCTCTCAGTAAGCTCATGTTGCCCTAGGTTCCTATAGCACACCCACTGCAGAACTGTGGTCTTCTCCAAGACCTTTGCTAACCTCCTCTGCATCAATATCACACAAAATCCACCATCATTTGCAAACATAGCCGAAACACCCAGCATATCCTAAATCTCTCTTATTTTACCTGCTGGCTGTGCAGACTAGCATTTATGTACTGTACCAGATGAAGCACCTGGTATGACTAGCGCAGTTACACATCCTGACTGGGTGGCCAGTGTACATAGATCAGCCAAGCAGCTTCTGTTACATAGGAAAAATGTCTGCATTCTTCACATCTTCTTCTTATTATTATTATTTTCTCTTTAAGGAATCATTACTAGCATCTGTCTTCTCTCTCTAGGCGTCTCTTTTTTTTTTTTTTCCACTAAACTTGAGTACATATACCAACTGTGAAACCTCAGTGCTTTTGCTGTAGTTGCTGCTGCTAGATGCAAATTACCAGAAGGGGAGCTTACAGAAGCAGGACAATTTCATAACCCTCCTTTTCTGAGGAAAGCACAGAAAAAAAGAGCCAAAATCAAGTTTAAAAAAGTCAAATTACCTTTTGACTCTCTTCAGCATTTTCTCATACTGTTTTATATAGAAAACATGAACAATTATATCCACATAATTCTGAGCATATTTTATTTAAAATTCATTCATTTCAGCATAATGTGTTGGTTCCCAAAGTGATACTGGGTTACTTTTATGATTCTGAATTAGTACAAAATTGGAAGACCAACAAATGCTGAAGAAGAATAAGCCTCTGAATCAATATTTCTAATGTGAAGTCAGATCATATTCCCTGGATATGTATTCAGGGATGACCCGTTAATGTATGGCTCTAAGGATGTAATACAATAGACTTGCCTTTTCCACAGTAATGCAGGACCTGGATTTAGAGTACAGGGTGTCAGTGAGGAGCATTTCACTTGTGAGGCTCATTCTACATTGTCTCTGTCATCCAATTATAATTATGTTTATTCATGAAAATCTGTAGTGTTTTCTGCAGCTCTCCCAATCTTCTAACGTTAGTGCAGAAATACCTTAAGATTCTTTATTTTGCCAACTTTATAACAATCCATCTGAATGTCCTTTCTTAATCATATTATCTTCTTTCTCTTTCCCATACAACCCCCAGGAGATCTAATTTAATACATTATATCTTCCACAGTGACGGCTCTACCTTTATGCTTAGCTTAGGAACTGACTAAAAATTAAAAATAAAAACCTGTGCAATCAAATGTGGAAGCTTCAAATAGGTGTATAAATTCACAAAATTATTTAAAAGTCAGAAAGTATACCTAGTAGAGTTGCTGTTAAACTGATAACAATGACAAAATAACACAATTATTATAAATTTTGTGACAAAATGTTTTCAAGATTGATATCTTTTATTCGTTACTAGAATTGCTTGGTAAGAACTCTCTTAAAGCCTGAAAATTGCATTCTCTGCTGCAAGGCAGATAATAACTAACAGGAAAGAAGTGATATTTTCTCTACAGTCTTTGTCCCATCTGGTCTTGCTAATGTTTACAAATATACCTATGTTCAATTATCTTTTTAGGATAATTCTCTTCCTGAAAGGATGTCACAGGCTCTCTGGTTCTTTAATTATATCAGATAAGCATTTCAAGGGAATATTTTTAGTTACATTTTTTTCAGCAAGATAACTGTAATTCTGCAACCAGGGCAGTTCTCCTGGTGAATGCAGGCAGAAGCTCCAAGCCTGGGCCCTGAGAGCCCTAAGAGGTGCAATGGCCGCAAGAAGCCTCACCTGGGACCTTCACCCACATGGCCACTGCTACTGGCCCAGACCTCCATTTCAGCTCTTGCCCAGGCTATTGATTTCTCTGCCTGAGCTATACTGCAAGTATACTTGTTTTCAGCCCTGTTTGTTGAGGTGGCGTTTGTTTGTTTTTACGGCTCTGCTTGCCTTGCTGTGGTGTGGTGGGACCAAGCCCTGTGGGTGAAGCCCTGCCTGTGCTGTACTCATCCCCAGCTCCCCTTGCTCCTGGGGCAGCCCTGCTATTGCTGCTCTTTGACAGCTTACAGCTCGGTCTGCTGACTACCATAACTTCCTGGCTTGGATTTTATTCTTTATTAGAATACAAAGTCCACCTATAAAAGGAGAAGGTAGTAAGTCCTCCATCATATCACTTAAAAATAGGAAGAGGGGCATGCTTCTAATTCTGGAAGAGTATTGGGAGTTTTCTGCTTATCTGAGAAGTTGCTGATATATACACAAGTCTTAGTAGACTTAGCCAATTACTTTTCTTTCCTGACTTAGTAACAATTAGTCATCTTTTTATTTAAGAATCAGCTTAATATTACTGAGCGTTGGTTTTTTTCAAGCCTATTATACTGAACAAACTGGAAAGTATTTGGCAGTGGAGGGATTACATAATGTACAACTTCTATATGCCAGAAACAACAAATGTTCATTTTGGCCTGCTGATTTTATTAAGTGTATAACACTAAAGGAAAAACTCGGCATAACTTTGTCTTGTCTCTTATTTGAAAATTAAGTCCTGTGTCATTGACTGTAATGGATGCAGAGTTATGCCAAAAACATCAGTTCTCCCTGCGTGCTACCAAACCATTTCTCCTGAAGCCTTCTTGCTTGACACCTCAGAACAGAGCTAATAAAACAAACTCCCTACCTAGAAGTCTGCGACTAATTTATTGCCTGATCTAAATTTCCACAGGAGCATGCAAGAAAGGTGGGGGGAAGGGAGCAGTGTGAGTAAAATAAGCAAGACCTTGCCTTGCTAGGAGAATCGAAGGTACTGGATGCTTCTTTGTGTTTTAAAAGGTCTTGGGTGTTTTGTCACTCATTGACAAATGATGTTGGCTTTATACTGTGGCTGTGAATTGTACTGCTGATTTGTTTACTATGTGGAATTCAGCATGAAGTGCTGGAAAACACAGGGCACTGTTTTGTTGTGGAATATGCTAGAACACATGATGAATTTTCCGTTTCAGTAAAGCAAGTGAAATGGCTGAACCTAATAGTCCGAGAGTGGAGCGCTGCTTCCTGCGCAAGGGCCTCGTAGGTGCCAAGGACATTTTGGGTTAGCAAAACTAATTCCTATCAAAGAAGGGTCAACTCTGGCATGAAACCTAAAGGTTGAAAGACCTGGGAAATGTGGAAGGAATTACTTCATGGGGAGCAGCTGAGAAATGCAGCTGCATGTCCAAGAAGTATAAGCTACAAGGTGTTTTACACATCTGATCTCCACCGAAGCGTGCAAGTCCGGATCACAGTGTTTTATTTGTTTGCTTTGTGGAGCGATTCTGAACCCATGAAATGCCAGGCGAGGGCCGGGAGACACGATTGCTCCGTTCCTAAGAAATCTGTCTTAATTATTGCTAAGCGCCCTCCTTAAAGGCCGGGCTCCCGGCTGCCGGCCGAGGCCGGGCTGCGGCCTCCGCCAGCACCACCTAGCGCCGAGGCGCGGCGCGACCGCGGGGGCCCGGCCTCAGGCCTGGCCTTCGCAGCCGGGCTGCGAGGCCTCGGCACCGCGGCCCTCTCCTCCTCCAGCACGGGGTCAGCTTTATCGGGTGATAACGCTGAAGTCGAGCACACCTTGTTGACTGGTGACTGGAGAAGCAGAGCTGGGCTTGCGAAGCTAGATGGAAGAACCTCTGCCCTTAAGCAAAGACTTTACCCGAGCTAATCCTGCGTCTCTGTCTATATTTACAAAATAAATAAATAAATACTAGTGATAATGAAACCCAGCAAACACTTCCAAATGTGTGAAAAAGACTACCTGCTAGCATGTGGCAAAGTCTATTCAATGTTACCAGGTTAATACAAAACTAAGAGGACTGAAAGGAAAGGAATGCGTATGAGGGAGGCAGGAAGAGCTTAAAAGCAGAGTGGGCTTAAAGTAGAGAAGCCATCCATTATAACTCTGTAACTACAGCTTGATAAACGATAATTACATGATATAGGTGGAACTGCACAGTTTCCCTGTGCTGTTAGCCCTCAATCCTTCAACCTTGAAAGTAGATGCAACTTTTTGAACATCTGAGGGCTTGTAGTGAACTTTGTGCATTCTTTTTACTGCTTTAATATTGATTACATGACAAGTCTTCACAAACAATGATCACTGATACAGCAGCAGTGACAGCATGTCTTATGCTAGTGCTTCTGAAATGCTGGTGACGGACATAATGCTGCACAACTGCTTTCTAACAGGAATTAACACAGTTATAACAAGTCAGCTACTGTACAAAATAGTTTACAAGTGGCTTTGAGGTTCACTGTAAGCCATTACAGAGGAGAGATGTTGTGCTTCCAGCATACAGTGACCGTACAGTGGATATGCACAAATTAACTTACTTTAAAGTAGTTAATAGCTATCGTTAGCCAACTGTAGAAACAAACTCCCTGTGGTTTAACTCCCACTGTTGAAAGGGGGAACGTAGAATGCTGGTCAGGATGATAGGTGCTAAGGAGAGTGGTACAGACAGTCAGACAGAACTTAGCAGACTTCAGAAGAAGCTGGCGGGGGAAAAAAAAAGATGTATTTGAGAAAGGGATCATATTATTTTGTCTGTGGAGCTTATACCTTGTGGCAAGGCTGTTAGATGCTTCCGCAATATGAACATGAAAGCTTTTAAATGAATGTTTTTTATTTTTCCTATTAAAAAAAATCAATGTCTCATATAGTAATACATTAGACTGACAGACTTTTATATGAGGAAAAAGTGTTTTCAGTGACATAAATGCTGCTTGTGTTTTGATTTGGGTGGTGGACTAAAGGCCAAATTCAGTAAGTTTGAATATAAAATTCATTCCAAAGACATCAGTTCTGAAAAATCTTAAGTATTCTTACTGAAACTAATAAAACCTTGAAGACTTCTGTTCCAGTCAGATATGGTAAAATTGCATGCCAGCAGACTTGCACAAGAGCACTCACTCAAACCTGATTTTCTTTTCTGGGGGGGAGGACCCAAAGACAAACACGGAGAAGATTCAAAAAAGTCAAACTTGCTAATTAGAAGAAGTGACATAATTATTTTGGACCCTCTGTCTGATTATGGTAAGTGTAATAGGCTTATTAATGGGATAGTTAACAATAATGTAGTAGGCTGTCTTCACCAGTAAGACAGAACAGGCCAACAAAGTTAAGGCTTCTTTACTACACTTCCTACAGCTCTGCCTCTGTACATTGCTGCTTACTTAAATGCAAGATAAGACCTTAGACTTCCACTTTTATCAAGAAATAAATCAGTTTAACTCCCATTAGGCCATTAAGCAAGAGCATGTGCCAGTGAGATTTGCCTGACCTTTCTCTTCTCCAAGCTGAGCAGTCCCGGTTGTCTCAGCCTCTCACATGAGATGTACTGGGATATTTATCCCCAGGACTGGAGGCAGACATGTCTCACCACTGCAAAACAGAGGGGAAGGATCACTCCCCTCAGCACTGTCCAGCTGCCTCAGCACTTCTGAGTTCATCTCTTCAGGTTCTGTGGACTTGTGAATGTCCAATTTGCAGAAATGTTCCCTAAACTGATCCTCATCTACTCCTCCTGTACAGATGGCCAGCCATCATTGCTCCAGACTTTCCCACTGGTCTTAGGGACTTGGGATTCCTGTGGACAAATCTTAGCAGTAAACACAGAGTTGTGAAAAAGACTTTGAGTACCTGGGCCTTTTTCATGTCCTTTGTCCCCAGGCCCCTGCTCCATTCAGCAGGAGGCACACATTTCCCGAAATCTTTCTTTTGTGTCTCATATCTCTGTAGAAGACCTTGTTGCCCTCCATATGCTGCATGTGCCTTGCAAGATTCAACTCCAGATGGGCTTTGGCTTGCTTTCTTTATTTTTAATGTCATGGTCACTACAGGCAAGGCTCTCATCATAAACGCCAAATCCCTGTCATGAGCACTGGCTGCACAACCAGTTGTTGACCCAAGCATCAATAGCTGCAGTTCAGCAGTCAAGCCTAGGTGCATACCAACCTGTCTTTGCTAGGAATGAGCTCTCGGAGGCTCTCTCTAGAATGTCAAAACAATCTTGGCTGTTTTTTCAGCCTTTGATTATTTTTGGTGCAACATTTCTGGATTTTTTCTGTTGAAGTGAACTATTTATAGATAACTATTGGATGTTTATTCATTTAGAAAAATATTATGCACACAGTTTTTCAAAGTTCATGTACTTTCTAATAATTTACAACTATTTTCTTGACTGGATTTCATTTTAATAGGCCATTCGAGTGGTCACAATCTCTTAACTAAAAAGAAGGTAAGGATTAGTCAATAATAACTAGCAAACAAATTCCTGCTAAGGGCAGAAAGAATTCTCTCTAGTTTGTTATGGATTTGTTTTTTATCCCTAATGCCTCCCTCTGCTGCAATAGCCCCAGTTCTCTTACATTCTTTTGAAACTCACTGTCCATACAGCAAATCAGATTAGAGTTAAACATCTCATACTAGCTCTTATTTGGAGTTATGCAAAAGCTGATCATTTGGGTGTGAAAGAGGAGAAAAAAAAAAAAAAACAACTAAAATATCTAAATTTTGTTAGCTTTTCCTGTAGAAGTGCCTATTAACTTAGGTTTCTCCCCTCAACTCAATCATAGATTTCTACAAAGCTTGCAGGCATTGAACTATCTTCTTTCCAGTTTAGTTTGTAGAGGCCAATGGGTTCCGGTCTTCCTGAGGGACAGGCTTCCAGACTTGTGGGCATGCAGCATGACTTGGTCAACCTTACTGCATCAGAAGACTAGTCTAGAAAGGGTATGTAATAAGCCTCTTACATGAAAGGAGACAAGTGTTAGTATAAGGGAAGGTATCAAATTAATCCAAGTTCCATTTTGATTTCTGCCACAGGCTTGTATGGCTCTCAAATGTACTTATTGCATCTCCAACAGGGAGATAACTTGTTCATTCAGGACTCTGCATTGTCTGGACAACGTTCAATAGCAAGATTACCTGCTGTCCTCGGCTGTCACAACTGCTCTAAAGTAGAGATTACTTTTCTACAGGTTAATGCAATTTTTCAGCATGTAAGTTACTTATGTAATAGTTTAGTTTATAAATGTCAAAATGCAACTCAGAATATAAAGGGCAGTAGAAATTTCTTGGCTTTAAAATGTCTTGATGGTAAAATAAAGCAGCTGATGAAATTATAGAAACTTAATGATATGTGAATATGTGGTCCCAACAGACTGAAAGTCTGTCAAAAAATGAAAAATAGCACCTTATTTTCAATAATACTTGTTCATTCTATTGATCTCCGTTATTATTTAGAATATTCCTGTCAAATAGGGTGAGAATAACATGCTAATACTGATCTGTAGTTCCTTAGTGATTTTTAAATAGATTGTTATCTGTCAAGAAGTCATGCATATCATCCCATTCAGTTTGTAATTTGTGACAAATCTGTACCCATTTTGGCAGTGTTCAAAGACTATGTTGACTAGTGGTACATAGGTTCTGAATATTGAAATACTAACGCTTTCTATCTTGAATATAAATATAACCAGCATTAATATCAAGGCTTTAACTCTAGGTGGCAGTTTATTCCATCATTTTTTTAAATGTAGGTTTAGCGGCAGCATATTGATTAGCAAGCTTTCATAAATGCAACATTATAAACACGGAAAGAAAAAGCAAGTCAAACAGTCATAACAACTCTCATGATTTTTATATATTCTTTCCCAGAATCAGGTCACTGAGTAAATGGGTTTTAGAGGGTATGACTTGCAAATGTTGTTTTCTGAAGATTTTCCTATAAATCTGAGATGACTGGGAATGGCCTGATCATGATTCTAAAAACCCTCTGCCCCTCTACCACTTTTTAAAAAAAAAAAAAATGTGGGCTCAAACCAATTGGTAGCTACTGAAAACTTCTCTAATATTCTTGCTGCTGCTGCTTCAAGTACTTGATGTTGCTTGCTGCTCCTGAGCAGCCTGCACCTGTTCTTGCAGCCCCTTGCTAGGATATTTGCTGTTCTGATGCAACCTTTTCTTCTGGCTTTCTGCAAGCCAACTGCACCAACACGGTGCGTACACAGCAAACTGACTTGTCTTTTTGCACTTGCTGAACTCTTTGTAAAACTGCTTCCTCTTTAAGGATATGACATCCCCATAGACTTTAAAAATAAATCAGACACAATACAGAGGATTTATAAACAATTAATAAGGGGTGAGTGATGTTGTAGTAACGCTGCGTTGGCCCTAGATACAGATAAGCCAATGCAGTTCTCCAGGAACTCTGATCAAATCTGTTTTATTGAAGTTTGATGCTTATATCATGTGAAAAAGTAGATAAACTTTTGGAGCAGCTAGGACTGATCCAATGTACAAAGCCTTTCAAAAGTTATTATCTGTCACTAGAATTGCAAAAGATAATGGGTTTTCAGCACCATTTTGGATCTCTCAGTTTTGCCCTTTGTCTTTTGATTGTGCAGGGCAGTGGTGACCAGTTGTCATTTAACAGACAGAGTCCTCAGAGCCTATATACAACCAGGTAGATGATGCTATTATTAGACAAGCAGGACTACTACTCTAACACATTAGTCGAAAGCTATACTCCAGTTTATTCTGGAGCTCTGGAGTTTATTCTGGAGGCCCCAGCTGGAGCACTGCCTTCAGGTTTGGGGCCCCCAGCACAAGAAGGATGCAGGCCTATTAGAACAAGTCCAGAGGAGGGCCACAAAGATGATCAGTGGGCTGCAGCACCCATCTTGTAAGGACAGGCTGAGGGAGCTGGGGCTGTTCAGCCTGGAGAAAAGAAGGCTCTGGGGAGACCTCACAGCGGCCTTCCAGTACCTAAAAGGTGCCTACAGGAAAGCTGGGGAGGGACACTTTGTCAGGGAGTGTAGGGAGGGATAGGACAAGAAGTAATGGCTTTAAACTAAAAGAGGGTAGATTTAGATTAGATATTAGGAAGAAATTCTTTACTCAGAGGATGGTGAAGCACTGGAACTGGATGCCAGGAGAAGCTGTGGATGCCCCATCCCTGGAGGTGTCCAAGCCCAGGCTGGATGGGGCTTTGGGCAACCTGGTCTGGTGGGAGGTGTCCCTGCCCATGGCAGGGGGTTGGAACTGGATGATCTTTAAGGTCTCTTCCAACCCAAACCATTCTGTTACTCTGTGACTCTATGAAATAATCTAAGTTGATGATACCTGAGGAAAAATAAGAAATGCAAAGCAGGTAGCTGAGAAATACAAGTGAATAGAAAGGCAAGAAGCAGAACTAAAAGAAAATGTTCAAAGTTAGGTTGAGGAGTATTAACTTACTATACTTTGAAAGCAGAGACTAGAGAAGGAATTAAAAAGAAGGAAACTGTAAACTTTTTAATGTTGCTTTTAATTGATTCAATAGCAAACAATCCCATCCTGCTGTAATCAATGGCTGTGAAAACACATTCAGTGACTTCAGCTGTGGCCAGATCAGGCTCACTAACTCCAGCACCTGTAAGTGAGGTGGGAACAGATGTCTGTATGCTCTGTCTAATCCATATGCAGGGTGTACCATATGCTAGCTGTTTGGTTTAGGGTTGATTGGAAAAAGTCCCCAGCTTAGTCTTAAATGTCATTTTCATGCTTACCATTCTCCTTGTGCAGTGTTTTCCACCTGCTGGCGTGTTTTTACTGTTGATGCTAAAGATCTCAATTGAGAGTTCCTCTGTGAGCCCAGATGACATTATGGATAACTTTTGATATTGGATTACTGTGACTCTACTTTTGGTTACATCAAAGTACTCAGCCTATTCTACTGAAGATAAGGCAGAGCTCTGGTTAGTAACTAATAAAACATGAGCACTGTTTTACTTGGAGGCAGCGTAACAAAAGTGTTTTGTTTTGTTTTGTTTTCTTTGTTTGTTTTTAACATGACCATATCTAATAAAGAAAAGTATTTGCAGAAAAAGGGCAATATCAACATTTTTATGCAAACATAAAAGCTAAACATCAGTATACATGACAGTCACAAAGTTTGAAAGAAGTCCTGTATTCTGTGTTTATAGAGATGAAGATTAATTTGATGATATAGCGCCACCAAAAACTTGAGAGATACTTGCCTGATACTTGCCACAACTCATAGACTCCTTTTGGGACAGTAATTCAGACTTAATATACTTTGAATGATGTTCAGTATTGCTAAAAAGAGCTAAATATTTGAAAGCATAATATTGCTTTCAGAAGGGACTAAGTGTTTAGGGATTAGCTGAGAGTCTAAGAAACTGTGTCGCTGTCTCCATTGCAATTGCATCCAATCCTTTTATGTGACTTTTTTTTTCTGATAATACTGACAATCTCTGATTTTCCTTTTTTTTTTTTTTTCATTTAAGTAATCTTCATAAGACTGCTTTTGGGGAAGCTATATCTGTCATTTCAAAATGCAGTGTTGTGTATCCAACTCAAAACCTTTGTCTAATTGAGATTCATGATGACTCTAAGGAGTATTACAGATTGATGCAAGGACCAAGAGAATACAAGTAGCCCAAGCCATTTACATAATTTTTTTCCATTTTGAGTTAGAAATTCTCTGTGGATGACCACTGAAATCCTCACATCTCAGGCGCAGAATATAAATGCTTTAAATAAAGTAAGGACATTCTCTATTTAATAAGTTAATACAGTAATATGTGCTTTAACTTTAATTATTACTCCTTTTGAAAAAGGCCTAGCGGACTGTGCACAATCTATGTGGACTAGTGGAACATGAGCACCAAACTAACACGTTAGGTTCCTAAAATCTTACGTAGTTTTTGGTGTTTCTGTAAATTTAGCTAGATGTATTCCATTACCAAAGTCTGGTCAGTGGGGGATTGATGCCTAAATTCTGACAGCTCTGTAAAATATGCTCTATTCTTCTTATTCTTAAGCTCTGAATGCTTAAAAATGGTATTTCTTTACTAGTTATAGGCACATAACAGTTCTTAAGAATGCATGTAAATGTACCATGTCTCAAACAAGACTGTTAAGGGAAAAGACATCTCTTCCAAGAGGTGAAGGTCTTCCACCAACTTGACCTAAGACAAGCTCTGCTTTCCTACCTTTTACCTCACTTAAGGCAATTGAAGTCAAGTCAGGCTATGCAATCTGCTTTTGTCCTTAACTCCTTATGTGCAATCATGAAATATCTTTCTCTTCAAAATTCTGTTTTTTTCATTACAACCAACTAAGCTATTAGACTGCGAGACCAACAAGAGTAATCACAGCGGCTGTTCTCTATCCTATTGCATACTCAATGCTGCAGGCTTTTGCAGTGGTGTTGTAAAACATGAGGAATCTCAAGGTTAGCAAGTTTGGTTCCAATGCATTTTAAAGACTTTCCGTATAGAATAGCACACCCCTGAGTTCACTCACTTGTTTGTTTGTTTATTTATTTATTTTTTGCCATGAAAATTTCAAAATCCTGAACTCACAGGCTTCTGGCTCAAAAGGGCTTCATTACCAGCATTTCTAACATCTCTTTTCCTGATTCAGAAAGTTAGTTATTCCCTTACACGAATGCCCTCTCATAGAATCATTAAGGTTGGAAAAGACCTCCAAGATCACCTGGTCCAACCATCCCCCTACCACCAATGTCACCCACTAAACTATGTCCCTAAGCACCACGTCCAACCTTTCCTTGAACACCCCCAGGGATGGTGACTCCGTAGTTTAAGGCACTCTCATTATAAAGCACTCCAGTTACAGGTCGTAACTATTTTAACATTAATATTAATAACAACTCTTTTTGTTCTGTCACTACTATGACTCCTCAAAACAACATGACACTCTACTGGTTCCACAGCTGAAGTTGCAGTATATTCTCTACTACATGAAGAACAGAGTGATTTTTTTTTAAAACTAGGTTAGCTAGAGAAGGCACAAATATCCATAGAACAGCTAATTGTTTAAAAATAACTACCAAGTTATTTTAAATACTACTGTGTTTTTTCCTCTGTCTTTCTTTTTCCCCTAAATGTCATTCTGTTAACATGCAAACTCTCTGACTTCACACTAGAATGATTCTAGGAAGTGTTAGGAACTTGTCATCGATACTCAGAAATCGTCAAAAAGGTAAATTCAGCTCAGATCAGCAAAATGGGTTTCCAATTTTCTCCCTGTGTACTTACCTTTTCCCGTACTGCAGATTTCCTCCAGAGGCACACATCTTCAAATAGATTTCCAGATGTTCTAATAAAAAGCCTCATTCTTTGAGCAGACTCATTTTCCATGGCTCTGATTGAAATTTAGGAAAAAACAAAAACAAAAACAAAAATTAGTCTGTGTTCTAGAAGAACAGCTTTCTCTTCTCATGCTGAAACTTCAGTATGGAAAGACTTCTACGAAACCGTTATCTTCTGCCCAGATCACTGCTCTTAGCTTAGGCTATCCATTCCATGTAATCCTCTGTTCTCTATTATGGAAATAAGGAACTGTAAGAGACCTAATCTGCCTATTAAATGGAAATATTTAATGTCAAAATAAAGCCTGTCATAGTTTTTTGGGTGAATTTTGCATTTTTTTAGCTACCATTTCTAAAGTGAATTAATTAGTTGTATTCAATAATTGCTATGCAATGTAACTTTTCTTTACTAGTTTAAGCTATTACTGCTCTCAGGACTATTTTGAAGATATGAAAGTTTCTAATACATAAAAATTCAAAGAACTTGTGAAAAATAAGTTTAATTCCTATATTATTTTTTTTTGAAAAATAACACACTAAAAATGAGAGACAATGGCTCTTCTAATAATGATGGACTTGGCCATTTCCAAACTCGTTACAAATACAGAAGATAAAGGGGAGGAAATGTCTAATTGAAGCAGTGGCATTTATCAGAGAAATGCAGGCTTTAATGAAAGAAAAACTAGACCAAAGTGTAGTAATCGTTACACAAAAGGAGATTCCCAAATGAAAAAAGTCTGGACTGTGAATTGGGCTATAGGAATATATCGCAAACAGAAGTAATTAAGCAAAAAATATCTGTGCTAATGCAAGTATTAATTACTAAAATATTCTGATACTTTCAAAAGTGACTTTTTTTGTTGTTGAGTTATGGTTCCACTGGGTTGTCGATATACAAAGCAGCAGCATTCCAGGAACTTCTCTGAAACCATCAGCATCCAAACCTGTTTGAATTCTGCAGTAGTTGGATAATTTAGGCCTTTCTCAGAATTTTGGCCTTAAATCGACACCACAAAGATTCACAGTGATAGTTGTTCTGATGAACTAATGCAAATATTATAACAGAGTACTATGTAGTACTCTGTTATAAAGATGCAACCTTGGGAGGTGGGTTAATCGATCCGTCAGAGCAGAGTAGGAATGTTGTGCCAGGTCTGCAGTCTGTTGCTGTTAATTGATTTCAGTGTGATGTTTGGCCTTTTCATAGCAGCGTGATATTGCTAACTCATACTCACCTTTTAATAGCATATATCTCTTAGCTCTTGTTTCAAAGTAACATTACCTAAACATTGCGTATTTTTGCACTCTTTTTGCCCAAGCGTGATGTTTTCACTTTCACCACTGTATTTCACCTTTTTCTCAGGTTTTCCTGGTAATTTGTCAACACCTTCTGAGTTCTGATCTTGTCCTCCAGGCAGTTCCTTCTAGGACTGTCTTTTCCTCAGGTACAGTAATTCTCTTTATAACTCTCTATTCAACCATCCAGGCTGCACAAAGCATTGACTGGAATATGAGACAGGCCACCTTTACATTTGTTATGTCCCTTTATTTTGCCAGTGAAAAATACATTTTTTTAAGGTATATTGTGTAACAGTTTGCACACGTTTATGGCAGTTTCAGCTGGACCATGTTTGCCCTGCTTCCATGTAAAATAATGCTGGTCAGTGGGATTTCTTCATTGCACCAAGTTTAGGAAAAAAAGTTTATTTTCCTGTAAGAGCAAGGCCTTTTATAAAGGAAAATAAATTCATTTGACACTAAGTTCTTTGTAAAAACTTCAGTTGTCTGCATCTTGTTTTTGCTTATTTGTTTTTAGAAATACAGTTCTGTATCCTAAAGATTGTTCCTTTGCTTTATATCATAATTATCCCGAACAGTAAAGTTTATAACAGTTCTAGAGTTTATCAGCTCTCTTTCGTTATTATTTTTTGAACATAGGCATTATGTGTACTTTTTGTTTTCCAGTCTCGTAGAAAGTACTCTGTCTTTCATAAATTTCTAAATATACTTGATAAGTTTTTCAATTGTGTTGCTCAGGTCTTTATGTATTTGATGATGAAGTTCATCTAAAATTGAAAACTTACTCCTCTGTTCCTGGTATTAATTTTCTAGGCCTTTTCTATCAGTTGGTTTTCTTAGTAAAGACATTTAATTAAAGAAGACTTAAAGGATGTTGACCCTCTTTGTTCAATAACAGACCAATATTTTGCTTGCTCATCACCTTATTATTGCTTGTGAAATTATTTCTTGTTACCTTTGGTTTCTCTTTTTATTTACATTTATTTTGTGTTCCTGTTTTTTGCCCTGCATATCTGTGTTCTTTTATTCTGATAATTACAAGTTAACCCAGTTTCCATTTTCTTCCCTTTCTTTCATCATATATTTCCTTCAAATTTTTGAGTTTATTGAGGAATTCATGATTTAGGCTGGTATGTTTCTTTCTACTCTTACTATATTTCCTCTGCTTTGGGATAATGTATATGTGTGCTTATATATTTGTTTAATATCATTTATCTGAGGAAGTATGTCTTCTGCTTACATTTTTTTTCCCTTTTTTTCCCCCAGGGTCTTTTCATATTATTTATTTATTTATTCCTTAGGTTGATCTTTTTTTTCTTAGATTTCCGTACACCACTATGATTGTATCAACCAAATCTCTGAGTCTACTGAAGTGTACCTGTTATTGTTAATTTCCACCCTTTACTTTCTAAGGATTGTGAACTCCAGTTTCACCTTTTTCATCCAACTTGACAAGGACAGAAACCGTGTTATTCTTACTAGTTACCATTTACTGCTCCTAATTACATTTGGAAGAATCTCCCTTTATCTGTCTTCTCCATTTTCTCTATTAAAAAAAATAAAATGGTTGACACACATTCCAATAACTTGCTAGGAAATCTGTGTTTTGGTGTATGCCTCCCCCAATGCCATTTATAAATATGACGCTACGCTAAACTAACATCTAAAATGCTTAGTTCTTTTCATAGTTCTTGTAAATATGAATAACAACTTACCTGTATTACAGCTGTGGTTATAATTCAGAGAATCTAGTTGCATATTGGATTCCTCCATAAATGTTGTTTTTGCAAAAATGTTTTCAAGTTTTTCTGTCCGTTGATTTGAGCTTGCTTCACTCCAGCATGCAATTTGACTTACTCCTCTGCAAAAGACTTGCAATAATATTTTTGTAAAAAATAGTATTGTTACATTTGTATGGAAAAAGCATCTCCCAGCAAACTCATTTTACTTCTTAGTTAAAAAGCTTTAGCCACAAGAACTGAAATGCTAGCTTATTTCTCACTGCATCACTTATTCATGTGCGTGAAACACAATCCGTAGACAGATCTAATGGCTTGTGGAAAATTAGCATTGAATTACTGGGCAGTGGTGCTACATTAGTGTAGTGTTCCTTTCAGAACATGTTTTACTTTAGGTAAACTTGCATATCCTGAGCTATTTTGTTCATGGAGCTGAACGTTACAGAACAAGCCTTATGAGAAAACAACAATGAGAAAGCACCATTTAGGCAAATGGTTAATTTTATCTTTGTTTTGCCAAGTCACAATTCATTGTTCTTCTTGATGGTGCAAAACTAATTGGCTCTTATCAGAGTTACATTACCTCCAAAGGCAGATAAAATTAATGCAAAGTAAACATCCCCATGATCAGAGACCGTCTGATGAAAGGGAAAACAGACTTGGGTGAAGTTGATGCAGAAACCCACAACAACCTCTCTCAGAATTATAAATCAGGAAGTTCTCCAGGTTATCAGCTACTGCTCTACTTCATTATTTTGTATTCTCTGTTTTAACCTCAGGTCACCTTTAATACATCTGCTCTGTAGTGATTAATATTACTGTTGAAAGTAAACTACGGAAGAGCAGTGCTGTATTGCATGACTAATTAGTCTATCATGTTACTTGTTTACAGCTTTTAAAAAATGTTTCTCTTCACAGAAATAAATCAAAGCATACTAAGCCCCATGTTGTATGTGAACCACCATCGTATCTGACTATGGAACTTCCAAGGCCAGGTGCCCTTCTCTTTCAAGAAATTATAATTTGAGCTGCAAAATCTTCAACCCTTTATTTTCTTCCATTCAATCTCTTTAACACTTGCCATGTTTGCAGAAAGCTTCTGTTTGAGTCTGGGAATTATATTACTTTTTTCCTCGGAAGGTTCACGCTTGAACAAAGCTATATACCAGATTTCTTCTAAGAAATCTCAAATAACTTTGGCAACAGGCAACCACTATTGAGTCTGAAGGGATCAAGGAGTACAGGTCATGTCCACTGAGAGGTCAGGACTATCATTTGCCTTTATAATTTAAAAAATGAAAATGCCAGTAACTTTAATCCCAAACTTCAAAAGAGTACCTAAACACTCTTGGAAAAACAGAAATTTCAAACTTAAGCAAACATGTAATTTTTAATCAAAATTTGCAGTTTTCTGTGAGGCAGATAAAATTCTAGAAAATATGAAGGAGGGTTTATATCTACATGGGATTAGTATTTAGAGACTCAGCAGCTGCTCTGTTCAAGACACTTGATTTTAGGGAATGTGATCTTTAATAGGCTTAGGGTCTCTTATGGGGAAAATGTCTAAGAATTATTAAAACCTGCAAAGAAGTAGGAAGAGATCAGATATCGTTGTGCTCCACAAGCTCATACACTGACACTTAACTCTGCAAAGATGTAGAAGACTCATGGAGAGGAAAGAATGCATTATTCTCCGCATTCACTGGTGATTGGACAAATAGTTTGGGACTTAAAATGTAGGAGAGGGACCTCTCATGAACGTGTATGTACCTGAAAGACGGGAAAGAGGAGCATCTCTTCACAGTTGTGCCAGGTAAAGCCTATCTCTTTTTTTCTGATACCCTTCATCACAGAGGAGCCAAACAAGACCTGTTTGTTCTCTAGCAAAGAATACACTAGAGATGACAGCCTTAATTAGATGTATCTGTAATTAATATTTTCTATAGTATTTAATATGTGGAATATTAAGTACATCAAGAATGTTAAGATTTGTTCTGAGAGTTTGACTGAATCCAAAACATTATGAAAAGTGGGAATTGGGAGTCTCCATTCTGTATGTCAGCATGTAGAGCAGAGAGAAAGAATCTAGAGAATAAAGAAGTTACTTGAGGAAAGCAATGAAATACATATATCCAGCTTTCCAAAAGAATATTCTGTTAGGATTGTAGGTGATGCAGAGAAATATGCAGAAATCAAAAAGACAAATAGAGTATTTCGTTTTAAGCTTATGGTCAGATATATTTTTTATTTTACATGCTTTTTTTTTCTTCATTTTCAGTCCTTCAAACCACAGTCTGAGTCTCAATTTCTTTAAAAATGGTAAGTGATTATTTAAATGGTTTTACCATCAGCTTGGTCTCTTTTTGTGTAACGTGGTGGGTGGCTTGTGTTGCAAGCAGTACACTATTTGTGTTATGTCTTTGCAAAGACAGAACATTAGCATATAAATGGGGTGCTGGCATTCTGGACGGACTAAGCTGTAGAAGTCATGCTTTGTAAGCTGAGGATCTGCACAGTGTTCACTGATAATTCAGAAGAAGCTCCTGGAGGCTACTTTGTCAGGTAGGGGCTTTGAGATATTTCTGCTTGGTGTAGGGCAGTGTCTGTCTTGTAGACTGCAGCGGGTCACCAAACTGCATAGGCCTTTCTGCAAGGCGTCAGAGGAAAGCTTCAGTTAGACCAGTCCACTCTAGGTGTAGGGATTATTAAGTAATCAAACAGATGTCATAGGAGATTGTGTAACCATCGTGATTAGATGTTTCTGAGAGCAAAGCAAGGCAAAACCTCTCTCAACAATGCTAAGGCACAGCGGATCTAACAGGAGCATGGGCTAGATAACATCTTGAGGTTCTTGAAGCCCCGTTTTTGTGATCATATCTTTTACTTCCTAAATTCCAGCACCCACAGCATTTTACTGAAAAGAAATTGCATTCCACTTAATATTGTTGACATGTGTATGAAAATATTCACTTCCAAGTTTATCAAGTTTCACATAAAAAAAGAACATGATAAAGACAAATTGTACTCCTGTATCCATGACACTATTTTTCAATGAAATGCAGTTTCACCTTACAGAGATCATTTGCAGAGCAGGATTCAAAACAAATCTGTTGCCAGTGTTCTTGTGTAGTCATCTTTCTAGTCACAAAGTACCATCTCCACTGTATTTAAGAGCAATAAACAACTGCAGCTGCATTCCCTGCAATAGAATGAGCGCACAGAGGGTGAAACTTTTTTCAAATAGCAGCTAAGTCATCCTGTAATGAGGGAATGAAAGGGGGGCAAATGGACTCGAGAAACAGGGATTTCAGATAACCTTTTTCTAGTTTAAATGCAATTTCTTCTTTGTTAATCCATTATTGGCCCATTCTAGTGGGTATATGTCTGAATCTGACAATCTTAATTGTATTTTATGTATTTCCCAACTCTTGCTTTTCTGCAGCACCTTTGTGAGGATCAGAAAGCAAGCCTCTCTCCATTTCCATCAAGACCAGCTTTTACCTCGCATGGAGAAGCCTCGTTGCAGGGACGCAGCCTCTGACAAGCACCAAAACTCCTTCCCATCGCTTCCTAGCAGATAGTGAATGTCAGGCCCTCTGCTGCTTGGATGGTCAGTAACCTGCTGGCACCATTTTGCCTCAAGGTAGCGTCTCTGTATCATAGCAACGTACAAGAATGCTAAGCACATATAATAATACAGTGGTGGTTTGTTACAAAGAACAATCAGAGAATTCCTCAATCGACTCTTGCATCTGAATGATTTTTATGTGCAAATGCTGCTTCATAAAGCAGGTTTTCCACATCAGGTACAGAAACGTGTTCTGGTATTAATCCCATTTCTAGATGAGCAAAACGACCTCTTTCTGCCTTAAAATATATGACTATAACACCTGCTCTTCAGTCATGCAAGGAGAAACAAGTTCTGCAAGGTTATTGTGATGAGGGCAGGTCAGCTGGTTATTTTTAGCTCGAGCTAGCACATTTAGCAAACTCTCACAAGAGGAAACATTTTTTACCTGCAGCTGATTAGCATTCAGAGCTGCACAACTTCATCCATTTAAGCGTAAAAACAGCTATTTTAGTCTTATTCTTACAACCAAATGCTTGCTGTTCAGTATTAAGAAAAAGGTGCACTCAGATGAAATGGCATAATATGCCTCCGATCCAGAAAGCTAAATGCAAATAGTGATTACCAGTCTCTTACAGTGGAATAATAAGCACGCAAACATTAGCATTGGAACACAGTTTACCCTCTGTCGCTGTGAAGGCTTCAGCCATTAAAACTCTACCGGAGTAGGGAATGGAATTTTCCATTATTTTTTTTTAAGTTTTCTTTTAATGGAAGCTCCCATTACAAATTCAAAAGCCTTTATTTAGCTGTCATTAGGATATTGTTTTAGGACAAGCAGGATTTCTTTTAACTGTGTTCCTTGACCTGGCTGCTCGGGTTCGCACATCAAAGACTTTCTCTTCCTCCCTACTCAGCTAACCAGACACACGTACCCCAGGGAGAATGCCAGATTATCTGGAAAGGCTGGAAATATGACCTATGGTGTTATATTAATTGCATACCTTGACAGAGTCATGTGGGAAATGCTCTCAGAAGGGACCTCACAAAAATTCCTTCTGCTGGCTGTTGTCTCCTGGATTTGTTCCCATTGCAGGGTGGGATTCTACCTGAAAAAATAGACAATGCAAGGAATCATAAGGAGATGGGGAAAGAAACAATGCTTTGTTTAATAACTACACAGCTGTTACACTTGTTTAAAAATGTAAACTCAAATAATATTTTAAAATTGCTTGTTGTTTACCAGTAAAGGGCAGAAATATTCTTTCTCTTCCAGAGAAAGGCAACCTGTTCAGAATACATAAAATATCTTTCATTTTTTTAATCAATTCTCCTTATGGGTACTTTTTGGCAATAAGTATGATGATAAAATCTGAATGGTTGAATTCTAAGATCAAAAGGGTTCTGTCATTCACTTTCCAGTTGTGGTAGGTGCTGAGCATTTATCAGAGACTCCTCGTATCCTTGCATGCCATTTTTTGTTCCCCTCCATTTTAAAGGTTTCCTGAAATCTTCTGCTTCCTTCTGTCCACTGCCCTGTCAAGAACTCCCCGCCCTTTTTCGCAGAATCCCAGCCCAATATCCCTTTTGTTTCCCTGCCAAGGTTCCTGCATGTGTTCTGGGTTTTTCTTCCTTATCCTCGCTCCCCCAGAAAGTCCCTTCAGTCCCTCCTCTTGTGCTACTCTTTCTCTTTTCCAGATTCTCTCTACCAACAATGTGGTTCTAGGCCATTCAGGATGCTAATGCTTAAAAACTGCGTAGTGCAGATCAATAGCCAGATGAGGAAACCCTTGTTTCCCTAGAAGGTGTTACTAATTGGCAAATAACTGAGGCATTTGTCTATCTTCAGTTACAGACACCCGAAACTGCTGGATATCTGACCACAGTGTCAGCACCTGCTTCTGTCCTATATTGCTAATGTTTTCTCTTCCAGTTTCCACTGAGCCCAGTAGCCACCCAAGGATAGAAGTAAAAAGTTCCACTGTGTTATCTGCAACAGAGGAGCAATAGCACATGGGTAGGAGACGGGCTGTGCTAAGCACACAACACCACTGAATCAAGAACATTGGAAAGTTCTTCATACATACAGAATATATAATCTGAGACAGATGCAAAGCCAACAGCAAAACAGCACGTCTTTTTCTTTTGTCTTCCCAGTGCAGTTCTAAGTCAAACTCCGGTCAGGAGGAAAGACTTAGTACATTTGTTGACCCCTGCAGCCGGCAGAGGAAGAGCTTGCCCTGCGCATCCTTAAAGCCCCATCACAGCACGGTATGAACAGGCCACATAGCACGCATTTCTTAGTGCCAGTGCACTTGGGAAAGGCAGGCCAGGCAAGCAAGGCTACATGTAGGGTTTGGGGACACCTCTTTGCATGCAGTCCTGCTTCTGTGTCACCGCGACATCAATCACCTGTGAAAAACTACCAGTTCTGGTACCAGTGCTCACAAAAGCACAGCTCGCTGTTTACTTTTTGTGAGCGTTCCTGTGAATCAAATTGGACTGCTGGATTGTTTTAGGAAAATAAACACAAAAGAACCATGAGTGCTGCCAGAGCGAATGAAAACAACGCTGCTGGGGAGTGTTTGCTATGGTAGTGGTGACTTTGAGTGCTCAGTACTTCAGGAAAGCAATTAAGACACAAACTCTGGCCTAGTAAGAGTTTAGGTTGAGCTTAGGTTGCAGCCCCTCCTGTACAGGCTGTTAATGCCCCAAAAGCATCACATTTCCCTCATCCAAAGCTTGCTTTCTGCTCTTAGAGGAACAGCTCTTGTCTCCATCCTGCAGTGATGTTTATGTGCGCGTCAGAAAGACTATATGCAGTGGACAAAAATTACATAGCATTTCTTCAGGGTAACAAAATGGCAAATACTGGGATCCTTTTGGATCCTCTTTCCTCTCTTTCACCTTGGTTCCTGCAGTGATATTCAGCCGAGTGCCTATCAACATCAGGTTGATGTTCTGAAATTTTCAGTGGTGTCAGTATCTTTGTAGATGTGCTTACAATATTTCTGTTCAATTTCTGTGGTTTCCTCAAGCTAATCATCATTCTTTCAGTGCAAAAAGTTCCAACTTCTGTCACTGGAAAAATACTGAAAAGAAAAAAGGAACAACAACAACAAAAATCCTTAAATCTGACTTGCAACCCCTAATGAGAAAAGAGAAAAAAAAATCTGTCATCTCATTCAGAAAGAAAAAATGCTAGTTTTTTTTTTTTTTAAGTGAAATAAATGCTTTCCCTAAACACGATCGCAGTTGACAAAATGCTGGATGTTTAGGTGGCAATTATAGCTCTTTCAGAGACTGTCAAATCTTGTCACAACACATGTTATAAATGAGGACAGATTTAGACATCCTTTATGACAGTTATGTGTAGGATGTGGATGGTTGGCAGTTAAATTTCAAATGCAAGGAAATTTTCCTTCCAATAGATCTTTGCTTGTTTATTAAGAGGGAGTTACCGTGCACTGAATCTTGTATCTACCATGTGCAGCTTTTCATCCTTACAGCTTTTGACATTTCACTTTAACTTTCCTTTTTGACAGCCATCTGAACATTGTTTTAGGTAAAATGTAACCTTCAGTGCTCTGGAGATGTATGAAATTTTTAAAGCTCTCGGTGTTTTCATACTGAGATTAAGGTTGGAAATGTGTCATATTATACATGGATGGATAGATAGTAAGAAAGCAAATAACATAGATGGTAACAATAATGATTGAAGGGAGCCGCTTCATGATGCACGCAGAAAATGGGATAATGCAGAAGCCCACATTCATCGTGAGACGCATAAAATGTTGATGAAGTATTAGTAATAATAATGTGCATCACAAAGCACAATTCATATGATGATAGACTACACAGGTGTCATTAAAGCCAAGCCTGACATGGATTTTAAAGTGTTTCTGATGTTAACAGCTCCAATGGCATAGGGAGAAGAAAGAGAAGAGAAATCCCAGAGCCATGGAAGAGTCCTGGCAGGGTCAGACAGAACTTTTTTAGAAGCTCCGAGGGAGAGCGTGCTGGAGCAGCCTAAATGTCAGGTTTTCCGAGTGCAGCATAAGCCTTTTTGACGGCACCAGCCTCACTCTGCTAACCAGCACTGACATTGACAAGCTTTGCATTCACCCTTTCTGCAAAGCTCAGTAAAGAGGTGGGAAAGGGCTAGGCAGCATTTCCCAGCTAGGTGACGTACGGCGTATGCTACGCTATGTGCAGCTAGTAGAGAGGGGAACTATACCTCCTTTAGCCCCCGCTCCAAATTCTAATAATCCTTTGAAGCTTCTGGCAGCATCTCCTGTAAGGAAAAAATCTGTTTGCCCATTTTGTAGTCCTCCCACACTTGAATATGGCAGGCTGTAGACTAATTTTTATGAATGATGGCGTATAAAATCCCAGTGAGTTCGGTAAGTGTGATTCTAACATTTCCGAGAGATAGTAAAGAAGAGATGTCATCTACAGTATCGGGACCTTGTGACTCTTCCATTTAGCTGTAGCAGTGTAGCATAGCAGAATTAATCACGTGCATACTGCAAGGCAGCTACTTGAGATTGCTGGACTGGGACCAAAGTGCTCGTTGCGTTGGAGGACTGAGCCCATAAACTGGAACACTGTGGGCAGCTATACCTTTTGCAGAGCTGAAGTTTTTCTACTTTCTATTTTCATAAAAGTGGCAGTGTTATGTAACTAAGAGATAGATGAACTTGTGCTCATTCCGAAAGATCATAAAACACTCAGAAATATTTGTGAAAGTCTGCCTTGAGTAACACAGCTTAAGCCCTTGAATTCTGAATGGGTAGCTCTCCTGTTTCTTTCCGGTTACAGACCGTTCACTTAGCCCTAATGACATGCATCCAAATAAAAGCTTGCTATTGCACAAATGTGAAAATAAATGTACTGTTTCTATGCTTCAAGACATCAGCATTTATTGCCTCATTTGGGAAAACAACAGACTTATTTGGCTCATTTATACTCTACACGAAAACTGTTTTGAGACAGGGACCTGTGTCTTGCATCTCCGAGCTCTTCATGAATAGGGCCATACGCTCCCAGGCATCCTCCCGTCTATTCACTTGCCTAAAAAATACTAAGGGGCAAAAGATTACGGGGTGCCTCAGGTATACATAATTAATTTACCCACAAGCTGCTAAAATGTAAGACAGCCACAGCTTTTTTTGATTCGTTCAGTTCCTAACTGAGATGACTTCTTAGGTCTCCTCTTGATTTCAGAGGTTAACTTACTGTGTGTGAATAAATTCTACCTGACAGTCTTTCTCCTCACTCACTTGACCGGTGAAACCTTTTTGATAATATTACAAAAAGTTTGCCAGTTTGAGAAGTATTTTGGAGCATTTTTAACTTCAAGGAAATGTCATATTTGCATGTATGCATTCAGAATAAAAGAGTTAGTTACTTCAAAAGGTAATCTTTAAGTAATTGGTTTCACACCATCTAATTTTACAGTTTTATGCAATAATCCTGATTGTGATAGCACCTCTCAGAAAATTAGAAATACCAGCAATTTCAGCCCCTTTTAGTGTCAGGAAACTAATTTTTAGGATTATAATTGTTTGAGGCTTTGTCAGACTTGTTCTCCTATTTGTATTCATGCATTTCTAATTACAGAAAAAAAATAAAGAAGAAAGATGTCCTCCATAAAGATAAGCAGCGTATTCTTGGATAATATTTGTAATGGATCCATTAACTGAACTTGACAAAAACTAAAATGCAATAGCAAAACATTCATCTTTAGATGGATGCACTTTAAGCCTTCTTTCAATAAATGTCTGTCCTTCGGGGCAGACAGATCTTTTTAAAGCCCAGGGATATCAGTATTTCTATACCCAACCTGTTCAAAATCTTGACTGCCAAATTCTCACATTAAAAAGACTTACAAGTCCTAGCTGATGGCACTGCCTTTGATGCTGGGGAAAGGAAAGGCTACAATGCCATTCCATCACTATTTCTGCTCCTAGTGCCAGGGTGGTGGCAGAGGCCACCTGGGTCAAAAAGGCATTCAATGAGAAGGAGAAATTTAACCCCTCTAGTTCATTCCTTGATGTCAGTGCTAAAGCAGGTGAAGGCACAGATGTCTGGAAGCCCTTTTGCATTGTCAGGACCCTGGGGGCACTGCCAGGCTCTACTGCCCCTGCCTCCCTCCCCTGGTTCCCCCACCCTGCCCAGAACCCCATTCCAGCCCTCTTGGTTGGATTTTGCCATCCATTCGGTGAAGGAATCTGAATGGAATTGGCAGCATGAGGTATCACATCTCCAGCATTCGCATCTGCTCCTCAGCAAGCCCTACAAGGTTCGCATTGTGAAACCAAGAGCAAAAAAAGATCTGATTGAGACTTGCTGTATTTCATTGAAATCAGGAGGAAAAACACGTTACTGTAGACTTGGATACTTAATTCTGTGAACCTGTATTTGAAAGGATTTGGTGTAAACCAAAGCAGCACTCTACACTGAAGAAATGACTGTGAAACTCTTCACCCTCCAGCTGCCCACAGCTGGATTTGGAGGTTGCTTTGTATTTCAGCTTCTCAGCCTACCATTGAAAACTATCTGCAATTGCTGGTAAATACTATCTTCTTCTGCACTGCTACCCACAGCGTGGGCCCCAAAATGCGCAGCATGGTTGGAGGATATTCATGCCCGGTATGCAATTAAATCCTGAAGAGTTGCTTGTTAGTCTACAGGCTCTGGATGAAAATATAACAGCCATTGCTTATCTTTGCAGTTTGCTGGGACAGGATGACATCTTAAATTTATCAAGATGCTTGGTGATCTCAGTGCAATAAAGAGCAATAGAGAAAACGCAGGAAAAATGTATTTGTGAAGTTTGGTTTTAGACAGAACAGCAGGGGAAAAAAAAAACAAAAAACACCAAAATCCCACAAACTAATCGGACCTCATGGTTGTCAAAGTGAGCCCTGTTTTTTTCAGTCAGTGTCTGAGGAGTCACAAGCAGACCTGGCATATTCTGCATATTTTTACAGGGACTATTATTGATCAGTTTCTCTTTTTCACATAGACAAATATTTTTATTTGTATTTATTTTATTTTATTTTATTTTATTTTATTTTATTTTATTTTATTTTATTTTATTCTATTCTATTCTATTCTATTCTATTCTATTTTTATTTTTTACAAATAACAGTAAATGAATAGAAACTTGCCAATCAAGAAATCACTGCTTAATATGAAACTTTACAGGTGAGCTTAAGATTTTCTGGAGTTTTAGTTAGAGTGACTACTTAAATGGCACAGTTGTATTCCTCACGAACAAAACATAACATTTCTCACATTCGAACAAGCTTACACAAATAGATGTATGTGTAAAATGAGTTCTGTAACAAATAATGCTATTGCCATTTTATTGGCCTTATTTCCAAACAGACCTGAATATTCTTTAGTAGCTACACTGCATGCAGAAAAGGTTTAGTGCAGAGATCATAGTTCCTCTGCCTTACATACAAAAGACAAATACAGAAAGAACTGGCTTTCTCTATTTTTCTTCTGCTTCTGTAATTCTAGTACTGTACCTCAATGGAATAGGAGGAGTTACAGAGGTTATGTACAGGTGAGTTTTATTATACTCCTAAATTCCTTTTTCCAGGAAAAAGGCCACAGTAGGTTGAGATAAAATTTCTCATTTCATACAGAGACATGCACGCATTCCAGGTCTCAGCTGTAACCTGGAATATTATGTGCATGTTATATATACTTATGTATAAATATGATATATACAAACATATACACAATATACCTCTATGATGCAGATCATATGGATATGATATATATTTGTGTATAAACATGACACAGATCTTGTAAGATGCTACACTGCACAATTCATAAATATTCTCTTTAATATCATTAGCACAAAGGAGTAACTAAACCTCCAAACCCCTGAATGTTTTACCTCTACAGAATAGGTGGTATTCAGGAAGCGAGTACATTTTGCTCTTCAGGGTACAGTACATTGTGTGAAATCTTTCAGAAACTGGGCATTCATGCAGTACAGCAAGTACGTGTGACCTCTACAAAGTTATTCGGCTATGTGCGAAAGAAATGGTAGGCTGATAAAAGTTAAACGTGGGCCTCTCGTCAGCACCACTTCTTGGATTTCTTTAGCTGAGAAATAGTAATTGTGGCAAACAACCGAAAATAAAAGAATGATACACAGTAGTGAACACAAAAAAAAAAAATAGAGTGGGATATTTAAAATAGGCTAATCACTAATGGGAGTTGTTTTGCATGTAAAAGACACCCCTTGTCTTTTCACTGAAATAACTTAGGCCATTTAGATTCATCAGGAGACTGTCAATGTTACAAAATCAAACGCATTAGTATTGTCAGCATCCATATTGTAGTGTTAAAATTGCAAAATGATGCAATTATAGAAAGAGTATCCATTTGAAAGTTTTGAACACAATGCATTGCCTTGATGGCATATGCATTTTTAATTGGATATTAACTTTAGTAATTCAGAATCAGAGTAGAGATGTCTCTCCTTGACAGCCTATGAATGAGAAGGGCTATTTCCTGTCAACCTGGCTGATAAAAATTCCCCTGTAACCCTTCATGTAATAAAACCAAACCTTGTAAGGAATGAATAAAAAGCAGCAGACACCTCAGGTGGGATCCACCTCACCTCATTTTGGGCACCTACAACTGAATGAAGCATTGCTCTGCTGAGGTCTCTCTCTCTGCTGCCTGCACAGGGAGCCTTGGGTAATGCAGTCGTCTAAGTGAGGGCAAATGAGTTCCAGTTCTTGTGTGAAAGCAAGATGCTGATCCAGATTGCTGTTTGTAGGATGTGTCTGTTGGAGGATGCTGAGACAGCGTGATAAAGAAACATTTCTTGACGTCCGTTGGAGAAGGAAAGACTCAGTGCTGCAGGCACTGAGGCTCTGTGACTGGTTGGTTTTGACAAGAACTGATGGTGCTCCGTACCTCATGTGATTGCAAGTGTAGCATGTTGCCTTCCTCACGCGTGCCGAGTGCCTGCCGTGCGGCGCTAGCAACCTCACATCTCACTAAAGTCATTGGATAGAGCCCTCAGCTATCTCATCAGATGAAGCTGCACTATTTATATGCTGAGAGCATATGCATACTGTACTATTAGTGCTAATATTTTTGTCAGAACACTTTTTTGAAGTAAAATGTGAGAACATTTGTGGGCAGTAATCACAAAACAGGGTTGACAGCTCCTTCCTTCTCTTACTCAGTCACAAACGTTTTTCCTTTCAACACATTATGAAATGTAAGTGGAACTGGTCATTTTCAGAAACCAGTGTTATTTGGTTGATAATATGTGAATACCAAAAGGGAGCTGACAAGGTTATCGCCAGGTAGAAACTGATAACAGCAGGCTGCCTGCATCCCTATCTTAAATTGAAAGCGGAGCTGCAGAGCCTGACAGCAATACCTGGGGGGGAGCATATACTGCATTTGCAAAAGTTCATAACAGATAACTAAGCCCCTCTCTTTCATCACCACCTGCCTAGGAGTTACAGGGCAATTTTTATTCCATTAACAGTCTTCCATAGCCATGGAAGTCAACCAATAATATGAAATACATACTTTAATGTTAATATCAAGTGTTATTATGAAACTGTCCAATGTTTGTATAATTATCTATGAGGAACTGTTTAACAATGGAGCTAAATCCTACAGGGTGGCCACAACGTTTCAGTCAATCAAGACAACAGAAACATCTACAGCACAGTTCACCTACCCCAGCTGGAAAAGCCAAGACCATGTCAACAATAATCTTTCTTCATGGCTGAGAACTGTGCAGGAAAAGCTCTCTTTCCATGGACATCCTGGTTCATAATGCCCTCATGGCTGAGCTATGGGATCTCAGGAAAGAAAAACTACTGGGTATTGGCATTTCAGAACAAGAGGTAAGAAACCACAGCAAGAAATAATAATGTCACTGAATTGTTTTGTTCCCCTCAACCAGAATGGTGGAAGACCTGCTCAGATGTTCACTTGCAGCTGTTTGATGTGCTTGAACATCGGTGAATCACCATCATGCACAAAGCTTACTGACACAGGCTCCCAGTAGTAGCTTCCACCCGTTCTCCATCACAACGCTGTCAGCACTATAGAGCGTGGGATAATAAAAAAATAATGATACAGCAGAAAGCTGAAACAAATCCTACCTGATGAATCATTACAGTAAGAAAGGTCTGTGTAATCTCAGGCTCATTCATTCCTCCAATCCATTACATCTGCTAACGCAGTTAATTGTAATAAGTGCATGACAAAACCAGATGTAATTGTCCACCCCAACCAGCATGGTTACGTCAGTTTTAATGTGTTCCTCAGAGAGTTCCTCTTCTCAAATTAAATGCAGCTTGTTTTTTTTAAAAAAGTAGTTCAGTTAGGAACTAAAGATATTCACTTACAACATTCTTTGTCTTCTAACAATGACTATGAAGCAACAAATAAGACATACCAAGTACAAAGGCCAAGCATTTTTATTTTTTTACTTATTTAGCATTTTTAGAAAGACTGATGAATACTGGAATTTTTAAAGCTAGATATATTTATGAGCTGTGGGCAGTTCTTGATATAGTTACAGTCTATCCCTGTTCGGATAAAATCCATTTTCTATTCAGGGTAAGTGAAGGACTATTTTAATGCCTGCTAGCTTAGTAATGGCAGAAGGAATAGAAACTACCTTCCAAATTGTGGATAGTCATGGCAAGGCTGAAATAGGTGCTCAGACCTGTCAACTAAGATTTGTACAATGAGATGTGAATACAGATGCACTTCTTTGGTGGAACTGTGCATTGTTTGCTAGGAGGAAGCACGAACATCAGAAAATTAAGTAGACAATTAGAACAATAATTAGAACAACAAGAAAATACAGGATTATGCAGATAGGGCACAGAGGATTTGGGATCAAGAATGAAGGACAGCCTAGAAAAGCAAGGAAAGGGCTCAGCTCTGGTTAGTCTAAAGCTACCGGGAAATCTTTGAACAGACATCCAAGCCTTTGACTTGGATCCTCTTTTTATCCAGTTCCCCACAGCATTAGGGGGCACTTAAAAACCTTTCCTTAATGGGAGTGAAAGAAGTAGTTTGGGGGCACAGTGCTGCTCTGCAAAGGCAGTGTAAAGGCTTGGCATTCTGAGCAAGTAGCTGGGTCCTGTCATTCATTTCATACTTAATACATCCAAGGAGACAAGATTTGTTTATATTCTCTGCATACAAATAGGTTTGGATCAAAAAATACATGACTCTATCGTGTTTCTAAGAAACAACCCACAAATTTCCAAATACTGGCTAACCACTGGCACTAAAAAAAGGGTAATAACATGTTTAATTTTAACCACCTGAATAGTCCTATCGAATGTAGGTATGTGTATACATTCCTGAAAGCCCAGGCACTGAAAGAGCTAATCACACATTAAATTATCTCCAGTGCGCAAGAAATATATTTTTAAAGATATCTAAGTATATATAAAACTATTATTTTTAATAATAGGACAATTATCTCTATTATATTTAGAATGTTGGTGTCTGCGTTGATTTCTTTACATTGCCTGCTTCTGTAGCAGTTGAGTGGTTATTTACAAACTGCGTAAAAGTGTCTGATCAGCCAAACCAATGTTCTTTTTTCGGGAAAAAAGCAAACAGTTTCTGCAAACGAAATCGACAAGTATATCCAATCTGAAACACCTAAGATTTTCATCTTTATGAGCCACTGAGCAAGATACTTACTAAAAGGCAAGCAGTCTTACCCAAAACAAGACATTTAACTAATTCTCAGACAGACTAACAGATACCACAAATAAGTTAGACCCCAGAAAAATTCCAATATTTTTATTAGAGAAGAAAGAAAATCTTGACATTTTAGAAAATTAATGTAAACTTTTCTAGTAAAATACAAATAATTGCAAAAGTAGATACTCTTGTAAGCATTATACAGAGAATTGCACGATGATGGTTAGAAGGGACCACATAATTTAGGCACATAGTGCATGGATGTTCTTTACGAAATGTGAGGCATCAGTTGATTTCTTTTTTTTTAGGAACCAAAATCCCTTTGGAAAAAAAAAAAAAAAGGGGACCCGAAGCATCTGACTGACACAGCTGAAAACAGGCCAGATGAGAGGCAGCTGGTATTGATTTCTACAGAGGAGAGCAGTATGACTTGAACTTCTCAGGACTCTGAAGACAAAAAGCAGAGAGCCATGAGTTCCATTTAAAACTGGAAAGGAACTTAAAGCCTGAACATCAGCTAAGTCTGAGGTACTTACTCTTCTTACTCAGAAAGCAGGTGGTTGCTTCTTTGAACTTGAAGATGAATTTAAGTCATCTCTCTAAAGTACGTCTTGACAGTCTGCTCTGGATGAGACTAGCAACATAGGTGTGTTGCAAGACTGCACCAGGGGAAAAACAACTGAAAATTGTTGACTGCCAGAGATAACGAAAATGATCTGCTGTCTGACAGTTGAGTAAAAGAAATACATGAAAAAGGACTAATTATTTCAGCAAAAAGCTGGCATACAACATCAGATAAATGAGTCAGACTAGCTTCTTATCTCTCTCCTGGTTTTAAGTACTGCTTCATGAGTGTTGTACCTCAGTGGCTTTTTAATACCTAAGGTAGTTTCCAGTGAAGTCATGGAACTTCAGAAAGCTATTTTTTCCATAGTACTAACGACACTAAAAAATCATTGTGAGAAATGGTTTACTGAATGTTACAGAATTTTGTATACATTAGCTTTTCCGTTGTTTTCAATATTTTCAATGTTTCTAATTGACTGAAAAAAATGTTTATGTTTTTTCTCCTCATAGGCCTTTCAAACTTTTCAGGTGAGGAAGTAGTTGGATAGAACATAAAATTGAATGTAAAATGAAGCATGACGTTTTTATTATGGATTTTCTTTCACTGTCTCATATAAAAATATTCTGATCTCATGAAGAACCATGAGGAAGACAATTTTCTGTTTCTGTGTGGTTTCCAAAACCTTTGTGGCCCTCTCAAAAATGACCTTACTCATCTTCTGTGTGAAAAATATACAAGCTTTTTCTATCCCAAATCCCAGTTACTGTAAATTAAGGTGTACGTGATGGTCATCAAGGCTCTAATGGTCGGCAGACACCAGTTCACAATCCAGCAGGGATGAAGCTACAAGAATGATGTAAGTCTCATTTTAGGGATGAAAATGTTTTAAGGAATTCAGTACCTCACCTTGGGTTTTATAAATTAAACTTACAAATTATAATGCAGGCTTGCCACATCCTTTTCTCACCCCCTTGACTTCCAGTAAATGTTTGCAATAACTCAGAAAGACAGTGATAAAATGGGGAACTCTACATACAAAAAAACAGTTACACATATCCACTCCAGCAAATCAGTCAAACCCATAAATCATCTTTGGCCAGTAGGATTAAGAGTTGATAATGGAGGAATGGCATAGGAATACTGGATCTAGCAAAAGCAAAATAAAGGCTGCCTGAATATTACCATGCAACACTTCATTATATTACTTAGTACTGAGTGGAACTGAGTAGGGCAAGCACATCAGTCACCAAAACTTGAAGTTGTCTCAGATAAGCCTGTCATTTCCAGCCTGAGTTCATGTTCATGAGTTTCCAATGAAGCATTAAAATAGTGACTACTCCTCTAGAATATAATTATAATGCCTATGCTTCCTTTGAGTAGAGAGAGGACAAGAGTACATAATGAAACAAACGTATGTATCAGGTTGAAGAGCATCCATTTGTCAGAGAGACAGTGTGGTGTGATTTCATCAGCCAGTTTGGACCCAGACCTGTCATGTGGTGCTCCATGACTCAATATCTAGCAATAACTTTAAAACTGATCCCCAAGCTAAAATGCAAATCAAAGCAAAATAATGAGATTCTTCTCCAAGCTGAAACACACACAGTCGCAGATTTATTTCTAATTTTGAGAACTGAGACTTATTTTGAGGGTCACAAAAGACATTGCGGTCCACATTGGAGTTTTCACCTGTTGTGTCCCCTGAGCAATTGATGACATTCAGGCCCAAATTCCAAATCCCCTTCTTTAGCCACCAGCTTTACCTTTTAGTCTTAGCTAGTTCTTCACCACTTTTGGAAACAACAGTTTAAAGCATTTGTTTCAGAAAACCTAACATCTGACATCGTACCTAACATTGCACTATATTGGAAAGAATATGTAGTCAGTCTTAAAAAATTGAAAACATTATGTAAAACACTGTGAAATTTCTATAGTAGCAAGTGGAAATACATAAATACAAATACAAATTCCAAAGCCTCTAGGCAGAAGATAGCTAACAAATTTTTGGTTTGCTTAGGTTTCCAAGAACTAAACTGTGTTGAAGCTAACTTTTTCCTGGAAGGGGACAAATAAACGGAGACGCTCCTATCTCTCGCAAAGATACATCCATCCATAAATGTATATTACAAATAAATGCAGGTAATACACAATAGACTAAAGCGCTTCAAATGCCATATGAAATGGTATTAGAAAAAGGGAATTCTGGAGGCTGTCAGTCATTACCAAAGAGATCTAATGTGGGCTCAGAAAGATGAGGATCCTCATCACGAGTAGAAGACATCAAGAAACATAAAGACCGGTAAAAAGACCTAAAAGCAAGAGGTCAAACAGAGCACAGCCGAGCGGCACTGCAGAAATGTGCAATACTGTCAGTTTCTGAGCGCCCGAGGGGCCCAAACCCACCACGCCAGGCCCACACGTGCCAACTTCCTCCACATGGCAAATGTCGCGGTGGAGCCCGCGGACGATGCCAGCCCAGAGCCACGCCACCACGCCTCATCACCCTTCCCTGCACACCTCTGCCGTGCCTGACGGGAGGGTCGAGACCGCAGGGCGACGCACAGGTGCAGTTTCGGACAGGAAGGGCAGGCTGCCGAGAGGCCTGAGACGCCGAGAGACCCCTCCAGAACCGGTCACTGCCTCAGGGGGAGGACACAGAAGCCCCGGGGTGCGGGGGGGAGCAGGGCCCAGTAGGAGCCCGGCCGCCTCCTCCTCCTCCGCCGCAGCGGGGCCGGACCCCGCCCGCCCCGTGCAGCCGCCCCACAGCGCGCCTCCCCCGGCGTGGTGCCCGGGCGCCTCCCGGTACCCGCGGAGCCGAGGCGCTGCCCCCACCGCCGGCTCCCCGCGGCGTTAGCCCAGCCCGGCCCGCCGGCCCCCCCAGCGGCGGCGCTGGGGATCGCGGCGCATCCCAGCGGGCTCCCCCCTCCGGCTGCCGGGCGGCTATTTTTAGCCGATCCTCCCCGTGTCGCCACGGGCTGCCATCGCAGCGCGCAGCCCCTCGCCAGCTGCCGCCGCCGCCCCGCCTGCCTGCCTGCCTGCCTGCCTGCCTGCCCGCCTGCCCCGGCACGGCGCGGCGATGTCCCCCTGACCCCACCGCCACCGCCAACTTTTCCTCGCCGCCCCTTCCCCGCTGGAAGATGGCAGCAGGGGGAAGCACTGGAAGTTGCAGCCCGCGAGCGAAGAGATAAGGAAGGAGGCGGCGCGGGAAGGTGAGTGGCACCGGGATCCCCCGGACGGCGCCCCCCGGCTTTGCCCGCGGCGCTTCGGGCAGCTTTGGGGAAGTTGCGAGGCTCCCCGTGCCCGGGCTGCCTTCCCCCGGCGGGGCCGCGGCCGGGGCCGGGGCCGGTCTCCTCGGGCAGCCCCGGCCGTGAGGGGCCGGAGCCGGGCGGGGAGCGGGGCGGCCCCGGCTCCCCTCAGCCCCTCGGTGCCCCCCGGAGCTGCCGGGGGTGGGTGGTCGGGTGGCGGTCGGGGGGTCTGTGGCTCGCCTGAGGTTTAGTCAGCTGGGTTTAGTCAGCGGTGGAACACAGCGTTAGTTAATCGCTTGTGCTTATCGGCACTGTAGGGAAATAGAAATACGCTACTTGTACCACACAGAACGTGTTCGCCTTTGAGAGACTCACCCCGAGCCCGCTGCAGTTTGCAGTTCGAAGTGCTCTGAAGAGGTCTAAGAACATCCTTAAGCTGCACGGGGGTGAAATAGGGAAGAAGTATTTAAGACGAGCCTGACGCGGAGCATGAAGTGCTGAGGCGAATCGTGGAGACCTTTTGACACGTGAAAATGCATGAATGTGCTTTTCTAACCCCAAAGCTGTTGAGAATCTTTGTCATAAACAGCGCGGAGTAAGCACGGGCATAGAAAACAGGGAATTTAAAGCATATTTGTCTTTCCACATTGTCAGCTGTAGTTCCGTGACATTTCGTCTCTGTGACAGAAGAATAGTTTTGTGACAGTTATTCAGGGTATAATTTGCAGGCGTACAAAGGCCTGTGCGCTTTGCTGAGAACTCCGTGAACAAAAAAGGAAGGTATTTCAACATTAAGGTTTTTCAGACGCCCTCTCCTGATTCCCTCTGCCGTCTCCCCTCCCTCATCTCCCTCTTCCCCCCCACCGTTCCCCAACAGCTTCCCTAGATCTTTTGATACTTGAAGTTATTTTTTTATTTATGGTTTCTAAATTCTTCTCTTGTGTCCAGTGCATTCCTGGATCAGTGGCCTCAGCCCACGTTTGTTTTGTACCCGGAACGCCCACTTTGTTCAGAGAGAAATGCGGGCTTGTTCTCTGTCATAGGACCAGAGCGCCCTGGGAAGGCAGTTCCATCCCCTCATACTACTCCAGTTGCATCATTATATGTATAACGTATATAAGTCTCAACTATATATAGCTTTCCACAGTCAATGATACAATTATGCACTATTTTGACACCTCTTTTTCATTATGCTGGCAGAGATCTGACCCAAAATGTTAGGAAAAAAACATGTCATGGCCCCAGAGGAAAGCTAGTCAGTCATATTTACCTAGTGCTGGTGCCAGCTTCTTCATATAAATATTGCAATAGCTCTGCTTTGTATGAAATTGGCATTGTCAGCTGGGAATTCCTAAAAGAGGAAACCATGCCATTATACTTCATGGTGACCAAGTTCATGCAAATGCAGCACCATAGTTAGTTAAGCCTACCCAAAACACAGCTCTCAGTGTCAGGTTGCTTTTCATTTTGGTATCAAAGTCTGTGTTTAATACACACAAATATTTTCAACCTGACATAAAAATGCCACTTTTCAAACCAGTGGTGTTTGGTTTTCCATTAACCTTTTTTTTCCACAAATGAAGAACAGTCTGCGTGCTGAAACTGGAGTAGTAGTTTGTAAGCTGTTGTGTGTCTTCTGCTTGGCGCTCTCTTCCTGTGTTGAGAGCAGTTCAAATACAAAAGTGAAATAGTGTCCCGACTACGAAAGTCCCAATACATGCTTAATTTTGTGCAGCCATTCCTCTTTGAAAAAACAAACAAACAAAACAAGAAAATAATAATACTATAATAGAATGGTATATTTTCTATTATGAAAAAATCTAACATTAAAAAGAGATTATGTTATAAAACCTATCTACTTTCTAGAAGATATTTAAAGCAGAAAGTAATTTTCAGTTGTTTGTCTCACTACCCTAGATATTCCCATGGAAGTTGCTGTTAAAATGTAATTTGGACACTGAAAATATAGATCAAATTCAGATTTTTCCATCATGAAAATGATATGAATCCTGGTATGAATTACCATGAATATTGAGAGTGACTAAATGTAGTTTCTTCATATTTGCCTAAAGCTTAGCAGGAGAGACTTAGTTTTGAAAATAAGCAAATCTTGTTGTATGTGAACTATTACAACTGATGAGAAATGACAAAAAAGTTGGGATGTAGCCGAGTGATCTCCAAAATGGTAAGTTAAGCACGTATGGACCAGACAGCCTAGCAGACTACCATTGTTTTATATTCCTCAACATTCAAACTAACTAATTTAAAGCTATCTTGGATATGTGTATGCAGGCTGCAATAGAAAGTACGTCTGGTTTACAGTCATGGCTGAATCATGAAGCTGAGTGAGCTTACTGTTTCTCAGGAGTGAGGGTTTTTTCCCTTTTAGAGAAGAGGTTTGGGCTGGATTTACCGAGAATTGTATGCTATTCCCTATATGCATACGGTGTACGTGAATTTCAATAGAAATTCAAGTTAAAAGAATCGGTATGTATCAGAGTTTTCCAGTCTCTCCAAGTCTGTACAAGAAAATGTTCTGTCTGTTGCTGCATTTAAGTAGGAAGGCGCATATTACATTCAATGAGTTATATTAAAAATAAAAAGGATAACTCACACTTAGAGACAGAACATTGGGCTATTCCATGATAAAATATATTGTCATGCTTTGAAGTTTCAGTAATGATTTCTGAAGGAGTAAGCATTTTCTCGGAGAAGGTTGCATTACTGAATCACTTAAGGTTAGACTGTTTACTGGAATTGATATGTAAGTAAGGCATTTTTAGAGCTAACATCTATTGATGAAATCACCTTTCATTTATTCCATTTGGTTTTGAGTTTGTGGATTAGTATAATCATATATGATGGAAAAATTTGTCTCCTGATTGAGGTAACTTACCTGGAATGAATGCATTATATTGTGAACTTTGGCCCATGCTGGCTAGGACTGTTCTAGTGTTGACTTTATTATAGCAACATTTATAATATTATGAAGTAAATACATGTTACTCTGTATCTTCCTCTTCAAACAACTTAAAAATTGAAATGAGGTAGTGCTTAACTTCTGTACAAAAATACTGTTTTAATACCTTGAGTCTGTCTTAAAATCCTTTGCACTCTAAGGTATGATCTAACTTCCCTGGGAGCACATATCCAAACTTTTCCATTTTTATATAACATAGTTACATAACTTTTTGCCGGAGAAGTTTGTCAATGCAAAATGTCAACGTGAGTTCAGAAACTATTTAGAAAAAATCATAGAAGAAAAACATAGCAGGGGTTAGAAAGCATAGCAGTAATGGTTCTGGATCAGAATGTCCCTAACCTGCAAATATTGCGAAGACTTCAGTGTATTCCAGGGAGGTACCACTGCTTCCTCACTCATATGCTGTTGGACATCTGGGGACAAGGCATGGGGCTGAACAGATCTGTGGCTTGACGAGCTCGGTTTTACTGTTCACGCATTCTTACACAGTCAAGATTGGCAAGATGAAATTGTGCGACTCAGAAATCTCTTTATGAGGAAAAGAGACTGAAAAGTTTTGTTATCCAGCCTTCAAGCTCAGAAATTTACTTGTCTGTGCCATTAATTCAGTGTGTTATGTAGTTTATGAACTGGGCGGATAGGAGGAAGCAAATATTTATTCTTATTTTCCAGTAATTTCTTTGTGGTGGTGTTTTGCAATATAAATATTAATGTTTATCTCCTGCAAATCATGATGCATTGTTGAAGTTTCTTTATAATGTGTAATAACTATAAAAATAGTTTGGTTTCACAGTTATTTCATAGCTGTAAACTATTTTTGTTCAAGGAAATGAAAGAGTCTTCAGCAAAGGTAACTCAGAAGTGCCTATACAAAGATGACTGCTTATAGTACTTTTTCTGTGTGCCCCCAGTTCTTCAGTCTTTGAGTAGAAGATGCTGGATTCTGTATGTCACCGTTGATTTCTTCTCTGAAGCACTTGGTCTTTGTTTTAAGTTTGTTTCTGTTCAAGATATGGAGCGCTCTTCCTCTAGAATGGATGACTTGGGGGCTTTGCTCAGAATTGAGTCCCCTGTCTAGCTCAGGCTGAGCAATCATGAGCCTCTGTAGTCATGCTGCATGAGTCCAGCTTTTGTTTCTGTGCTGTTTTAACCTGGAAAGCCTTATCTAGAGTGTCTTGAAAAGGCGGCGCAGATCCATCAGAGAAACTGGCAATCCTGAAGAGTAAGTCAGAGTCTTGTGAGCATCCAAGGTATGAGAAAACTTGAGCTGTAACTTATTCATGAAGTAGGTGGTGTGCTGCACAGTGTCTGAGGTGCCTTAACCGTTTGATAAGGGTCTTCCATTTGCAGCTCTGCACTCTGCCTGTCACTTGGAGCTCTGTAAGTTTTCACAGAAGCTGCTGCGGCAATAGTTTTCCCCATTCTTTTTGTGCTGCTCTTACACTGCTGTTCTCATGGCCTTGCACCTGCAGACCCTGATGCTACTGTTGTCAGCTTTCCCCTGGAAGTGATTCCTGCTGGTGTAAGACCAACCCCTTTTCACCATCGCTTTCTTGCACCTTGTTTTCCAGCTTTTAGTTTACGTTAGGAGAAAGTCACCTGAGTGTCTGGTAAGTGTTACACAGTAATATATGCAAAGCTTAACAGCCAGGTAGGTTGCTATGATGAGGCCATGATCAAAGACTGCTCCAATCAGTGCTAACAGCATTATGTGTGGGTACAGGCAGTAGGGAATTTGAACAGATCAGGAGGAAATTTTTATAGTTTCATGGGAAATTGAAAAGATCGTGAGGAAATCTATGCAGTTAACATGAGTTCAAAAGCTATTTAGAAAAATTCATAGAAGAAAAACAGCAGGGGTTAGAAGGCATAGCAATACCAGTTCTGGATCACAGTGTCCCTAACCTGCAAATATTCTGAAGACTTATGATTGTTGTCTCATGTTCTTCTGTCATGAGCGCCTGTGAAGAGCGTGGCTCCATGTTCTCGGTAACCTCACAGGCACTGGCAGGCTGCTCGTAGGTCCTCCCAAAACCATCTCTTCCCCAGGCTGAAGAAACCCAGTTCCCTCAGCATCTTCTCACAGGGTAGCTTCTCCAGCCCCTGACTGTTGTGGTGGCTTCTGCTGGACTCAAGCATCTGTCTTTTACTGGGAGCACCAAAACTGGGGGCAGTGTTCCAGATGAGGTGTAGTGCTCGAGTAAAGGGGACTCCTAAAACTCCATGGTGGTAAATGTACCAATTGCTAAATAGCACAAGGTCTTGAAAATGTACAAATAAGGCACTGAGCAGAACTCCGCTGTCTTAAGACTATACAATTAATACAAGCTATTACATGCTTTGAAGAAATTATTACACCTTACATAGTAGAAACACAGTTTATTTGACAGTTCTTATCAGAAAAGTTCCTGAATCATGTTATTTTAGTAATGTGACATTGGAATTTTACTCTAACATACCTTGCATGTATTAAAATATTTCTTTTATAGCCACGTATGAAGAAAATGACACCAACAGCCTATATCCAGGGTTTCAATTATACAAAACTCTAATTACTTGAGTTTTTGACCTTTATCATTAAGTCTCTAGCGTGCCTAAATATTGAGCTGAAACCTTGCTTTAACAAGAGGTGGGTGAACTGCTGGCATGAAAGTAAGTTTTCCAAGGCAAAACTTTGAAACACTAAATTCCAAATGGCAATTAAGCAGCATGCACATAGTAACTATATTTTTTGTTTAAAGTGTACAACTTACTGGCATTTTGCCTGATTTATAGCTATTTAGTTGTTCATAGCTTAAAAATAGAGGGTACATACTGCTGACAATATACAATAGGTACAGGTACAACTATAACCTTTCATGTTTCCTCTTTTGATAGACAGTATAATCAATAAGCTTTAATAACCCAAGCTGTTTTATTTAGGACATAAATACGTACTGTATATAATCTCATGAAAATGTATTATAAATGGGAAGTTCAGCAAGATGAGATGAAGTAATATTCAGCAGCTAAAACTGCATGTATGTTTAAGTTGTTTAGTTTTTACACGTATTGATGGTTGCAAACATAACTGAAGACAAGATAGGAAAGCTGCTGCATTCGTGATCAGGGGAAGACAAGTGTCCACGCCAGGAGCTGCAGCTTGCTTCCCAGTGTTCGGACACATGGAATCTACGGTTTTGGTCTCTTAAGGAGTAGGAGCTGGTATTAGAATAGTGAGTTTTATCATATTCAGCAGAAAATAATAGAATGGGCAGGAAAGAATTTCTTGCTTTTTCAAAGTGCAGCTGGTGTAATCTTCCCAAGTCCCCCCTAAGTTGTTTTAAGACAGAATATACCATCAGTGCAAATTCTAAACAGCAAAAACACGAGCATTAAATAATTCAGCAACCTATTTGAGATAATAAAATAATTCCTTACTCTTTGCAGCAAGTATCTGAATATCACAAAAATAATCTTTACAGGACCTTTGTGAGGAATGGTAGTTCCATTTTAGAAAGTCCTCTAATGCGGTTTATGTCTGTTCAGCCGACCTCCATCATCCTCACCAGGGGTCTAGCTGAAGGTTGCCAGCTAGATTTGGCCTTTGTGTATCTGTTTTTTCTTAGCATAAAAATCTGAGTAGGTAGGGAGCCGAGGGCACCTGGAGTTCAATCTCATCAACAGGAACAGAGTGAAGATGTCGAGTTGGGACCCTGAACCTTTGGGCCGCAGAGCTGACAGTCAGAGGAGTCCAAACAAAGGTCCAAGGCAGAGGAAGGTATTTTCATTTGTAAATGGATACAGCCTGCAGTAGCAGCATGACAGTCTGTTCCTCTCGCATGTGCTTGTTCGTTGCTGAAAGGTGGACGATTTTCACATAATACAGAGCACTGTTGAACGTAATGCGATGAAGAAAAGCTGAGTAAAACCCTTTAGAGGTGTTAGTTCTCCTACTTCAGACATAGTAGTTTCTTAATAAGATCTGTGAGTGACGTAAACATCAAAGGGAATATTCAACTGCTCTCAGTAAATCCAGGTTTCTTACACAAAGTCGCTTGGAAGAACATAAAGAGTCTGTATTTATTGTGTGCTATCATATATGCCTTGTCTCCCACTCTGTCTGGCTATACGTGTGTTTTTTTTTTCCATGAAAGAAAGAAGTTAGAGGCCTGGTACAAAAATGCTGTTTTGCTACCTTTTAATCATTTGGAATGAGACTGCAGAGCTTCCCTTTGGTTAGAAAATGAGGTCAGTATTTGCTTTTTTGGTCAAGAAGCTTTCATCGGAAACTACTGAAAAAGCTGCAGGGTTAATGTGGTGAATTGGTGTGTAAGTCTAGGTTTTTACTGCATGTCAGTGAGGTGCTCCCTGGAGGAGTACCAGCCTTTTACTGTGATGAGATTTCTTTTAGCACTTCTTAGAGCTGATAAACCAGTCTTTTTTTTCCCCATATGCTAATCTATGTCATTGATACTGATTCACATCACTAGGTAAATGCACATTACAAAAGAGGGCGGTAGGAAGGGGTATCTTCTAAACGATTTGCTAAGCAGGACACAGCAGCCTTAGGACTTTGATTGTAAAGGGCAAGGATGAGGAGTTTTGCCATTGACTATAATGAGGTCAGGATGTCACCTTTGCACGTGAAATTTTCATCTTTCCTAGAGATGTTTGTATGGGGAGAAATAGGTAAGATAACACAGAATGCTTGCTGAAAGCTCTGTTTGTGGTTCAGACTGACTTAAGATGTGCTGTGGAAGGCTGTAGTGTGGTCGTCTCTTTCCCAACCGCCAGCAGAAATGGCAGGGAGCACAAAAGCTGGGATTGAAACTAGTAGCAGTTAAGAGACAATTAGTGCTGATATAGTCATTAGCTAAATGATTTAATGTTGAAACGATTTAATTTAGACAGACCACCAAAGCAGTGGGCTTGGGGGTTGTACTAGATGGTCTTCAGAGGTCCCTTCCAACCTCAGCCATTCTGTGATCCCGTGAGCTACAAAAACGTATAAAAATAATTCATGATGATTGGTCTTTCCTATCTTTTGTCAATTACTACCTTCAAATAATGGTGAAGGATTTTTGTATGCACTCTTAAGACCATTTTCTCTACATCAACGTGTGCATGATTCTGTCTGTTCCATCACTACTTTTCCTTATTGTTGCCTAAACACAAGCTTGTAGCTGCTCCAGTGTGTTCGGATTACATGCAAATGGGGTGTGCTGGTGGTATACATGGGAGACTTTCTTGGGCACCTGACAAATTAAATCCTTTTTTTTCCAGGACGTAAAGTAGCAAAACAACTGCTTCCAGAATTCACTGCAGTTTTTATGCAGTCTGTTTACATTGTGTATGAGAAACGTGAAAGCACTGATTGACTTTGTAGTGAAAAATCGGGTTTCATTTCTGACCCTTGTCATTTGCAATGGATCCTCTCCACTTACGTATTCTCAGAACGGCCTCTGTACTTCTGGAGAGAGTTGCTGGGATTTTTTTTCCCTGTGAAATCTGCACACATCATTTCTCATCGCTCCTTTCGTTGTTGTGGAATGTTTGTATCGCTGTCTGTGCTTGGAGAGGGGACAGGAGACACAACTGAGCCTCTTCCTTTTTCAGGTGACGTTTGGACCATAACTTAAGATTTGTGCATAGAAACGTCAGAAAGATCAAAATACATTTATGTATAAATAATGAAGCAATGTAATCAATTTATTGTCATATTAAGAAAAAAACGTATCCTTTGTAGTGTTTTCAGTGTAAATACTTCAGGAGAGAAAATGGTAAGGCTTATTTTTCATATTTTAAGGCTACAGAAATATAATCAAAAGAGAAGGAAGCTAGATTAAAAAATACTTTAAATTCTCCTTGCTTACTCTGATGGAGGATGATTTTCTTGCATGAAATTGGTTAGCTATGTGATTTGTAAGCTAAAGTATTTCACTTTGGGTCCCTGTTGCTGTCGTATGTATACTGTGATTTTATATTGTTCTTCTTTGTGAAAGAGAACACTACATAGCTTCCTGCTCTAGATGTGTTAAAATCAAGATAATAAAAGGACCAAAATTTGTCATTTATGGAGTATAGTCATATCCTAAAGTGTAGGGGAACTGTATATACAGATTGCCAAGGCCAGAACTGAAGTCTAATCTATTTAATTTATTTTGTTCATACTTGCCTTTTTTTCCTTTTGTTAAAGTTTTACATCAGGAAGTGATCTGAACGATGCGCTATGCCCATACAAATCAAAGCAAAGGCACTGACTTTTCATTCTGAAAACAGATTTTCTTATGCAAGCAATTATTCTCATGTCTGCAGACTTTTTCCACTAATATTGTTGTTTCAGGTGAGCAAAGGAATAATTAACTATACTGGTATTAATGGAGTTGATATTACTGACACACATCAAGGTAAATAAAAGTCAGAATTTGACTTGTATCAGGTTGAAAATGTGTTAGCTAGAGATTCAGTCTAATTATATTAAATTCAATCTAACTCCTTGTAGTCATCCAGACCTCAGAATTCTAACAGTAATTGGATTCTCATACTTTGGGTAATTGTAAAAATCTGATGCATAATGTAAATTTGCTGGAAATTTTCCTGTAAAATTTATGTTTCTGGAAAATAAGCACTGTTTAAATAAAATTTCCCTTTTTCATCAGAGAGCTTTTGTCAGAAACTAATAATAAAGCCGTGGTTAATTGATTAATGTGAATAATCAGTGTGTAACTATAGGTTTTTCACCTGTTTTATTATGTATTACAAAACTTTATTATATAATATAGGAGTACAGAAGCTTCACCTTTTGTTATGAAAAGTACTAATCATAATGTTTCTGTTGTGAAGTATGATCTACATCTGAATTCTGTAGGTTTACTGTTGGATAGCGTAGCGTTGGCTGTACCATCACTAGAATTATAAACATAGATAAAATTTAAGGCAGTAAGCATTAATGCTACATAACAAATTGTACTTGAAACCAGATATGTTTCATTCTGCATCCAGCTTTGCAAAATTTATTGCTTACAAACTAAGAGTAATGATGCTAGAAAAAATAAAGGGAAGTTTTAGAGAATGAAAAATATTTTATTTTTATCCTCTGGAACAGATGAGGAAGCTCTTTGTTTTAGTAACTGCAACTTTGTTTAGTGCTGTGGTTCCCATTTCCTGATGGTAATAAATTGGAAAGCTGTCATTTCACTTAACATTGATTGATTTTTTTTTCTTTTGCAATGCATCCCAAAATTAATAGAAGTTTTACTGATTTTACTGCAGTTCTGTAGTAAAGGGAGAAAACAAGTTTTGTTCTAAGATTTGTATGTAAGAATAAAAACAGTAAAATCTTAACTATTTGAATAGAAGTGAATGTTTCCTGGAAGAAAACAGAGGCTTTGGAATTGGATATAAAGGCTGTAACAAGCGACTAGATTAATCTAGATCACAGTGGTTGGTGATGACTAGAAAATACTCGGAGCCAACCAACATTACTGCCAGGGAGGTATCACCTAGGAGGAATAGGAAGTGAATATGCAATCAAAGAATTCTTCATCTTCATTCTGCCTCCAACCTCACTCTAGAAACTGCAAGAAGAGGTCTCTACAGAACTGTTCTTCACTGCACAGTATTTTGGGTCAGTTCCCGAGTTTCATTTTTTTTTTTCTTTAATTTCTCGCTTGGTCAAGAGTCATATCAAGAGTCATACCAACACCTTACGTACTGCAGGTGGAAAAAGAACCTTTCATAAATATGTAGCAAATCAGCTAAACATTGAATTGGGTCTCAAAGGAAAAAAAGTCACTGCATTTTTGTCATTGGTAAAATAACCATATTCACATCATATGCTGGAAATATATAAGATGTACAGAGTTGAGTACCTTATTCCTGGATAGGCAATGGCATCAAATAATAGCAAAGCCTGATTGTTCCTGGAATTTCTGAAGGCCCACTCCGTTTTGGTCCTGAGCTTTTAATTGGAAAGAGTCATCATTCATGTCCCAATGAAAATAAACTCAATTTAATAATATAATAGAATTTATTTAATATTCAATGCATAATCCATGAAACAAAAAAGGGATCAACAGAAGAGCCCTCCATTCTGTGTAAGGCTGTGAAATCTGCCATTTTGTTATAGAATGGGATGTATTTTCCCTTTTCTCATATTAACCCAGAAGGCAATTACGGTTTTGAATGCATAAGCACTGGAGACAATTTGAAGTCAGCTACATAACTGAAGTAAAGAAGCTGAAGGACACTTTCAGTACTTTTTTAGGTGTGAAGAAACTGTGGCCTCACCTCTAAGAAAAAGTGCTAAGCTCTTTCCTCTCTACAATACAGTTAAATGCAGTTAATCTGAATCTGCTGTTGCAGTAGTGGAGGAGGACATTTTCTGTGTGATTCAGGCAAAAAGAATGTTTGTTTCTTTATAATTTTATTCAAATTTCAATAACCCTCTAATTACTTTGTGCAGTAGGCACAAATACTATTTAGATAAGCGGGATGTTGTGACTGTGTCTAAGCACGTAGAGTTTCATCTGTGACTGCTCACGAAGGCTGGGATTCATCTTCCTGCCCAGAGAAAAGTTTGATGCCACTCCAAAACTCTGAGTCTGAATTTAGTTGTGATGAAGTTGCACTTGATTATAGGACTAATTTCCCTGTATATACAGCTTTGTCCTCTGGATGCTCAGGCCTGCATTATAAGCTACTGCAGCTCTGTAGGCTCCTCAAGATACCCAAGCATTGTCAGGCATGCAAGGTGCTGGCAATATTGCCCAGTGATCCATGAGGCAGGGAAGCACGTTACCCAGATTTGACCACGTCCCACTCGTGTAACACATTCAAAAGCAGTTTTGCTTTACTAGCTGCTCCCTGTGTCTCTGTTCTCCAGGTCTGTAACTTCCCACGTGATTCTGATCCTTTCCTTTCTCGTGGCCATGAGAGTAGGTTTAAATGACGGCTGGTGTATTTCGGACACAGGGGAGACAGGTGTCCAGGGCCAGTTGTGATCTTCGACTTTGCAGACTGTAAAATACATCCTGGATAGAAAACTAGAGACGGGAGAGGAACAGCAGGTTTGAAGCAGTGCTGTAAGGCCGCATCTTTGTTTCACGCCTTTCTAGACTGAGTCGAATGCTAAGTGGGCCCAGACGCTCTTGATTCAAGTCTCCCTCCTTCAGACTGGAGTGGACACTTGAAACTCCCAGTAGTTACTCTCTCTATTTATGGCAAAGCTGCTTCGTTTGATGATCTGTCCCAGCCAGACCCAGGCAGGAGGGAGCTGACATAGCAGTGCCTCAAGTGTGACAGCTGTGTTTGGTCTGAAATCAAGCCTGGAGGCCTTGCTGTATAAGAAGTTTTACTGTTTTGCATTTCTGAAGCAGTTTGGTGCCTGCTGAGCTGCAGACAGGCAGTTCCAGCAGAGTGCCGGGAGAACTGGCCTTTCTAGAGCTGCCCTCCAGGCCTCACAGTGGGACTCGGGAAGGTGGTGGCAGGGAAGGACCAGCTCTGACTTCTTAGGGTCTCAGCTTCCATGGCATAGCTTCTTGGGCAGCTTGTCTGGCAAATACCTAAAACAGCCCCTGAGCTTTAGGCAGAACCGATTGAGCTTTATCCCTGAACTTGCTTTCTGCCCAGCTGACAAAATTAGGAGCTAGAGACACAAACTTAATCTAGTTCTTCCTCAGTACCTCATGGGAAGTCAGTGAGATCCAGGGGACTTGTCTGAGAGGCCTGAGGACCTAGAGCTTGTTTGTAGGCTGGGCCTCTGGTGTGGGTCCGGGAGAATGCCCTTGGGCAAGAGGAGATTATGTCTGGAGATTATGAAGATACCTGATGATGCTGTAGGGCACACTGCTGGCAGCCTCCGAACGTTTCATATAGGGCTTCATGGAACGAGCAGATGTGGTGTGAAACACATGAGGTGGTCAAAATTTCTGGCTATTAAAGATGAACTTTTTAAAATTGCAATTTAGAATGGTCCCTTCTTCTGGATTGCCTGACATTGTTCATGATCCTGGTGTATGAACATGAAATTTTACCGGTAGCTTCCAAACGTGGTTCCCAGATTTCGTTATTGCTATTAATTCTGTATCTTCCTGACTTGAGCCAAGGTATTTCCTTTAGAAATGAAGTGGCTGCTTCAGATTTTCATACATAACATTTAGTAGAGGCTTGCTAAGGGGAAGGTAAGATATGATGGCTTGGCAACGTGGCAGCAAACCTTTTATTGTATAGTGCTATCTCTTGAACAGATCACTTATTTTCTCTGTTTAGAGGGACTGTAACAATTCGTCGTTTCTTCTGTGGCATTGATGGATTCTTCTGTCAGATCCGGTTTAGATTAGATACATGCTGAAATGTAGACATGAAGACAGGCTATAATGTGAAAAAACACCTTGATTCAGTTTTCTAAATTGATCGGTATGTGAGAACTCAAGCTTGAGTCAGGTTTAGACTTCTAAATTATTTATTAGTCTTTAAAAAAGCACCTGTAATCAATGGTTTGTATTAACTGGTTTCACATACTCATCTACAGTTGCTATGAAAAATCCTAGTAAGCAAGCAACCAAATGAAAAAATAAATGGCTCTTTACTCCTTTCTTCCAAGTGAGCTTTTACTTTTTCTGGATTAATGCTTTTTCAAAAAATACAACTTTGTCTTTCAAATTCATCTTTCAAGCTACCTGTTTTGTAAATTCTTCTCTTTCTCCCACATAGTTTTTCCTTCTCCATTTCCTGAATGGATGGTAAAAGCATTCATCCTGGGGTCACTTCTCCCTGGAGCAGTTCATACTGTGTTTTGTCTCTATGTCCCAGTCATAGCCTCTGGTGAATCAGTGTTTGTGGCTTAAATTCTTATAGAGATTTTACTTTTATCTCCCAAGTGCTTCTATGAGTTTTGAAAAATGTTTGTCTTAGAACTCATTAACGCAACATTTTTTGTAAAAATATTTAAATACCTGCAATTTTAAATATTTCAGCTTTTTCCATTTGCTTTATTTTGTAGGGCTTTAAGCTGAATTTCCTTCTTTTTAAAATTTCATATATTTCTAAAACAAAATTAATGCAGTTGAAAGTATATTAAAGTAGTGAAATATATCTACAACAGGTTTCAGCAAACGCACATTTGCTAAATGAAAATTTGAAGCAGCTATTTATTAAAGCATCTGGTGCAACAATTTTGTGAAAAGACCTCAATACATTGTTACTATACATACATGAAATATTATTGAATATATTTCTACATACATACAATATTATTTTGTTTTTATAAGGTAAATTGCTCTGAATTAAATTCTTTTTATTTTTTCTATGATCTTTAGTTTGTAGACATTCTCTGTGGAGAAAATAACTCTTGCTAAGGATGGTCTGGTATCATCCAATATTTGTATCAATTTTAAAAAACAACTCATCAGGATTGTATACCACTGATGGTGGGACCTCATTGCATTGTTATAAAACTTGATTTCTTGTCTGTCCAATTTATTTTTTGTTTATTTTCACACTTAATGTAAATGCTAACTAAGATAAAGGGAAGGTTTCACATACCGCAAGTGGAATATAAAATGCAGTGAACAAATTGTAGTCTGCGACCAAACTTCATGTGTAAATCCATACTGTGATTTGATGTTTTCAGAAATACATGTGTTTGTTAAATCTGGTCTTTTACTTTGAAGTTTGTTCCTTTCAAATTCAGATTTCATAATTTAGAAGTTGGTCCCGCAGAACATTATACGCTCAAGTACTTCAAGCGAAACCAAGAACTGACACTTTTCAAAGTGTGTATGACAGATACTAGGCTTCAGTGTGCTGTAGAAGTAGTACTGTAAAGATGCTTTGTTATTTGTGATATTTTCAACTCAACTTGATTATGGTACTATTCTGTGAACAGTTGCCCCTCCTTTTCTTTTTTCAGATGTAAGGAGGTTGAATAAATTTTCTCTGTTTTTTACTATTGTTCTAAGCACCAGCAAGATGTAATTGCATTTAAGTATGTTATCCCTTTAGAGAATAAATCAATTCCTTTGTTGGTATAGTTAGCCAGTCCCTTTCAGGTAATAAACTTGCTGTTCCTTTTATTATATAACACAGTTATGCCAGCAATTGCATTTCTTTTCTTTCTTAGAGGCAGTTAAGGGCAAAATGGGGCTCAAATATTGTTCTGTAATTGAATAAAAGCTTTTTTTTTCTGTTCTGGGATTATGCTGTACTCTTTGGGGGGAAGAGGAGGAGAGTTAGGTATACGCCTAACGTCATGTTCATATTTAGTTTCATTGATTGTTATTTGGATGACTTGGAACAAAGTTTGTCCTTGTTTGATCAGGGCTTTAAGTCTTATAAAGAATGCACATTGTAAATGTGTTCACAGTTGCATAAATGCAGGTAACGAGTCCCAAGGGGCAGATAAAGGCCACAGAATTGTGAATAGAACAACCTGTAATGAGTACATTGACCCTTTCCAAAAATCAGTCAAGTTTGAATTAATATTAGGCAAACTCCTTTAAAGGACTATAGTAAGTCAACAAATCAAGCAGTGTGCATAGTAGGGAAGATGTGAGAGACAGGAACACGGAGTATAAAAATAGGGAGAGGTTAACTCACTTTGCTCCAAATGATGAGAGCTTGTAAATAATGCAGTTAACCAGAAAATGTTTGAAAAATGGATTCAGTGTGTCTGAACAAGAGAACCAGAGTACGCTTTATTTTGTTTGGAGGTGCTGCATTGTTTGTGCTTCTGATACGATGTTAGACTGTCTTCTGTTCTGCCACAATCAAAGCAACCTGTATGGGAAATCCAGTGTTCAAGTGAATGATATGGCAGCCCTGGGCAGAGTGAATTTGATTGCTGGAAGAAGTGGTGTTGAAAAAGGCCTTGGAATTGTTGGTAACAGTCACCGAGGTGCCAGCTCTTGGAGCCTTTCTGATAGCTCTGACTTCTGGAGCACCTGTTGTGGCCAGCAAAAGGACCTCAAAGATGTCTATAAGCTATTCTTTAGTCATAGTTGTGCGGATACTTCACTGAATATTCCTGATGGCATACTGCAGTCTTCAAATGTATGATTATAAAAACTCCCTCTGTTGTTCAGGATCAATAATTCCAGTAAGTGAGCTGTGTCAATTTGTTAACTTTAAGCTTTGCCTCTAAGGTGGAAAATAATGTACGAATGTAGGCAAGTTATAAAGAAAGAGAAGAATCTTTATTACTGTTTCCAATTAAAACTACTTTAACTCAATTAAAAGATGTATATAATTTTCATATAAAGGGCCAGACGTGAATTCTTAAGGGCAAGACAGTAATAAAAGTATTAGCAAGCTCTTCTTTAAATTCATGAGGCAAAAGTACTGTAAATAAAAAATAATAATTAACATTGAAATATTAATAATTATGGTAATAATTATTAACATTGAAATATCTCAGTCCTGTGTCTAATATATAATGATCGCTACCAGGAAGTCAATGTGTAAAATACCAAAAACTAAGTCAATATGAGATTTAAATCAGCTTCTTGTGAGTCATTCTTAAGCTTGAGTGGAAGACTCCTTCAGGTAGTGAAAAGCAGGGAGCCTTGGTCATCAGAGCTTACAGTCCTTAAAAGTTCTGACCTTTAAGACCTGTCCTATCTGACCTTTCCTTAGCTATAAAATGTTTTTGGTAGTATTTTCAAAAGTACTTGGGGTTTGTGTTTAATTTTCATCACCAAATTGAGAGGAATGTAAGTCATGTCAGCCTGGTTCTGCTCTTGCTGCTGAAAATTGAGGTTAAGTATTTATAAATAGTGTAAGGAGAAGATTAGGGCTGACATTCAGTTGCTTAAATAAAAATCAGGATCTTCTAAGTGACTTTTTAAGAACAATTGGATGTTGGTAGAGGGCTGTGACTGCAGGGTGTTATCATGTAAATGATGAGACTAGGAGATAAGGGATAAATGAAGAGGATTGGAGATCAAAAATCTGCAATGCTTTTATGGTGGGTGAACGGAAGAGGAGACTAAATGTGAACTTAGATATAGCCAGCGTTCCATTGTGTCATAATCTCAAGAGAGCTTTCACATAGAAAACGTGAAAAGGCATTAGAAGGGTATTTTTTGTTTGTTTTTTTGAAAAACAAATAGCTGCTGAATACTTGAAAGTGATGTGAGGGCAATGTGTTACTGGCGACTAAAGGCTGCTATTCACTGTAACCTTTAGTTAAAGTAACTAACTAAACTAACTTTAGTAAAGTTACTAAGAAAACCTGTATGTAGCTTTCTTTTTTTTCCAAGTCTTGAGTCCCTTTTCCACTCCCCAAGTTAGTTAGGTATTGACTTGATGTAGTGATAGGCAAAGAAATGTAGTGTTTCAGATAGTTCGCCCAAACCACAAGGCACTTTCAAAATACAACTGAGAGTAAAATTTAACTCATTCAGTGTATGGAAGGAGTTTTTCATGGTAAAAGCCTCTGAACAGGAGGTAGCTGTATTGTAAATGTGACTTGTTCAGTGTTTACTGTATTTAGAGGGATGGAGGAAGGGAGCGGCCTGAAAGCACAGGCAGGGGAATGGGTCCACACAGCATCTAGCTTAACCTGGGAAGCAAAAACCTAAATGCTGCTTTTCTTGGACCAGATTATCCCGGAACTGTGTGCAAACCATAAGGAGAATAAATTCTCTTTTTGGTGGCTCTCAACGTGTTTCTCTAGATGGAAGATAGATGTCTCTCAGACACGTGTGCTGAAGGTTGGTTTCCTTTGAGTCACTTATCTGTGCATGCCTCTATTTCTCAGCCTACCTACACAGACATGGTTCTTTCACCTGACTGCAGAGGAGGTGGAAGTGAGGTGGCCAGCCCCTGTCATGATATCAGCTGGGCACCGAAATACCGATGCATCTAACAAGCATGAGGCCTAGGTATTCTGGGAGTGGGGGGCAGGCAGCAGGCAACATTGCTTCCTCTGGGTCCCACCCGGAGGAACTTCGCTATGAGATGCGAGTGATTTGGAGGGGGCACGCAGCTAGCTCGCAAGGTCTCTGTTGCCTGCCAGCAAACTCTACTGTTCTGTTTTCTTCCATAGCTGGAGGATTCTGCTTATGGGCACGATCAGACTTCTTAAGAAAAATACTAGAAGAGTTGTTTTTCTGTTCTTTTCTTCTGCTCCCAACATTTTTAACAGTGGTCTCAAATAGTCTCCGTGAAACCTTGTCTAGACATGAATAAGGTATGGTGCTCATTAATTTCAAGTAAGACCAAAAATAAAGGTGGTATACTTTAATCTGTGAAATACCAAGATCTGTTTGCTGGTTATTTTTAATATCTTAATTGCTTCTCTCTTAAATGCTACATAGTATTTTTTTTCCTTGTACAATCAATAATAGATAATAATAATAATAGATAGAGATTGCAGATCAGTTCTGATGTAGCGTGTGGACTGGATTTCCAAGGCAGGGGAAACTGTCCACTCCCAGCAATGTGGTCTCTGGAATTGCATATTCTTATTTTGCAAGCCAAGCCCTTAAAACAATTATTATTCTTGCTATTTTGTGAAATGCACTTAAAAGTGTGTATAGACGCAGCTTTTTGATTTCATTGCTGATACCTGCGCACTCTGTGTGAAAACAGTGAAGAAAAATGACAATGTGAAAGATGCAGACCAGTGCAAACGCTCATTGGACAGTGCATAACTGCTGCATGAAATTGCTATCATAGCTCCTTCTGCTTTTGTATATGCACCAAAAGTAGGCTCTTGTCCTGGTAAGTGGTAGGGAGGAGACAAGGAAAGGAAGGAGACGGTCTGTGCTGTAGAAAGATAGCTTTTTCTGATTTTTCTTTTACCAGGAGGTGAATGGACATGTCTAATGCTTTTTCCATCAAAGTGATTAAAAGTAACAAGCCTTGTGTGCTGATTAGTTTGTATCAGTGTATATTGCTAGGGTCCAAGCCTTGCACTCTGGAAATCTGCAGTAGGATGCAGGCAGCTGTGCATCTGTTAATGCCCATTAAACACAACTGTTGGGGTGAGGATGAGAAGCACCTTGCATACAAAATGTTTGAGGATGGAGAACATGATGGGAATCTTTGTAAAGATCTACCTGAAAAAAATGTGTTACTTTTCTCCCTTCAGAATACAGAGGGGATGTATTCAAGGCCTACAGCTTGATGTAAGATAAGATGTGAAATGCGTTCTGAACAGTGCGGTTCCTTGACAGAGGGAGCTGTCCAGAGATAACGACAACATCCAAATTATTTCAAAAGCATATATTATAATAGAATCAAAATGAAAGGGTTTTTTTCTTACTCTTATATCCTAAACATTAATAGTGGAAATAACATTTCCATCAGTGAAATAAGATCTACAATTCTATGTTGTGTTTATTATGGGACTGACATCTCATTTTGAAAGAGCAGAGTTTCAGCTTTCAATGCCTCTCTCTCTAACTGAGGTTTGGCTGTGGCAGGGAAACAGTAATAGTGCATATTTTTCATCAGAACAGCCACTGTAGTTTGTAATGCATTTTCTTTGGCAAGTGCCCACAGTTAGTTATGACTTCCATGCCTAAACATAGGTCACTGAAGTCCCTCCTTCCTGAGGAAGAGGTGTCTTTCTCACTCATAGTAGTAGCAGATATTCCTGACCTGGAAAAGTTACTGTACCGTGGGAGAAAAGCCTATAATTTTGTTTCTGACCCTCTTAATTCTCTTGCTATATGGAGTGTATCATGAACAAGCATTTTTGGTGAGTTACCAGCATGTTACTTTTCCCTGCCGCAGTTAGTCACGAGACTAGAAAAAGAGCAAAGCCAATGTTCTTTTTCCTGAGTCTTGGCATGTTGGCTTTTTGGTCTGCATGTGAAGATCCTTTATTTTTGTCAAAGTAAGGAGAAAAAAAGTGTGAAACCTTGAGAGAGGCAGTAGACACCAGAAAAGTGTCTTCTTTATTGTCCCAAACTGGAACTATGCCAATAAATATTTGTTACAAAATTAAATGAGTAGCACATTGCATCATTGCTATAGACTTCAGAAGGATCAGATTTTTATTACTGCATTAATACATATTTTCCACTTCCCCTGAAAATGCTTTCCCCCAAGTGAAATGGAGATGTTTGCTTTCTCTACTTAACCATCGAAAAGGTACGTGAAACTGGGGCTTCTTTGACTTGCCTACCGCACGAGTTGCCTCGCACCTCCTTTCTTTCCCTTGTTTTCCCCTCAGCAGATGCTGTCATACTTCCATTTATTGCTGAATGAAAATTCTGCATTTTTTGAACACCTTTATACTTTCACTTACTGCTTCTTTTCCTTTTCCTTTTATCATAATCGACTGCTTTAGCTGAAGGCGAATTTTGGGATAAAACTCAGAACTGCCATTCAAGATCAAACATTGTCTTCAGGCAGCCCAGCAAATTCTTATAACCTCTTGCATGTCTTCTTCTGTTTCCTGCTGATTCTCAGCTTTGGGATTGTTTTTTATTCTTGGGTGTCTGCAGGTCTTTCTACCTGCCTTTGAGAAATAAGGTTTCTTCCTACTTATACCAGAAAGAAGAAGAAGAGGGAGGGGAGGGAGGGGGAGAGAGGCGGAGGGAGACGAAGATACATAGAGAAGAATGGGGAGAGAGACAGAGAGAAGAGAGACAGACGGGAAGAAGGGAGAAAGAAGTGATGTCGATGATGGAGTTTGCCAGCCTTAGAAGGTTTTGTCAGTGACCTCTTCTATCTTCTGAGGATTTGAGGAGAAGCAGGAAAGAGCAGGAAAAAAGCCCAACAAACACAACTTTGTTAGGTGATCAAACTGTTGGAACAGTGTTAACGTGCTAATAAAATGCACTTGTAGCTGCAGCATCAGCAGGCCTGCTTAGTCCTGAAAAGCCTGTGTGCAGCTGACTTCTGTCAGCATAGGGTCAATTCTGTGCTTACTCTTTTATTTTTTTATGGATTTTTTTTTGTGATAGTGCTAGGAGTACTGTAAATCACCGAGGCTTCTCTTGATTTCACACTAGTAGCTGCTTCATCAGTGTTAAACCTCACAGCATCTATAAACTTTAATTTTTTAGCAGAAGCATCAACTAATCTTTCTTTTAGACTACTCAAATTAGAAACATACTAAATGTGAACGGAACGTACTTGTCCAAGATAGTATCAATTCCATGAAAACAGTTCTTCATTTTACTGGGAAGCCAGGTAGGTGACTTGCACTGAAATAGCTGAATACTCAAATAAATGTCTTTCTGCGAGCAAATAGAAGGTTACTATTTTATTTTATTTTATTTTAGTCACTTAACTAGGTCATATATTTTCTTAATTTTTACAGTTAATTTATTAATCAGAAACATCTTTAGTCACAAATCCTGCATAGCGCATCGTGGTTGCGCTCAATCCTGAGTTAAGAGAAGGCTTACGCCACATGAGCCTGGTTCTTGTTTTGTGAGCCTGAAATGACCCGAGATTTGGCTCACTCGGAATTTGAGTGGGTTTTGAAAGGAGATGGCGTCACTGAAGTCATTTCTCAGGAGACCTCATCCGGTTTTACGCAGGATCTTTTAGCCACAGGTCTATGGTTAGGGATGTTTACATTCATGAGGAAAGCAGCTTCTTCTAGTTGTGGGACTGTGTAGTTGTTCTGTAATTACTAGTTTTAAGCTCAAACTCTGTATTACCAATAAAGCATAGCTGAAGTCAAATAAAGGACTTTTTCAGTGTGAATGTCTGTGCCTTTATTTAAGCAAATGTCTTTATTAAATAATTTTCATTATTTAGTGATGAATTAGGTTAGGCATTTTCCTTTAGGTATCTTTTTTTCTGTTCTTGGTTTCATATTTTCTGTTAGGTTTTAGTTTAAAGTAACTTTGTTTAGGCAAATCTGAATGTGAAGTTGTCCATAGCTCAGGAGGAATTTAATTACTGTGTTATTTAAAAATAAAATTAAAAAAAAACCAACAAACTTAAGCTGAAAAAATCTGGATATACTGGAAAATACTTAATGGGATATATATTTGCTCTTTAAGTCCGCCGTATGGCATGCATAATGTCCTTGAACATTATGATGAAGCTTCTGGTGAGGCTCATTTCTAGTTGAATTTGCTGTCTGGTAGGTGTGCTAACAAAAACTGGAGTGAAGTGCCTGCCGTCAAGAGGCTGAGGCAGGAAATCTGCAGCTGTACGAGCTGTCAGGGGCTGCGGACAGGTTGTTGGAGCTCTGCCAGCAGAAGGACATAAAATCTATTCCTGTTTGTGCATCTGGATTTACTTGCTACATGGATTTGGCAGTAAATCCAAATATAATGCTATAATTTTAATTATTTTTTCTTATGCTTCCTGCCTGTTGCGGAAAAAAAAATCCCTGACCACTTCCATTAAGTTCTCCTTTTCTATAGAAATGCAGTTACCAAAGTGATTTATGCTTGAAGGACAGGCGATGGTTCATTTGGATACCCAGGTAATTTTTTTATATAAGGAGGGTGGGGGGGGAGGGTAGGTAGAAATTTTATTTCTATTAGTTAGAAACCTGAGCTTTCTGAAAACTGGACTGTTAAATTCTGTATCTTGTAAACCACTGAAAACCTCTTCCTCTCTGGCATATTCACAAACCTTACATCTGTGTTTTTCTCTTAATTCCAGTTCTTTCAGAATGGAGCAATATGTGTGCTAGGAATTACAGATTGTGACTGCAGTTTTGGATTTCTTTGGATGGATGGAACATCCATCTCTCTGAAAGCTACACGAGAAAAGTTCTTTGCCGTGTTTTGTCCCCCGAAAAAAAAACGTAGGCTGGAAACCACGCTGTGTTTCCACCTCCACCATCTATTGTGTCCCCTTCCTGCCTCTGTGCCTCTGCTAATCTGTACGTGCACTTTTGTTTGAATCCCAAAGGCTTAAGAAATGTCCTATTTTGTTTGACATTAGGTTTGTTTACATTACTTTGACAGGTGATGGTTTGATTTGGCTTCTACAACTTGTAGAAGCCAACTTTTTTTTTTTTTTTTTTTAAAGTTGACATATTTCCCATCAGTTTCAGATGCTACTGGCCTCTTAAGGCTGTGCAGCAGTAATTAGAATCATTATGTTATCTAATGCCTGTGATTAACGGTGGGGGGAACAACTAAAAACCTGCCTGTGATAGATTTGGGTAAGTCACATGCTGTGCTCTGTAACCTACCAGTTAAGACAGGGCTGAACACTCATTATTATTTTTAATAAGGAGATAATCATTCCTTTTGCTGTTTGTTTTATCTTAATTAGAGACAAAAGCAAGGAGGATACAGTCTCACTGAAGCATAAAATGAATTTGGTGACTGGTTAACTGGTTGGTATCTCCTGCCTGTTCGTTTCTAAAGAATAAAAAAGAAACACCAAACTCCTCCTTTCACATCTAAGAGCTCTGAATTAACAAAATTAACAAAACCAGGGGGCCAACAACTGAATTTAGCATATCTGTTTGAAGATGTGGTCTGTTCCATGGGTATTTGGGTTGTTGCTCTTCATGACAGAATAGGAAGAAAAAAACTAAAATTTTGATGAGTTTAAACAACATCTTTATGTGTGTTCTCTCTCTCTCTCTCTTTTAATGACAGATGCAGTGTTTTGCAGTGCACTTCCTGATGTATTTAGCAAAACTTCATTTTAATTCAAACTGTTTTCATGCAGTCAGGGTTGTTCTTCTGTGGGTGAGAACAAGTGCTGAGCTTTTTGAGCCTCAGATGTGCTTGTGTTTTTCTTTTCACCTGAATTGAGTGAGGTTTTATTGCATTTACATACTCTTTTGTTGTAGTTGTTGTGCAGCATGATGTTTTTCTTTTCAAATTTTTTTTTTATTAAGTCTGTGTGAGACCTGGTGGTTTCAGCTGTGATATTTCTTGAGGTTTCGAGTATATTAAATATGCAATTCAAAATCAAGTTCTAGCACTGAAAGAACAAGTCCACGTGGTTGAAACTGAAATGACTGCGCATGTGAAATCTTTCAAATTAAAATACTTGCTATAGTTATAACTGCAAAAAGAAGGGAAACTGAGTCACTTGATAAGAAGAAAATTAATTCTTTTTATGTATGTAACTATGTGCAAAAGTAAATGATAGAGAATTTGTTTTCCTAAGTGAGATTTGCCTGTAGCTTATCATTAGATATGTGTTTTTAAAACATTTTTCTTGGATCTGATAAACATACCTGAGATACATGAATTTGTAAGCTTGTGTGTGATTAACTGGATGCACATAAATATTTGCATTAAAACATCTGCGACACTGTACACCCACGGTATCTGAAGGGGGAAAGGCTGGGGGCAGTTGATTTGGCAAGTTTTGGGCCATTTTTTTTCTTTTTCTTTTTTTGTTTCTCTTTAAACTTCAGACAGTGAGAGAGAGTTGACAAGAACTTGGTCAGAATATTTTTTTTATAACCCTTCTGAAGAAGACTTACTTTCTATGACACTTACAAATGTTTTTAGCAGTGTGGGCTTGCAGCAGAGGTCAGGATTTTCTCCTAAGCTCTGCTTTATGAGTTCAGTTCATCAGTTGGGTGCAACAATAATTCTCTTGTATTGTGGCTGTTAAGTTCCTGTGTGGAAGTTATGTCATGTTATCAAATTATAAACAAGCAAATATAATGTTTGATTTTTTTTTTCAGTGACATTGGTGAAATCATAGAAAGCTAATTCTGCATAAAAATAACTTTTTCTGCTTGAGATCTGGTTTAACTACCTGATGGAGAAAGTCTGGTTTCTTGGCTTGTATTCCACTGCTGGAAATGCCAAAGTATTGATCAAACTTCCACGTGTCGCTTAGTCCCTGCTGAACCATACTGTTACATCAGTTTTAGTTGTAAATTTATCTTATGAAGAAAAGCAAAGCTCTACTGTAAAGAAATCTACCACTAAAGGACAAGTTCTTAAAAGCATAGCATTAGTGAAATGTTTAGACATCAGGTAGTCAAAATTGAAGCCTAATATATATAGAAACTAGTATAAAAATTGTTCCACACTTTGATAAAATTCATTGACAGAAAATATAAAATTTTATCAGAAGTTTAGATATTAAAAACTTATAGAGTGTCTGGTTATCCATATGCTTTAACTGAGGAAAATTTGACTGAAATTTGCTTTCAGTGAACCGAAAAATCTTTGGCTATTAAGCAACAAAAACCAGAGGATTCTTCATAACTTAAAACCGACAATCATCTTCCTGCTTCTAAGCAGATAAATTTACTTCTCTATAGTAGATTTAAATGGAAAATTTTGACTTGGCTGCTTTTAACATATGAAATAACATTGGATGTCTCTTGTAATGCATCACAGTTATTAAAAATAAAAACACGTACAAGTTGCCTCTATTTCCTACTGAGCTCGCTAACGTCTTTTATGTGCCTATAGCCCCTCTCCTGTGTTGATTCTCTTGTTAGTCTGAATTTATCACTTTAAGAAAATATTTTTTTAAAAGATCTGAGTGAGAGTGATTCATATAGAGGGCGATTGTCTGAGACTCCCTTTGGAGGCTTCCTCTACTAGATAACCGGTTTCTCCCTGTAGAGTTTGTCCGAGACAGACAGACTCGTATGCGAATAATTTTTTTTCATGAGTTTTAGCCTGTTATTCTAAATAAATATGTTGCAGAAATGCAAATGTGCATTTCTGTATGAAGTGTTGGTGCTCTGATATGTCTCATATTCAGGTGTTGTGCCTCTCAGATAACCGTAGATGAGGACCTTCAGGTAAAGACATTTTCCCCTATTCTTTATTTACTCTGTCTTTGCAAGTAAAGGGCAGAGTTACATCTACTTTATTATGTGTTAGGTTTATCTGAGTTATCTAGAAGGGAAATTCTATGGTTTATTCTGTGTGTATGCGTACCTAGAATAAACAGGCCATGACCTTTCCTTCTTTCCTTTCTGTATTCTAATATAACCAGATATTAATAATTCTAATGTTTTATGATTACATTTATTCTCATGCATTTTTAGATTTTTTTTTGGGGGGGGGAGTTATCAGTGGATGAATAAATTGTTGATCATAATTGATAATAAATCATTGATTATTGAAGTCCTGCCTCCCTCAAATATCTCGTGACTAAAGCATCAGTGTAGGTAAATAGCACAGAGCTCACACTGCTTGTGCAAGTCTCTGAAAAAAATGGTTGCTTTCAGACAGACAGATCCTATTGCCAACTGGCTTCACTGGGAAACCGAGCAGATGCTGGTACCAATATGTTGTAGCATCGAGGCAGCTGCTTAGCAGCATGCTATTTGATCCTGATGATGGAGGCCTAAGGCTCATTTCTGGTGGAAGGCAGCATCACATCTTGCTGTTCAGGAATCTTTCTTGCTTCATCTGTGAATGGTGAACGTAAAAAAAGCTTGGCTTGTGTGGTTCTCTTGCTAGCTTGAGAGGGCTTCAGAAAGCAGAATTTGTCTTCCTGGAAGTCTGAGGCTTCCCACTGAAAACCACATGAGCAGTATGCTCACAACATGCGAGGTGTGATACTGTACATGCGTAACTGGAAAAGTACAGTGATGTCACATTTCAGCCCAGTTCCAATGGGTAGGAGGAGAGGTTGGTGGCTTTGCGGACATGGCTTTTTGCAGCTGATTTGGTGGCTTTTGCAGCTGATGTGCGCTGAGACACATCACCATCATGTTCTTGTTCATCACCATCTGCATGTTCTGCATGTTCTTGGTGGGAGATGAAGGGACTATATGGTCCTTATCTCCCTTCTGCGCCACATGGTACATCCCCTGCCACCCAGTATACTTACATGTTTGTGATTTACAACTAGCTATATGTTAGTCTAGCTGTGAATTCTGTACAGGGTCCGTTTAAAATAAAACAAACAACAAAAATCAACAAACTATTGGGCTAGGCATTCATTACATATCAAACATGACTTTAATGGGGAAATAAAAGTCTGACAGTCCAGAACTTGCTGCTGGAGTAGTTCTTTAATACGAAACTTGTCAACATATGTAGTTGCTGTTGACTTCAAAAAGTTTTTAAGCAGACACCTAATTAAGAGTAAGGTACCTGAATACCTTATTGTAAAATATTTAATCCTGTACTGAGCTCTGGATACTGAAAGCTTTGTTCTATAGAAGCCTTAAATTCCCACTGAAAGCGCTTATATACCCCAGTATCTCTTGGACTAGACTTTGATAATACTGCTAAGAAATCCGTACTATACTTGGACGTAAAGGTCGCTACCCAATCATGTTATGCTGCATATTGTCATGGCTTTAATCTACCTTATTCTTACGTTACATTTGTAAACCAAATGTAAAAATGCAATAACAGAAGATACAGCCATCAGTAACAAATTCCTTTTTTGATGTGATGCTTTTAAGGGCTTTGTGTTAAGAAATGGTGGTGTGAATTATAAACAAGGTTGATCCTAACTTTCTCCTTTTCCACACACCAGCTCACTTTCCAATCAAACTTTGAAGGTTCATATGAAGTTAGAAGGGTTGGATTTTGGTACTCTGCATTTGGTTTATGTGGGTGAATTTAGTGCTAGTTTACTGTAATTTGTCTTCCAGTCTTTATATTTTTATGCAGTACTTTTTATAAGGTCTATAGGTTGATTATTTTTAATTTCTGATTTTCACTATGTATAGTAGGAATATTATTCAAGATTCTTTTTGTGCAAAATAAAACAAAACAGTCACTTGGAAGAAGTGTTCTTTTTTTAACCATTACGTTATTCATGCCCTGTAGAGATCAGTTGTTGGCTTTTTTTTTTTTTCCAGATTTTTTTTTAATCATGTGTTTTGCTAAACTGCTCAATGGACAACAGGATTTGTATTAATTCTCACAGCTGTTGTAGATGCTTAGTTTTTTAACACACAAGCTGTTGTGAGAAGAAGTGACTACTGTGCTTTTCTTGTGATCCTTGAGGTGAATGACCCACAGCATTTTGATCTCAAATATGAGACAACAATTTTGGCAATAATTAACTGAAAGCTATTTTAAAACAGTATATCCAGCAGAAAATCAATTGGATTACTAGGGAACCTGTCATGTTCAAAACCTAATGAAATGTAGCATTCTATATTTTTATCTGCAAGGTTTTGCACAATGATTTTCTAACCCTCTTTACAAATAGACATGTTTTTAAGTGGGATAGAGAACCCTGCTGGAAGAGAAAGATCTGGAAGATGTCGTTGGGAGGTAGTCTTGAAAACTATGTGCCTATGAAACTATTTCAGAAGTGTATGTGAAAAATTAATCTTGGGGAAGAGGGAAGTAGAAATACCTATTTTATCTGAATTGTGTTATTTTGTTTTCAGTGTATCCTGTTTCAGAAACCCAGTTCCCAAAAGAATTTTGAAGTATAGGCACAAGACAGAAGAAAGGTAGTCAGTGAATATAGTCTTGGGATAGCACAGTGATAGATGACAGTTTAAACGAATGGTATTAACTTGATATGCTTATTTCTGTTTGAAAACATTCCATCTATTTATAGTCATAGGAAACATAAGCTTTACGGTGGCCACTGGGCATGAAGATCTAAATTCTGTTTCATAGCATTCTTCTGTAGCAATTTCAAAGCTGCATCAGTCCTTGGAGTACACAAACTACTAAGTTAATTCCTTTTGAAACAATAGGAACAGGATCATTGTTCCTAGGTGAACGAACCCGAGTCACATGCACATCACCTCCAGTGACACATATGAAAGTAGAAGTTAATTTGATGTGTATTGGGCTATGGCCAAGTTGTGGCACTAAGGGACATAATTTAGTGATGGGACTCAGTAGGTTAAGTCGGTGGTTGGACTTGATCTTGAAGGTCTTTTCCAACCTAGATGATTCTATGATAATTTGGCTAAAAAAGTGAGAGATTAATTATCATCTAGTTAAAGTGGATTGCTTTAGGGAGTGCAGATAATCTATACTGAATCCTGGAACCACTTGCTTATCTACATGATTTGACAGATCGGGAGCTGTATGCTGTTTTTTTTGTGGGTAGAAGCGAAGTACAAATGCATCTCCCATGGGCTGTAGTACCCCACATAGAATTTTAATCTACTGTGGCCAGCACTATTCTTTTTTTCCTTTGGTTCAGTGCTAACATTAAAAAGTATGTGGCACTGCAGTTCATGCTGGCTCATTTACAGTATGACATTCCTTCAGTAAAAGGAAAGAAACGAAGCATGTCAGCTTATCAGCAGAAGTGCATTTGAATAAGAGTGTCTGTTGCGGTATAATTCTGCACATGATGACGAGGAATTTTTCATGGTTCTAAATGTGAGATTTGACAATATGAGCCTTGTATCATAGTTGCAAAGAGTTTTTAAAACTGAGCCTGAACAACAGCACTTGGCTTAATGAAAACTTTGCATTTACAGGAACTATATGAAAAGAGGTTGTTGGCAGGGTGCCAACATCACTTCATAAAATATAAGACTACCAATGCAGTTGAATTCACAAAATTCATTAGCAGAAATCTTTTTATGGGGATCCCAGCAGAATGCTTTATTATGTGGGAGTTATTCTCAGCAGCTTTAACCTCAGTGAATATGTGGTGGTGCTGTCCGTGGTGGTCTTGGAAGGGAAAATTTTTGAACTTCCACATCACGGAATGGCAGAGTAGCTGAGGTTGGAAGGGACCTCTGGAGATACCTAGTCCAACACCATCCTCAAGACTAGGTCAACTACAGCAAGCTGCTCCAGATGGTGTACAGTCAGGCTCGAAGATCTCTAAGGACGGAAACTCCACAAACAATTTGGGTAGCCTGTTACTGAAGTGTTTGGCCTTGCTGATAGTGGAAAACATGTTTCCTGATGTTTAGATGGAATTTCCCATACTTCAGATTCTACGCATTGTCTCTTCTTCTGTCACTCCATGTCCCTGAGAAGAACCTGACTCTTCTTTTCTCACCCCATTGGGAATTTATACCCATTAATAAGCTCTCCCTGAGCCTTCTCTTCTCCTCTCTAAACAGTCCCAGCCTCTCCTCATGAGAGAGATGTCCAATGCCTTCAGTATCATCAGTGTTTCCTCACTCCAGTATTTCCGTGTGACTCCCATCCTGGGGAGCCCAGAGCTGGACATAGCTCTCCAGAAACCATCTCGGCAGAGCTAACTGGAGGGGATGGATCACCTCCCTTGGCCTGCTGGTGACACCGCATAGTGCAGCTCAGGCTGTGGCTGGGCTTTGCTGCAAGAGCATGTTACTGGGCCCTGTTTAACTTCTCCCCAGGGCCCCTCAGCTGGTTGGCCCCCAGTGTGTAGCAGTGCATGGGGTTATTCCTCCCCGGGTTGCAGGACTTTGCACTTTCTGTTGAGCCTCGTGACATTCCTGTTGGCCTGTTGTGGTGGGTTGCCCCCAGCTGGTAGCCATACTCCCACCCAGCTGCTCGCCTGGTCCCCTCCCCCCAAGCAGGATGGGGGAGAGGATAGGAAGAACAGGGACAAGAGAGCTTGTAGGTCAAGATAAAGACAGGGAGATCACTCTTCAGCTATCACTGTGGGCAAAACAGACTTAATTTGGACAAATTTATTGCCAATTAATACAAATATTTGAGTACTGATTGAGTATTGAGAAACAAACACTAAAACCCCCAAACATTTGCATGCTTAGGGAAAACACCTTTCTTCCCCCTTTCCCAGGCTTAACCTCACTCCCTGTGCCTCTTTACCCACCCTTGTTATCACCACAAGTTGCTCTCTGTCCCTGCAGGGAGGCAGTGAGGAGGGGTGGCTGTGCTCAGGGTGCCGCAGCTTCTCTCTGCTCCTTTCCTCTCACTCTGTTCTGGCGTGGGTTCTCCATGAGCTACAGTTCCTTCAGCAGTGTCTGTTTGTTTCTCCGTGAGTCCTCCATGGACTTGCAGGGATCATCCGCTCTGCCACAGAGCACCTCCTACTCTGCTGGCCTTGGTGCTCCCGCTGTGTCTCACTGTATTGCTGCCTCCCACCCCTTCTCTCTTTGGATGGCACTTTCTGCCCTTAAGTGTGATTAAACAGAGGCTCCACAAACTTCGATGAGAGGCTCGGCTTTGGCCTGCAGTGTGGCTGATGCAGGTCTGGCTGGAGTAGCTGTGAGCAGCACATGGCAGCTCTTTACCTTCTCCCACAGACACCACCCAGGTAGCTTGCCCCCTGTTGTGGTTTTAACTCGGCCGGCAGCTAAACACCACACAGCTGTTCGCTCACCCTCCCCCCTCCCTCTCTGGGATGGGGGAGAGAAACGAGAAAACTGAGGCTTGTGGTTTGAGATAGAGAGTTTATTAGGACAGACAATATAATAATAATAATAATAATAATAATAATATGTACAAAACAAGTGATGCATAATGCAATTGCTCACCACCCGCTGACCGATGCCCAGCCTATCCCCGAGCAGCCGGCCCCCCACCCCGGCCAGCCACCCCTATATATTGTTTAGCATGACGTCAGATGGTATGGAATACCCCTTTGGCCCGTTTGGGTCAGCTGTCCTGGGTCTGTCCCCTCCCAGCTCCTGCTGCACCCCCAGCCTGCCCGCTGGCAGGACAGAGCGAGAAGCCGAAAAGTCCTTGGCCTGGTGTAAACACTGCTCTGCAACAATTAAAACATCAGCATGTTATCAGCGCTCTTCTCATCCTAATCCAAAACATAGCACCCTACCAGCTACTAGGAGGAAAATTAACTCTGTCCTAGCTAAAAGCGGGACACCCCCCCACCCCTTTGAAGCTCGTTGAAGTCCCTACTCTGAGTGGCCGCACAAGCATCTGCTCTGTCAAACACCCGGTTTTGAATAACCTGTAGTCTTGCTGAGTATATGATTTGCAACATCAGCCAGGTCATTGGTGAAAAACTGTTGGCACCAGTGTCCATCAGTGAGGTACTCACTAGAGTGCTGTCTAGCTGGACTTTGGGCTGCAGGTCACAACCTGGCAGCTCAGCCACTTTTCACCCCACCTCACTGTCCACTTATCTATCTGTATTTCACCAATTTTTCTGTGAGGATGGTATGGGAGACAGAGCTGAAAGCCTTGCTGAATTCAAAATAAACCACAGACACTGCTCTCACCTAATCCAGATTGTTATAAGGCTGGCCAAGCATGATTCTCTTTCACAAATACATGTTGACTACTTCCCACCGCTGTCTTCTCCTTCAGGTATTTGGAAATAGTTTCTATGATGATTTGCTCCATCACCTTCCCAGGAATTGAAGTGAGGCTGACTGGTCTGTAGTTCTTCGTATTCTCCTCATTGCCCTTCCTGAAGACAGGAGTAACACTTGCTTTCTAGTAGTCTTCATGAACCTTTCTTGATGGCAGTGACTTTTCAAGGTAATCCGAGAGCGGGCTTGCAATGACATTAGCCACCTCCCTCAGCACTCATGGGAGCATCCATCTCATCAGCTCGCATGTATTTGTGTATGTCTGCCTTGTTTAAGTCTTCCCTAACGTCATCTTTCTCCACCAGAAATAAGTGCTCTTGCCCCAGAAAAGTATGGGAGATCTTTGAAGCAGCTTTTTTTTTTTTTTTATATAGTTTTAGCAAAACTGGTGTCCCTAACTCAGAGTTCAGTATGGGTGGTACTGTTGTATTGAGGGAGTGTGGAGCATCAGTATTTGCACTGACAGGAGCATGCCAGGCATGTCTACTGATCTCTTGCTGTCTTGTACAGGTATTGCAAATTACATGCAGTTGTTTTTAATGGGGGGAAAAAGTAAAGATTTGTTAAGGTGAAGTGAAAATTTAGTTGCTTGAGAATGCAGTTTGAACTGACTGCTTATTCTCTGGTTGTACTAGCTCAAAATATCTGATATTATCTGAATATCTGTGAGGGTCTATGTGAACTGAAGTTAGAATAGTTTTAGGGTGATCATAGAAGCGTTTTCATTAGAATGTTGTCAAAACGTAATGTTCAGACTTCTCTATTATGTTTAGTTTAAATCTCTGCTGAAAACTCATTCTAGTAAAGGCCATAGTTAAACTTCAATATACCCTTTCTGTGAGGTCTACTTTCTGTGAGGTACCACATAGTCAACAACTGAGGCTGGATACTGAATAAATGGCTGTTGAGTTCATGGACAATGTTCTTCATTATCTGTGTAGCTGCTAAGTTAATGATGAGCTCTATGAAATTAAATAATCATGTTGGAATTCTGCTGGCCTGAATTATGCACTTGTACTCAGTGACATTTCCTGGAGCTAGATGGGGAAGTATCTTGCCTGCCTCAGTCAGCATAAAGATATACACAAATAGAGGTTTTGGATTAGATTAACAGTGGAGTCTGTTCAGTTTAATAGTGGTTGCATCTGATGTTTCATGAAACTTGATGCACAAGGTAAGCAAAGAAAAGGACTCAGCATTTCCGTGAAGTATCATGAATCTTAAGTTTTCCAGATGCTGTCTGCTGGAACACTGGATGTGTCCAAATAACATGACTGTTTGAACAGGCTACTTTAGTGGACACGAAAGCAGAAGTTATGTATCTAAATGTGTGATTTTTTCCCTTTCTCAAATGATAGTGATGCTATACTTAAATGATTAAAATTGGTTATAATTATATTATAAAATACAATATACAATCTAAAAATTTGGCTGAGCTCAGCTTGAAACTAAATGTGCAGTTGGTGGTTTAAAAAAGTGACAAAAGCTGCTAAGATATTCAGCACTAAGAATATCTTTGACTGCTTCGATGCTTCATGAGCAGTGGCTGAATAGGGTAGTCACAGTCATCGTAATGCACTACACCCTTCTCTCTCCCATTGTGCTGTGTATATTATGCTTGAATGAAAATATATTTTAGTTTCCTGAAAGCCTCCTCTTTGCAGCTTTAAACTTTCAGCAGATGGAAATATTAGAGGAACATTATTGCCTCTGCTTCTGCATTGAACTGAGAATGCAGCAGAACTGTGAAAAGATTCAGAGAAACTGCAAAAAATTCCTTGCCCTACTCTCGAGCAGCCCACACTATTAGCAACTATCTTGGTGGTGTCAAGAGATGTCATTAGGTAGTAAGTGGGAGATCCATTCAACTATGCTAATTACTTCAACAAGTTCTATTCTAAACTATATAAACATTGGAGATACAGGAAGTAGTACATTTTCCAGAAAGGCTTTTGAATACTGATCTGCTTCTGCACATTCACATTTCAAGGCTGACTGCAAATGTCTGCAGTAAAACTATGAATTGGCTGCTGCTTAGCTGCAAAGATGTGATCCGTCTTCTTCCTCAATCTTTCAAACTTTACAGGTCTTAAAATTCCCTGATCTTACTGAAAAAATAAACGACCAATTCAACCTTTACTTTCTTACATTTTTGTGTGACTGCAGATGAACTATAATAGAAATTTGTATGTCGATTACCCTGAAGCTTGAATAATACTAGCTTTAGTCTTATTTTCAGTGGTCCTTTGCTTTTGAATTTAGAGCAAAAATGTATATGAAAGAACATGTAGTTTTGAAAAAGACTTCAGATGTTCTGTTTAAGTGTGGCTGACATAATTATTATCCTTTAAAATAGCATGTTGTTAACATATAGGTCAAAGATGTTTTTTTCTTTATTTTATACAGATTCACCCCAGTTCAGGCAAAACCTCAAAATCTGAACAACTTCTGCCACGGTTTGGCTGTACACCGTTAACAAGTTATCATTCCATCAAGAGCAATGAGCTCCACAACACAACCAGGTCAGTTTGCTTCTTTATTTTTTTATCTCACTCGTGCAGAACACTGTCCTGCATTACGATGTGCAGAACTTTGTGTTGATGGAATGGATTTGGCAAGTGACTGATATGCCAGCTGCACTTTATAAGATATCACTGTCTTATAAAACAAGATGAAGGCTGTGCATGTAGAAAAGGCTATTTTGGGGGGTACCTTATCTCAGATGAATTTTAAAGCTGGTATAATTCTACAGTGCTGTCTAAATATTTTTGTAAAGTTTATTAATAAACTGAAAAATCACCTCCGGACATGAATAAGCATCTTAACATTTTTAATTCTTAATACTTGTGTTTAGTCATTAAATGATTATTTGCACAATCGCCTTCTTTAAAGAAAGAGTGCAGATGGTATTCTGTTGTTTTCGTTTTTAGCTCTAAAGCTGTATTTGCACACATTGGGCATTCTCTGTAGAGCTTTCTCATTTATGGATGCATAATTAACAATGGTTTCTGAATGCTTGAAAAGTGAGTTACTGCAGGTGAACCTCCAGTAGAAAGTGAACCATTATTATCTGTAGCCAGTGCTCAAACTTCCAGAGAAGAATGTTGCATACGGAACATCCTTTGACTTCAGTCCTTCTGAGGAGTGAGAGTCCCCAGCTCAAATCTGTGCAACGTCGCATATGGTTTGCACTTCATTCACCCACACTTCAAGTATCTATTTCTAGTACAGTTGGTAAAATAACCCTTTACAGGTGGCTTATTTTATGACTGGTTTGGTTTTGTTCAAACAGCTTATAAATGTGTCGGGGAAAACACTGTAATAGTAAGCTGTATTTATCTGCTACATGCCCTATCTCATAGAAATGTAATTCGTTGAGGTTTCTTGGAGAATTGTTGATTGTAGAGTTGAAAATTGGCAGTAATTGCTCTTACGTTGAGTAAACAGCTGGGTTTCATACTAGGCGTCTTTTTCTTATAGTGCAATGTGGTCCAGGCAGTGAATTATCCATAGAAAGCAGCATGGGGCATTCAGTAGAAAGGCATGTCTTTATTTTTTCTCTATCCCGGTGGTGGCTAATAGGAAATAATCTTGAACTTTCCTAGATTTCCCAAATTCCAAGATACTCCAGTCAATTTAGCATCTTTTCAACAGTTCTTTTCTTGCAGTAGATGGTCTGTGGAAACCAATAGCCAGAAGTGAAATTAGCTTTCACAAAAAGGAAGTAAATTTTCCAATATTCTCATTGCTATGAAGAAACATATTGCAAATATGTATTCCTGTCTGCTGTCATTTTAAATTGAATAAAGGAGAAACATTCAATATAACCAGGTTACTTGTATTTAGACAGCTCATAAATGTTGCTTTTAGTAGAGATTAGATGCCTAAATATCTTTAAATCTAGCCCTCAGGGGTCTATCTTCCTAGGCTTTCAGTATCCAACATCCTTGAGTTCCATCAGCAATTTTGACATTGCTTTAGTGTGCATCATATTGAGTCTTATTTGTTTTAATTAACTAAATGTGAAAACAGGTTAACTATTTTTGACACACAAAAGGATCTGTGGAAAATTAAGCCAGTGATTGCCCTGAAAGGGGGAAAAAAACAAACCAAAGCATGCTAATCTTGTGACACGCACCAGAGGATAAGATTTTCCTAAATTTTATAGCTTTACAGGTTTCTTAATGAGTCTATCACTTATGTTCCATTGGCCATAGACTAGAGTCTCAAACTGGGCATCCAATTATTATTTTATTTTAAAAATCCTAATTACTCCTTAGCTCATCTTCCCACTGCAAAATAACTTCTGACTTCTCACTGCAGTCCAGGAAGGGAAGTCCATAAGCATGTTAGAGTCCTGTGATAGCAGAGCTGTGAGCAGGATACAATAGTTCATGGGGAAATTAAGACATCCATCCCCAAAGTCTGCTCCAAATAGTAGTGCGCAAATAAGAGAATGGGCAGTGTACTGAACGTAAGAATATTAAGTAGGTTTCATTAAGGGAGTACCAAGTACTATGTGTATTGAACGTTACAGGTCCTTCTGAAAAACAGTATGTCAACATATTATAGACGGTATTTAAAAACACATTTTCTATTGTGCGGTATATACTACATTTAAATACCAGTCTGTGTGCCTTCTGTATGAGGCCAGTTAAATCGTTTGTAACATATTGTAAACATCAATATTTTAAGTCATAGTAGATTACAACAGAATGGTAGTTCTACTTTTTAATCTACAGTTTATCTAGCCTGCATATAGATAGCTTGTGTATGTTCATATAAATATTGTTTACATGGAAGATAAGTATACCTTTTTTTTAAAAAAAAAAGGGAGAGGCAAAATGGTAAAGCAGTGCTACTGTGACTGAATGTTATAGGCCAGTCCGCTTCACAGATGACCTGTTCTGGGAGTGAAAAATTCTGAAACGCCATAGGAAGCTTCAAGTACTGTGTATTATACTAAATTTCTCTGTATTTTTACAACATGATCTGTAAGTCCTTGAGGCATTTCTATTACTAGAAGCTCTGTGCTGTGGTGCAGTAAGCAGAGGAAATATTTATTGAGAATTGCTTTCCCTTGATACTTAAATTGTCAGAAAGACCATTGAAAGACCTGATGTGGCACAAGCAAGCATTACACGTTTTATTCAAATACTATCTGACAAACCCCTTTAGATAGGATTTGTTTGCAGTACCAGTGCACGTAAGTATTTCCTTAGGTTGTATGATGATGCAATGAATAGGTCTCCTGTGTAGCAACATTGACTTGCAACAGCACTGTAACCTGTTAAATTGATCTAAACTCTTTGAACCTTAAGGGACCAGACTCTTGCTAATCTGTAAAGCTATAAAGTAAATGCTGAATCCCAACAGGGAAAGGTACTGATGTTTGGTTGTTTGCTTTGCTTGTTATAAATTGTAAGATCATTAAGGAAATGTTTACATCCTGTTGCCATTGCATGTTCTGAACCGATCTGTGTGTATAAAAAGCATTAGACAGAAAAAGAAAATATTTATTTGCTTTTAAAGGGAATAGCTAACCTGCTGTTTTGAGACTTATTTTTCTTTAATACTAAATAATACCTGAGTGGTGAATTAATACGTATGGATGTATTCTGCAGTTATTTGCTTCTGTCTAATGCTTTAAAATATCTTCCATTAACATGGTTGTGTGGCTGAGGCTTGTTTCTGTTATGTAAATACCAGCTCAGTTTCTAAGGAGTCTAACCCTTGCAAAGGTTGCTTCATTTCTGAATGGATCATTTAAAGTTGAGTTAATATAGTACTTCTTACCCAGATTTTTTAAAAAGAATAACTGCACCTATTAGGAAAGGTGGACTATAAATATTTATGTAAAGATAAAGATCATGGGGATATGAAAATCCTACTTTTTTTTTTTTTTTTCCTGAGAAAGGGAATAAGTCCAGGGATTTCAGATTTAGTGCTTTGCTTTTCACTGTGAAATTAAAAGCAATATTGGAATATTTAAATGAAATCAATTCCATTAACAACAAAACCAGAAACCCTACAGTTGTTCATGGAATTACTCAGCATAGAATCATTTCTGTTGGGAAAGAGAGGTAAGTAATATTAATAGAGGTGATGAAGAATAATATTAATAGATGATGAAGAAAAGACCTAGAACTCTGAACTGTCCATCAGTTTTCTAGTTACTGCAAACTATTGCTAAATAGGATGTGTGATGTTGTGGAAAGCTAGCCATTAGTTAGAACGAGAGAGTTTTTCAGTGTCCCTGGGATCTTGCTGGTTTTCAAAAGCATATCAATGTGGGCTTGCTGCTAAAGATAACATGTTCAAAATGTGTAAAACTTATTTGCAACTAAGATGAAATTACCTCTTTACTATATCTGTAATAATGGAGTTAAAATCAAAGTCTGACATACTATTGATGTTTAATATATTGGAAATTACTGTTCACACTTCTTTCTGCTCTTCAACAACGTTACTTATTTTTCCAGGTCTTTAGTGTTTTGTAAGACCTGCTTGTTGCTGTAGTCAATGTGAAATTATTTTACTTTTCTTAATAAACTAAGCGGGGGAAGGAGGGGAAGAACAGAGAGGAGCTGTGTACTGAATTCTGCCAGTTCCTGCTTTTGCATAACTTTTCTGACATTTTAATTCTAAATTTATTTAATAGGTGTTTGTTTCTTCCTCTGCAGAATTGACTCCCCCTATTTTCTTCTGCTTTGCTCTGCTTTTTCATAAGTCTTTTTCCTCATATTCTGTGGGATTTGCTTCTCCACCTGACTGCATATAATTGTGAACTTGTGCAGGATTTGCTGCTCCACCTGGCTGCATATACATCTATGGGGCCCGATGGGATTCATACCAGGGTATTCAAAGAGCTAGCTGATGTCATTGCAAGACCTCTCTCAATTATTTTTTTATGGTATTGGGAATCTGGGGAGGTCCCAGTTGACTGGAAGCTGGCAAACATTGTTCCGGTTTTCAAGAAGGGCAAGGAAGAAGACCCTGGTAATTATAGGCCTATCAGTCTCACTTCAGTACCAGGTAAAATTATGAAGAAGATTATTCTGGGAGTGGTTGAAAAACACCTGAAAGACAGTACTGTCATTGGCCATGGCCAACATGGGTTCATGAGGAGAAAGTCCTGTTTAATGAACTTAGTTTCCTTTTATGACAAGATCATCCACCTATTTGACCAAGGAAAGCCAGCTGATATAACCTTTTTGAGTTTCAGCAAGGCTTTCAATATTGTTTCTCACAATATCCTTCTGGACAAAATGTCCAGCATACAGATATATAAGTGTTGTATGATGGGTGAACACTTGGCCGTTTGAGTTGGGCTCAAAGGGTTATAATAACTGGGGTTATGTTGGGCTGGCAGCCAGTCACTAGTGGGGTTCTTCAGGGTTCCATTTTATGGCCAGTTCTCTTCAATACTTTCATAAATGACTTGAACACAGGACTTAAAGGTATACTTAGTCTGCAGACAGCATTAAATTGGGAGGACTTGTTGAATCCCTCAAGGGTACAGAGGCCTTGCAGAGAGATCGTGAAAAATTAAAGAGCTGGGCAATTACCCAACAATATGAAATTCAACAAGACCAAATGCTGGATTCTGCATCTGGGACAGGGCAACTTTGGATAGGCGCACAGACTGGGGGATGAGATGCTGGAGAGCAGCCCCACAGAAAGGGATCTAGGGGTTATGGTCAACAGCAAGCTGAACATGACCCAGCGGTGTGCCCTGGCATCCAGGAGAGCCAAGCATATCCTGGGGTGCATCAGGCACAGCACTGCCCTCCGGTTGAGGGAAGGGATTGTCCCGCTCTGCTCTGCGCTGGTGCAACCTCGCCTCAAGTGCTGTGTGCAGTTTTGGGTGCCACAATATCAGAAGGACATAAAACCATTACAGAGTACCCAAAGGAGGGTGACAAAGATGGTGAAGGGTCTGGAACACAAGACGTATGAGGAGTGGCTGAGGTCCCTTCGTTTGTCCAGCCCAGAGCAGAGCAGGCTGAGGGGAGGCCTCACGGCGGCCTGCAGCTCCCTCACGAGGGGAGCGGAGGGGCAGGCGCTGAGCTCTGCTCTCTGGGGCCAGCGACAGGACCCGAGGGAACGGCATGGGGCTGGGACAGGGGAGGGTCAGGCTGGGTGTTAGGGAAAGGTTCTGCACCCAGGGGGTGGTCGGGCACTGGGACAGGCTGCCCAGGGAAGTGGTCACAGCACCGAGCTGCTGGAGGTCAAGAAGGGTCTGGACAAAACTCAGAAATATGGTTTGATTTCTGCATGCTCTTGTGCGGCACCAAGAGTTGGACTCAGTGATCCTCGTGGGTTCCTTCCAACAAAGAATACTCTGTGATTCTGTGATTTTATATTCCTGAAGACTAAATACAAAATATGCTCCATATTGGTATTTCCACTACTACATGAATATTGAAACACAGTGAGAATTTCCACTGATGTCCACTAAGCATCTCTGAACCAGCAGTGGATGCCATTGAACAGATGAATGTATGATGAGTGTATGTAGTTACTGTAAAATATATTTTTTCAGTCTTTTTATAAAAAGATTTAAGAGACCTTTGAGTCAAAAAAAAAAAGTAAATGAAATAACGAGACTAAAACCTCTTCTTCATACAGAAAAGGGTATAAGCGTTTAAATTCCATTGAAGCTGAGTGCATAAATGTTTTTCTGGGCTCTGACTACAGACATAAGGAATCAAACGCATATATTCCTTGTGATGACTTTTCCTTTGTTTACAAAAAAAACAACCAACCACGTATATAAAGGCTGAGTTAAATGTATTTTAGGTGAATTCACCAGAATTCACTGAATATAGTCCAATAACTTTCAGGATTAATAGATACGTTATCTTTTAATTGATACGTTACCTACACTGTTATGAAGTTATGCCACAAAAAATGAGTGACAGAGTACTGCAGCTTTTTAATATATCAAAAAAGAATATAAGCTCAGCCTTTCTGAAAAGCGTGAAAGGATTCTTACACTACTGCATTCCCTGTTTTTTTTTTAACCTTTCAATGGAAAGCACAACCCAGATGTGCAGCTCAGATGCTTTGACCTCTTGAATCTCCTTACAGTTTCAAAACAGCCTCAGGCTGATATAAAATCTTACTTGTCCCCTTATGAAATCCAAAAGAAATTGTTGTTTATAGAATTGCTATGTCTGTCTATACTTTTTTCCATATTAGTTTCAGCCTGATGTCCTTATCCAGATGCTTCCAGATAAAATCTGAATAACTTACAAACTTACATGCAAAATTTGGATCCAAAATGTGTTCTGTAGTTGGGAATCTATGTAGAAGACAACCAAGTGAATAAAACGTTCTGTGTATGTGTTAGATTAAAAAAGTCTTGTTTACTTGCGAGTTTCTAAAGTTCGCAAATAAATTGTGCTACTTCCTTGTTTCTCTCTTAGAAGTAATTTATGACATGTACTATTAAAATTAATAATTAAAGTCACATGGTCCTGCTTTCATTTTTGCATTTACACCTGTGCATGTTAATAGAGGTTTAGGTTTTGTGTGCTAACTATTCAAGTTTTAAGTAAATGACAACAACATAAGTTTTATAGACACTATATTGTAGGATTATTTGCTGCTTTCTGCAAATTAAGTTTAGCTACATATCTGGAGAGTTTTTTATATAACCTTGTCATGTATATATCATTGTTTATGATATAATATACCATTAACATGATATATGTGCACAAATGTTAACGTATGCATACATGATAAATTCCAGTCTCTTCAAATGGATAATGTGCTTGAAAATTAAAATTGTATTGCCTTTACTTTTCAGGAATCAGTTGTTAATAGTGGCCACCAGGTGTTTTTCTCTGGGATTTTGTCTTTCAAAATAAATGTTTTTTCAGTCTGTGCCGCCTTAAATACTCAAATACTTACTTAAATACTTACTTAAATACTCAAATATTGAAAATCAGATGCTAATTCTAAACAGACAGAAATAGGTAACTTACAATAATACTTCTACAATTGTCTAAACAGGTTTTTAAATGTTTTAAAACAGATTTCAGAATGCTATAAAATAAATCTAGGAACATACTTTGTTTTAAATGCACATACATATACTTAAAGGTCATTAAATATATTTTTATTTTGAGTGACCTTAGGAAAGGCAATTCAGAAGATTGCATTCTATAGAGAATGAAAATATGGTATTGTAACTAATGTCAGCTAACATGGTTGTGAGAAAAAAGAAATCAAACAAATGGTTAATGTTTTTGGTGGTAGAAAGCTTGCTTGATATAAGATAATTGTTGAGGAATATAATTAGACTTCTCTGGTAAGTGACAATCTGTTTAAAATAACACTATCCAAAATCATTACAGCATTAAATGAAATAAAGACTGGCTAACAGATTTCAGAAAGCATTGTGCATGGGGAAAATTGTCATCCCCTGGAGGTTTTCCTAGGAGATTTCTGTAGGAATTTATTATTACTTTAACATTATTCAATATTTTTATCAATTATCTAGAGAAGAAACGTTAATTCTGGTAAAGCTAAAGTTATACTGCAATAAACTTGCTTATATAACTTCTTATAACCCCATTTGATAAAGTTGATTCTTTTCAAAAAATATAGATTATCATCAAATGAAAGAACCAAAGAATATAGCGCTTAAGAGCAGAATCATCGAATGTTCATTAGAAGGGGCCTGTAGAGGTCTTGTGAGACCATTGCCAACTCTAGATCAGGTTAGTCACAGTGTTGGCTAGGTGAGTGATGAAAACCTCGAGGGCTGGAGATGTGCAGAGCTTCCCTAGGCATTTTGCTCCAGTACCATGCTGTCTTCCTGGGAAGAAGCCTGAGCCTCCAAGTTAGAATCTGTGGCCATTGAGCCTTTTACTGTCATCTAACACTAGTGAGAAAACCGTGCCTCTGTGATCTTTGTCTCCCCTCACGTAGTTGCAGGCTGCTCTTCCTCATCTTCCCACCAAACTAAACAAGGTCTGCTTCCTCAGCTTCTCCTCATAGGTCCCTGACTTGATAGCCCTCTACTATCAATGTTTCACTGTCTATCTGTACAGACAGATGCTTTATTATGACTTGTTATTCATGATAAAATCCACTTGTTATTCATGATAAAATTCACTCCAAATCACAAAACATGAAGCTCCTACGCTGGTAGCTGGTGACGCATGTGGACTTTGTTATGACATGGGAGCTGAATGTGAAGACTAATGCTTTTGCGTCTGGTGTTGGGGAGGGAGTGGAGAGAAGCTTTAGATTAAACAGCACTGAATATGTCTTAGTTGTCTTTTCAACACAAAGAAGAGAGATGGTTAAGGTCAAGCTAAACTTTTCCTTCAGCCTCCTTTTAGACTAAGTGCACAAAGCTATTCTTAGAGTATTGGTTCTAATTCTGATAGGAACACTTCAAAAAGGGCTTTCAAAAAGATTTTTCAAAATAATACAGGGTCTGGAAAACATACGTTATTGAAAGAAGCCACAGGAATTCAGTCTGTCTTCTTTTCTGAATGCTGAGAGACTGCGAGATAAAAAAATATATATAGAAGTACTTATATGCAAAAGATTTCTGGTACATAAGATGTTTAATCTTACAGAGGAAGGTTTAATGAGATCTTGTGGCTGGAAGATGGAGCTAGACAAATTCAGATTAGAAGTTGTTCCACTTCTTTTCAGCAGTCTTGGTAATTTAACACTGGAATATGCTGGATAATGATGGGGGTGTAATTCTTTATGTGGCCCGTCCTTACAGTCTTGAAATCCCAACAGCCACCTAGAAGTTGCTTCAATTGTCAGTAAATATATGACAAAATATCCATGTGTTTTTGCTGAAGAGAACTCTGCCATCACTCTAAACGAATTTGGAAAGCCAGGAGATACTTAACCACCTCTTCTACTTCTTCACTGCCTGTAACCTCCCTTAAACTGTTTTGTGGTAGCAGGAAACTTGTACAATGAGAGCATCTTGCTTTGCTTTAGAAGAACTTGGCTTCTCTTGATGCAACTTCTTGAACTTAAACTGTAAGGCCTTCCCTAAGCATATGAATTTGCTCTGTGGGGTGGGGTGGAAGTAGTGTCAAGATGTGACAACGTTCAACTAAATAAAATGACTGTGCCACACTTAATTTTGTCAGGTGTCATGTATTATGCTGTAATCCAATTCCAGAAGGCTGAAGGCCTAGATTTTCTTTTTTGTCACTACCGTCTTTGAACTTCCTAACTTATTCATGTGGACAGTCATACAGAAAAAGTATTCTTTGGGCTGTGTCAATCACGGGAAATCCTAATGCCTGGGTTTGTGGGACCAATTCTCTATCTCATGTTCTTGGAAGGGAACTCCGTGCAGTCAACAGCTTTTTGCTATACAGCACATTCACAGCCTTTGAAGGAACAGCAGTGTTCTTACAGGCTTGCCAAATGCCTGGGCTTGACCAGGGTACTTCAGGTGTCATGGTGCTTATGGTAGTTGCCTTTAAATGCAAGCTGGGCCAGGAGAAGCCTGGAGCATAGAAGCTCCTGTGAAAGCCTTGTACTCTGGCCTTCTCCTCAGGCCTGAATGTTGTACCGGGCACTGCCAGGCTGTGGTGGCCAAGGGACTGGTGGGGCTGCAGCTCTGGCAGCCAGCCCGCTGGGGTTGGACTCACGGCCACTTCTGGGATGGGAGCCATGAGGGTCCATCACAGGAGCCTGCTCTGCTGTCCATGAACTGCTAAGTCTGAGATATGCAGGAGGATCAGAAAATGCCCTCAGAACTGTAAGGTGTAGATTTGGGGAACTGCTTTTACAGCATCTAGGTAAACAACGAAATCCTTTTTTGATGTCATTCTTAGCTTGGAATGCTCTTAAAGCTCTTCTGTTTGAGAACATGAGTAGCGTGGGAGATGCTCATGGTTCCCTGCACAGCCCCAAACTTATTTCACTCCTGGGTGATTTCACTCATCAGGTCGCTGATTCACTTCAGTAAGTACTAAATGATGTGGTGTCAAGAGCCATTGTGTGTCTGTCTTAGTGTGTGGGGAAGGAGGTGGAGGGAGAAAACAGCACTCATTCCCCTCTAGTGCAGGAGAGACCTGCAGTCAGGAGACTTTGAGCAAGGAAACTGTGATTCAGGAAGCCACCAAGGGGAGGTTACGTTTTAAGAAAGGACTTTCTCAATGATAGTGCTAGAACAGGCAGCTCTAGTGACTGCCAGCCAGTTGTCCTCACTCTTCTCATTGACTATTCAGCCATGCCTGGTGTATTTATTCATGCGGCCACAGTGAACCAGATTTGGGAACTGATCCAGGCTCAGCTCAGCTCCCAAGGACAGACAAAAAAGGTGTTTTTCAGCCTGGATTGATTCCTCATTGTGGCTCACTACATAGCCGCAGAAACAATGTTGTTGGCAAGGTGAGGAAGGAAAAAGGAAGGCAGCTCGTGTACTACCTTTGAAAGAAATGATTATTGTGATTTTTGAGCAGGAAGAAGAAGCATGGTCAGCCTCCAGAACTGTAAAATGACTTAGGCCTAGGTAAAGCTGGAGAGCCGTACAAATAACTTCTTAACACATCCTCACTTTACTGGTCATTCTGGTTTCCAGATGTTAAAAGATGCCAGTTCTGTCCATGCAGAATTTGGAGGCTCATTGGACCCTTTCATCCTTCAGCTCAAATGACCAACAAGTTCACATGGTCAGTCATGCAATGTACCACTTTTAGAGTGATATTTCAGTATCAGACCATCAGGCATTTAATATTCATTAGGACTTATGCAACACAAGCAGTTAGAAGTATGTGAAACTTGTTTTGTTGAAATGCCCCGTCCCTGGAAGTGTTCAAGGCCAGGCTGGATGGGGCTTTGGGCAGCCTGGTCTAGTGGGAGGTGTCCCTGCCCATGGCACGGGGATTGGACCTGTGTGATCTTTAGGGACCCTTCCAACCCAAACCATTCTGTGATTCTGTGAAAGATTATGCAGGTAATATTTTCCTACATGAATTTATAACGTTTTTGTAACGATCTTCTTCTAAAATATAAAATTTTGTATTGTACAGAAAGTTAAATAAGACACAACAGATAACATAAAGCCCCAAGATGTTAAGCCTTCAAACTTCCTTTTAGTTTCTTCATTCATTAGATTAGCTGCATAGATGTTGATTATGTTGAGCACCCTAAAAAGGTGTTTGCCAACTTTAAATTTTTTCCCACCCACACACCACCTCCTAATTTTGTCTCTAGCAGCCCAGATGTGTTTCTGCAGAATAAGTGTTTCTGCAGTGATAATTGTAATGCTTATAACAGGTAGTTTGCAGATCTGGTAACTCATAAAAAGCAGGACTATTTTGTACCATCTTAATTTTGAAGCTGGTGACAATTTCAAAACTTCATTAGAAACTCTGAAATGTTATAGTGTAGGGAATATCTTAATCAAGAAATTAAATACTGTTTTGTAGCATGTAGAAACTGAGGGTCTAATGGGAGCATGAGTTATGATTTAGTTTTGAGGAACCAAACTTTACTTTTTTGTGTTTTGAAAATATTGAAAGACTGTTTTGTGCTGTACATTTTGTGTGTTGGATCTAAGTTCTGGTGAAACGATAGACTTCGTGGTTTGAACCTGTCTCAAGGCATATTTTAAAAACCCTTGATCCTCTCTGGGGATGCTGGGTAAACATCTGTCTTAAAAATTGTCAGTAGCATGGATTCCAGAGTCTCCCTTTATGACCTGTTTCTATGTGCAGTTATACTTACAAACATAAGATTCTTTACATTTTACTAGTTACAGCTATTTGACATTGCAGTTTAGACATGCAAGCTTTGTAAACCCTGAGAAATTTTTTGAAAGTTTATTGTGATGTGAAGTAGATCAACACACACAAAAATCTTATTTTGGACTGCTGCTTAAATTCGGAGGAGAGGATTTTGCAATCATGTAATCCCTCAATAGTGCCTGGTGGGAGTATGAGTGGAGTGCGAGTGTGAGTGGAATAGAAGTACGAGTGTGAATGTGAGTGGCGTGAGTTTGGGAGTGGAGTATGAAGGTGAGTGAAGTGAGAGTGTGACTGGAATATGAGTGGAGTATGTGCGTGTGAGTATGAGAGGGGTGGGAGTACGAGAGGAGTCTGAGTGGAGTGTGAGTGGAGTGTGAGTGTGACTGCAATGTGAGTGAAGTGGGTGACTGAGAGGAGTGTGGGTGTGAGTGTGAATGGAATGGAGTGTAAGTGCAATATGAATGTGAGCGTGTGTGAGAATGAGTGAGAGTGTGTGAGTTGGAGTGTGAGTGTAAGAATGAGAGTGAGTATGTGAGTGTGAGAGGGAGTGAGAGATTGAGGGGGAGGGAGAGAGCGTGTGAGAGAGTGCGTGAGAGAGAGTGTGCCAGAGGGTGTGTGTGAGTGTGCGAGAGTGTTGGAGGGGCTGCCAGAGCCCGATAGGAATGCTTTAGCTCAGCAGCCACCCGGAGTCCCCGGGGAATGCCTGATTTCGGTGAGGCCTGTGGTGCGTGCTGGTCGTGCTGGAGGCGACGGCCTCTGGCTGGGAGTTTGGGCAGAAAGGAAGGCAACCTGACATGATTTGGCAAAACTCCCGTCAATGAATATAGGATGTTATGAGTTTTTGGCTCGACACATTGCCAGTTTCTGGCAAAACAAAGCACTGAGTCATTTTAGTATTTCTCAGCTCCCACCCAAAGTGCCCTTTGTTACAAATTTTCATTAACTGCTAGTTGATCTGCAGACGTGAGAACTAGTGATCACTGCCTTCCTTTTCCTTCCTCATTTATTCAGTATTCTTTTCCTAAGATGAGGTTTGGTAGTATTTATTTTAATTTCCTCTTTACTAAATTGTACTAATCAGTTTCTTTAACCATTTCTCATAGACCATACTTCTAAGTCTTGTACTCTTTTCCAGTTTTCTCTCTTTGATTCTTAGATTCGTTTGCCACCTAAAAGCATGTTACCTTTTTCCAGGTGGTGATACCAAAGTACCAGAAATATTTACCTTGCATCTCCTGTACCTTCTTCCATTTTTACTGGTATTTTGGAGAGTTGCCTGTTCTTTGAATAGTTTCCACTGCTGAGTCATTTAACTTTTAGAGCACTTTACAGCAGAAGGGGGAATCAGGGTTACTATAACCCGCTGTTGTATTTATTGGTTTATTGTCTGGGATTTATTTGATGGATTTTATTTTTGTTCATGGGTTTTTATTTTTACTTCTACCCGAAATGTATTCCTTTTTACTTGCCTTTGCATTTCATCTTATTTATTCTGTGAGTCCCCCCAGTTTATTAAGATAATTAGAATTAGAATTATGTAATTAGGACATTGCTGTGGCATGAGTGATGCAGGTGGCAGCTGCTCACATCTGGCTTCCCTCACGTACGGCTATTTAAGGCTACATCTGTTCTCTGCAGAAATGAATTTAAAGGATTTTTAAAACTGAATGTCCGTATCATCTGTGTATAGATATTTCATGTTGTCTGTATTTATTTCTGCGCTTGGTAACGGAGAATGATCTGAGTGGAAAATTCATGAAAGTTTACTGAGCTGGGGCATGGTAGATGAAAAAGGTGTTTTCTGTGAGTGCAGAGCTGTTAGTTATTCTCAGTGTCCTGTGAATCATATCACTCCCTAATCAGAGGGGCAAAAAAAGCTGTTAACCGTGTCAAGAAACAGCTCGCTGACTCTGGAACAGCACTGGCAATCCTTTGTCTTGCTAGAACATACGGCCCACATGCTGTTTTCGTTTAACCAGGGTCTCCTTGTTAAGAATAGAGGGAGCTGAATCTGAATAATGATGCCAGGAGTGTATTTCTGCAGAAGCTATTTAATAAAAGCTGAGCAGAACCCCTGCTTTAAAATAAAATAAATAAATAAATAAAAATTGCAGCTAGTCTGTGTTTTGAGTCAGTAGTATTTTGAGGCAATACCCTGCAATAAAGGCCAGTGCACAACACACACACTTCGAGCTACATGAAGAAAACAGACATGAGATATTTTTCACAGCTTCCCCTAGGGTGCTTGTGTTGTTCCTCAAGCCTTGAAGTATATCTTTAGTGAGGTCAAGTGGATACAGCTCATTTAGATATCCCCAACTCAGATTTCAGTAGTTGCTGTGGGTGCAGACAGCACTCTGGTATTGCTCAAAAGCTGTCTCAGGTCCTGGTAAATCTCCTTTTCTTGTGTCAAAACATTCAGCTGTTGCCCTAGACAAGGTTTTGTGGACGTATTCCACAAAAGTAAGTGTAAACGAAGACAGGATAATCCTGAAATAGCCACTGAGTGCTTTGTCTCTTCTATTCAGCTTTCTCACAAAGCCTAGAAGCAGAGAGAGGAATTCAAAACGTAGTGTACGTATATGAAATTACTACATCACCTTTCTCCTCTGTTATTTCTGTGACTTCATCACCTTTTCAGACTGGTACATTCGAATATGCCTTTTGTAGAGTGTTCTTGGATGCACTTGAGGGGTCTACTTGCTCCCCCTCACCAAAAATGCAAGAAAGCTTACTCCTGACAGAACTCCTTAATCCATTAGCATCCAAGGAAGCTATGACAAATGAACAATAGTGTTTCGATTTCAATGGACTGACTACGAGTACCTATAGCCTTGTAGAGGCATCATTCATTCTCTGGCAGGGAGACACTAACAGATGGCTGCAGTAGCTGTCTTTGGGGTACAGATCTGTCTATACAAGGGAAGTTAGCAGTGCACTTCTTTCAGCAATAGTAAGAAAGCCCAAGCCAATCAACTGAATAATGAACCAAAATCAGAATTTGCATGTAGAGAAGGATTAGGATGAAAGACATTGACAAAGGGGTTAAAGAAGAAAGCATCACGGGGAAGGGGAAAAAAGTTAAGAGTGGAAACCCTAAAAGATGTCATAGAGGAGAGGTGAACACTGGATTTGGCTAAAAGAACAGGGACAAGGTCATAAGAAAAAGGGTACAGAGAGAAAACACGCAGAAACATGAGAATGCATGAGAATAGGTGTGTCTAAAGTGTGAGTAAAGAGTAGGTTTTTTGTTGTTGTTGTTTTTTTTAAAGAACTTCCCTGGGAAATAGCCTCACTTCCGTTTGCCATCGGTCCTGGGTGTTGTGAGGGAACTTGGACAATTCTCTGGTGTTGAGCATGCCTGTGCTGCTGAAATGGAGGTTCATTTAAAAGTTGGCTAGCACTTTACAGCTAGTCAGTACTTTATGGTGCTGAAACCATTCCCACTGATGGGATTCGAAGGTATTTAGCTAGCATTAGTTTCTAAGTCCATTATATTGCTGAGGTAGCTCAGTGGATGTAGGCTGGAAGAGCAAATTCCTTTAATTGCTTGCTAAAGGGATACCTGGATTACTTTCTTTATCTTTTTATTTTCATACCTCTGGGAAGTATTTCCAGAAACAGCAGAAACCTTAAACTTTCTGGACTGAGAGTGCTTTCTGAATAACTCTGTCTAGAGCCCACCTCTGGGAGCACTCCCTCTGAGCTTCCTTTGCTACCTTGAGCTGCCCGCTTATGTTCCCGCAGTTAGGGATCAGAGGTGGAGGAGGCTGCAGGTACTATGCACGGTATTCTGGGCAATAAAATAGGTTGCAAGTGCATGCAAAACAGAATCAGTGTTAAAAAATTACAGTGTGGATGAGCTTTAGTTTTAGTTATGTTTAATTTCTTTACATAGATAGTGATCTTCCCCCCCCTTCCCCCCCCCCCCCCACTATGATGTTGTAGTGTAGTTATACCATGGAGTTAAGAACAGATTTAAAAACAAAACAAAACAAAACTCCCCATGTCCTACCTTGAACCTTTCTGGTGTGTATATTTAATATCCTAGTGACAGGCAGGGTTTGACAGCACAGGAAGGACCTGGTATTTTACAGTCAAAAATCCTGTAGAAACCGTGTATGTATTTGTGTATGTATGTATAAGTGTGTATGTATGTGTGTGTGTTTATATACGTAAATCTGCAAATAGGTCTGCCAGTGCTTCTTGGACTTGCAACATCCTCTGTTCTGACAGTTTCAGGGCTTTAGTAGGAACAATTATGCATTGTTTTCCTGTCCAGTATTAATTTTCTTAGATGGCAGGGACAGTATGCTACCTAATGCACGTGACTGCATGGTGTACTGAGTTGAGCTGTCCAGGTAATCTATAGAATTGAATTGGAAAAAAAGTTTTTTTTTGTGGAGCATTTGGACCAGGATGTGTGTACTCTACCGCTAGGACATGCTAGGAGCTTATTTCTGTATTAAATCAGCCTGTTGTCTAGCACCTTCTTCTCCTTCCTGCCATTCAGGCTCTCCAGAGATGCTTTCTGCAGTCCTGCAAAGAGCCCAGAGGTGAGCAAGGTCTCTTTAATTAGTGCACATAATGTTTTATTCAATCATCCACCCATGTCGCACAGTGACTGTGCCACAAGAATTGCACAAAGCTTTTCTTAACTGTAGGCGGTTGTTCATTTATTAATGTAAACACCATGTGCCTTGGATGTGTGAGCCCTAAAAATAAACTAGCAGAGTTAAAAATAGATCGCTGGGAGTACTGAGATGCTGCTTAATCAGAACCAGCTGCAAGCTGTCTAGAAAATGTAAGTTATATGAGCCAGATGGCTTTTGCCCTTTTTGCTTTAGACAGCATGTAATTTGGGTAACTACAGCTACAGTAATGTATTTTCCCAGTCAAACTGTTTGATAAACATATTTGTTTCAAACAGACACTTCCAATTAGAGAACCAGCAAAATGTTAATTTATTTTAATATTTCTCCACATGGGTAAGCCAAAGGAAGGTTACATAATACTAAATTCAAAGGCATGCACAATAGCTGCTCACAGCTGTATTTGGTAGGGACCAGATTATGACTGTGCATCTTTGTACAACAGCACTTTTACTCTGGGAACAATCCCACTGAAACCAATGGGAGAATGGCTGAAATCAAATCAATGGCCTAACAATCAGTGGGACTTGCGTGGTGTAAGTTTGTAGGAGTAAAGTATTATACAAAATGTAAGTGTGTCATAGTGATACCTGGCAAGTGTACGTCAAAGGAACAGCCCCTGTTATTTCAGGCAGGGTTCATTTTAGCATTTTTGCTTAACTGATGGAAAAAAATAAATAAATCAAAATCTATTCCAAGGCTTGCCAGTTTCCACAGTTTGCTGGCCTGCTCTGGGGGACAAGTTACTTGTCTAGGAAATGAGAAACCAAAGCTCAAGACTGCTTTATTTGACATGGAACAATCTAGGGGAGGGAATTCTGCTTTGCATGAGGGGCTTGAATGTGAATATCTTGCCTTGCTGTAGCATCCTAACTCTGTGTAAAAGGTCTGTTAATCTGCAGCTGGGGAGCACAATGTGGAAGAAGCATAGCCTACATATAACTTGCTATTCAGCATAGGATTTATCAGACTAGGCTTACATTATGTTTATATGAAAACCTGGGCAAAGGAAATAGAATGCATTTCAAGAAGCAGCCTCTTCTGGGAGTTGTCGTAACAAAAGCCAGGCTGTACAAAGCTAGAAAGTAGTGATCAGGTTTTTTTAGCAGATGAGGACAGAAGATCCCAAAGTGCAGAGATCCAGAAATGAGTTGAGGTATAAGTAAGGCCTCTGAAAACCAGGATTGATTAAGGTGCCTATTTCTCAGGCAGTTGACACAAATTACCTACAGCTAGCTTGAAGCAGTCATATTTAATGATTAAATATCCACCTATTCTTCTCACATCAGTTTTTTATGTTTTCCGTGATAACTGGATTTACTTAAGATCTGGATGCTCTATTGATGTTTTAGCTTGTTTTTTAATGCTTTTTGAAATATTTACATTTTCCGAACGAAATGCTTTTTCCTCCAGAAATTTTTCTTTATATTCAAGAAGAACTTCTCTTTCCCTGCTTCGTCTGATCTCCTGGAATCCCTCAACTTCAGTGTCTACCATACAAATCATCATCATTTCATAAACTTAAGCCTTCTATGAGAAACCACACAAAAATTCTAGCTTGTCTCGGAAGGCAGCACTAACAACTCGAACTAGCTCAGTGATGGTTGGGCAAGATAACCCCCCAAATATCTATAATTAAATGTATCTACAATGCAAAGCTATCTGAAATTGGTAGTGTGGCACTCTTGCCATTTAATTCTTTTGCACCCGTCATGCTCATGAGTCATGAGTTTTTTGGGTTTTTTTTTGACAGTGGTAAATAGATTAATCATTTTTTGTGTGGCCTGTAATTTTTTTTTTTCTAGCTGATGTCAGGCAGAATTTTAGGTTACAAGCTTTTTGGAAACATTTCAGTATGAAAATAACTTTCAAAAGTGCTTTGAAAATAGGTTAATTTACGTATTTTTTTTAATTGCACTTATTTGGTCTGTTTGATCATTGGCTGAAACAAATAGTGATTTAAGAACTTGCAAATCTGTCCTTGCCTGAACATGATTGCAAATTCAATTTACAAGTGGATCTTAAAATAGTAACACTTACAGTCAGGTTCTAAGATGTTTTAGGTTGAAATCAAATTATAGGAATTTACTAGTTTTTGACAGGAGAAGTGATAAAGCTGTGCAGATGAATTTTTAAGTAGCTGTATACATGACATGCAATCTTAAACTGATGAATGTCTGGATTTAGATCATCCCAGCTGTAGGAAAAGCTCTGTGATGATTTGATTGCTCCAGGCTTTCTCACTTCAGCGTTTTGTCAGTGACCTAGAAATGGTTCCCAGTCTTATTTACCATAGGATAAATATGACCCACTCCTAAGCAGGAGAGCAAGAGAGGAAGGGGAAATGAGTTCCCTTGAGCTCTTAGGTTGAGATTTCAGCATTTCCTTTATTAAGAATCTGTTAGCGGAGAGAAATAACGCATTGCATATCTAGTACTCCCTTTCCCACTTATCTGATGGAAAGGTTAAGGTTAGACATAGAATTAGCTTTCCACTGACTGTGCTGTTTAGCAGATCTGACTGGGTACAAGCAAAGAAGCATGCTGTCCCAGTAGACTTATGTTGCAGTAAACTGTTCTGTAGGAGTTGCTTTTAGCGGTGGGAAGAGCAAAAGAGGAAACCTTTGACCCAATTTAGAGCAAATCATTGACTTCTGATCTGCTGATTTTACTCTAACTTTTAAAAACTCAGTTAACTCATTTAACCTTCTTCTCAAACACCACATATAAAAGGCATTGCAATGCAAAATTTACTCATTCTCATCTTTTTAGCATACTTTTTTTTCTTTTTTTTCTGAAACAACTGGATTTCATTAAAGTCTGGAAATAACTTTTGGTTGAACTGATTCTCAGTTGTTTGAAATGTGTTTAGTTTTTTGTTTAAATCCAGGTCTACCACTGACCATGCTAAGATGTAGACTGAGGGGCCTTCAGCAGGAAGCTGTGCAGTAGGAGAGGTTGCTTTCTCTTACTAGTCTTCAGTTCAGGGCTTGTTTTTCTGTGCTGTGTTTTTCTTGTTTTTCTGTATCCCTGAGCATAGCGGCATGCACCCTAGGTTGTTACAGCAATCAGCTTACACCAATAGTTTAAATATTAGTTTATTAGTGGTTTTGCAAGATTTCTTGTTAATTGAATTAAACGAGCTCATTTCCAAATTTAAGAAATTATTTCTCAGTAAGGAAATCCATACTGAATATCTTCAGGTGTTGAGTTACCTGTTCAGGCTTCTTCCTTTTTTCAGCATGACACTGCCTCACTCACCTTAGTGTTTTTCAGACGTGGCCTCAGCAGAGTAAGGGAAGGCTGCAAGGGCTGGGCTGCATCCTCAGCAGCCAGGTCGTGTCCATTGACCTCCATCTTTAGGTCAGAATTCGTTTCTTCCTTCCTAGTTGCAGTGCACTGCCTGAGAATTATTATAAACGACATAGGCTTGGCATTTCCTGTGAGCAATGGGTAATTTTAGACTATTTTACTTACCTGAGTTTGTACATGAAACCAAATCTCACATATTGCTTTCTTATGTTTAGGATGGGTTTATGCCTGTATATAGATAAGAAGAAGGTGGTTAAACAATGAAAATAGCAAAGTGACCACAGATTTCACTGTGTGTACTTCTGCGTTACTTCATTTCAGATTTTAAGGGAAAAAAAATATGTTGTTTTGGAAAATGCTAAATTAATTTCCTATATAAAAATAAATTTATATGGTTATTATGATTGTTTCCAGATTTAGCTGGAAATCTCCCTCTGAGATTACTTTTAGTGTTAGTCTAAAAATACAGCTTTGTCCTTCTTTTAACACCACCACCGGAAAGGAGAAATTCTTTATTCCAAACCTAATAATTTAAATGCAAATGCCTCTTTTTAAAACAGAAAAAAATGAGAAAGCTGTAAAGGCTAATGCTTTTTATAAGGGGTCTTACATAACTGTAGTGTATGCTCTTAAAACTACCCAGGCTTTTCTGCATACCGTTTCTGAGATCTTTGGGCTTGTTTACACAAGGACACTCAAAAAAAATAATCTACAGTAACTGGAATTATAAATCGAAGTGGATAGTTAAATTGTATTAAAACCTTGTTCAGCATGCATTCAAAATTACAGTTCCATAATTTAATTTATCTTAATTTATTTTGGATGTGAACTAAGCTACATGGAATTAATTTAATCCTGAAAGAGTATCCATAATAGAGTTTAGTTGGTCTAACCACTCTTCTTTAAAAGGAAATCTGGATTGTTTTAATGCATTTTCATGTTCCTCAGAAAGTCTTCTTCATTTAAGATGAAATTTCAAAGAATTGCTATTGTATATGTTTTTTTTTTTTTCCTGTTTTAAACTTACAGTGTTACAATAAGCATAACCATTTACTCACCCATGTTTGGTTCTTACTGCCTCAGGAAATTCACAGTAACATAACACTGAAACCAGAAAAATTACTCTGTGTCATACTATGACTACAGAATTGGCTCAAGCCACTTCAATTGGTTATTTGTAGTTCACAATCTGAATAAATTACAGAACAGTCTCTAAGTACAATTAAGAGCTGCTGAGTTTTTTCCATGTTTTGTTGAGAGGAAGTCAAACTGAAGTGCTCAGAAAAAAAGCATTCTTCACTGTCTTAATAGACCTAGCACAGCCCTGGGAATATTTGGGCTTGCCTGAGGTGCTTGTTTCATTGGGACTATGTGAGATCTAGCTACTTCTTTTCCGTTACCCAAAGAGGGCCTCGTTTGAATTGCGCGGTCATCCCCTACGTGATTTTACTGAACGTAATTTTCCAGTTTCTTTAGAGTGATTTGCTCTTTCCTTGGAAGAGTGTCCTTGAGAGGTAGGCTGGAACCATGACATTTGTGAACCGCTTCAGGGTTGGACCCTCTTGTTTTTCTCCCACCCTGATATCTAAATACAGATCAATTTCATAATCTGTATTAAAGTTGATTTGGAAAATCCGTATAAGATGTAAGAATTCACATAAGAACCCTCTTCTAGAATGTCAGCTTTACAGTTACTTGAGTTGTTTATGCTATGCACGCCTAGAAAGCTGTGGCTATTGTAGGTGTTCCACGTTACTGTTCCTTTTGTTAGCAGATGTGGTAGAAGAGGGTCCAGAAGTCTTCTCCTATTGGAACTTGTCCCATCAGTTTAAATATATTTTGTTTGGTTTTTTTTTTTTTTGGTTAGCTCTATTTTAAACTAATTTTGAGATTTATTTTTTTTTGTGACTGTTCTTCAAATATACATGTTAAGTTATGTAAAAAACATTTTCTCCGTATTTTTTTTTAGTGTTAAATCTTTTAAATAATAGAATGTCAGGAGAAATGAGTGCATGAGTGCTCTGAGGATTTAGGATTTATGATGGTAACAGAAATGGAAGAGCAGAATATTATCTTTTTCCTGGTCTTTTCTTATATATACTAAAGAGTTAATTTTTCAGTAATTTTATTTTGGTGGGTATCTAGGTAATTTCATTAATTGTGATGATCCAAGGCCATCTCAGCCTTGTAACAGTAACACATACTAGCAGTTCTCGTCTTTCTTACATTTTTTAAAACTATGCTATGTTTTTGCATATTGGCCTTTTGGATGAAAGAGTCATATCATTTTACAGGAGTTTCTAATATTAGTTTGAAAACTATTGATGCTACTGTTTGACTTAAAGGCAGTTTGACCCTTGTCAGTGCTTATCTGATCCCTGTATCCTTAGGATGTCTCTTTCCTAAGTTGCCACACTGATAATTCTCTCACCCCCACCCCCAAGTCATAATTTTAGTTGTCTCATCCCAATCTTCTGTGCTCAGTATGTGTTCAAAAGATTTATTTACATTTCTGTCGTGAGTAAATTAAAATAACTTTGCTGAAAATGGCTTCATAGGTCTTGAGTTTTCCATTTTCCAGTTCCTGTATACTTGTATTCTAATCTGCTGGAAAAGTTAACAAATGAAAGGTAAAAGAAATGCAAATACTTCTTATACATGCCTTCAGCACAGCTCCTGGGTGCTCGAAGGGATAAAACTACTTATTGAATTCTTTGATAATATTCCTAATAACAACTCAAAATTGTGGATTTTGTCTCTCTATCATACTTTGTTGATAGAAGGTATAATTACAAAAAGTGCAGGACTTGCAGAAGCTAACAACAGTGATCAGGATTATTCAGCAGCAGGCTGAGTATGAATTTAGAAAACAATAGCTTTCTTGTAAGTGGAAAACAGTATCTAGTTTGTGATGTAAAAATATTCACTTAAAATATTCACATTTTACCAATAAGTGTGTTATTTAAACTCCTAATACTTATTTGCATTTCAAATCAGTATCTTTCCAGTATCTACTGAAGTGTTTGTAGTTGAGAAGTTCTGTTATTTTATTGTGCATATACAACTGTAAGAAAGATGGTTTCCTTAATAAGCAATATTAATTTCCTGAAGTACTTTTAAATTATATGTTCTTTTAAAATATATGGAAGCAGTGTAATATGTTTTTGGTGTTTTTTACTTATTATTAATTTTTTTTAAGATATAAGAGACGCATTGGCATTTTCAGGCGTTTAACATGGAGTGATTCAAATATACATGTAGAAGTCCTTTCTGATAATTTAAATGCATGGTATGAGTTAGCTCGTGAGGTACTTTTCAACTTGGTACTGACCAAACACATTTCAGATGGCAGATTTCAGGTTTTCAGTTAGCACAAATAAGCACAGCAGCATGGTTTGCTAAGACCAGTCCATCTTCAGGTCACTGAAGAAATGGATGCTACAAAACTCAGTAGAAAAGTCTTCTTTGTCCTGGACGAGACAGCAGGGACTGTAAGGAAGAGTGGAATAAAAAAGATGCACATAGGAACAACAACAGCAGAAAAAGAGCTTCACTGTAATAAAGGCTTAAATCCTTCTGAAGGGTTCGACAGTCATGTAGGTGAGGGGGGTTGGGGCAGTATGGTCTCTTTGGATTTTCAAGAGTTTTTGTGAGAGACGTTTTTAAGGAAAGGTTTTTAAGGAAACACAACCTGAACTGGTATACGAGGGAAAATTCTTTGCTACTGAGGTGGATAGGGTGAGAAAGTGGATAAAGGTAGGATATGGGCAGAAATAAAGGTTACAAAGGGTGTTCTGGAGGGGTATCAGCTGGGACCTCTGCTGTTCAGCAGTTTATAATTAACCCCAGAAGGGGCTGAGCTCTAAAGCAGGAAATTATGCTGGTAATGTGAAGTAATTAAAGATGAGAGACAGTTGTAAAGAGTTGGAGAAAAACATTTGGATTTGAGCAGTAAAGTAGCAAATAAAATTCAGCACGGGTAGATGGGAATCAATGCACATGAGGAACAGTTATTGTAATATTGTGTATGATGTGTTGGGCTCCAAAAATAGTGCAATCACTAAGGAGTAAGGTCTTGAGATTTTAATATTCCCATGAAAATATCTAATGAGTAGTATTCAGTAAAGTGAGTTAAGTACTTAGAATTATTAGGAAAGAAATAAAAAATACAAACCTGAATACATTATTATACCAGTATATAAATTTAAGGTTTTCCTAGGCCATGGTACAGTGTGCAGCTTTGTTTCTTTCATCTCAAAAAGAATTTGGTAGAAAGAATTTAAGTACGAAAAGACAATGATCTGTTATGGAAGAGCTTTCTGTATAAGGAAAGAGGGAATTTAGTAGTACTTGGTATAAGCCGTCAAAGTCATAGATAGCATGGGAGAAGGTTGATATGGGTTAGTTTTCTCTGTCTCTTCATCAAATGGATAGGAGGCAGGTTTAAAATAAACAGATTTATTCTTCATAGGCAACAGTGGTGGAAAGCCTTGCTGAGGATATTGTTGGAGCTAAAATTATTTATCTGTGTTGAAGCGAAGTCTGGACGAGTACATGGTGAGAAATGCATGGTTACTCAATATTCAGTGATCATATTAGCCTCAGAAAGTTCCTTAAGCAGAAGGTATTTGGAGTCTGGAAGAGCATCCAGGGGAGTATCATACACATCCCATTCTTACTTTTCCCTAGACATCTGCTTATGAATATTGATAAAGATAAGATATTGGTCTTATACATCATCTAACGAACAATTGTTGCTGTTGCCTGTTATCTTTGTTGTTTTCCCAGTTCTTAAACAAAGATTTTTATAGATCATTCCTGTTTAAAAAGAAAAAAATTAGAACACAAGCCCATCTCTTCATTACTTAATGGAAGAAACTGTGAAAACAGTACCAAGTAGTTTGAAGGCTCTTTTAGATGTCTAGCATTATTACTTTTGAATAATGAATAGTTAAAATAACTGAATATTAGCCCTTTACACTGTTCATATATATACTTATATATTAAAATTGTTTATACATATGATTTTATATATATATATATAATATTAGTAATTCACAGTAGGACTATGAGATGCTTCAGGTGTATGTAGACAATGGTCTTCTGTCTTGGTGCTAGTTGTGTTTTTGTTGGAGTTCCCTTTTGCTTAGTAAAAGAGTTGTTGACCGGAATATGCCCTGCAAAGACTCTATGCTGTTAAAGAAGTTGTTTTTCATAACTATCCATTAGCATTTAACATTGAAAAGCCATTCTGGTAGCCAACAGTACTAAAGCAGAAAAAATACCTCATGTAGTGTTGGCTTTAGTTTTCAGTTTGTGGAAACAGAACATGCTAGCTTCCAGTGTGAAGTAGTGGGGTATGGAGCAGCAAAGAATGCTGCAGATTATCTGGGTCTGTGTGGCTGCAGGTGGGTTAATGACAATTATTAAATGCTAATGATCCAGCTGGGTTGTGAGGTGAGGCAGTAACCTGATTCGCAGGCAGATAAACTATGGGGATAAATGTAGAGTTTATCGTGGTAAGGGGGAGTGTTTCTGATGACTAAAACAGCATGGCAATTACATGTTTTGCTTTTGTTTTGCTAGTTTATGTAAGTAGAGAAGTTTACTTGATAGTGGCGTCAATGGATGAGAACACAGAGGAGTGGAAACCACCACAGATCAGTGTGTGGCTGGGGGCTCCCTCCATGACACTGGGTGAGCAGAGCTAATGTCCCCTGTTGGAGTGTTTCACGCCCTGGTGGGTTGCATAGAGTGGACCACTCCTTAGCAGGAGTCATGAAGCGAATACAGAAAACCCTATGAGAGCAGTGTACGGGGTAGGTGGTATTGAGAGGGCAATGCTAGTAGAAATATATCTGTGAAAGAATAGTTCCATTGTTGTTAAGTAAATAACTTTTCCTTGGATAATGATTATTGGCTCTGAGGACTGGGGGAAAATAGATTAAAAACATTGAAATTAAAAGGTGTGAAGACACACTTAAGGGAAGGTAAGTGCACAAAGCTTTGTAAATTATTTGTTCATGTTTGATGTCCAGAAATTGCCCTAAGAACAAGGGCTCTGCTGGACTGGAGTTGTGTAACTAGCATTTGAGGCAATCACTGTGTGAAGAAGCAACATCATTTGCAACCGATTTTCAGAGTTCTTGCATCCAAAATCTCTTTTGCTGAAGCTTTGAGGAATTCTTAAAAGTAACGTGTGTCCTCTCAGAATATCCCCAAACAAATGAAAAATTCCTGGGTTTTTGAAGGTCAATAAAACATGTAGAAGCTCTATCCAGACAAAGCTTGCTCAGAGAGGAGCTTCAGAGGAAGGTTAATAGCCCAGGTATTCAGTTTAGTGAGCCCTTTTTAGACTGAACCTTATAAAATCATGAGTAAATAAATTACTTTGTCAAAATTAGTTTTCTCATATATATATACACACACACACTTTAGATTAGAAGATATTTACATGTCTGTATAATAAATTTCTTGTTCTATAGACTTTATTAGTATTGGGTAGAACATGTACAAACTATGTGGTTGAACGAGTGATACTTTTTGCTTCATATGATTAAGTTCCACACAATGTTCTCTAAATAGACAAGAAAGCACTTAGTTGGTAAGCAATGTGTGCACATCTAGAATGGAAAACAGTATTATACTTTAGCTAGTTGTGTCATGTGAAATTCTTATTTTTTTAATCTGTACAAATTCAAAATTATTGCGATGATTAAAAATGGAGAGGGAGACTGTCAAGTTATTTTTCAAATCCTGTAGGAAAAAAGAGTAAGTAAGTAGTAGGGCTTTCAAATTACCATTGCCTCACTAATTGCTGTTCAGATATTATGCAGTCTTTGAATTTGCCTCAAACATGAGAAGTTTAACTTGCTGTCACTGAGTATGATGGGATCAAAGATTTAGAAAAATGCTTACCAGATTTGTGAATGTTTTTTAGATCTTGTGGATGTTTAGCATTCTTTTTCATCCACCCTTTAATGAGGTAATCTTACAATTTGGGACACTACTGTTTTCCATTCAGAAACATTTACAATAGCAGAAAGAGTAAATAGAGTTACTAGGAGATAGGATATGATACCGTTCCTGTTTGACAGACATCGACCAGAGGGAAAATGTGTAAAACTTTGTCCTTTTTCCTCCCACCTGTCCCCCCGCATTTGACTGGGGACTGATTAAAAAGCTGGTTTTGGTGCCCTCACTCAAAGTAAACTCAAGTCTGGTGGAGGGGTACAGGAGCGTGCTTCATGAGGTACTCTTTTTCTGTCATTAAAGTAACATGGAAACTGGCCAAAAAGCCTCTAAGTTTATCTGAAGTAACACTTGCAGCTTTGTGGAAGTATGCGGCTGAGTAATAGTACAAAAATAGCAAGTTATTTTGAGGAAGAGCATATGTTCTATAACAATGAGAAATTGGTATACAGATAAAAGAAATTATGGATCTAAATATAAATTTCAGATGAGAAAGATCTGTGGCTTAGTGCCACACAGTCTTCTGTAGATACAGCCATTAGAAGTTGTTTAATGCTCGTTCTTCTATCATAGTTATTTAAAGAAGCATCATCATTGATAAATTGCTGCACTGCCTTAAAGGTGCACATTTTGCAGTCTGTAGCAGTACAGATAATAGGCACTTCTTATATTAGACTGCACACCGATATACAGGGTACCGTACAGCAATAATTGCATGCGCTTTGTTTTTTTTTTTTTACTTACAGGAAAGGTACATTGTAGAGCCATACTATTTGCTTACTGTTTAAAGACACTGACAGCCAAATGCAGCTATCTCCTGTTAGAATCCAAAATGAAGAAAACATTGGATCAGACTCGCAGGTTACTTGAGAAGGCATTTATATATATGTGCTTAGACACAGGAAAACAACTGCAGCTTGTAAAATATAGTGCAAAATTCTCCATGCTTCCGCAGATAATTGCAGAATTGATTTTTTTTTTTTTTAAGACGAGGGGAAAAAAAAAAACTTTGAGGTACTGCTCTGAGGATTAAAATTTTCCTCCATAGAAGTCACTTTATTTCATGGAAGAGATTAGTTTCTCTACAAAAAAAAAAAAAAAAAAAAATGAACACAGTGCAAGTTGACAGTCAAAATTGCTCCTTGTTTTTTATTTTTCCTAGTTTCTCCTTAAATGATTAGAGATGGGCATACATAAAAAATCCTACTGGTGAGCAGGACAAGAGATCAGATTAAGTTGCAATTAGATTTGGAAAACTAGAACCTAAAGCACTGCCAAATAAAATCTGTATAGAGCCACTCTGTTCATCAAGTTCTGTGTGGTCAGTGTAAAGCTCTTTTGAAAGCTGGAGAGTGATTATGTACAATATAATCTTTATTGTTAAAATTTTACTTTGCAGGAGGTAAGTTTGAAAGTATTAGACCTTATGAAAGTCTGCAAATCAAAAATCAGTTCTCGTTTGATTTGTCACTAAACTTTTTTCTTCTTTTCTGATCCACTTACGCTTCAAAAATTTTACATGCCAACTTGCTGTCATTTGCCATCCATAAACGAGATGGATTCGTGCAGTACTTCTCTTTCAGAAGAGGAAGAAATACAAAGGAGAGCAGTACAGGATTTAGGAGAAAAAGCCAAGGAGAGGTTAAAGAATTCAGCTGGCATTAGGCATATCATCTCTGAATAGTTTAAAATTTGTTTTCAAACTTATCCTCTCTCTCTCTTTGTAATCAGCCTGATCTGATTAGTGTCTGTATAAACTACCTGTGTTGCTGAGGAGAAACAAGGAGTAAAGGAAAATTCCAACAGGGACACAGAAAATTACAGAGAAACTGGGAGAAAAGAAGAGGAAAAGAATCTGTAAGGGATTTTCCTCTTCTGTTTTTTCAGATGTTTTCTCTGTAATGCTGAAAGTATGAGAGACGAGTAAATATAGTAACTTTAGCTCTTGCATTTACAATTCCCTGAAAAATAGAGGCCAGTTTCCTAGGAGCCCGTAGTGATCTCTGCAGCTAAAGTAGAGCCAAAAAAGAGAAGCATGGGAGGTAAGGTGGTCTTTATGCTGTTAACACTCTAATGCAGAAGTGTCTGTTTGGTTGCTGGAGTTGTCTTCAAATTGTAAAAGATCAAGTAAAATAAGTAGGTAAATGAATAAAAACTTAGTGATTTTTCTTTATATCCAGGATCTGTTTGGTAGGTGCTTTTGGTACGTGCTACAGTTCCTGGCTGGGCTGCATACTCAGTTTTATTTCCTGTGAAAATCAGCGTGCAGAGGAATAGCTGATAGATGTCTGGACCTCAGCCTAATACAGAGTTCAGATGCAGTCTGGGAGCTTAAAAATAAGCAAATTATTGGCAAAAAGGCAGGAGAACACAAAAATATCACTATCTGCCCCAGCCAGCTGAGAAATCTGGACAGTTATGGAGTTGTCCTATTGAACACTTGGCTAAAATGAGCCATAGGAGTATGCTCTCTGACCATTTGGAGAGAAGGTGGAAAATCCTTTTCTTTGTTAAGGGGGGGGAGCAAAGTGTTTTTCATGGTGTTTCCTCTATAGAGATATTGCTAGTACTCTATTTTACTTGTTTATTCTTGTGATTTAAGAAAAGCTCCATCCAAAATGCTCCTCATTTGGAGCTTTGTGCATCCATGCCATATGTTAAAAACATGGGGAAGAGTAGTTGTAGAATCTGTGCAGCAACACTTGTCCTTTATCTCCCTCCCCACCCACACTGAAATAACAGACTTGGAGTCTGTTATCCTCAGCACCGCTTTTTCCTCCTGTGAATGTCGATTTTCCAGATGTACCAGGTCAATGCTCTCCAAACTGACCAGGGATTTTTATTTTATTTTATTTTTCTTGGTTTTGACTCACATTTTGAGGACCTATTTTTAGGTTCTTAAAAGCACTGGAGTGGTGTATCTGGACTAAGTATACCAAAAATTGAAACCTTAACAGCAACTAAAGGTGAATACAAAAAATCACTTTCAGTTTTTTGAAGTACTGCTGCAGCTATGTTGTATACCAGCTCTGCAACATGTTTTATGCCATTTTTCATATTTTCAGTTTGTCATCTAGAAATTAAAGGAAACTTTTAAAAGGTCCCAGAAGCCAATTTGAATATTTTTGACACAGCTTAAATGGTGTAGTCTCAAGTGAGAAATTATATCCCATTTAACTTGTACATTCTAGTATTTTGGCTTATTTCCAGATTTGCTGCATACTCTGAAATGTGCAGAAGAAGAGGGCAAAAGATCTCATCCTGTCTGATCTAATCTTGCTTAAAGTTGTTTCACTCTTAGCATCCTGTGACGGTCATTTTTAGCTATGGGATCATAAACAGCCTTTAATGCTTGATTTGTCTTCTTTCACACTGAGAATAAAGGAAGCATCTAGAATGTATTACGAAGTTGAGTGCGTGCAAGCATCTAGTAGATCAGAGTTGTTAATAGAAATGTTACAAAGGGTGGTATTACCATTTCACACTCAAATAACTCTGCACAGATGTAAAACTGATGATTTTGCATTGCATAAGCGTTTGCCAAATGAAACATCACTGCATATTAAATAGAAAACCGTTATGCTTTTGTTATCAGTGATTTGGCCTTGTGCATAACGTGCTTAATTCTATGTGTTTTGATAGGTAAGAACCTCAATTTCTGAAAATGGTATGTTTTAAAACGAGTAGTTATCTCCCTTCAAAAGTTTTCCCTCAAACACGTAATTCTTTGTGATAGCTTGACATATGTTTTTTGGTCATCTCTTATTATTCTTTTTAAGACCTACTATGGAGAATGGCCCTGATTGTATTATCAAAGGTAACGGGGAGTTGGATCATAAGAGAACACAATATCTCAGAAAATTAACTTGTTCTAAAATAGATTTAGAAGTTCTGGCATCCTTGGAGTCTTATCACGTAGTAAGAATGTGTGATATAAGAACAAATACCTACAAAATATGTCTCTTCTTCTGGCAGTGGAACATAAACAACATAAGAAGGTAGAGAGACACTTGTTTGTGACTATCACTCATTGAGGGGGCAGCAATCAACCATCTTGGAGCAACTCCATCCTGGAACAGCTTGAGGGGCCCATCCTGACATGATCAAGACACAAGTTAGGTTTGTCTTCTACACTCCAAAAATACACTGTTATTTTTCTAAACTAAATTTTCTACTTGAGTAACGTGAAACAGAACAAAGAAGGTTTTCATCTAATCTAGTGCTTATTTAGTCTCCTTGTAGGAGAAAGCCTAGGATTATTTGGATGTTAGAGAAGCCTCAAGGTAGTCCTGAAAAGTACAGCTGGGGTTGATTCAGCTGTAACATCAATAATTCTGGAGGTTTTCTCTGAAGGAGTTCTCAGCTTCAAGAAGAGCTACTGCATGCAGTGCTGCCTGAACCTTGGGAATAGGAAGACTAGTGGGTTTTTTTGTTGTTTGTTTGTTTGTTTGTTTTTTTACCCCCCAGAACTTTCCTAGAATACAAAGTTCTGTGACTGTCTGAGGGCTACCTCATAGCACACATCACACACATTGTGATGTGCAACAGTGACATTGTGAAACTTAGGACCCTTTTCCAGTCTGTTGAATTGACTGTAACTTTGTTTAGTAGTAAAAGGTCACTTTTAAAAATGATAATGTTTCTGTTTTGTCCCCATGGACACCTTTTTGTAGAATCTGCTTTTTTTTTTTCCTACTCTCTTTTCTCCCCACCCTTTCGGCAAACATATTATAAAGAAACAGCTTAGGGAAATGAAACAAGCTGTCCAAATTTGTAAAAGTTGCACTTCCTCAAGGAATTTCAGCAATGTATAACAGTTGGTCTAAATGGGGATTGGAACAGTTTAGATATCTTTATTTGTTTTTAATTTAAATGGGAAGGAGAACTGTAATGATCTCTTAAGAGAGCAAGGATGATTTTTTAGGAAATGGTTTGATATTTACATAGTTAACAGTTACACTGGAAGACAAATAGATATTTAATATGTAAAACAACTTTTCCTATTTTATAATGTGTTTTTCAAAATGAAAAAAATAGCTATTTTTTGTGTTGCGGTGGTGTTAATGTAGTAGAAATGTGAGCAAACACAGCAGTGTTTGCACGTTTAGAAGTGGAATGGATGTAGTAGTAGACACCATAGTTAACTACACCAAAATGTGTAATGTGCCCTAGATGTATGGCATGTTTACCATGTGGCATATATATTAGCTATATATATTGCAACTAATGAAGAAAGCTGTATGCTACTGTGCTACCTCCAGTAGAATAATTTCTATCTATTTTAAAGCTTACTCAATAAGCTAGTTTGCAAGTGAATACTGATATTTCAGCAGATAGCGAAAGGATTTTTCTATTGATTTTTCTAGAGAAGAGAGTATCCACTTCACGTGATGCAATCCATACATAGCATTAGTAATTTAGCTCTGTTCTTGTGGTTTAAGCAACTGCTTTATCTTGTGCTGTGATTCTCATAATCTGTAGAAAGGCAGAAGCAGATACAGAGAGGAGTTGTGTGCAGGGCATACTAATAGGATTGCCAGCTTTGCTTCTCTTATGAGTTCCAAAGACCCCAGATTTGTGTATCTTCAGGAAAAGTGCTGAAAGCTTTTCATGGAGATTTGAAAGACAATTTGTTGATTTAGTAACTACAGAGAGAATCTGATAGCTACTTTTGGGTGGCAATTTTAAGGTAGTTTTGTCATTTTGGGGTATAGTTAGCATACATAAAGCACAGTTGCCCTTTTGTGTTTACAGGAATGTTGACTGTTTGAATAGACTTGTTTGAAAGCATCTCTTAAAAGTGTGCAGGTAGTGATGATAAGGTAGGTATGCAATCATCACTGAATCACAGAATGGTTTGTATTGGAAGGGACCTTTAAACCTCTAGTCCAAGCTGCCTGCCATGGGAGATAAGGGGGGGCTTTATGCAAAAGCTTAGATGGAAGAAATGTAAATTCAGAAGTAATGGACAGTTTAGGAAAAAAAACTTTACCGTGAGGGTGGCCAAACAGTGGAACAGGCTTCCTAGAGAGGTGGTTGATGTCCCGTGCCTGTCAGTATTTAAGAGGCATTTGGACAATGACTTCAATAACGTGCTTTAACTTGCAGTTAGCCCTGAAGTGGTCAGGCAGTTGGACTAGATGATCTCTGAAGGTCCCTTCCAATGGGACTGTTCTATTCTACTCCACTATTTTGATTTAAATGAGGTGTATTAAAATTCTGAAAGTTACCAAATATTACACTGACTATGGAGTAGATGAAAGACCTATATGCAGTCATCTTCCCTTTCCCTCATTGATAAGGCTGAATGAGCACAGTTTGACTGAAGTCAGTAAAGGAGTACATCTATGCTCCAGCTAGGGGTTTTATCCTCTGGGTAATCTGAATTCTGTTCTAGATTTTACTACAGACTACTTTATCACTCATTACAATTAAAATTTCTGGATCATGTACAAGTAGAAATCCAGGGAAAAACGTAAAGATGCCTAGATGATCTGGCACTATTTGAAGTCAATAACCCCTTTTCATATTATGTTAGTAGCAGCATTGTACCATGAGTTAACCAGTAGTAGAAAATCCAAGTATAGAATCCTTGGGGCTGTGCTGTTAGCATAGCTGTCCACCACTCAGTAATGTTCCTTTTTTTTTAAACTATATTTTATATATCATGTTGTGCAGCTGTCACCTTCCACCATGTGTGGTTTATTTATTTATTTATTTTATTTTTGTTGTTGTTTTAAGCCTTTGAGGTAAATGAAGCACCACTGGTAGAGTATTTGACTTGAAGACAAGTGTCTGTGCAGTAGGCATGACAAACACTTGGAAAATAAGGCAATGCATCCTGGGTAGAGGAGATAAAAGGAAAAAATAATTATCAATTGGAATAACATAAATAATGTGTCATTCGTATTTAGTGTACTTCTAAATGTTGATGTGAAAATCTCCTGTATTAGGAGTTACTTGCATTCAGTAACTTTAGAAATTCAAATATACGTATTTGTATATTTTAAAGAAGCATCTTGACAGAAATCCTGTAAAGTGAAGAGAGATTAATTCTCCTCCTCAGTGGACAGGCAAAAAAGATGTATATCTGAGGGAGTAAAGGAGAAAATTGATCGCGTGTTAATGATCATTTTGCAGAACGTGTACGACACATGGATATTGCAGTAGATGCTAAAAATATGTAAATAACTTTGATTTTGGATGAGCCAGGGTAGTAATTATTTCAGAAGTGAAAAGGAATATTTAAAAAGCCTTAAGAGAAGACGTTTTCTTGGCATGTGGCTAAAGACGCAGCAACCCACCCTCAATTTCCCTGAATGAATATGGTGGAAAGCCCTCAAAACTGCTCTGAATCTATCAGGCTCAGATTTCTTTGCATCAGTGCAGCCATTAGAAGGGAGAGAGAAGCTGTGCTTAAGCCAAAGGACATCTTTAGTGTTAACAATGGTAACAGCCCAGCTGTGAGTGAATCCATGTTGGAATAAATACATGCCATACATGGTTTTTACCATCAAGGTGAAACTCTGGGACAGTCTTTTAACAGGGAGAAGGGGAGACCCCTAGCAGTTATGAATGTGAAATACTTGCTTACTATACCAGGAAACTGTGTCAGGAACAGGTAGCATCACCTGGTCCACATTCTTACTCCTCCTGAGCAAAGTGCTGTCCCATAACCTCTACAAGTTGCATTTTCTCCAGGTTGTGGAGAGTCTCAATCTCTCCGGACCCTGCTTCTTTGTCCTCTCAGGAGAGGGAAAATGGTTCTGCAGAGGTTGGTTAGTAAGTAAATAGCTCTGTTAATTTCTTAGATATTGTAAGATCGTTTGCACTGTCAAGCTACAGGAAATGGTGCTTGGCAATACCCAGCTAAATGCTGTTGCCGGCAAGATGAAACCAAAACGCCATGATGAGTGTCCTGCCGTGAAAGAGAGTAACGATGTGTGCAGAACACACTTCTGTTGGGCACGCTGAAAGTTTTTGCATTTTGAAATGCAGCTTCTCCAGTGTGCTAGCTGAGCAATCCCTAGCTATGGGTGGGAGAGGGGAGATGTGAGAGGCAGGGGAAGTATGACGGAGCCTGTGCTGGGTGTTTGTGAGGTGGTTCTCTCTAGAAAAGCCAGAGAGCTTCTGTGAGCTGCTGGCTGGGGTAGTGCCTTCGATGCCGGGGGAGGGGGGCACAGAGGGTGCAGTCCTTGTGGCTTCGCTCAGGTGTTGGTTTTTGGTATGTTGTGTGGTGGAGAGAAAGGTGGAGCATTGATCTAGCTTGTGATTTATCTCAAGTACTCAAAACCCTGAAAAACTGGATTGTTTCGGCACTGAATCTTTGATGTGCTTTAGAAATGCTGAAGAAAGGCATTGAGTAAAACACTAGACCACAAAACATAAAAATAAACTAGGGCTATTTCTGTGGCTTAGCTTTAACCAGCTTGTGTTTAGCTGTTTTACATTATTGTAATGCACAAAAACAAAGGAAGATGTCTTGTTTTTTTCAAATACTGTTGCTAAAAGTAGAAATTCTTTCACAGTGTTTAAAGGAGCTTACTAAATCAGGACACAGAGGTTGTGTTAATTCTTTCAGAGCTCCTTTTGCATGTGGTGTTAAGCTTTGTATTTTAGAAAAAATCACGCTCAGCAATGAAATTGGAATTTGAAGTAAACTCCAAAGAACCAGATTGTTACCTGGAATGAAGAAGCGTACAGTGCAGGCATGAAAATACATATAAGATGGAGCTTTAAGACAAAAATCATCTTATTAATTCAAAAGTACTGGTGTCCTTTTTAGGTGTTTTCTGTCTCTCGTTACCCTTGGTCACTTTTACCTGTAAGAAGTGATTATAAAATACCACTATTTTGTTAGATAGCATCTGATTTTCATGTACAGGTGTATAAACACCTGTGCAGTGGTTGAAACACAAGACTGGGAGGATCTCACCCTCTTCTCCTCTGGGGAAGCATTGCTTTTGAGAAGTTGGTGGGTCTGTGCTTTCTAACCTGAGATTTAACTAGTACAATTCAGTCAGTGATGTGCTATCAGAGTAATCGGCAAGTGATTCCCAAAGGGGAGGAGAGCTGTGGGAGTCAGCAGGAACTCATGTAGAGCACTGGATGCCTTCTGGCAACTGAGCCCAAGGTAAATGCAGTGGTGCTAACTGCAGGTTGAGGGAGAGTCAGTCTTATTGCAGAACACTGACCTGCCTGGCTAAGGAAGAGGTTTGCAGAGCTGAATCTGAACCCTCTCATTTAATTTTGAGTTGGGGAACAGTGCCAAGAGCTGCGTGGTTTTTTGTTTTGTTTTGTTTTTCCCTTAATGTGCCATGGCACTCTGTCTTGTGTAATACATTCTGGCTTGTAATTTACATTAAAAATTGCTGTCCATAGACTCCAAAGTCAGCTGGATCAATTCTGTTGGGTAACTTGACTAATGATACATACAGCTAATTTATTCTTCCATCCCCACTAATGCAGAATGGTCTGTGTTTTATTAGCTTCATTTCAAAGCAGCAATGAGAAAAAAGTACATAAGATTTTTTCTACTTTTTTTTCCCCAAGTAAGCTTGGATATTGTATCTAGTGTTTTATTGTGGCTCTGAGTATTAAACATCTTTACATCTGGTTTGAAACACAGCACTAATCCTACAAAACTGGTATGACTTTTTTTTTTAACAAATAAAAGAAGGAACTGGGATGGTAAGCTGAATTATGAGCCCACATAGTTAGGTACTGCTATAAGAAGTGGGAGGGAATAACAGAACCAGTTAGTTGACTAACCACTTCCCTTCATTGTTGCTTTTAATATTAGAACAGCCTTGCTAGCTTTCTAAACCACCATGAGTTACAAAAATGAGACAATGTACGCTTTTGCTGGTAAGTTCCTTTCCTTTAAGATCTAAACTGAAACTAGAATTGGAATTGATCCTCAGTGATTTAAATCTGAATTAAGATGTATTGCTGTATGTTTTCCATAATCATAAAAAATATGGTACAGTGTGGTGTTGTTCATAGTAAACAAATCTAGGCAGTTACATTCCTGCCTTAACAGCAGATTTTCTTCATGCAGGGTCAGAAGGGTGTATCCCTTGATAAATTACAAACTTACTACTGAAGTAATAATAACAGTTGAAAAAAACAATGCAAGCCTGTAAGGTCAGAAAGGTGATTTAAATGACTTTTTTGAATGAGCTGTAAAATGAACTTCCATGTCTCTCTTGAGTACTATATGCTGTTCTGTGCTGTCCTTTTGTGAGCTGCAGTCATGTATGCTGGTTGCTATTACTACTTCGTTAGCTGGAGAATTCCTATTTCATGGCTTCTGTTGCAGGTCCTATTAGTAATAATTATCAAAGTTAAAAATCTTAATATCTACACCTGTGCTGTAGTCTAATATTTCTTTTTGGACTGTGCCTGTTAGGCGTATTTATATATATTTCATATATATAATACATTAAAATAAACAAATGCTGTTTGGTAGTCTTATTTCTAAATATATCACATCAGGTTATTTAATATTTAAGGCTGAAATAAATTTTGTTTATACTCTTGCCATGCTCACAGGATTGTCAATCGATGATACAGACTGTAGGAAGTAAAAGCCTGGTGTCTCAAGAGCACTACAGTTAAGGCTGTTTTTACTGGTCTGAATGGGAACTTGGTTGGATTCTCAGTACTGAGCAAAAAGCTGTAACTGGAGTTTCAGCTGTAACAGTTATTTCTTTTTGTCTTATCTGTAATGTATCTGTGAAGTGGCTAAATATACCCCAAAACTAGGGAAGGACATAATAGTTCATACTCTATTTTATAACATTGTTCATTTAGTGGGATGCACTAGCTTGTGTTGTCAGTATATTTATTTACTCAACAGATTTATGTGAAATGTATTGTCAGCTTTCTAATGATATACCTGTCCTCATAAATCAAAAAACAAACAAACAAAAAAACAAAACCCCACAAAAATAACCCCAACAACATAAACCAACCAACCAAACAACAACAAAAACTGGTGTTTTTTTTTTTTTAGGGAAAGCATCATTTTAAAAGGTGTCAGTATATTTTTAGGTTCTTCATTCAAAACCTGAACGAATAATTACTTTATTGCAAGCTCTCTGTTCCCATTAATGCTCTACAATTTCTGCAACAGTTACTTTCAAAATAGCTTCTATGTTTTCTGATCACATTTGGATATTTGCTCCGAAAGACAAAAAGATTAAGCCAAATATTTTGGGAATTTTGTGAGGTTTATAAATAAGTTTTTGAAATTACTACACCTCAATTTCTATTCTCTTGCTGTAGAGCAGTAGAAGTGATTCCCTCTGAATCTTGCACAGGAGGAAAGGATGGACCATTTCCTGAAGATTCAACTAGGAGCAACCTTGAGTTAGCCAGCCACACTTGACCTAGAATGTGGCTTTACTGTAATATAAAGGCTTTCACTTAATCTATTGTTAATATCAATGTTTTTGGAGAGCCATAAGCAAAACATCAGTAACTCTTGTAAGGAGAGAAAAAAAATCTAAACAGCATACAAGTTACGGGGTAGTAATGGCTGCAGCATGTGTCAATTTTTGAAGCCACCCATATTGGTCACCTGAGCAAAATGAGTACAGCTAGTAAACCATTTCTTCTTATTGAAGTGACAAACAAAATAAGCTCACTTTGCAGAGATCTTAACCTTAAATATTGCCCTCTTCCTTAACACTGAAGTTAATATTATTAATCCCCAGTTGCCCACAATGTAGGGTCCTCCTGCAATTCTTCAACTTTCCTTCATTCCCATCCTTAACAAATTTTTGGCACCTAAGAGTTTGCTGTGTTGCAGTGTTCGATGCCAGACCCTCAGCAAATCTGCACTGTCCTTTAGAGTTTTGGTGCACCTATGACAAGATACACAAAGCGAGGGACTTGGTCAGTGCTGCTTCCATTTGTCACCGTGCCAGAGTTATGGAGATGTGTGGTCATCCCAGCTTTCGTGAGAGCCAAAATCCAATGAAGCAAACAGCCTGATCCTCTCCCCGTTTACCTACACTCCCAAGTGACAGAGCTGAAGCAGGCTGGTTTCCTGCGTGTCGAGGGAAGTGCCTGTCGTCCCTTGATGTAAACCCTGCAGAAGGACCACTAATAAAATCTTTCCTCTCCCAGCTGCCATTTTTGGGAACCTAATATGTTTTGGACCGTGTCAGGCTTGGCAGAAATCATTCTGTGAATTCAGAAGTTATTGTGATGAGGGCTTAACGGATAAGTTTCATTTCCGTAGGAAACCAGGCTAAAAATAAGTTCCTAGCTCTTCTGTATGTAGAGGAAAATTTTATAATGTTAGTACCAAGTTTCTTGAGAAATGGGAAGCCAAAAGTAATTGTTTTTAAAAACAGAACATTTTAGCCAAATGGTGTGGAGGACCTGTTGCTTATTTTTTAAGGTACTGAGTTGTCAACATTTTTTCCTCTTCTCTCTGGCATTCAGACATGCTTACAGCTGTTCCTGAGGCTCTCTTTTTGGTCTTAGAAACAGACTTTGTGGCTTAGAAGTCTGAATACTTTTTGTCTGTGTTACCAGAGCCTAACCTCTGGGACCCTGAAGCTGTACTGTGTGTAAGACCAGTGTTGCTGATCCAGCACTTCATCTCAGAAATTTCCTAGAAAGCAATTCTTATATTATCCATCCCAATATTTGTGGTATTAATAGTCTTAACAAGTGTGCTTGTCTTAGTGTTCATATTAATTCTTTGAACTGCCACTGAAATGAATGAACTTCATTGGGCTCTGAATAGTTGAGGATGGTAAGGGGAGAAAATTCCTTCAAGCCAAGAAAGCCACTTTTTGAAATCTGTCTCCAGGTACAGCTTGGTGGTAAAGGATTTTCCTCCTCTAGTTCCTATTCTTTTGCAGTTAGTTTTTCAAACAATAAATGTAGTACAAAATAGGTTTGGACAATGCTCTCAGACGTATGGTTTGATTTTTGTGTGCTCCTGTGTGGAGCCAGCAGCTCCTTGTGGGTTTCTTCCAACTTGGGCTATTCAGTGGTTGTATGATGGCATGCTGTATGTTACCACTTCTCAGAGTGGGATGGCACCTGGGGTACTTTAAATAATGGTTCTAAAATCCAGTGGCATAATACTTCTGTAGGTGGGGAGGAATGGTGGTGGTGGAGTCTTTAACGCAGCTCAATTTGTGCAGTTCTTTCTGATAGCATATGAAAGAAATGAAGCTGTCCAGAATTTCACGGTTTATAGGATGAGGTATGTAGGAGACCCATCTGAACGTCTCTGTAGCAAATACACATTCCTTTGTTTCATGTGTCTGTAGTCTCACTCCCCATCACAGATATTTAGAAGGTCCATACTGTATTTGTGATCTTCCACAGTTACTGTGGAGAGCAGGTAGTGCTGGGGCCATGATTAGGATTTTATATCATTTCCATGGTGCGTTCCAATCTTTACTAGTGCTCCTGTGCTGATAAGAAAGGTAATTTCAATCATGTTTAGAGTAAAAGTGGGCTTTGATATTTCTAATTACGTTTTTTCTTTTTTTTAAATCCAAAAGGAAGATTGTAGTTATGAAGCCCAAATTAGTCAGATTTGGAGGGTCTGTAGCTTTTAGGAGGTAGCAGCATTTTAAAACTTCTCTGCTTCTCCAAGTTGCTTCCTCTAGAACTCAGATAATGTCAGTACAGGTCTGGCAGTACAAGTTTTAAGAGTTAATAGATAATTTTAAATAATACAGTTCACTGAATAGTATGATTGATCAGAGGATTTTGTTGATTCAGTTATCTACCAAGTGTTGGTGGAAGAAGTGAAACAGCAATAGCTGTAATTGTATCAACAAGTTATGTAGGAACAGAGTTAAAATCCTCAAGTAACCACTTGAGAATATTTTAATGGAGGCTGAAAAACATTTGTCCTATTTGAGCTTCTGTTTAGAATGATGTCTCTTGTGTCATAAATGTTGATAAGTCATTTTTATTCTTAATCATAACTTTTGTCAAATATCCTGGTAGGAGGCGTAATTGCAATCTGTTTGAAAGTAGAGGAAGCAGGAGAGTATACAACTCAGTGAGAAAGCGTAAAAAGCTCCATATTTACAGTTGGATTTGATATAGCAAATATGAAATAACAGATGCTGATAATTGCTATCACTGTGACCTCTCCTTAGTGCTGTTACTTTTTTAAAAATTATGCTTATTAATTTGATACTCTTAACCAAGGCTGTTACTAGAGCTCTCCTATTTCTCTTATGATTAATTTTGGCTTCATTAATGAAAACAATCCTGCTGCTGATGATTCTATAGCTTGTAATCCTGGTAATTGTAGATTTTCATTAACTTTTTAGAGTTTGTCAAGTCTGTCATGTAAGAAATTGTATTGCTGCAATTTAAGAGATTGTATGATTCACGAGGTTTCTTTTGTTTCTTACAGGATCTATTTGAAAACTCTACGCATTTTGTACTATCAAGGCAAAGATTGCAGGACTTACATTGTTTTAATACAGTAGCAAATAATAACTGAAGAGATAAATAGTACAGTTCGTTGAGTAACAGTGATCAGCATTATTTGTTTTATCTTTGGTATTATGATTCCACCTCCTTTTGTGGATGCCTTCATAGGGAGAAGGTGAAGAAAAGAAACAGATTATTTTAGGCAGGTGACCCCATCATTTAAGAAATGTTCTGAATTTTAAGATGTGAGGTCATAAGCATGTTTTAGAGATCGTGACTTTATTATTAGTTTATTTTTTAACTTACAGATTTCTGTTTGCCAATATTCTAGCAAGATTACTAACATGATAACTTGGAAGGATGAACTTTTATATGAAAATATGTAGCAAAGTGGGAGTAAAGTTATGCCAGTTGAATTTTTGACTGACAGATGAAGTTTTTTCTTGTATTTTTTCCCCCTCTGTTGTGTTCTACCAGAATGTGGAGAAGACTTGACTGTGAGAACCAGGTTTATCCTTTTCTGTACTCTGAATTCAACATGCAGTTGAACCTTGTTTAATAATAATTTGGCAAAAATTCTGAAGAATATGATTTTTTTTCTCAGGCATGTGTTTGAAAATGCCATGTGATATTTCCATAGTGAATATTTGTTGTTTATAACCAAACCATTTTCTCTCTAATGTCATGCACATCTTTCTTACATACCTAGTGTGGAGATGGAATTAGGAGAACTGCTTTATTTTCCATGAAGGCATGGCAAAACTTGGAGTATGTCAGCTGAGGACCGTTATGCCTTAAATTAATTGTTTGCTAATTAACTTAGGGTATTTGTCATGCTTGAACATATATTTGTAGACCAGAACAAATGTGTGGAAATATACTATTTCACAAAAGCATCTCTAGTGCTTTGAATTGATTCACAATAAGTTAATTACATGGGGGAGATACAGAATTGTTCTAGAACCTGACTCAGGCTTAGAAATGACATTTTCTGTTATTAATGCGTGGTTCTTAAACACATAACCGAAAGTCATGTATAGCCTGCAGGTTATGTATTTGAGGAAAATAAACCAAGCCTGTACTTGGACGGCAATGTTGTGTTGTGTGTGTAGGTAGGATCCACTCATTTTCTCTTGCTTCCAGTGCTCTTCACTGTGATAATCTGTTCCTTCTGCAAGACAGCATTCTAGACTCTGTCTTTGGTTTTATGGGATTATATGAGGATCTTGGTTATCTACTGTCCTATTTGCAAAGAATTACCATAACAGGGATGCAGACTATATGCATGTAAGTATAGTATTTTATTACATTTTCTGTGAGATGCAGTAAATTACCTCGACACGCTATTCCTTGTCCAAATTTTTTGTTATTTTTTTTAATGAGACAAAACCTCCAAACAATTAAAAACAAAGAAATATCTTTCATTTTTGTGAGTCAGAGTTTTCAGCAGTTTATATACAATGCATAACTAAGCTGCTTTCTTGGGTGGTAAAGCTGCAACTTTCCCTTGGGCCTTTCTAAATCTCACCTAGTTCAGGGAGCTACTTTGGCTCTATTTTCAAGTCTAAAGTACAGCACTATACTCTCCCCGAAAGTTATCTTCTTTCTAACCCATTTTTATGAAAATTAGTCATTTCAAATACTAAATCTGTTTCAGAATTGATTCAGCTGCTTCCTGTCATCATTCCCTCATCAGTTTTACTTTAGCAAAATTCATAATCCTGATTCCATAGCTGTAACGTCAGTAGGTCAGCACATCCTTCTCAGCCAGATGTGAGTTTGCTGTTTCCATGCTGCAGACAGCTGGAAGATCATCCTGCCTGCATCCCAAGCTTACAGTGAACTGTGCTGGTTCTATGTCCAAACTAGTACTTCTTAGCAGCTAGCGTTCAGTGCTGTCCTGATTGAAGTTAAACAGCTTTCAGTTAGCCCAGGAGGGAGGCAGAGCTTCATTGCATATTCCTGCAAAGATGTTAATAGTATTTCCATTTAAATCCATGGCCACTCTTCCCTTCTGTGCCTGTCCATGAACACATATACACCTTGACTCCATAGTTTGAAAGAAGGCATGAAGATGATAATGGATAATCTTCAATTAGGTTCTAGAATAATGACTAGAGGGCATACTCTAGTAAAGATACTTTTATTTTTTGAAGGATTTCGCAATTATGTGCAGTACAGAACTCTACATGTAGGACAGTATGTAACTGGTGTTTGCTTGGAACCTTGTGGTGGTTTTACCCTGCTGGGCAGGTGAACTCCACCACAACCACTCTCTCACTCCCCCTTCTCAAGGGGAAAGGGGGAGAAAATAAGATGGAAAGGGCTCAAGGGTTCAGATAAGGACAGGGAGATCACTCAACAATTATGGTCACGGGCAAAACAGACTCAGCATAGGGAGATTAATGTAATTTGTTACCTATCAGAGTGGACTAGAACAGTGAGAAACTAAAACCACTTTCTCCCCTTCTCCGTCCTCCCTCCGAGCGGTGCAGGGGAACAGGGAATGGGGGCTGCGGTCAGTCCCTAACACTTCATCTCTGCTGCTCCTTCACAGTCACTCTCTGCCCCTGCTCCATGTGGGGTCCCTCCCACGGGATGCCGTCCTTCCCGAACTGAGCCTGTGGGGGCTGCCCACAGGCAGCAGCTCTTCAAGAACTGCTCCCACATGGCTCCATACCTCGGGGTCCATCCCCCAGGAGCAAACTGCTCCAGCACGGGTACCCCACGGGCAGCAGCTCCCCCCAGACCCCCTGCTCCTGCGTGGGCTCCTCTCCACGGGCTGCAGCTCCGGCCCGGGGCCTGCTCCTGCGGGGGCTCTCCATGGGCCGCAGCCTCCTCCAGGCCACATCCACCTGCTCCACCGGGGGCTCCTCCACGGGCTGCAGCGTGGAGATCTGCTCCGTGTGGGACCCATGGGCTGCAGGGGGACAGCCTGCTCCACCAGGGGCCTCTCCACAGGCCGCAGGGGAACTGCTGCTGCGTGCCTGGAGCACCTCCTGCCGCACTGACCTTGGGCTGCTTCTCACCCAGCTCCATCCCAGCTGCTCTTGCACAGCAGTTGTTTTTTTTTCCCCTTCCTTAACGCTGCTTTCCCAAAGGCCCACCCAATGTCACTCCCTGGCTCAGCTCTGGCCAGGGGCGAGTCCCTTTTGGAGCTGTCTGGAGCTGGCTCTGATCTGACATGGGGCAGCTGCTGGGCTCTGCTCACTGAGGCCACCCCTGCAGCCCCCCCTGCTACCAAGCCCTTGCCACGTAAAACCAATAAAAACCTGAAGTCAAAATGATCTTTTATGAAGTTTGGTAGGAAAGCCATTTATTTCAGTTGTGCTGGTACCATCACAGTCTTTCACTGGGGTGTCTCATTCTCAGTCAAAGCCATACAAAGATATAATGTGCCTATTGCAAATAAAAACAGGAAAAGAACTATCCTGGTTTCCTCATTTTCTTCTGAACAAAGAATGTATTCCTGAAGTCTAAATATGCCTTACCATTTGGAAGTGGGGATGTTTTGATGTCAGAAAAAAAATTGAATGTTAAACAAGTCTGTCTTTATGAAGTTAAACAACTATATATGCAAATAAAGTCATTCCTCTAATTAAAATTCAGTTGGATATTAAAAACAGAATTAAAATGACAGTGAAAGAACAGCCTCAGGTGTATGGCTGCGCATTCTAAAGTGCTACATTTAATGTTTATGCAGAAGGTTTTTTATATTTTAGAAAGTGATTAGCACCTTGGCTATACTGCTTTCAGGAGTTTTTTATTTTTTTTAACAGTGCATACGATTTCCAGATTTTCTTTCAACATGGGTGACCTACTTAGAAAAAAAGTTCTGATTAGGACCATGTAATATACTCCCTCAGTTTGGAAGTGTCTTTGGGTAATGTATTGTGGAGAAAAGTAATCTCATCTAGGAGCGTAAATGGACCCTATCACATCTTAAGATATAGATTTTTTTTTTTCCTTTCTATTCTCTGTGCCTAATTTAGTCCTCAGATGCAGCTCTCTGTTTAATGAATCCACATTCAACTGGCATGCTTTACCAATAGCTTAATTCTGTTTGCATACAAATTCTTTTCTTCCTCGGTTGATTAAAAAGAATCCCTCCCTTTGAAGTCAGATGGCACAAATAGAGCCTAACAAGTTGTTTGTTATGAAATTAAGCTTTTGATTATTTCTCATTTTTAGAGTTCTATAAAGAACTACATAGCAAGCAGGGCACAAACAGCTGTGTCCCCAAAAGGCAAAGGTGACTTCTAGTTAGGAAAAACCTGGAGGCAAGCAGAACGCAAATGAACACAGAGCACAATGCCCTACAGCTAGACTGCAGAGGGACCAGGATGGTTTGGAAAGGACTCCACAGTTCCCATTTTTTTATTTATCTGTTTTCCCATGATGAGCATTTGTTAATGGGATGGACAGAATGGGATAATATGCATTACCTGGGAATTGTTGAGAGAGTTCCTAATTACTTCTCTTTCAAAACAGCTAATAGCTGCAGATGGTTCTGGAAAAGACAGTCCTTCCCTAAGATACATTGAGGAGTAAGAGTTGGCACATTTAGGGCTGATGAGGAAGAACATCTTATAAAAGTCTTCTGCATTGCTTCACCTTGAACTTATAGGTGGGCATTGGTGGTAAAGACCTGTCCGTCATCACCGTAATTTGCCTAAGATGACGATGGATGACTCCCAGTTTGGGGGTAGATTATGTAAAGACTCATAAAGATTTATGTAATAAATTATTGAGTTTGCCTTTTGTAATTAAACGCGATCTTTTGGCTTTAGAGGTTCCCACCCCACTTTCTGAATTTCTTTTTTTTCTTGGGGAGGGAGGGAGGGAGGGAGGAATGTTTGGTGATCATTCCTAGATGCATTTTGCATTTTTTCCTCAAAGTTGCTTCTTTTACTACAGTGAACTGAGTCAAAACGCGTTTGGGGTGCATACTGTTAGTCCTTAGGAGAGCTGTCTAATCACACAGGATGACTGTAAGCCTGTGGAGAAGGATTTCTTTTTTTATTAGTTTCTTTTTCTCCCTCATTCATCTTCATGTATTATTATAGATAAGGAATGCAGTACTGGATTACAGTTATTTGTGCATTTAATATGTGACATTTGTTTGACAAATACTTGTCTGCACTGCATTTTATTTTGACTCTGAAATCACAGCACAGTGTTACAAATTCAATTATTCACACTGCAGTCCAAGTTCAGTGCTTTTGGTAATGACAACAAATGAGACACTCTTTTTCAAATAGAGTTCTTGTGCATGATTTCAATTCGTTTTAATTTTTACTGTATTTAAAAATGCCATTTTGGGCATAACTAGTTAGGTTTTTCTCCCCAGTCTAATTGCCTTTAATAGGAATTTATAGTTCATAAACTTGTCAGGGAGCAAAAAAAAAATATACGGTTGGAGAAGTAAATGGACAGAATGCCTAAGCATTGAAAATAATATTACATCATTTTTATGTTATGAAAATATTCTGAACAATTTGACTATTTCCTGGATTTAACCGAAATGGTTACTTTGTAAAATCATCTTCAGTAATAAATGTCTAAGTAACAGGCCTTAGCAGAGCAAAAAAATAGTTTCAGGCTGTAGGTAGAGATTTTTTCAATTGTGTATCCATGCATGTATTGAATTTTTTTAAAAAGAAAAAAATATTAAAATTCCATAATTACTTCTTATAATGCTATTTCAATATTCAGTCGCAATTTCATAATGCGAGTTACACGACTGAAGTAAAGTTGAAATATGGTAAGAACAATTTCAGTGCTGTCAAAACCACTTATTTTTAATTTACTCTGTAGTTGTGTAGTACAAGACTGTGATTGTGGTGGAAGCAGATAAAGACGTTGGAATTTATCTCTGAGTTCAGTGTATGTGAAGCCATTTTTGTTCTCTGTGGTTTTCCACAATGTATCTAGTCTTACTTTTTAAAATTGTTTTTCCTTTCTATTATTTATTTGAGTTCAGGTTTGTAAAAGAATGTGGAATTGATGCCCAATCACTGCAGTGAACTTAGTAAAATTATCAAAAATATATTATTCTGATAACACTATCCTTGATTCTTTTGTAAACTAATTTATTACTCAGATATTTCTTGGTAGGAAATGGAGAACTAAACTTTGTATGGCAGGTTTTTCAGGAACTTAGAACTTATTAAAAGTGAAATGAATGGAGTGGGAAAGTCTAAATGACCACCCATGGCAACTGATGTTGAAATCTGTCTGTGTGCTCTGCTATTTTTAAAAATACCTGTGGAATGTTTAGAATGTTTTACAGCTTTTGTCCTTTTTTTTTTTTTTTGGTAAGTATGGTTAAGAGTAGAGAAAGGAAAAGGTTGGATAGATAGTGATAAAATAAAAGACATTGTTTGCAGAACTGTGTACGTTTTATATACATACTTGTGTAATGATAGCAGTGTTCCTCTAGTTTTCTGTTTTCTTTGTTTAGTCACGTATCAAGTTATTATTCCTCTCTCAACACAGATGCCAAGTAGGTGGCTAGCTGTAATGTTTTTTTATAAGGGCACTGATCTGCTTATGTTCCTTCATTGGAAAATGAGGTTTGTTTGCAAGTGTATGCCTCTTAAGTGTATGCTTCAAGTACTTTGTATGCATATCTTGTCGTATTTGTTTTTCAGATCACCATAATAGCATAGTAGTATAAACATATAATGCAGAGGGCAATACTACTTCTGGAGCCGGAATGCAATTTATTCATTGTATATGCAAACTTTGATCACATTCATTCTTTGGTCTGGCTTACTGGCTACACCTGTAGCATACAGCAAAAATAAATGTTCCTATATCAAGTGGCTGTATTTTGTTTGCTGTGTTGACATTTCAGGTGCCTACAAAGTAGTGATACTGGTAAGTAACCAGATAGTATAAATTATGAAGTGTCTGTGGCTGATGATGGCTTTTCAAGTCATGGGCTTGCATGGTGAAAAGAAACAAAAATGGAATTGGAGTGTCCCAAAGTAGGTGTTGCACAGACTCCCACAACAATCAGATCTCTTGAACGGAGCACTCAGTTGCTGGTCTGGATGGTGGGTCCTTGGAATGGTGTCTTCAGCTGGATTGGTGACTCTCCCCAGACCATGGGTTGACTGAATACTTGTAGCTCAGCTGACTCATGGTCCTATGTAACACATGCATGATCCATTGCTGTGGAGTTTCTTAAGTTGTGGACAAATAATCTCCTAAATAATCTTAACTACAAAGGCTGTTGTGTGTGGCTGTTTCTACCTCCGCAGAAACAGTTTGTTATTTTCAAGTGTCTTATCTACATACAATTCAGTTAATTCTGCTGCAGAAACTGCCTGAATGTCTCTCTGGAATGGGCAGAGACTCTGCTCAAGATGTTAATCTACACTTGAAGCAGATGAGTTTGTCAAGGCACAGCAGGACCTACCCAGGGGAATCATTAGAACCATCCCAAATTCCCACATGGCAAGTTCCTTTAGCAATTAGTCAAATACTTAAGTATTTGCAACTCAAGTTGCAAATAAGTACTTTATCTCATCTCTGTAGATAAGTACCTGGGGAGTTCCTGGACCACCCTGGGAATTAGAGATAGTAGACATAGCAGATACGGTCCTGGGGAGAAAGAAGGGTCAAGAACCAGTTGCTTTTTCAAGGATCTCTTCTTCCAAGCTCAGGAACAATCAATCCTGATGTGCAGAAAAACTAACCAAATTCGGACATTCGGCACTCGGGCATGCAAGAAGTCAAGGCAGGGACAGATGGCTGAAGGAATACAGAGCTACTGGGTTAGGAGAGCCAGAACTCATGTGGAACCGGATCTGTCAAGAGACAGTAGAATAAGAGCAACAAGAGGGAGAAGGGCTTCTGCAGGTGTATCAGCAGCAAAAGGCAAAACAAGGAAAATGTGTGCTCACTACTGAATGACACGGGGGATCCTGGTGGCAGGGAACACGGAAAAGGCCAAGATAATCCATGCCTTCTGCCCCTCTGTATTTACTGATAAGACTGACCTTCAGGAATCCCAGGTCCCAATCTGGGACCAGTGGGAAAGTCTGGAGCACTGAAGACTGGCACCTGGTAGAGGAGGATCAGGGAACACTTAAACTGGACACACACAAGTCCATGGGAGCTGATGGGATGCCCCCATGAGTGGTGGGGGAGCTGACTGATGTCATTGCTAGGCCACTCTTGCTTATCTTTGAAAGGTGGTGGTATTTAGGAGAAGTTCCTGAGTACTGTAGGAAAGTAAATGTCATTCCTTCATGAAAGTCTAGGAGGAAAGCATGGAGAACTGTGGTCTGGTCAGTGTCACCTTGATCCCTAGGAAAGTGGTGGAGCCAGTAATCCTGGTGAACACTTCCAAACATATGATGGATGAGAAGGTAATTGGGAGTCATCAGCATGCATTTATGAAGGAGAAGTCATGCTTGACGAACCTGATATAGCCTTCTACAATGCAATGCTTAGAAAAATGGTTGAGGGTAAACCAGTGGACGTTGTTTCTCTTGACTTTAGCAAGGCTTTGAGCACTGTTTCCTATGACATTTATGCAGATAAATGGAAAAATACAGATAGATAAGTGGTCTGAAAACTGGCTAAGCTCACAGGCTGAAAGGGTTGTGTCCTGCTGCCCAAAGGTCCAGCTGTAGGCCAGTCAGTAGAGTGCCCCAGGGGTCAATAACTGTTGCTAGTACTGCTTAACAGCTTCACTAAGCACCTTGGCAGTGGGCCACCAGCAGTATCATGCAGGACTTTGCTTTTGTCTTTGTTGAACCTCAACCTGGGGAGGCATAACTGTGCACCAATACAAGTTGGGGGCCAACTGCAGCTTTGCAGAGAAGGGCCTGGGGCTCCTGGTGGACAGGACATCAAACAGGAGCCAGCAATGCTGCTTGCAGCAAGGAGGTGTAACAGCCTCTTAGGTTGCATTAGGCAGTTCTCTGTTTAGATATGTGGCTCTGTCTTCAGAAATTTCAGCATACAGATTTTTGAAAGACATTTAAATATCTACATAAACAGAATCTTTGAAAATATAGCTGAGATGCAAATGTCCTGGGCTGTATTTTGTTTTAGTCCCCCCATTTTTTTTTTAAATACATAGTTATAAGTAGCTTTTGCAAGAGCTTAAAAATCTGACTGCTCTCAGGAAAATTGCTTCAATCAGTTATACCTTCATCTTTATCATCTTTATCATCATCACCTTTATCTTCATCTCTCAACAATGATTCTTAGAAAGTAACGTGAAAGAATGAATGGGTTTAAAAGAAAAATGGTATTTGTGGTAAGCTGCAAAAATTGATTAGCTCTAGCTAATTATATCTTCCAAAACATGCTATAATATACATGTTATAGTTTAGTGGCAAAACTGGTATCATTTCTGGAAGTGTCTGTTATAGTGATGTATTGGGATGAGGCCACCCCCCAAAATGGGTTCAAAAGTCAAATCCTGCTTCTGTGGGCCTAATGCTGCGTACTGCAGATTCTGGCTTTTGCAGTTATTCCTTGAAAGTGGCAACATTTTGGGGCATGTGCTGGTGTCACTTTGGGGCTCCCAGAGTAACTGTTTCATGTGAATAACCTAAACCTTGTTTTGGCTTTCAAGCGCCCCATCCTCCAATAAATCTTTTTGAAAAGAAAATAAAAAGGCATAGATTTTAACAGTGCATGTGGAGATGTGGAGTCACACACCATTAGATGCCCTTCTGAAGTGGGGTAGTGCTTAAGTTATGTCATCCCAGGACCTTTTTTTATAGTGCTATTAAATAGAGAATTGCTTCTCACTAGTGTTTCTTAACGCTAAGCCTACTTTTGTTCGTAGATATTTCTTTACCTTTCAAGTGCTTTCAAAAGAGCTTGCTAGAAAGTCCTGAGTATGTAACCATCACAGGAGAATATGGGCAAAGTTATAAAATCTACGCTTAAAAAAAAAAAAAAAAAAAGAAGATTGTAAGGGATATCTCATATTGTATGAAATAGTTGGCAGCCCTCCATGTAAAGGTTCAATGGATGGCATTTACATCTACTCTGCCTCTCAGACACAAGGTAGACACTTTTGGAAAGCCAAGACTTTCTCAGGCTGAGGATTTCTTTGTCTTTTACAAAGCAAAAAGCAATTCTTCAAGGACTTTTTCAAGCTTCAGTTTAGTTCTGAGGTAAACTGAAATGAGGCATACAGCTGGAAAGTGTTTCAGAGAGGATCTGATAAAGGACTTTTGTGTAATCCTAAAATGCGAAACAACCTGAGGAGGTTAATATTGCTTGGAAAGGCTCTTGAGATGCTGTTATATTGCATGGATTACCTTCAAAGACTGCAGTGCTGTGCAGAACTGGAAAAGTGCCAATGTGACTTTGAACAGGTTTGGGCCACCCTTTTGTGGAGCTGTGGGTGCTGGAGCAGCAGGAGCAGGTGCTCCTGGAGGGAGGATGAGCAGGAGCTGGGGGGACCCAGCGGTCAGCAGGGCAGGGGTGTCACCAGCCAGAGCCCAAACCCACAGCGCTGCATGGGATGAGCAGCCAGACTCGGAGGCAGGGGCCAGGTCCAACCAGGAGAACAGATCATAAGGCATCCTGGTGGCCAGGCATGTCCCAGTTTTTGGGCTTTTGTTCTTTCTTGGTCTAGGGGATGGTGTTTCCCAGCTCAGAAATGACTTCTTACTTGGAGAAGCAATAGTCTAGGCTGAATGAAAAGTAATAAAGTAAGTCACAGAGGGCTGATGCCATTTCCAGCAAGTGAGAACCCCCTCACCCCTTGCAAGGAGAGCAGGGTGTTTGTGTTTATCACAGGTGCTCTGAGATACAGCGGTTTTGTCTGTGCCAAAGCTCAAAAAATGAATTTGCATTTCTGTAAATTTTATTCTATAAAATGTTTCAAGTAGTCTAAAGAGAGTCAGGTATATAAACCAACTCTGAAATCCCAAGAAAGCTGGTTGCCTGTGACAGTAGTGGTTTCCTGCACTAATACTCCAGAAAAAAATTATAGCAATGGGCAAATGTTGTGTAGAGAAGAGCTGAAATAAAATTTCTGTGGCTGCATGGTTTTGTTTCAGTTTCCATTTTGACCATTGCATGGATTCATTTCTTTCTCATAATTACACACATACCGTCTCCACGATGACAATACAATACAATACAATTGACAATACTGGTAGTTATAGGATTTTCTAGCACTTCAAATTTTGAAATTCTTTTTTCAGTTGCTTATGTGCTTGCTACACTTTACCTGTGTGGGATGAAATTTCCGTGCTAACTTTTTGCTGCAGATTCTCTTTGTATGTGTTTGAAGCCAAATGCTTTGGCTGTTGCCTACAGCAGAGCTAAAGTAGTTTCTACTGCTTATTTTGAAATATTTTGTCAAACTTGTAAAAGCCTTTGACTCTGATTTCAAGTCAGGCACCTTTGTGCAGCCTGGAAAAACCAAGCTGCAATTTCAGGAAAAGCCTCCGTCTCTTGCAAAGCATGCCAAGTGCCGATGCTTTTGAGGAAACACATTTGTTGAAGTCTAAAAGGCGTACTGAGTGTGAGAGGTGGCTTGGAAAACAGAACTGTGCTTCACATAAAGGTAGAGGAAGCAAGTACTTGTTGAGGGTCCAGGAGACAAGTAGACTCTGGGAAAAGCACCCACTAGGAACTGAAGCAATGCCAGACACATAGTGAGGGATGTTAGGTCTGAGAGTTGGGCTGGTATCCCTGCTGGCTGGGCGAGGAGATTGGGACAGGGAGCAGAATGGTGAAACTTGGGGGTAGGGATGAGGGGGACTTGCTGCAGATGGCCAGACTGAGACAAAACTGGGCTGAAAAGGAAGCTGGTGACTCCATTCAGCGCCTGCAGTGTAGAGGTTTCTCTCATGCTGTAGGGATGATGCAAAGACACAATGTGTTTCAGAGTGATCTGAATAATTTTGGTTTCAAAGGAGGCTGTAGGTAGTGTTCATAGCCTCTGTTTGGAACCTTAATCACTGAATAGGAAACAAGATTCGTAAAAGGTGTTTGCAATATGAGTAACGTTCATCCCTGATACAAGGATCTGAAGTAGCATGTGAACACTTGATGAATTTTTATTTATATACTTATTTATTTTTTACAGTAAGAAATATAAATACAACAGCCAAATTAAGATGTTGAAGATAAACCTAATCCAAAATTTTGTAATTTTGGAATGCTTAATCTTATAGCCTTAATATTCTTTAAGTGCTTTTTGTTTGTAAAATACGCATGTCAAAGGCTTGGTAGTGGAATTGTGAAACAGCGTTTCTGATGTTTGCTTTTTCCTGGTGATTTGCTGTTGAAAGTCTTCATGGAGAAGTGTTTTGTTTGTTTGGGTTTTATTTTTGCTAAGGAGGGGTAAAAGAGGAGAGAAGTCTGCATAGTGGTATATATATTTCACTGGAGCACCTGTTCTTCTGAGTTTCATTATGTAAGCTATATATGGTAAACTGTAGCTGTAGGAAAGTAATGGAAACTCAATTTTCACTGTCTATATATTTTACTACTTGTATTAGTCTTTTGCTTAAACACTTTTATCACGAATATAGCAAAATCCTTCAAACTCTTCTGAAAACATTTTGTGTCTTTGACAGCTTATTCTGAGTAGCTCAAGGAGTTGGGCTTTTTTAAGATAGTTTTTGATTTTAAGATAGTTTCTGTAATTAAATATTTTGACAAATTACTACCAGCTTTATTCTGCTGGCAATATTTTGACAGATGGGAGAAACTGTTTCAATCTCAGAAAAGTATTTCAAAGTAATAGAAAATTTTAAAGTCTTAAAGATAACATTATCTTCAAAAATATCACATTCAGACTTCTTTAATACTGGAATGAACTGGAGCTAGGACTTGATATGCTCATTGTGTTATAGGCATACTTCATTTATTCAGGATAATTTAAAAAGGGAGAATGAAAAATATTTTGAAAAAAAAAATAGATCTATGTGAACAACTTCAGGATTTATAAAATCCAGGATACTCATTGTTCTATGTAATGCCTTTGTATTTGCTTTTATGTTAATTGAGGTAGGTAGCAAAGTATTACCCTAGAAGTCCCATTCTCATGTGCATATTAGTTATAGATGGCACATTTTTTCTTTTTTTTTATTAAAGAGTCCTAACTGTAGGTGCATTCCTGATGTAATGTGCAGATAGGTGGATGCAGCATGGCTTTACAGAAAAATCTTGCTCTTCTCCAAGACTCTCCCTCCTCTACTTTCCTCACCCCAAAGTACTGAAAAAAAAAGTCTCTGAAAATACATTGGGAGTTTGAATTTTGGAGCTGGGCTCCAGAATTTTCTGTTCTAACAAATAGCATAGCACAGGTCAGTGATGCTGTTGTGAAGTCTGTGCACACTGTAGTGCCCACTCTTTTACAGCTGCCAAATATTTGATCCAGTAATGGTAACTGCTTGACAGTAATATATTGTTGTAATGCACCACCATTGAAAACCATGCTGAATTTGTGCATGAAATTTCTTTAAGGATGTCTAAAGCACCTTCCACAGACCATTTTTTGTTAGTTTTGTTTTCAGAATTATGATTGTATCTAAGGTCCCTTACAAAGGCTTTTGAGAAACTGGAAGGAGTAGCCTGCACAGAGATGAGAAATGTGTTCTGATTTTTCATGTTCATGACATGTTTTGTTGTGTGCAGATCAGTTATTTCATTGATGGAAAATATATTTAAAGCTTCAAAAGATGTACAGTTTACCTACAAAACACACCAGTTTACCCACAGAAAGAATGGAATCAAATTGATCTTAACTGCAACATATTCGTTTAATTGGAACTATCATAGGCAGAGATTTATTGATTTTATACGGACAGGTTGACCTTGCAAAAGGAACATGCAGTAGAATCAAAGCTTTTAATTTTTGAACCTTTCTTAATGAGATAGATTTTTGAATGTGAAGAAATACGGGTCTTTGAAACATTGTATTTCAAAGCCTAGATGATACGATAGGCAAGATGGATCTTGTCACTGGAAGGCTGACATGGAAATAAGATTGACTCCTCCTTGTGTCTCTGTACATGTGTGTATGCCCACATAATGTAGCAACAATATTTCTTCAAGTACAAGTGTCTTTCTGCAATTTTTCTTCCAAACACTAAGCAGTGCCTATGCTAGCCAGCGTTCTGCAAGGTAGTGAAACTCTTGCTCTGACAGTTTTTATGGCTTGATTGTCTGAATCAAATCAAATGATTTTAATAGACATTTCTATCTATGATTCTGCATTTCTTTAAAGGATGAATTGACTTCGAAAGGCAGTGTTAGTTCTAGTCTTGAAAAGTACAGAGAAAATTACGTTTAAGTGAATATTGAATGTGGAAACAAGTTCTTCTTAAAGATGAATTCTCACCTGAAAGCTGGGAAGAGTGAACTAAATATTCCTGCTTTTATCTTTTATGTAGTTGTGTCTGGTTTTATCCGTCAGAAGACAATTATTTATGCTAAGTGTATGTAAGCAGAAGCTTACTATCCTCTAACCTTCCTTCAGGTTTTCCCATCAGTGCCATAATTTGTGCCACAAGTCGACTCGTAGTTCTTTAGTATGAATGTGTGGGAAGAGGGCATGTACCATATGGGCTTCTCTGCATCTACACGTGGAGAAAAACAAACAAAAAAAAAAACTGAACAGTAAACAATGATGATAAATCTTTTAAAAATTTAAATGGCATAAGTGCAAGTGGCAGTATGTTTTTGGATAAATCTGAATGTACTTTTTTAATGAATACTATTTTCTTCCTGGAGTATAATGGTGTAAGCTTTGTGTGTTTTCTGAGTTATTAATTTGAGCAATATTCTCAGTATATGTATCAAAAGGACTCCTGATAAAGATAAAAATGCATCATCTTGAATTACAGAAGATTGTTCTTAGTCTGAGTTCAGTCTTCTGAGTTTTAAGCGTAATCAGAGATTGAAACAACTATATAAAAGGTACACAATGGGTATGCTTTAATTGTTAAGAAGCCTGCTTATTAGGTTCAAAATAACTGTGCTGTCTTTTTATTAGCTAATAATAGCTATCTTACAGTAGTTCCATAATTCTAAATATCATGCACTGGTATGTTTTATACTTACCTGTGATCTGTTACAGTCTGTTTGTTTTATGTTAACCCAATTGTCAACGCAACCATTCTTGATTTTATTCTTTTGAGTGCTTTGCGGATGAATTTATGATGCACTTTATCTAAGGTGCCCATTTGGGTAAAAGGAATTGATGTTCACCATCTGCAATTTTGAAATGGCTGGGGGTATTGTTACAGAGAGAACTCATTTTCTACTTTCATTCATTTACGTGCAACTGGGAACTCTTAAATTTAGTTTTGGTATCATCCCCTTTAGTAAGTAGGAGAACTGTATGACAGCAGTAGGCTTGGCAGCAGTGTCAGTGGACCCCAGCTGGGCTGTGAACACGTGCAGGAGATCTGCCTGCTTTCCTCCCAGAGGGGGAAGTAATATAGATCCCAGCGCTGGGCTCCGCACAGGCAGGTGCCCAGGTGCGATTGCCTGACCTCGGTTGTGTTTCCTACTGCTTGAACAGCCAGTTTCTGTGCTCCTTTTGACACACTTTTCCCCTTTTTCTTTTCTTTTTTTTTTTTTCATCTCTGAAGAAACTTTCATTCTATGGTGGCCTGTATTTCAATTTGCAAGTTTGTTCTTTGTGCTAGTTCCAATATTTTAGGAATATTCTCTTATCAGTTCGTCTTAACCACAAAATCTGTTCATGTATTAAGTGGTGCCAACATGAAGTTAGTTGTATAGCTATTAGTTACAGGGTTTCTGTTGGCTTATAACAGACGTAGCGTTGTGCCAACTGATCATATGGTTCAGGATGATATCGACAATTTATGATTTATAATTTAAGTAGTCCAGGAAGATGTAAGGCCTTCCTGCCTCCTAGCTCTGGGCAATTCGTACCTGTGCCACTTCAGTGACAGCCTTTTAACCGGGCTGCCTTTTCCTGGTTACTGGACAAACAGGACAACTCAGCTGAGCAAACCTAAACCAGGTTTTGGCCTTTAACTTGGAAGTTTTCTCTATTCATATGCAGTATTTTGAGGAGTCTTTGCTGGGCAGGGTTTCTTTCCCCAGATGCAAACCATACCTGAGGAAAATGGTGGCCCTGCCTTTTACTGTGAGTGAAATCAGTCAGAAATATGTGCCTTAAAACCTGAGGTCTGTATACGTGCTTCAAAGCCTAAAACATGTATGACAGTTGTTTTTAGAGAAAATAATGGAGAAAGGCAGGCAGGAGGCTAGAGTTAGTTCTTTAAGGATGAAAGGCATTCAGCAAACATCAGAAGAAATGGTTTGATAAAGGAAACTAAACCAAAAAGTGACCATGCATGGAGAAACTTGTCTTGAGGAATACCCAGACTGTATGATCTGGATATCTGAGTTTTAGTGCTGGGGGACAATAGTCTAGATCTGCTCCTCAATACTTTTTCATGCTGAGAATAATAATAACTTGGGCAAGAATTGTTTTCACCCTTGCTACTTGTCTTCTGGCTTTCAGCTATAGGAGGCAGTTCTAACTTCTTGCTGGAGTTGCAGATGGCCTGACCTGCTTGCACTTCCTGGAGGAGGCAGGGCCCTGTCCCGGTCAGGTCACTTCTCTGCTTCCTTGGCTGTCGGAGGAATCCTGCTGCTTTCTTTCATTCCAGTCGGAACCTGCTAAACTTTCCCTCAACAAAAAAGCTCTGCTCTAGGGATAATTCATCATGATTGTGCGGTGTAACATTGACAGGAGCCTAATGTCATGGAATCCTCAAGCCCTGGGAGACTTCTCTTAATAACAAGTGATGTCATTTTATCTTTTTTTTGTTTAATTCTCTCTGCTGAGGTCTTTGTCAGGCTTGGGCAGTGGTGTCTGGTTCTGTCTGGGCTTTGGAATGACTGGCAGCACGCCCCGAGGAGTTTGGAGAGAGACCTTTAAGTAGTGATTTAACTGGATAAAATGGAAGGTGAGAGTTTCGGTATGGACCAGCTCTTATGATCGAGCACTTTGCCCTTTGCCAGATGGAGCAGCACAGCTCTGTCCTGCTGGGCAGGGAGTCCCAGTCCTGCCACCCTTTTTCCACTTACTCTCTGCACTCTCTCTGTTCAGCACCCCATTCTACAACACTGGCAGAAAACTAATTGAGCCAAAGAATGGAATTATTTTTTTGTCAGTTAACCAGACTGTATTAGCTGGATGGATCTGGCGAGGACCAGAGCCAGCACAAGGCAAAAGGGCAGGCTATGCTGAAAAACCTCAGTAAACACCACTTTATGAATCCTTAAATGGGTTTATTTTTCTCGAGCAAAATGACTCAAGGGGTAGTTGTGTCATGTGAAGGAGGAAGCTCTTGGTGCAGTGGCTTAGAATCCAAAACTTGTAGCTGGTGCTGTTGTCAGATGTGTCCAAAAATTTGATATTCAGTTCCTATACAAGAATCTGAAAAGATGACGTTCAGACTCTATAGATTAATAAAGCTTCTGATTTTTTATTTTTATTTTTTTTGGCCTGATACTAAAGAATTTGTGCAGTGAAAGCTCTGTGACAAATTTAGGAAGAAATGCTACAGGGTGCATAAACTTTGAATTGCTTTAGCATTGCTCGAAGCAAAGCCCTCAGTGTGTGTGGCATTTTACTAGTGTCTGCAAGCTAGTTATCTTTTCTCAGGTGGCAGCTGTATTCAACCACATACTGAAAACAACGTCAAAAGAGGCACGAAGCCTGTGTCTATTTGTGGAACATGCTGTTGCAGACAGAACGGGCTTCCTGCTTGTGAAAGGTAGATGGTACAAGACTGCTGAATAAATACTTCTCTTTATCAGAGGGCCACATTGTTGCCTAGTTATCACTTCACAGGTTTTCGTGCTGCAAGGTGCTAAAATAAGCGTTGTAAAATGGCTGCTTCCACCTGGGAGCTGGCTGGCCTGGAAGCTTAAGTAGTGTTGGTGCAGAAGGTAGCAAAATGCACTCTCAGCTTTTTAAAGAGTAAATATTTCTTAATTTAATTTGAAAATGCACCGATTCTGATTCTGAATCAACGTGGATTAGAGTTACGAGAAGACTTTTCACTTACTGTGATGAACAGTGGAAGAACTGAAGTGAGACTATCAGCTTTCCAGAAGACATTCAGCCTGAGTTCGGGGTGCAGATCTAAGTGCGATATTGTAAGAGACTCTTGAGTTGTTCATGTTCTCAGATTACCACTTCCTCAAATGAAAACCTATTCAGGCATTTTAAGTAATGAACATCTTTGTAAGATCTGCTTCATATGCTGTACTCTTTCCTGAATGAAAAGACTGTCTTACACCAAAAAATAATAAAGAAGCCATACACATTAAACAGATTGCTTTTCATTTTAAGCAATTTTTCCCCCCCTCTTCCTCCCTGTTTGACCACATTCTGTGTCCTTAGACAGGATCAGGTACTTCTTAATTTAATGATGATTGAGACCTGCTCTGAAACTTTTCAGGAGCCAGCCAAGCCTAAACTAAGCCTGCCACCAGTTACTTAACCTGTCCTACTGTTCTCCAGCAACTCTTCTTCAGAAGCTTTTTTGTAACGTCTTCATTTGGAGTCATGAGAGGGTGTCTGAGGTAGGGTTGTCCGGGACACTTCTGGTTTAGATTGTTTTTCACCTATTCTGCATCCAACTTCAGAATGGATAAACTCTAGTTCCTTCTACAATAAAGTGGTGGAAATGGCATTTAGTTGTGAGAACGTACTAAACATGTAGAATCAGTAGTAGTTACCAATAGTAACAACTGAATGAAAGACAAATTCTGAGGAAATGGATTTTGTAAAAATGCTTATTTTTGGACTCTTCTATTCCCACAGTTTATTTTGCATCTACTTCTGATGCATGCATTGGATTATCCTATGCAGTAATTGGTTTTGTATTCATTGTATACATTTCTCCTTCCTTCCCCCACCCCAAATGTGGAGCTATCAGTATTTTGTCATATTAGGAAACTTCCAAAACTTCACATGACTTAAGCTGGATGGATCCTTGCGAATGCACGAGCTTGTGGTGAAATGTTCTCTCTCTCTGTCAATTAGCGATACTGCCATATGGTGACCGGCCAGCAAACGGGCCACGTTACAAGTGCTGGCAAAGACATAACACACGTACGTCAACAGACGTATGCGGGCCTAGCTGTGAGGCACAGGCCTCCTCCCCCTGTGCCTGGCACCCGTGTCCTCACAGGAAGGGGTCCCGTGCTGGGCAAAGAGAGGTTGTGGAAGGCTGGTTTTAAGGGATGAATAAAAATAAGCTTTGTTAAACTACCTCTTGTGATTTTAGAAGTATGAAGACAAGTAAAGGAATCTGTCTGCAAAACTCCTTGACCTAAGATTCAGCTCCCCTCCCACCCCGTTTTAGATTGAAAGTTTATTAGTAAAAAGAAAAATGCTGATGTATTTTTTTCAGTTTTGAATCTCCTTTTATGTAGGAATCATCAAAAAGTAGGGTATGTACGTAAACACTTCTGTTTCCAAGGGGTATTAGCCTAGTTTTTAAGGAGGAATTCAACATTCCCAGCTTGTAAGATTGTGTATGTGTGTTTGTGCACTTTCTCAGAGGCTACGATTTCTATTTTAAGTTTTGGTTTGAAAACAGTGTCTAACTTCTGGCTTTGTGGAGCGTGTTTAAGAATTGCAAGGCACCTACTTGGTTTTAATTACCAAAATGATCAACTTTCATTAAACAAAGAGATGCTTTCCTTGTAGCAAGAAAATTAAAAAACAAAACAGACAAAAACCAAACCCCGGACTAAGCATCTTAAAGAGCTGGCTCAGTGGTAATTCTTCAGCCACTTTTCTGCCTAATTATAGGCAGTTCATTATAGTTAAACAAGCATGCAGGTGGTGGTTGTTAGCTGTATTCCAGTTGTACCTAAGGGTTTCAGTCACAAGCCAGGATATTATTATGCATGGCGTTGAGTGAACACAGAAATGAAGCGAGCTTTGTAAGGACCTCGGCCACACAGGTTTGTAAGGGATGGAACTGCCGTGTTGTCAACTTTTCTGGCTACTAACATTTGCTACAGTGCAGTGTAAGGAATCTGAAGGTGGTATAAATGCACTGCTGCTCTTTGATAAAAGTATTTGATGTGTTTCTTGCACGTATTTGCTGTGTAAACAGTTGGTATATCTGCAGCTTTCCCTTTCATGCTAGACACATGGTCAAACACTGAAGTGAAAACAATCCATACTTTCCATTATGTATGTATGCTTCTCATTTATGTGTGGAAAAATAGCTGGAATGAACCAAAGTTTCTTGTTGTCCCTCTACACAAGTACGTTTCAGGGTGTGGGCTGGAATTATGCTAGAAGCAGCAGGGCTCAGCAGTGCTGGATTTTTCCTTAGAGAACAAGAGAAGGAAGACTCCTGCTCTATATGGGAGGCTTGCTCTGCACACCTCTGAAATAAAAAAAAAACAGTGAGAAATCCCAATGCTTTCTATCCCTTTTTATCACTACCTTCAAGCAAGAGCAGGGTTACTGTATTTGTTATTTCTTAATGAATATGGTATGAAAGTCTTGGAGCTACAGCACTCATTCTTCCATGGCCTAGAAGGTCTGGGAATAGTAACAGATGTTCGTGTGTGATGTACACCAGCCCAAATGAATATCCTCCAGCAAGTGAATAATTCAGTAGGTATTAGATGACATTCAAAGACAGTTTTGTACTCTTGGTCTTCTATTTGAAATTTGAGTCTCTAGTTATGAAGGTGGGATAACTAAGATGTAACAAACCAATTTGCTCTTGAGCTAACTTGCAGAACAAACACAAGAAAAACCTGTTTTGGGGATGTTAACAGTGGATACGCTGTGTAACACTCAAATATCTCAATGTCTAACTTGAATGTTACTCAAAACATGTATTGTTTTTGGTGCCATATTTAAGTGTCAGATAATCAGCAATTAACAATGACTTTTCAGATATACAGACGTTCACTTCTATACTGGTTTGTCCAGTGCTACTTTTTCAGAGGAAGAAGTATTTTGTTATTACATGAAAAAACTCCTCTGCGTATCAACTAGTAAGATATTCGGAGTAATAAAGGTGAAATAAATTTTTACCCATCCAGGTCCCAGCTTTACGTTGACTTGCTCTGTGTAGTAGAGACAGACAGACAGACATGGGAATATCTGGGACTAGAAACTGTTTCTCGTTTTAACTTCTTTGATGGTGGTGGCTTTTTCACTATTTACCTTCATATCCCAAATATTTGCAAAAATTATATATATATATATATATATATAAATGAAGATGCTATTATTAAATTTCAGCTTTTTTGTTGTTGTTGTTCTTACTCTACAAGGAATGTTGAAACAAAAGGATGTCTCTCTCTGAAGAAATACAGATTGTAGGTGTAAAAGAAATATTTCACATTGTTGAGGACACATGTATAGACCAGATAGAAAAAACGTGCCCTTGCTACTCACACAGTTGTCCTTATGGAAATCAGATTGCTTTCTGCATGTATTTGGTACACAGCTTCTATTATTAGAGCTATTTATGTAGTACGTGGATTTTAACAATGTTCTGTAAGAAATCTGTTCATGTAACAAAAGATAGTTTGGAATATTGTCTTTGAGTAAATTGCTTTTGCCCTGAAGGGAGATTTTTGCCAACTTCTAACCTCGAATTCAAGAGTCCTCTGAATGTCAGTACCAATAGCTGCTGTATTCTTTAACTTGCTTTATTCTTTGTTTTGAGTTTCAGCTACTATGTTAAGAAATGAGATAATAGTTAAAAAATCTGTTTTCTATGTCATATCTCACTAGATAGTTTTGTCAGCTTTTGCTGAAAATTGTGAAGTGCCTTGGGACTTGTAATGTGTCAGACTCCATTTGTGTTGTACTATATTAAAGAAGTGTTTAAAAAAAATCACATTTTTATTCCAGATCTGTTTTGAATGCTTTTTTAGCTGAAAGACAACTAGAATTTTCTTAAATGTATTTGGTTGATTTAGTAGTCATAATTCATAAGCACTCAGTGCTGTCAAAAGGCAGGCGTGTTCTCGGAAGAAAGAATACTACTGCATGCGTCGCTGCCTCTAATGGGTACTGTAGAAATAATGTGGTAGTCATGGGAGTCTTCATGGTAATAGAAAAAAGTATATTAGGAGTTTTAGGAGGGAGATAAGGAGTTGATAGGGTGATCTGTTAACTGGGAAAGTAGAATATTAGAATAGAAAATGAAATTCAGTTTAGGAAATGAAGACTGGAAAGATCATCTTGATGTGCTTTCTCTTTTTTATTATTTTTTTTTAGGATAGAAAGTTTTAGACAGGATTATATTTAATCTCTAATTTCCTTCAGCAGTATTTTCTGTATTTTTATCAGAGGGAACAATTTAACATATAAATGCCCTACAGTAAAATGTGATGAAGCTATGTCAAGTTTCCATGTTCATTTCTGCATTATGCAGAAACAAATTGCCACATAGCTTACAATTGTTCACTAACCTCAGAACGCTGTCAACCTGTACTTCCAACTTTCACCAAGAGATTATTTATCTTTTCTGAAAGTCAGGCTTTTTCATTCAGTTTAAATTAACTCAGCAAAATTAATCATCTTGAAGTTGTTACAGCTTTATGCTGGAAACCCGTTTAACTTTTTTTTTGCATTATTATTCTGTCAAATTACATCGCTTGTAGGATAAAGATTCTGTGTGCTCACATGGAATCAGAAACCAAAAAGCAGTTTCTGTAATTTACTAGTTCATCAATATTAGGATAATTTTACCTACTTGGAATTTTTCTTTTATTTATTTATTTTTTTTTTTTTTTGAAATGAGGATTAAGGCCTAGGCAAAAAAAATATAATAAACATTATTTAAAAGATCATAAAATATTGTGCATCATTTGGGTCCATAAGAAAAACATATTTATAAAGCTCTGGCACACTTTAAAACACAGAAAAAAAAAAGCAAGTTCATTAGTAAAAGGAAACATTTTCAAGCTTTGTTTTAAAGATATTTCTAATACTAGGAATACCGGTAGGAATAATAGAGTTTCACAAATTAGCATGAGCATTTTAAATGCTAAAAGGAGGGAAAAATAAATTGTACAATATGTTATATAGTATTAGTAATGCTCAGATGTTATGCTCTGTCTTCATGCATTTTAAAATTGGAGTCAGTGTACCAGATTGCTTCCAAAAATCCTCCAGAACTGTAATTCTCTTCCTGAGGCCATACTGGGAAACTGGACCTAAATATTAGTGTTGCCTTAATACCTAGCTAATTTCTTGCATTGTAGGGTTTTAATGGATCCTTGCGTCTGATGTCAGTGTAACTCTTGCACAAAAGCAAATTCAGGAGAGTCGCAGTTGCTCGGTTTTTGTCACTTTCTGTCTTGTTTATAAAAATGGTGCCCACGTGTACTGCCATACTTAGGGAGGTTATGCTTTGTTTGCATTTTAGTTTTTATTTATTTATTTTTTTCCCTAAGACTTCAGTTGAGTTCACTCTTGCAAAGTAGCCTGTATCATGTCTCCCTGAACTTTTTAATAATATTCAAAACTTCTAGACTTTGTCAGTTCAATTTTTTTTTAGCAGGATTTTGTTTTATAGATGCAATTTTACAAGTGGGTAGATAAAGGCATTCACTTGGCTGTGAGAAGACCTAAGTCCTCTGTTTTTGAAAGGCTCTAGGGAACCTTTCTGTTCTTGTTATCAAAGTAACATTGGCTAAGCAGTACATTCAGAAATCTGTAAATGTGCAGCCTAGCTTAACCTGCTGTGGTGTGCACTTACATCTGACTACCCAGAAAATGGCAACTCCTTTGTGCCATTCAGAACTGGAGAATTTTCCCTTGGATGTTTCATCTTAATCTTTCTGGCCTGAGGCGTTCCCATGTTTTGTTAGATTTCCAGGGAGGCAGGATGGAGAAAAATGAAGAAGGAAAAAAAATAAAAGCCAGTAAGACCTTTTCATTTGCCTCCTTGGCTTAAGCACAATGCTAGGAATACTGTTGGGTCTGTACCTGAGTTTGCATGTAAACCTTTAGGCTGAGGATGTTTTGTACTCCACGTGAGGCAGGAATATTTTGCTCTAATATCAAGAGTATTATACGGTTTATCTGTGAATACTCACTTTTTTTTCCTCTGTCTGTTTGCATGAGTTCATTTGATAATTTAAATAAAGCGTGTATGAGAATGTGAAAGCATAAAATTTAGCCTTCACTTGTCTGAATACCTGTTGTAACATTAGATTAACCGAGGAGACATATGGTTATGTTGTATGAAGCTACTAATGTTCTCATTACACAGAGAGGTATCTCTTGAGAGCCAGGTGGGTGTTATACAGTATTGTTTTGTCACTTCTGTTTGTTTGTTTCCAACAGAGCTTTTATTTGGCATGAAGAATTAAAATTCTGTCTTCAAAACAGAGAATCTCCATCGAGGTGGAAATCCTATCAAGTGGTTCACTTGTACAAACAAAAGGAAGAAAGAGTCCTTTGTGAGAAAAAACTTGTCAATAAAACTGAAATACACCAAAGCATGGAAGCAAACATTACAAAACGTGTGTAGTAGGAAATACAAAGGAAGAGAGTGGTGCAATACTGATTTAAAAGTTTAGCTTCAACTATGAATAGCCAGAAAATGTATTTAGTATCTAAAGCTTTTTCCTACTGTATTGTGCTGCCAAAGTACATACAATTACCTGTTCCTCAAAGAATCAGATAACTTCCATTAGCTGGTCTCAGTGGGGTGAGATGACGAATTTCTTTCTTTACAGTGCTTCATTTATTATGCTCAATACACTCAACTTTTGCTGTTAAATAACTTTGTACTATGTTTCTCACACCTTTAAGTTAAGTTTAAAACAACATCTTTACAAAGTTGTTGCTGGTGTGAAGGTGCTTTGCAAAGGATTTGGGAACTGCATTTAAAATCTCCAAGTTGGCAAATTTGCTTGCCAAATTTGAAGTAACGTGCTGTGTTGAAAAGTCACAGTTAATAACTCAGGGTTGACATCACACTAAGCAGTTCAAAACCATTGCAAGACAGAGGCTTGTCCATAGTATGCCATGTGGGTGTACCCTAAGACAGTTGTATCTTCATAAGATTTTGCTTCTATGTTCTAAATGTGTGAATTGAAATCATCTGATTTGCACGCATAGCTTATTTCTTTCAGCTTTCCCACTTCTTTTCCTTCAACACAATCAGTAATTAAAGCACATTTATTTTCTGTTTTGCTTTAGATGAAGAGCTAGTTCAAAGCCTATGAAAACAAGCACAATTTAACTTTGCATCCTCAAGGGCGAGGGACAGTAAGTATTTCATTTAGTCTAAGTGACAGAAAATTTCAGGGCCCTAAGCACAATGCCCTCTCCTGGTGCTTGGCTGCCTCGTCTCAGGGCCAGTTTTGATAATGCCATTGCCCAGTCTTGAGGAGTGTGAATGAATCTGGACGTGTTGTTAAGATGTGGGAGGAAGGTGAGGTTGGTTAGTTCTCAAGGAGCCTTTGTGTACCTTTCCTCTTTATTCAAGCCTATTCCTTTCAGTGGCAGCACTGCCCTGGGATCAGCCTAGACCAGTTTCTCAGATTGAAGAAGGCATTTGGAGATTGATCAAGAATTGGTCACTTAATCCAGGCCAACAAAAGGGGTTTGGTGTTTTAACAAGTGCGAGTCACTTGCTCTGTGTATTGGGTCTCAGTTTCCCTGGTGTTTGGTGTTCAAGAAACATTTTTAAAGACTGAGGCATATGCAGATAATTCTGAAAGAAGGTAGCAGATAATAATAGATAAGCAGAATCTACAGGTACTTTCTTTTCTAGGCATTATTGGGCAATGAGTTCAGAAAGCATTCCTGTGACACAGATTATTTTATATTTTATATTTTATATTTTATATTTATTTTATATTTTATATTTTATATTTTATATTCTCATTGACAGGTGATGTTTGCATCAACAGCTCTGAAAAACAGTAAGTTTTTAGGATGGACAAAACCCTACAAAATAGCTCAATTATTTAAAAATATCATGGTGATGTCTTCTCCCAGTATATTCAGTTTGACACTGAAAGCTAACACAATATTGATTGTCAATTTCAATTGTTAAGTATCCCAAACACAAAGGCAGAATTTTGCATGCATTACCACCCTAAAAATAAACAAAACAACAGGTTCTGAAGATATAAGAAATGCTCTAGGAATCTCCGGCTTCTATTTTTTTGTTTCACATTCCTGCAGGTTAATATAGCCAAACTGATTTTCCCCCTGACATTCTGTGAAATGAATTACCTCTGAGGCATTGCTTTGTGATACATGCCATATTTTAGCTCAGGGTAGGTTTTTACATGCAAACCATAACTCTCAGAAGCAGACTCTGCTGACACCAGTTTAAGTACAGTTGCACTGGCAGTAATATATCTGGGAATATGGGAAGAAGCCACTAAACAATAAAATTATGTAAATTAGACTATAGGAAGATTATTCATAAGCAAATGCCTAGATATAAGCTTAGCATCTCCTATGTGGCTCATGGATTTTGCTAAAGTGTGACAAACAATCCTGGCAGAAATCGCAAGAGAAATTAAGATCAAAGCCTAAACATAAACTAGAAGAAATGAAATATTTTCTTCTGATCAATTAACGATGTGCTTTGCTGCCAGCCTGTCGTCATAAACCAAATAGGAAATCAGATTAGGCTGCTTTTATAATCAGGAATAGAAATGGCACTTATGACTAAAAAGGAAAACCTCATTGCATTTATCTCTGTATTGTTTTTTAATTGTTTTTCATCATTGTTATTTCCCATCATTCATATTCAGATTAGTTACCTAATTTTAGACAGGCATCCGAGTGTGTAATAAATGCATGAATTCCATTTGGTTTAAATATCCCCGTCTAATTATCCCGTGCTTTTGTTATCATCTCAGATGTTAACAGCATAACGACAAAAAGAATTTTTAGTAATTAAATTGGTAGTAGAATTATTCTAGAGGACGTTGAGACACCACACACATTTAATTGTAACTATAAATAGTCCGTAAAGGCTCTTAGGAGGAACAAGACTAAAAAGTAAGAGAGTAACATTCTAATCATTCATGCCCTGTGTGTGTAGTTGGAACTAATTCTTGTCCCCAGCATTGTTTGCCATTTTATAGGGTGTTGAGCTTTTCCTCTTCTGCGTTTCATCAGCTTCTCTTAGTTTCTGAAGAATAATACAGCACTGCTGAAAGCCACAGCAGAGGACAGAAGGCACTCTTCTGGTTCCTCGGGTAAACCAAAGCGGCAGTGGTGGAAGATGCTAGTAGTAAATGGCAGTTGCTTTTACAATATTGCTTTCTCCCTTTTCAGCAGGTATTTCATAGAAAAATTTAGGCAGCCATGTCGTTGAAAGGGCAGCGGTGGTATCCTTTCATATGGGGCAGTGAGGTCAGTGGGGGATTTTGTGTGGGGTCGCACCCAGTTCTGTTGTTGGGTTGATTTCCACAGGAACACCTCAGGGTGAAGAGCAGACAGACAGCAAAGCACCTTCCTGTGTTCAGAATGAATACAGTGAGTTGTGTTGTGTTTTTAAAGTAGGAACATAAAGAAGGGAAGAAAGTTTCTGTCTTCAGGCCAATGTAATTGCAAAATTACCACCCTAAAAAAGATTTTGCAATTTTTTTGCTCTGTTGCCCCTTCTGTGCTCTGACCTCGGCCGTCACACGTCCTGTGTCGCCGTGAGGACTCGCAGCTGGCATGTGGAGGTTACTGTGTGGGCTTTGTGCCGGGCTGCAGGGTGGTGTAAATCACCTGAAACCTGGCTGTGGTGTGAGCCTCAGAGGCCATTCTGCTGATGTGCTTCGCTGAAGCAGGCAGGCAGAGCAAAGGCTGCGTCTGGCAGAGGCTTGGCTGAGGGGCATGTTGTGTGCGTGCATTCAGGTCAGCCTCGTAGTTTGATTTTTAGGATAGGAAGGAATTTTCCTCTGAGTCATATTGGCAGGAGCGAATGTGGTTCGTTTTCCTTCCTTTACAGCATAGAGCATTGTTCATTCACAAGGACCATCGGGCATGTTTCACGTAATAAATTTTCTACAGGGATACTGGCAGCATCTCTGCTGCTTCTTTTTTCTTCCTCTCTCTCTTTCTCTCTCTCTCTCTCCCCCCTCGTTTTTTTTGTTTTTTGTTTTTTTTCTGTCTTCTGTACTACACTGCTGCTTTTGAGGCTCGCGATCTGTTGCGTGTAGTCTGACATTCATTGCAAATACTTTCCTGGCTTGCGATGCTCTGGCAGATTGGTAGGGAGTTTTGGTGTGCACCTACTGGAATTAAACCGATGTTAAGTTGATCTTTTTAATTGAGGAGGAGTGGACAAAGTGACCCAGGCAGTGCCTGTCCATCTTAGGTGCCTCTTAGCTTCACGCTGTTTCTGACTCTATGGTGGTTTTGTGGTTTGCCCTCAGAGGTGACTAATTTTTCCATGCCCCGTAATGAGAGCAGTATTTATCACTGTATTTTGCATTCGAGTCTGCTTACCACACACAAGTGAGCTGTTACACCATTAACTCCCTTTTTTTGAGTCAGTCCATGAATTTACCTGTGTCTTCTGAAATGCACGTGTCAAGTAAAATCAGAGAGAGGATGCTACATTAAATATCAGAGATTGAAGGCTTTTGATTTTTAAGATTTTGTTCAAAAAAGGAAGGCAAGGCCTACATTTTTGTGCCCCCCTCTTTTTTTCCCCCAATTTAGAAAATCTGGTCTGTATTGTAGGAGTTACTTGTCGACATGTAGGAAATGTACTGTTGTAAATCCTAAAAACACAACAGCTGTTGTAGTGAGCATAATGTTCGCTGTGTTTATTAAAACTTTTCAAGTCTTGTATTTCCTAATTGTTCATCACTAAAGATGTGGGCATCTGATATAGGGGTCATTTCCATGCCTGTATTAAATATTCAAATGCTGTTTGATCATGCTTGTCAGCGGGCTTTGAAATCTAATTAGGCAATTATAGCTTAAATTCCACAGCTCAAAATAAACAGAGCTCCATCTTTCCTGTGATCTATTTTCTAACAATGAAACCTGCTGAGTACAGACTAATTACAACATGCAGTGCACTTGTTTCGTTCATCAAGAATAAAAGTGATGCTTCCTCATAAAAGTGAAACACACAATTATGCTCAGAGAAATGTTACGGGCCAGGTTTTGAAAAAAATGGCATGCAGCACCCGAATGGACTGTATATATGTGGTGTATATGGAAGCCAAGTATTTTGTGCGGACTGCCATTTACACTTGCAGATGGGTCATTGTTTTCCATGAAGAATGCACTTATGAGTTTAAAAGGGTATTTGGCTAGTTCAGAGCAAGACTTTTGAAAATCTTCACTTAATTATCTAGCTGCTTTGAATGAAACAGTCCAGCTTTCAGAAATGCAAGTTAGTCAATTGTCGTGTCTTGACCTGAAAGTACTTAGAAGCTTTTGTCCCGACCACACTTTTTTTTTTTTTTTTTTAAGTTTCCAAAGGCCCCCTGCATAGACACCAGTGTTTTGGCAAACTGAAAAGTCTTTTAGGGAATATTAGCAAAAGGTACTTGTGTGTATGGATCGCATATATACAAGCACTGTTGAACCTTTGCTTATTGACAGCACATCAAAGTGAGCCTCACTTGTAGTGAGGTTAAAAATTCCTGCTTGCATTTTGTACATACGTAGAGATGTGTAGGTGAAAAGACATGTGCCAAACACTGCACTGCAGGGGTGGATCTGCCTGTACCATGGCCCACTTGGACATGGGGCTCTGCAATGGAGACGTACTGGTGGAGGGCTACAGCCTAAGCCCAGTCTGGGTGCCAGCTGCAGTTCTGTGGGGCAGTGTGAAGCTGGGCTGCCTGCTGAAAGCAGTCCCCTTGGATGCTTCCAAGCTGTTTAACAGAGTAGCCATTGCAATGAAGTGGTTTTTCAAATAGAAAAGTCCCCTTGGTCTTTTGAATCAAATGTAATTTCAAGGTGCACAGCATTAACATAAAAGTGGAACTTGAGGAATATAATATATATATTTTGAGTCTTGAACTGTGGCCCTGAAAAAAACTTACACATCTTCAGATTTTGTCCAGATGACACTGTGCAAATTTTGAAGATGAGCTATTAACACAGCCAACATTTCAAGTGTCCTTTTTTCACACTTCTGCAAGGTATTTATAAAATTGTTTTTCACTCGTTCCTTTGCTGGTGGGTTCTACTGGAAATGACCAGACCCACCTCAGGGCCATGTTTTTCTGCTTTCTAACTGTGCTTAAGTCTTCCTCTTTTTGTGACAGTTCTTTCCAGATTTAGCTGAATGCATTACTTCGTTGTAAAGGCGTATTTATTTAAAAAAAAAAAAAAAAAAGGTACACAGAAGAATAGGTATTATCTAATTCAGTATTTCGGTGTACTGTGAAGCTACCCCAGTCTGAGTAACTGCCTTATCTGAGAGCAAGTGGTTTACGTGAGAGAAAGTGCTTTGTTATATTGGTTCTTTAGATTGTTTATTGCATTGGTTATGATTTGTTATATTGGTTCCTCCCAAAGGTGTTCTATGAATTTTAGTTACATAAAAGTGGCTTAGCCTTTCTTATCCTGCCTAAGAGCTCTGACCACGAGAACAGACTATTTCTTTTGACTGTAAGAGTTTCTGAGGGCAAACTAATCATTTCTACACCCATCGTGTTGTTTGCCCATCTTTCTCTTTCCCAAACATATTTTCTTTCATTTTTGTTTTCAATGGCATGTCAAGGTCCCATTGAACTTGCTGGGATATCAAAGAAGCTCTGCCTCTTGATTCTTGTTTGGAGTATGTAGGTACGTAAGTTAAGTTTGATCTGAGAAATTAGCACTTTATCCCAACTCTCCAATGACTGACTGTGAATAAAATACTACATAATGTTGTTCATATGTACTGGGTTTATGTGGCAAAGGCTTGATAGCAGAGGGACTGAAGGGGCGGTCTCTGTGAGCAGAGCCCGGCAGCTGCCCCATGTCAGGTCGGGGCCAGCTCCAGCCTGCTCACAAAAGGGACCTGCCACTGGCCAGAGCTGAGCCAGGGAGTGACATTGGGTGGGCCTCTGGGAGAGCAGAGTTAAGGAAGGGAAAAAAAAAAAAAACAAAAAAAAATACTGCTGTGCTACAGGACCTGACACAGAGGAATGAGAACCAGCCCTGCAAACCCGCAGCTCAGTGCAGCAGGAGGCCAGGAGGTGCTCCAGGCACACAGCAGCAGTTTCCCTGCAGCCTGTGGAGAGGCCCCTGGTGGAGCAGGCTGTCCCCCTGCAGCCCATGGGTCCCACACGGAGCAGATCTCCACGCTGCAGCCCCCCCGTGGAGGAGCCCCCGGTGGAGCAGGTGGATGTGGCCTGGAGGAGGCTGCGGCCCATGGAGAGCCCCCGCAGGAGCAGGCCCCGGGCCGGAGCTGCAGCCCGTGGAGAGGAGCCCACGCAGGAGCAGGGGGTCTGGGGGGAGCTGCTGCCCGTGGGGTACCCGTGCTGGAGCAGTTTGCTCCTGGGGGATGGACCCCGTGGTACGGAGCCATGCAGGAGCAGTTCTTGAGGAGCTGCTGCCTGTGGGCAGCCCCCGCAGGCTCAGTTCGGGAAGGACGGCATCCCGTGGGAGGGACCCCACATGGAGCAGGGGCAGAGAGTGACCGTGAGGGAGCGGTGGAGATGAAGTGTTGGAGACTGACTGCAAGCCCCATGCCCTGTTCCTCTGTGCCACTTGGGGGGAGAGGGAGAAGAGGGTGGAGGGTGGATGGGGGGAAGGTGTTTTTAGTTTGCTTTTAGTTTCTCACTGTTCTAGTCCAGTATTGATAGGCAATAAATTATAATTATCTCCCTATGCTAAGTCTATTTTGTCCATGACAATAATTGTTGAGTGCTCTCCCTGTCCTTATTTCAACCCTTGAGCCCTTTGCCATTGTATTTTCTCCCCTTTTCCCTTTGAGGAAGGGGAGGGAGAGAGCGGCTGTGGTGGAGTTCAGCTGCCCAGCAGGGTAAAACCACCACAAAATAGATGTGTAGAGGACTGATTGGGAAATGATTCTTCTCCAGCCTTCAGCAAAATCATCAAATAAGAGAGAGAAACCTACAGATGGTACTTTAAGTTGTACTGATATGACACTGAAAAAATCTGAAGCACTGAGATTATTTTCTAGGCTCATCATTATCACCTAAAATCTGCAAAATTGCAAAAAAAGATTTTCCTTTTTTTCCTATATAACAGTATCTACACAGATGGTCTAAAGGCGAGACTTAGCAAATGTCCATCGCAGAAGGACTTTTTTGATTTTAAATGTTTAAAAACAGTTTTCTCATTAGTCCTTCTTATAGCATGAGTTTAGCATGCATACGTTATCTCACTTATTCTGATAGACTTACTCAAGTATTTTGGTGATGGCATTTCTTAAGCTTCTTAAGAGTGAGCGAGGTGATGTTTACTAACTAGGATCCCTCCTGCTAAGCTTTAAGCCCACAGTGATCCATAATCAAAGATACGGTTTCTTTTTGATATGGTAAACTAAACAACTGTTTTATTTCCTCCCCTCCTGAGAAAATTAACAGACACTTTTCTCTTTCTAAGGAGCTTTTCATATCCTGTTGAAATCTAGGTTCCCTTGAAAGTGACTACTGTGGATATCAGGTCTTAGAGTATCCTATCTTGCTTTGTTTAAAAAGCCTTAGTGGATGAAAAAGAAAAAGAAGAAAGAAAAAAAGTCTGAATTTTCGTGAAGACTCTTTTAGCAACTTTTAAATCCCTTTGCAAGTTAAGTCCTAAAGTGGCAGTAATAAATTAGGAAAATGCCTGTTAATGAAACTGTATGTATCAGCATATTTACATCTGAAAAATGTTTCCTGCATTATAATGTTGAAAGGAAGATGAGTTCCCTAGTTTTTCTTAAGATCAGCTCCCAGAAACCCAATGCTACCAATACCAAGGTATTATCTGTGCATTATCCACTGTTTTCCTCTCCTTGGCTTGTAGGACAGAGGGTTAGTGTCAGGCCTTGTGTTGTTTCCAACATTTCGCGCTGAAGCCTCCAGAGTACCCATGGTGGGTTTGCCTGCGGGGCTCTGGCTGCTTGACCTGCAGTGGGATGATGCTGAAGTGGTAGGCACCATTTCAAGAAGAAAAGCAAAGATGGGATGGGAGCAGAGCATATGATTTCTTGCTGCTAATTTTGGAGAATATTTGCAGGAGGACAGCTCACCAGGCCTTGCAGCTGACTGTTTATTCCCGGTTTTTATTTCCGTTGTTAAGTTTTTATCCTCTGCCAAGGTCTCAGTATCTTTAAAGGCAGATGAGATCCAGTCTTCATTTATCCCTGTTATGTTTTTCTTTCCACGCGTCTTTTCTTTCCAGGCAATTTGGAAGATCTTCTCTAAACTGATTTCCAGCTGCTCCCCTGTGGCCTAAACTTCATCCCCTCTTTGTAGCCCAGCCTGAAGTGCCTCCCTCTCCTCAGCTTCCTTTTCCTCTTTTTTTTCAGCCATTTATTGACATGCATCACTCAAGATTTCTGTATATTAAGTAAAACCAGGCAAAAGAAAATACTGCCCCCCTCAAAGGATTTCTGTTATTCCAATGGTCAAGTGCCATCCTATTTCTCATCTTCCTTCACTTGTTGTTTGTTTAACTAGATCTATGGCAGATACCAGAGTGTGTGTTTTTCCCCCCCCTAGTGTCTCCAAGACCTCTTCTGATGCAGACTTCAACCGTATCATAGCTTCTTCTAAGGCAGGTCTCATAATAGTGCCAGAAGCCTTTCATTTGCTTAGTCCTTTGCCGTGCTTTGTTTTTGATGGTGTCAGAACTCTTTTGGAACTCATTCTAATATGTGCAATATTTTTGCTTTTTTCCTCCCCTTATTTTTTCAAACTTTCATTGGCTAGTCCCTAAACATATTATTTGTGTTTGATAATTGTGTATGGGTTTCCTCCAAAAGAATATGGTTAGATGCAGCCACAGGTCTGAGAAAAGCCCTAAGTAATACTGAATGGAAATGCTTATCGGTGACGATTCTGTTCAAAAAGAGCATTTTAGATACAGACCTGACCCCTCCGCCGCCTCCCTGGCAGCAGGGCCAAGGCACAGCTGGGTGATGGCACTGCCAGCTGAACCTTTTGCAGTGCTCCTTCCAGAGAAAGGATGCCACAGCCCCAGGAGGATTCCCAGCCCTGTTTGGTTGGTCTGAAGGGTTGTGTTCAGAGGAACTTACACATTCAAAAGAAAAGAAAAGAGAAAAGGGAGGAAGCATAATGTTCTTTTTTTTTCTTTTTTTCTTTTTCTTTAAAGAAAACCACCACAATATAATAACATAATAATAAAAATAATAAATGTAATAAAAATAATAAAAATTTCCTTGCTAGTGCACTAGATGCTAGGAAGGCAACAGGTAAAACTGCAGCCATTCTTAGTTACCTGTCATAGATTGCCATAAGAGTAGCAAATCTTGTTAAGTTTAATTCCCATTCGTACAGCTGAATTAATTACAGTAGTTTTCCTGTAATGCATTTTGGTAACCACAAATGTAATACTTTGGTGTAACTGTAAATACTGGGAGGTTGGAAAATGCTCTTTTATTTTTTATTTACTTTTTTATTTATTCTTAATTTTATTTATTTTTATTTTTATTTATTTTTTTTTAGTATTTTCATTTTTAATTTTTTTAGATTTTTTTTAATTTTTTTTTTCCGTATTTTTATTTTCTTTAGTATTTTTGTATTTCTGTTGGTGTCGAACTTTGGACCATGAGGGCGGATAAAGCACCATTGGTGCCGCCTCCTGGCTGGCACGGGACCTGGTATACGGCCGGTGCCTTGCCCAGCTCCATGGGGGGAAGACCACGGCGGGAGGGATCCGCGGGGCTGGGGCCATGGGGTGTCTGTCCTCAGAGTGTGCATAGCGGGCAGCTGATGGCGGGGCGTAAGCACTGCCACGGGTAGTTAAGCTACAAGTGGCACGGTTCCGTGCTTTATTAAATGTACAAAGGAGAAAGAAGCCAAATCCTTCCAGTTGGTTTGCACTGGGGTAGTCCTTGCGTTGAACAGAAGCCCTGATCTGACAAAATGCTGCCTGCGCCCCTTCTCATTTCCACAGTTCACGTTCCCACACCAGCCTTTTCCAATTTCAGTCTGCAGAGAAGGTCATCTTTATCGAATACATGTTTCTAGCATAAATATATATAACCTTCTCTATATTTATAACTGGTACGTAGGAGTGCTTTTTTGAACAAAATCCTGTTGAGGCAGATGTCTGGAACTTTCTTTAGTTTTATGTCAAAGACACATGGATTGTATCTTATCTAAATTTGCTTTATCCAACGTATGCTGAGCAAGGATCTGGTCAGAAGTGGTTAGTTGCTAGAACTCGTAGTGGCATTACTGGGGGAGAATCTAAACAGACATTTCTGACAGGGATCAGGCGATTTAAGGCAACCAGATAGTTGTTATGAAAAAAAAAATAATACGAACTCATCTCCAAATTGTCTGTGGTGCTTTAAAAAGAGATTAAGATATTTATTAAGCAGGATTGTACCAGGGCATACTTAGTATTAAACTCCAGTAATGCTAATGACAGTAAGAACAGTAAGGGCAAGTTACAAGTCAGTTTCAACAGGTCAAAATGGTAGTAGCCATCATTGCTGCCCTCTCTTTGTCATGTATCCTTCATTTGCACAAAAGGTCAGTTTTCTGTAGTAATGCAAAATCCCAGTAATGCAAAATCCCATTGACTCGCTGCCGGGGTGCTGCCAGGCGCCCTGCTGTTCGGAGGGCCCATCCGAAGCACTTCGTGCATGGCTGTAAGGGTAACTCCCTGTGTTCAGGTGAATTACTCTATTTATCGACTGTATCAGGATTCAAGTGCTTTATTTTAGTGCTGAGATGGTTTCCACACTTCCCTGATAATGCTGGGGATTGACATATTACGAAGCACTCTTTTTATGGCCTGCGGCATTGTGGCTATGATTGCCAGGTGAGAGCTGTATGTTTGTTTGATTCGTGTTGCAAATACAGGGGGCAATGTTGATCCTGATTTGGAGAAAGTATAGCGGTACAGGCTGTGAGATTAAGGCATGTGATAACTTCTTAGTGGTCCAAAGTGAGAACAGAAGCAAAAACGTTACCTAAAGCCCTGGGCTGAATTTGTGGTGGTGCTGTGACAGGCCTAACAGTGGAGCTGGAAGTGTGGATTATTGCTTTTCGTTATAATAGAGTAAGGAAGCATTGAGATACGTCTTTCTAATGCTTACCAGGATGCCTTAATAGCTTGATCTGATTAGTTGCTGCTTCGGCTTGACAGGCACGGTAAGTCTTTGGCTGTTTTCCATGTCTTCTCGTTTCCTAAGGTGCTGCCGATCATTCGGGGAGCAGGCCGCTTCACGGTGAGGCAGCTGAGGCTGCCGGCGTCCAGGGGAGCAGGAGAGAGCCTCCTCTGACAGGACAGCACCGGACAGAAAGGGCACAGAAAGATCCCAGGCTGTGCTCAGCCTGGAACCGTCCCTGGCCTGCTCTCTGTCCAGGCACTGCGTGGGACTGCAGCACTGAGCAGCCGTACAGGTCCCTCTGCTGGTCTTATTCCTGGACTGAGTGTTTTCAAACAGAGTTACTGCTGGTCTGTGTGTTACTGCAGATGAGCGAGACCAAAGGCAGCCTGCACCCTGGCCCTGCCTTTGTGACAGGCGTGTGGAGCTTCTCCCGAGAGAGGCAGCAGCAGCAGAGCCCGAGTGCGTGGGCTGGCGAGGGGATGGAGGCGCCTACAGAGGGACGGGCGGCCCTGCTGACACGCTGGCTCTTGGGCCTGACGGAAGGTGCAGCTTTCGCAAAGCACTCCAAATCAGTTTCTCTGCCATTTAGGAGGGAGAAAAAAAAAAAAAAAGTGAAATACTTTTGTATTATTGTTTACTATAGCATAAGATTATTGTGTTTGCTAAATACACGCGTATGTGAATGCACAGCCTGTTTGTGGCAGAGATGGTTGGGACTCCCTAAATTCAGTTCTGAAGATGAAAAAAACACAGTATGCAATCTGTAGTGTTTCGGTTAGGTTTCTGTGGTATTTTTGTTGTGCTTTTTTTTCTTTGTTTTACTTTTGTTTTTATATTGATGATCATTTAATTGATTTATTGACTTGTATGGCAGTTCAGGAGTCGTAATGCTTCTCATTTTTCTTTTTTTTCCCAAGTTTATCTCTGCAGAGGGTGTCATAAATTCCTCAAGCTTCAGTTTATGGAGCTTTCTTTACTCTTTTTCACCATCAACCTGGATTGCATTCCTCTTTTCTACAGCTGAACAAGCAGAAGGCCTTATCCATCAAATCCATAGTCTTGAACCAAATGAGCTCATGTAAGCTCTGTCCCTAAGCAGTACTGAATTAAAATTGATTTGTACTTAAGGGACAAGAAGTCATCTCAGATTTTCTGCCTATCTTCTAGTTTCATTTATTAGTTATCTAAATTTAGTTTGGGAATGTGCTTGAGTCAGCAAATTAAGTTCTAAACAAGAAATGTTTTCCAGAATATACATACATAAATACATATGTATATATATATATATATATAAATCTTTCTAACTAATTAGGGTGAGGGAATTCCATCTGATTTATCTTCAGAAAAAAATCCAGTACTCAGTCCCACTGCTTTCGCCTCAGAGAACCTTTTGCGTGTCTATTGCTATTTCTGTTTTTATCACTGAACCCACCATCTGAGCTGATTCATATAGACTGCTGCAAATTCGTTTCAGTTGCCAAATTCTGATTAAAGCCCACTCATGCCTGAAGCTAGCTTGAGATTTTCAGGTTATCAGATATCATTGTGCTTTTCATTGTGCTAAACCAGATTTTTGTATCAAGTTTTGCTTTCAATCTAATTTAAAGGAAATTATGGAGAGGGGAAGAAGAAAAGTAGAAAGAAAGAAGCTGATGACATTAAATTGATTTTGATTGAGCAAAGTAAGTTGTAGTGATGTAGCGGGAGGTTGTATTTTATGTATGCTGTTGATTTATCTAATAAAATAGAGAGAAAAACCATGCCCTGGTGTTTAAATCCCCAAATCGCATTTACATTCCCAAAAATGCTGCCGTCCGGTGGGATCTTAGACAAATCGTTCAATCCCTTCATGCCTGAACTCCCGGCCTTCTGCATCACGCTCAGGACTTTGCTCCCCTCTTTCGCTCTGTCTGCAGAGAGGATCTGCTCTCTTCCTGTAAGCCGTGCGCTGCCTGCTGCTGCTCTGAACCAAGGCACTGCGCAAAGGAGCTTTGGTAGTCTTGGAGTACAGTGCGGATTATTTAACTTCAAAGTGGAATTGAATCCCATACGCAAAGAAACCTGGATATATTTTATTCTAATCTTGTTTCACGGCTGTGTTTTCATAAGCAGGCTGGGTTCTTGTTGGTCAGCACGGCTGGTCAAATGCATTGACTTTGAAATTAATTACGGTAATGCTACACTAACCTTGGTGTTACTTTGTGCATCTTACGCACTTTTATTTATGTAATTATATAGCTTATTCAATGGCTAATCCTTTATATTGAAAAAATAAATGATAGTTCTTGTTTACTTAGCAGAGATTTTTGTGAGTTGGAAAAGAAATGAGAATTAAACTTCTGAAGCAGACTTTGTTTCTAATTCTGAAATAATTGGATTCTACTACCTAATATATCACTTTGTTACTTAAAATAACATACTACTTTCTGTTATATAAATTATATTGCCATAAATACTCTGGCAATATGAGATGCACGCTTTCATCAAAACATATTATGCACTTATTACACATCAATAGAATTAATTACTACAATTACTGGATTTTTTTCTTTCCCTACCCAACTGATTACTAGAATCTCTCAGCATGTGTGGGTGCGTGTGTAGGTCCCCATCGTGCTTTTCCAATGTACCTAAGCAGGTTAGGCATTTAGTTTGAATGTGAAAGAAAGGTATATGAATGACATTTCTTTCTTAATTTTCATTTCTTAATTTGTGCTCTGCTTTCAGGTTTTTTGTACAATGACTTCTAGAGCTTTCCTAAAATTGCAGCTCATGTTCTGTCCTATTTTCTGACTGATTTCTGAGTCTTTGCATATACTTACAAGCCAGAGGAGAAATACTTTGCTATCTGAGAAGTTTAAAAGCTTTTATAAAAGGGTTCTAAAATGAGCTAGGGTATTAAACTGTATCACTACACTAAAAATAACAGCGAGTAGTTATTTTGCATGCATACGGCCAACTTTTGTTTTTGTCTCTGGTTTTGTTTTTAGTTCTGGTAAATATTATTCCATACAGCAAAAATACAATTATTGTGCAAACATACCTGCAAAATATCTACTTGTATTTGTAGGTTTCTGTTAAAGGACAAATAACGGTTTTTATAGTGTTTTGTATATAGACTGTACCTTTAATTGGGAACCGAGCCTGAATTTAAATGAAATGTTATGGTTACATAGACTATAGAAGCTGTGGCAGGGAGAAATTCATTCATCTTTGACTTCACGTTAAGAAAGAAGATCGAAGTCTTATATATCTCCTGGATCTATGGTTTGGACTTCTTCTTTTTGATATACCATGAATGTCTTACGAGGAGTTTTGTTATTGTATTTCTCACTGTGTAGTCCACATATATGGTCCACTATATATTTTTAAATTTCCTTATTTCACACTTCTTAAAGGCCCTGCCAGTTCTTAAGGATTAAATATGTATATCTTTATGGGTACAACTGCTTTGAATTTCATTTCTGCTGCCCTGCCAGCAGCGGCTCGCTGAATGCGCTCTGTTGCCATAAAGATAAACTGCATGGGTTTCCCAGCAATGGAGGTCAAAGGACACGCGCACAGCTATTTATTTGCTTTTAAAACAGAAGGAATATGATTTATGCAGGATATTAGCTAATGTCATAGTGTTGAGCTTTGCAGGTGCGGCCCTGGGAGCCTGACCCCCCACTAATCCCCCGAAGTGAAGTGGGCATGCATGCAATGGCTTTGTTGTTGCCGTGCTGCTGCTGCTCGGCGCTGAGAGCCTGCACTGCCTTTCCCTGCACGGCCTTCAGCACTTCTCCTTGGATTTGAGTTCAGTAAGCTATGGGCGTTTGGCAGTACGGTGGGATGGGATTGCTGATATTGCTGTTATTCTTTAATTCTTACTGCACTTGCTAGCTTGCTTGGTTTTGCTCAGTTCACTTTTAAACTCGTACTGGAAGTACTTCCTAACCTCTTACCCTGCAGCTGGTGCTGTGCCCAAAATTAACGTGATCGATTTCACGGATCCGTACAAATGATCCAGGCTGGATCCACACACACACTTCAGAGAAATGAGCCTGTGCTGACATTTCTGAGACCTGCCTGCAGTCATTTAAGAGGGTTTGATAATACATCTTCAGAGCATCTTTGGTGAGGCATTGCTACCTTGTCCTACCTGCACTCCGTAATAGGTAAAACATGAATGGCCTGCTTGCTCTGCGGCTTGTGAGAGGCAATGGAAAGAGGCACGCTGAATTTCAGGCCTTGTTACCATGTTTTGCATAAGTGTAGAGAGCAGAAATATTTTATAACACATTACAATTAGTTACTGTTTGCCTTATTTTAGGGCTATGAACTTACTCCTGGTGTACTATCAGTGTGCTGTCATCTGTATTAGATATGTAACTAGATAGCAATCTTTAGAATAGCCAAGTCCTTCTTTCCCTTCCTTGGTACTGTTTGATAGAATTCAACCACAAATAAAACCAGTAATTTTAAATCAAAAAAATAATGTTTTTTTAGCGCTGTTTGGAGTAACTGTACAGAAAAAAGCACTAGAAGTGCATTATGTGACAGGTGATATTGCTTGAAGAAAAATTAATTAGTGATGTTCCACATCAACTTTCAGCTGTGAGATTATTAATTATAAAGACAGACATAATTGCTTTGGTTTGGTAAATTTTCTCACAAATAATTAGGAGGTGGTTGCGATTTAAGATCAAATGCATAAGAGCAAATTTTTGCTCTCAGGGTAAAGAAAAGGAAGGCTTATTATACCTACTACCTTTTTCACACAGGAAAAAAGAAAAAAAAAAAAAGCATCTCCCCCAGTTTTAAAAATGTGTTAATAGATATAGGATATGTTTAAAACAAAAAACAAAATGTATTTGTAAAGGAGCAGGTAGAAACCCCTAGAGGGAGCTCGAAGTCTTTCTTTACAGCTGCAATGATAAACTTCTACATAGAGTTTGAACTATTTCCTAGAGTAAATTTAACTTTTTGCTTCTGATATGGTTTTTTTTCCTATTTTATTACCTTGAGATTTAAACACACTACAGACAACAGTCTCTTTTCCACCAATAATTACAATTTCTGAAGGTATTTTTTATATTTGCTGTTTATCTAGACATAAGGAAAAATCCTACTTTTCACCTATTTTTTTTTGTTGTTGTTCAACAAGTGGAAGCAGAGAATGGAAAGAAGTTTCATTCTTCTGCTTCTCTCCACCATTCCTCTTCACTTCTTAGAACCGTGATCCCTGTAACCTGTCTGTGCACCCTTCGCTTCCTAAGCGCCAGCCTCCCATCCCATAAGCAGATTTGGTGAGAACACTATATAATAGATCTCCTTCTGGGAATGTCAGGCTTCGCAGTCAGCAAAATGTCTCCCCATACCTTAGCGAATCAGCAAAATATTTTAAGAAATGCTTTATTTCTATGAACCAAATACCCTGATGGTTATTGGATTTGTCACAGCATATAGGGTTTCTGCTGTAGCCACACTGACCTTCATTTGCTATAGTATTGCAGACCAACTCTTTATGTAATCAAATCAGGAAAAGAATGCTTAATTAATTGTAAATGACCCCATTTTAAAAAGCAACTAATAACTACTTAGTAACTGCTTTTGTGCACCATCATTATTGCTTTTTTTTTTTTTTAAATCTGCGTTTAATGCCTTATTTTAGCGCTTTGCCCTGTAGTTTGAAAGCACAGCAGCACAGAGAACTACTTTTAATTGAAAGGCTAGCAAATCGCTTTCAGCGGGACACCAGGTTTATGAGCAGACTTAGATCTCATAGCGCCTGAGTGCCACAGAACTGAGCAGGTTATGAAAGGCTTTTCTCCTGAGCAAAATATATGTGCTACTTAGCCATAAATCACGATGGTCTCTCATTAGAGCACAAAGAATTAAAGAACGCTAAGCAAATGAATTTTTTCCCTTCTGCCGTGAGCTTCTGAGTCTGGCTGTAAGTGCTGGACTCTGTTGTTGAGTGATCCAAAAGCTGCTGTCGCAACCTTTTATTCCCTGAGTGCAAATTAATCCTTTGGAAGGTAATTGAAGGAAATCGATGACATTATTTGCTGCTTCTTGGGTATCAAGAACATGCACGCAGGAGGCAGTGGAGTACCACTCACCACTCTAAACTGCCTTTGTGTGGAGATTCAGAAAAGATTTAAGGAGTTGTTTAGTTTGTGAACTCCCTTGTAGTCTCCTAGTATTCTTCTGATTACCTTAGTATGGCTTTCCTAACGTTACTCAGTGTACTTCTGTCCTGTGCAAAGTAAAATATTCCTGATGTGAGCAAAATAAAAAGTTCCTCTAGCGATTTACTTCTAGTGCTGTGATGCAGTTAACAGTTAGAAGTGGGACAGAGCAATGTGAATTAAAGTGTATTTTGTTGGAATTGTATCGCAAACTTCATCGTGGCTTTCAGTATGAAGGAACAATTTGGCATAATCTCTGTAACTAAAGTTCTCACTCTGCATAAATTTCTGCGATGTTTGATACTAGCTCTGAATAAATACTGCCTTCTTTTGGTGGATGGATTTCTGCTCTTCAGCAAACAAACTTTAACGTTTAATGTGGATGTTAGAGGGGAAATAGTAGAATTTGGAGGACAGAAATATGTTAGCCTTGCATTCCAAGTATATAAACTGTACTTTTAGCTTGACGGTGCCGTATAAATGTACGTCTTGTGAAGTTAGATTAAAAACTACCAGATAGTAAGAATAAAGCCAAGGCAGAACAAAAAGCCCAAACGAGAACAAAATGGTGTGATTCATAAAGTCTGCTACTTACAGCAGCGTTTCTTAGCTCCATGTGCTAAACACCTAGTCTTGGCCTTGCATTGACCTTGAAGTTTATGAGCTAAAGGTAACAATTATGCAACAGCGAAAATATGCAGACGGGACTTTACTGCCTAAAAAGAACTGCTGTCCTGTATTTAGTTTGAATTAACACACGTCACTGTTTATGAAACTTTCCTTCATGCTAGTGGCAAGCAGGGGGAAAGGAGCACCGGGAGCGGGCAGGAGCCTAAGAGCAAAGCTGGGGCTGGTGCTGGAGGCGGCCGGTGCGTCGTGTTGGGTCGGCTCCTGGAGGCACTTCTGAATGCGCCGAGTTCGCCCAGCAAACGTCTCCAGCACAAGATTTAATGCTGAGAAAGCTCAGTTGCAATATAAATTTTAAAGGAGAGTGAAATGAACCTTTGTCATTTAAACACTTGCTCAAAATGCAGTGGCCTTGGCATAGACTAGGCTTGGTTTTATTAATTTTGATTGTGTGTTACAGCCTGCGTGGTGGCATCACGCTTTAACCCTCTGGTCACGATACATCCCTGGTGCAGTAAGGTGACTGTATAGCTTCTGCTGTATGTTACAGCTCTTTTCCTGAAGCAAGACATAAATAAAATGTCAGAAATACTGTTCAGATGACAGTCTAGGCACACTGATCACAGATATCCCTTATAAATTAAACCACTGTTTCCAGTTCTCATCCTTCTGTACACAAAAAGCTCATCTGTCTGGTTAAAAAGAAGAACCAAATCTTTTGAATTGTTTTTCTATTCCACTGAATGATGTAACAGACAGTAAGTCACAGTGCATAATGACATTTTGAAAACAGAGGCACCCAGACATACGTTATTTTACAAAAATGTTTTTGATTTTTTATTATTCATAGTTTTTAGTGACATGGAATCTCAAGGCAGTGCATGCAGTTCATGGCACACGTGCAGGTCACTAATTTTGTAAGTAAATGAAGCATCCTTTGGAACCTCTTTTACTGTTTGCACTGGCCACAACCATCTGCTTTTTCATGAGAGGCCTGCCAGAGGTGCAGCTTCACTTTTCCTACCGTTTTTCATGCTCTAAGACCTCGGAATAAGTCACACAGTGTCTGCATCAGGTGCACCGTGATATTTATATCTACTTACAGATATAAACACGTAGGTGTGTTTAGGAAAGATGCTAATATTTGCAGAGTACTTTTATAAACAGGACCAAAATGTTACAGTCTGTTCCTCTCAGGTGAAATAAATGTATTATCTCTTGTGCCATGCTGTCTCTGCAGCGGTGACTGGGAACGCCTTTGAGAGTCTAGGGAATTGCTTTGAGCAGCAGGTGCTAGGTCGATGTGTCTGTCCCAAACAGATATTTTAGCTGCAGAAGAAACAGGCCAAATGCAAATACTCCAAATTCAAAACATTTAAGTCAAAGTCTTTAGATGCACGGACATATTTCCTTTATATTATAACTGCAACTTTATCATCATTAAAATATTAGCTAATGATAAAATGTTCTTTGAAGGCTTTTTCACAACACAGAGATAATGAATATGAATTTCATGTGAAAATGTAGTGCTAAATAGCATATTTTCCCCTGAGAACTGTTCATTATACATGCTATGAACTCTCTTCAGCATAATATACATCTTTGGTGACAGACTTTCCTAACAGCATCAGAAAACATTTTCTTTCCTATTTATGCTTTAATGGAGAGGTTTCTAATGGCTGCAAAATCCTGTAGGAAATAATGAAACCCTGTCATTTTACATTTTCTCTAAAATGAGGTGAGAATGCTATTCTTCTTTTGGAAATTATAATAAAATGAGTCTTTTTGCACAGCTGGCTTTCCTGGGAACAACAGGGATATTTTAGGCAGAATAAAATTGATCTCTTTAGAATTGCTGGTGTGAAATATGATTTGTCCTCCTTGCTACCTTAAAAATTTGTTACACTGCTGTTCTAAGCTTCATGGACCTTAAGGTAAATTATGACATCTCAGATATGATTGTTTTTCACAATTTCTATAAAAATAGCTAGTTATCTATGCGTGAAAGAATTTACAATGGGAAGAAAGGAAAGCTTTTTCCCTCAGGCTCGTATTCCAGTGTAGCCTAATGAGCTTAGAGACCGTCCCTGACCTTTGCAGGTTAAAGAGAATCCTCACAGGGAAACAGGCGTGCTTTAAATCAAGCCCTGAGCATGAATTTTGCTGTAGTGGAGTACCTAGAAAATAATTTTCTTATTACTCAGTATGTATCTAAATGCTGTGGTGATTCCCAGCGTGGTTTTCACAACTTTCTGTCCGCTCTCTCCTTTGAAAGATCTAAGAGGAGACGTTCCTCCAGGGCTTCAGAAGCTGCTCTCAGTGGGTCCAGGAAAGAAACTTTTTACTGTGAAATTAATTTCACCAGCTTAAAACAAAGCTTCGGTTAGAAAGGTTTATGTGTTCCAGAAGAGAACTGACACCTCCTGGAGCATTCGGTAGCAAATCTTTCTGTGAGGCAGCCACAGCCCTGCTCACACCTGGATGTCCAGCCGTGCAGCTGCGTGGCAGCTTGAGGCTGAGTCTCAAATGCAGCATTTTCATCCCTGGACAGAGTGGGAGCTTTTCTGAAGTCCAGTATTGCACTATGGCAAAACCATCATTTTCCCCAGGAAAAGGTCTGCAAGTGTCTTTTTGTTTGGAAAGGAACTGTCTTTCAGGGAGGATCCCAGAGGCCTTTCCTCAGCAGCATCTGGTAGGATTCGGTAAGGATGAGAAGCTGTTCTGCCGAGCCTCAGACCTGTAGTATGTCACTTAGGCTCAGTCTCAGAAATTAATAGTACGCTGCATGTAGATGATGTTGCTTCTCTCTCAGTCTTTAGGTCACTTACTGTTCTAGCTCTCCACAAAATTATTTATTTATTTATTTATTTTTTTCAGAATCAAGAGTGGGAAACTTAGACGTGATATCAGCATGCTGTACTAAGTTTTACTGAGATAAAAAATCAACGTGTGTGTTCAACCGATATTTTAAATTAGTACTATCTACAGTAAAATGCAAAGATGAGAAATTAGAGATGCGCACATGCTTTCCACGGGAATGTAGCAGCCTTGTGTTCTGGCCTGCAAAGTCAGAAAGTCTTTGCTGGTCCCTGGGGTAATGCAGTTTGCTGACCGTAAGGGTAGTGAAACACAGCAAGGGTAGCGAAACACAGCCTGCTCTTCCTTCTTCGTGGTGCTGCTACCTCCTCGAGGAAGGGCTGGGCAGTGGGAGCTGCAGCTATGAATGGAGTATGCAAAAGGCACCATGGGCTGAGAGCACTGCAGCATAAATCATCTCGCAACGCATCGCCTCCTCCATGGTGACTGCTGCTGGCGGGCACCTTGCCCGGGTGGCAAAAGCAAGAAGGTGCACATCAAGCCACAGGTGGCTCGGAGCGCGTGTGCCGGTGAGCAGGACACGGTAGCTGTTGGGTTTCACTCCCGTGCCCTGGGTTATTCACAGTAATGTTTTCATCTGCCAACAAACAGTAAACTCAGATAGTGCTAAAATGGAATTTATGTTGATGAATATATTGCAGGTTTTTTTTTCCCTGTGTATGTTAACTTGTTTTCTCAGCTTCACATACGATACACTCTTAGTTTCTACTGCATATTAATATCACCATATGTGAGAAATAAAACCCAGGGAAAGGATAAGTGCCTTTTCCAAGACCACACAACTAGTCAGTAGCAGAATTGAAATGAAACCACAAGAATTCCTGGCTCCTTATTAGATTTTTAAGGCATTTTTGAGGGCCCCATCCAGACACGTAGAAAAAAGTTTCTCTAAAAAGTAAATTTTGAACACGTCCGAAGGATAATTTACATGGAGCTGTTTTCCACAGTATGGTATAAACAGGTGTTTGATGGCATTGTCTACCTGCTGGCACTCTTCTGATTGATTTTTCAGCCATTTGGTGGTACTGTAACAGAAGAGGTAAAGAGGTCATCGGTAGCTACTGCAGATGGTTAAGCCACGTCTTCTCCTTAGTAGCAGTCTCACAATTCGGTCTTTATGGGAGCAACAGTGAAAGATTAGACAAACGAGCTACCCAATGTAGTGCAGTGGTATTAAGTGTTATGGATGTGAAGATTTTTGGTAGCTGAATTCAGCAGCTAATGGGCGCTGCCTCTTGGGAGCAGAACTGAACGTAGGCATTCCTGTGGGCACACTTGCTCGTGGGATGAGCCAGATGCGATGAGAATAATTTGTTGAACAGTTTGTATCCGTTCGCATCTTCTTGAATAGGAGTAATGGTTTGGAGGGGAGGGCGGTGGAATTACATGTTCATCATCATATGCTTTCAGACAAATATTTGTAGCATCTTTAAAAGCCAGTTCTTCATTAACCTGAACCATCTGCATGCATTTGCATTAGTACAAAATGATAGCAAAGTGGATGGCTGTCTCTTACATTCACTTTCAAATGGAGCAGGTGACAAATTAAGGGGAATTAGTCCTGTTACTGCGTTCTTTTCAGTAAGCTCTTGTTGCAGTGCTATACACTAAAGAGCCCCTAATTTAAAACAAATAAATGCATAGGGAACTGAATTGATGGCATCACTCAGAGTGCCCAAGCGGTGGAGAGCAGATTGTTCGTCAGCTAATGGGAAGTTTCACAAGCCGTCCTCGTCCTCTGCCTGCCGCTCAGGAGGCCTGGGCACTGGCAGCCTGTCCTGGAGGGCCTGGCACTGCTGAGTGGTTAGCCAGAGTCCTCGGGTGTTGAATCGAAGCCTCACATCTCCTTTTTTTGTGTGTAACGGCAGCAAATTTAACCTGCATTCCTAAGTTCAAGACGTGCAAGCAGGAGACCCTTCCTCCTGTACCTTTTGCAAGCTCTTAATTCAGATTCCTTCGAACCGGGAAGAGGAAACCGCGTGTTGTTTCTGGCCTAGCCTGCCTGGCAGCGACCGAGGCGAGGTCAGAGAGCTCCATGTTCATAATAAGTTAAGTTCTTTTTGCTTTATGGCTGGGTTTTGTTTGTTATTAGGGCACTAGAATTTGCTCAAGATACTAGAAGATATACTGCCTCCAGGACTTTTAATTACCTGTGTTTCACATAGGGATTTTAATGTGCCATTTCCTCTGCTATGCAGAGAGAGAAGTTGTGTGTGTGTGCGTGCCAGTCCTTCACCAGGAGAGCTCCTAGCCAACTTCTCTTTTTCCTGAAAGACCAATTCCCTTCCCCGGCTGCTTTGCTCCAAGTGCAAATGCTAGCTCAGCACTGGCGGACTCCTGCTCGCTGGAATGTGTTTTGCCTTTACGGGATCCGACCCGGGGAGTGCAACCGGCGCTCCAGGCAAGTCCCAGAGGATCCATAGCTCCTTCAGTCTGATGCACTTTGATGGTGAGAAAGCAGCCTGTTTTGTTAAGCTGTCCAGATGATCTGGACTGCCCGGCTTTGCGAGCAGTGTGCACCAGGCCAAATGCCTGTTTCTCAAGACCCTGACCAGCAAAGAGGAATGATCGTTCCTGTCAGGAAAAAATTGTGAGGATTATGGAAAAGTTTGTTATGAGAAGTAACTCGGTATTGCTGTGCATTAAGCTGAGCTTTGTCAATCTCTCTTCAAGCATTATTATTGTTTTGTGAGAAGTGCTGGTCTTTTTCTATTTCAAGATATTTTTTTCTTCTTTTTAAAAAAAACAACAGAAAATACTGTGAACTTGATGCTGGAGCTTTGTAGTCATTGAAATGACAAAGAGTTTATTTTCATCTATTTGGGAAGCTTTTGTCTAATTTAATCTAGAAATAAAGGGAAATTATAGAAAACACAAGGAACAGCCGTAGATAAAATGTTGGTTCTTCTAATTACTTCGTCTTAAAAAGAGAAAATTCTGCTCATCCTTGGCTTAATACCAAAGTGTGGCACTGAAATGTTTCTTCTGTCACATTCTTTTTTTAATTGGAATGTCAAGTCAAGAGTCCCATTTGACTGGAACAAACTGTTTCAGTATAATCACATTGCAAGCTATATTTATCAGCTTCTTTGAGTGTTAAGATTTTATAGCAACCAAAGTTTCGGTGCCCGGAATCCTAACACATGCTCAAAAGAGGTATGATACAACTGAACTGAAGAGTTTAAATGTGTGTTGTAATTTATTAAAAAAAAAAATAATAAAACTGCAGCAGGGCTGCAACTCTGTCTGGTTTTGAACTTCATGTGAAGTAGTAAAACTGAAAATAATTATGTGGGTAGACATCAGAACCTAGATCTTCCCTCACCGCTCAGCTAAAGCCAGGAGGAGCGAACTGAATGTGGGTCTCCCACTTCTGCTTGAACTGGACTTTCATGTGAAAGTTGGCTGGAATCAGGAAGCAAAACTATATTTCTGTGACAGCTGTACTTTTAAAAGAAAGCCATTATGACTGTGTTTTTGAGTGGAGCTTAATTTTGTTGTCTGCTGGTTATGTACAGAGCATGTCTAACTGTTAGGGTGATTTGGGTGCTGTTCTGCCTAGCTTTGGGGCCAGTCAGGGATCAGGTTCAATGGAAGCACTGCACAGCTTGGGCCAGGGGAAATGTGTTTTTTGTGGAGAGACACCTTTGGGCACCTACAGCATCCTCAGAGCTGAAGCAAAGTGCTGGGTGAGTTTCGGGGCTTCTTAAGCTGTATGGGAGTTCCGAAAAACTTTTGTAGGGCTTTAGAGCTTGAAAAAAAATCAGCTATCTGTATTCTTATTTAGATCTGATCTGCGATATGACGGAGTATTGGGTTCAGTGTGTTGTGCAGGAAAATTACTCGTGCAAATACATCCTGAAGTACTATATAGTCTCTTAACTCATAAGTAGCTGGTGTATCGATGTGGGTGTGAGTGGCTGTGCTCACAGTCTCTCCATGATGTAATGTCCCTTACAAAGGCATCATCTACATGAACTGCAGCTACCAAGTTGAGAATGTGCTTTATAATTACTGCAGCTTCGATTAATGCTAGTATTTGGGATATTTTTGTTCAGTTCCTCATTTTTTGTAGCTTCATGGAATTTAAGACTAGCAGGGGCAAACTGATCATCAGATGTTACTGCAGGAATATGAGAGTCGATAAATGTTGCTCTAAGGCATTTTCTCCAACATTCCTATCATTTTCTGCACATATTGTGCACATATTACCTTTCATCATGAGCTAATGCTGGTTTTGCTGTACGGAAATTGTGACTGTGAAACAGAAACAGAGGTAATCAGTAGGGTGTGGACAGGTGTTCTGTTTCATTGTATGATCTCTGTCAGTATATTATTCACGATTTTAGAAGGTGAAGAACATGGAAAATCTCTGAGTAGCTCCATCTTACACAGCAGTCCTGCAGCAGTCTGTACTCAGCAAATCTTGGACTAGGGTATTCTTAACCTTAGAAATATATTTTAGTTTTTCTGAGCAAGCTTCAGTGGGTTTCCTAATGAGCAATGCAGCGCATCTGTGCACAAATTCAAGAGATTTTTCTTTTCCTTGATCCCGGTGTTCTGAGGGAGCTAGTTTTGCCAAACTCACATAGATAATTTTCGTTTTGTAGTAACTCAGTGAGTCAGTGTGTGTCATGCCAGTTAGAACGTGACGTGACATTACTAAATGAGAAATCTCGGGCAGGTTTTAATTCCTGGCACCGTGTTCTTTAATGATGCTGTGAACATTAATTGAGAAGGTAGGCTTCAGTGCAGGGGGCTTCCCTGCATGAAAAGTAGCTTTGATTTTTCTTTCCAGAGCAAAGAACTTGCACTCTGTTTTTATGTCTCAGATACACTGGATAGAGCACTCCTTTAAAGCAGGCAGAACATTTTGTCTTGCAATCTGTCGTAAATCATACACGTGGACCGAGCGGCTGCCTGCGCTGCGTTAGAGCGCATTCCCTTGGAGTTGCTTTGTTTGACTTTTATTTAGCCCTTGCTGGCGATATACCTGGATGTTGCTTGGAATGTTTTGCATAAAGATTTCATTTGGCCCAGATCGTTGTGCCTGATGAGCCATTTGTCCTCTGGTAGGTGACACTTTCAAGCCCTTAATGAGATGTCAGGTGAATCGCACTGGTGGGCACTGATGGACGGGCACGCAGAAACCCTGCCGAAGCGCTCCTGCAGGGGTGCTAATGCAAAGTGCTTGTTCAGAGCTTCCTGTCATTTAAGCACCAAAGCTGTAATTACATAAACAGAGCCCCTTCAGCTAGCCCAACGTGTCATTATGAATTTTCCAGCTAATCTGTCCATTCATCTTAATGGTCCAGAACTTGTGCTTCATGTCACTCCCTGCCTTTGTTCCATTCCTTGATCTCTTGAAGCGTCTGTCATGAAGAAAGTGTTTGTCTTGAGTTATGTGTTGAAGAAGGTTAGAGTGCACACTTCTGAAGCTTGGCATGAAATTTCCTAAACAAACCTTGCCAGTTGCTTCGTGAAAATAACTGAGGTATGGATTTCAGATTAACGTTGTGCATTAATGTTTTTGGAAGAACTTTAAAATAACGGCCGTGTTATTAGTGAATAAAGGAAACCTGTTGAAGTGCATGTGACATCCGCATTATTAACAAATCAGCGTATTCATTGTAATGAATATTATTATGATAAATGTAAATTTAATGCGTGATGATTAACAGTTATTACAGAGACCTTTTATTCACTGAGACGTTTACTTGTATTACATTTTAACTTAATACAGCTCCAGACTTAAACACTTTTCTACTTGGGTGTTTTTATATTGGGCTAATGCTAGTATTGTGTTGCTGTGCAAACACTTGTGGACCATACACATGTGAGGAAGCACAGAGTGCAATATTAAGGCTCAGGGACCTTCAGGAGCTTGAGGCACAAAAAGGATTACACAAGGAGTTGCAGAAAGCTTCTGAGGCACAAGCAGCTGTGGAATGAGATGATTTCACTTCAGCCTCTTGGCTTGTCTCTTTCCAATGGCTATCTTTAATTTTAGCTACAATCTTTTCCTTACCCTTCAGTAAGAGGTGGTCTCTGTTGGCTTTCTTCAACTTATGTAAAATATTCCAAATCTCTTTCTGTAGCCAGTTTTGCCTATTCTTATGTGATACTTCATATTTTTGAATTGTCTGTATTTTTTTAATCAGTGTTAGCCATAGTTCTCTGTCTATATGTATGTGTGTGTATATGTATATATATATATGTATAGTATTAAGATGCCTGCAAAATTTGTTAGAAGGAATAAATAAACAAGCTAAATACATTTGTAAGGAACTGAATCCATTCAGGAAGCTACTGCAGTTCTGAAGGTTTGTTTTCCCTGAATTCATGTGCAGAAACAAATAGAACAGGCTTATTAAACACATCTGACTATTTTGCTTTCTTAGAAGTGAGAATGCTGCTTCAGATGTCTGTTGTTCAATATTCAACAATTCATCGAGGCATGCCCTAAATGTTAATATGAATAGTTGTGGATGAATTGGTAGGATTACTTGTACCCTAAACTGAAACTATATCTATGCACAATTCTTACTGATGCCTAAAATATGTTGTGTAATTCAATTAGCAATCCTCTACTCCCCACCACCACTTTTTTTTTTTTTTAAATTACAGAAATAGCACATGTTATTTTTCCAGTGGATTAAGGATTTCTCTGTGGCTGACACCAATACTAATGTGAATTTGGAAATGCAGGTAGTACTCAATAATGCAGCTAGACATGGTGAAATGCAGTTCTGTAGTAAAAACAATAATTCCGGTTTAAATTCAAGTAAAATCTAGATGGTGACATTTTACATTCAGATAAAATTCTTGCGATCCCATTAATCTCAGTACAATTTTGAGACTGTATTTGAACTCGGAATTGGTTTTATTTAGGATCCAGTATTAAACTGAGCAGAGTGTGTGTGGGTACTGTGCTTACTCTAAAAGTAATGTCAAGGTCTTGGAAATCCTTGTTACAAGTAAGTGTAAACCAAAACAATTGAATAAGAGACCTGTAGGCTTTGAAATGTTCACATTCTTTTCCAATCTTGAAATGTATTATATTTATTATAACTTGTATTTATTCAAGGTGTGGAGTGGAACCAACTGTGTTAGATCAACTTCCCCTTTCTGTATAGCTAAACTGCTTGAATGGTAGTGAAAGACACAACTAATTGCCTGCCTCTTTCTCAAAGGAACAGGATTAAGGAAGAAGGAACCAGAATGGTTGTCTGTAAATGGGATTAGTTAATATAATAACCAATAGCAGCATTGCCAATATCTAGACTTACTTCGGAAGGATAATGGTGTACCAGCCTGGGAGTTTCAGAGTATACAGTAGCTGATAGATGACTTCAGCTTTAGGAATAGAGAAGGACAGGAACGGATGATTTATATGATGTTAAGTTTCCAGTATTTGTTGAGAAATTTCATGACGACTGAATTTGGCACCAAAATTTGCATTTCTTTGCCTTGTGTTGTGAGACTTATTTGTTTGTTACTTCTTTGTGTAGATCAGTGCCTTATATGATTGCTTAGGAAATAAACTGTTGCCGCAGTATTTGAAATGTCAGCTTTGTGTCACACTAGTCCTCTCACAAGTGAGATGTGAGAGAGAACTGGTGTTCTATAAGTGACATTTCAATAATCTAAGTCACTTACGTAAAATTAGTGCTGAAGGGGATGTATGTACTCAGTACCCCTCCCAAACTTTGAACTGTTCAAGTAAATCTCTTTTATTGATCATTAACATTCCTCAGTTGTTCCTTGCAATTCTACTTACCTATGGTGAGGAAGTTAAGAAATATATTTTCTGTTTTAAGACTATGGAGCTTGCAAGCAAACTTTTAAATTGTTCACATATTTATACCCTTGGTTACTGTTACTGTTTTCTGCTGAGATCTGCTGGGGTACGTTTTGGGAGGGAATTTATTTTTCTTAAAAAAAAAAAAAAAAGAAAAACATCCTGGAATTTATGACACTTTTTTTGTATGGGATCCTTTCTTATCCTTAGAATGAAAATCGTGCTGAATAGTTAAAATCTGATATAAAACCCAAACCTTTCAGTTAACAAAATGAAAGGTTTTGGCAGACTTGATGCTGCGGAGTTCTCTGTTCTGTCTCGGTGTTGCAGCTCTTATCACTAAAAGCCTGCTCTCAGCTGCTGTTGCATACCAAATTAGATCCTCAACATGCCACTGAGTTCAGTGCTTATTAGACTAGATTTTCCCCTAGGCAATTAAGTATTTAATCCGAAGTCCTAATTTCATTAAAATAACGGCCTGTCTTTTGAATGCATTTTAGATTTATTATTTTTTTTGCCTTCTATTTTAGTCTGCTTGTGACATAATCGTAGTAAATAAGCTGGTGACAAGTGCCAAGCCTCTGTCATGAGGAGCATATGACAAAAGTGTTAAGTCCATGATGCTTGCTTATTAAAATAGCTCTCGTGTATGAAAACAGTTGTGTCAAAATCTAAATTATTAATAAACTTGCCATTGTTTCTAATGTGTCTTTGACACGGCTTTGCTACGCCCCTGCTGGTGTCTCGCTGGGGTACGGGGTTCCTGTGTGTTTGGGAGTGTGTTTATGTTGAATATCCACCAGTCTTTGCTATTTGTAATCCTGCTAATTAAAAAGCCACCCCCTTGCCAAAGCAGACTAATCCCTAGGGATGATCCCTGGGGAGGGATGAAGGTGGATCAGGGAGGAGGAAGCACAGGAAGACGGAGGGAAAAGGGCGCAAAAGGAGCTCATCGCCTGTCAGTGGGCTGTCGGCCATTACGCGCGCAATCCGCGCTGCCCTAACGCCCCGTTCCCAGTGGGTGCTGACCCTGGGAAGCTTCAGGCTGGAGTCCCAGCACCACCCGGACTCTTCTCTGGGGAGCTCTGAGGTCGTGGTGGCTAGCACTGAGCTCCTGGATGCTCACGGTTTTGTAGCAAGGGCCTTGAATGACCAGGCGGCAGAATGAATCTGCCACCATTTTGTTACCTGGGCCGGCAGCATTGCTGCTGTCTGTAGGGGTTTGAGTGTTTGTGCTGCGGCTGGTTCATATTTAGTGTTTGGAAGGGTTAAAAATATAATGGTACTCTTAAAAACAATATATATTCTGTATGCTTAATGTATAGAAGTAGCTAGCAGGTGACCAGTAAGAAGGAATTTTGGCGTGTCCCTCACAAGTTGATTTACTATTATGAAAGCAAACACAGGTTTCCTCTCTTGTAGACTGGGTGCTTGAGACCGTGCACAGGATTTCGTACAGCATTCCTGAGATGCCTGAATAAGCACGTGACTTTCTTGTGTAAATAATAGCACACATGCAGTAATATGTGTGTATGCAAAAATGTTACTTCTGTTTAATTCTGCATGGGTTTCATAAAGGAAAAATAAAACATAACAAAAATAATGGAGAACTTTTCTTTTTGTTTAAAGATTTTAGGAGCAAGGAGAATAAAGGGGTGTCTAATCAGAACAGGAAAATTTTGTTGATGTTTTTTCCCCAAAATGGAGTTTGCTAAAAGAAACAGTAGATTGCATCTATCTGCAGATACGTGGCTAAATAAATATTTGCAGGTGTATATAATACTTTCCTAATATGGTTGATAACATTCATGAATTGATGATTATCAATTCATGAATATCAGATTATCACAGTAATCAGAGCTGTCGGTTTGAAGTACTGCATTTGGACACTTTAGGCACATAAGTCAAAGTGCAATAGGTTGTGGTAGAGTGTCTTTTGTGCCTGGAAGAGCTGAGCTGGGACATTTATCAGCGATTCACTTATGTCAATGAGGAAAAGGTTCTTTTTAACTACACTTAAAATTGGAGATTTTCAGATCGTGTGGTTTTGGCCACACAGCAATCAAAAGTATTGTGCGGGTTGAATAAGAAATGTAAGTTACACTTAGGGAAAGTTTCTAACATGCAGCTTCATGAGCATGCTGCAATATGTTGTTCTTCAAGAAAGAAAAATAAACAGTAAAAATGGGATCTGTTTGGCTGTTCATTCTCTCTGAGAGCACAGAGTTGAACTTTGTGTTTGTGCTGTTCCTGTGAAGAGATGTACTTGTGAAGGTGGTGGTGCCCTGCACATACATGGAACCTGTAAACTGGTTTATTTAGGATTCTGATTATGTGTTAGTACAGGCTGTGTAAAAATGGCATGTGTGAGAATATGCAGCCGTAAATGTGAATCCAGAATCTACACACAGTGTATACAAGAGTTGTTTCAGAGCACAGGGTACATCTGCATGAAAACAGGATAGGTATGTTTTTTTACAAGAGGAAATGCAACGGCCAAATTGTACAAGTTTTTATTTTTTTTCCTTCTGGAGAGCTATTAAAAGCCTTAAATCATTCAATTTCACAATTGAGTATTTTATATACTCACCAAGTATTAGGGAAACCAATAAACATTTTAGAGGGCTTTAAATAGTATTAGAGGTATTATTTTTTGTGCTTATATAAGGTATAAGTACCTTAGTTCAAAGGTAGAGCTTAGAGAGTGTCATAAACGTAATCCTAAATGAACCAAAATAGATTTCTGAATCATATCACAACTTTTCGGATCAACATAGTGGATCTTCCAAAGTGTTAAAAATGTGTATGTGTGTTTCACTGGTAAGTTTGGGAATCTCACATTTTAAAATGAGAAAATCATGCTCTAGGCCTGCTGCTGTTACACTATATTACTAATGTTATCCTTTGGAGTCGAGAGATATAGCCATATGTGGGTGGATAAAGGAAACGGTTGAAAGCAGAGGAAAACATTTTGATTAAACATTTGTGTTGTTGGTTTATTGTTTGTTTGTTTAAAAAAAGAAAAAGAAAAGAAAGAAAGCAAATGGCTATTTGAAGCTGCTCCTTATTCCAAAATGTTGAAAACTGCTTCAGAACTGAATATCAGTGTACAGATCTCAGGTGAATAGCTTTCAAAATGCAAGGTGCCCAATCGGTATGCTGTCTAGATCATGTGCACGAGGTAGGTAGATTTGTCTATGTAGTATGTAACATGCACGAGCCAACTCGGATGTTTGGAGATGTCTGTGTGATGAATCACATAGCCTCATGACAAATGAGTTCATTCTCTGTGTGTAGCTGAATGCAAACAATGTAAGTGTTATAAGTCAAAAAAAAAAAAACAAAAACAAACCAAAAAAAGCACCATTGTAAGTTGCTCCTGAGACTTACTGTTGGTTAAATGGTTTTCACGAAGGTATGGATGAAAGTGGGAATAGCAGCTTTCTGATGCATCTAAGAGGAGGTTACCATGAAGATGGAGCTAAGCTTTTTACTGAGATGCTCAGCAAGAGAACAAGAAACAGTTGTCATAAACTGACAGAGGGGAAGTTCCAACTGGATATAAGGAACGTAAATATCTCCAAGGATAATTAAGCAAACTTGGAGAGGTTGCGGAGCCTCCACCCTTGGATGTTTTCAGTGCCAAGTGGGATCAAGCCCTAAACAATGTGATCAAAATTTGGAGTTGACCCTGCAGAGCAGGAGGTTGGACTAGAGATGTCCCTATGAACCTGAGTGTTTCTGCAAGTTTGTGATTCTAGTAGTAAAATTAGTCAAACTCTGCTTTCAAATGTGTGCCATTACATACTGCAGAAGATGATGATGACTGTCCTTCAGATGCAGCCGTATTTAAATTTACCTCTCATTTCATAAAGCAAAATACAAACCCCTTTATCTTGTAGGTGTGATCATTGCATTACAATTGAGTACGGTATTTTTTCAATGACCTGGAAGTGGAGAAGATGCATTCTGTTGAGACGTTTTATGTGTTATAAGATTCCTTTTGTCATCATAAACTCAAAGCTCATGTCTCTGCACTTGTATTATTTTTTTTCTGCTACCACTGGAAAATTCATCTTTTAGATCACAGTGCCTTTGGATCCAAAACAATTTCAATTTTTGCTTTTCTTGATCATCTTTGAATTTGCTGACAGGGGGAGCTGTTGGTTGGAGTTCAGTCCATCCGGTTAATATTGTTTTCCTTTATTATTTTTCCCTAGAGAACTGACTGTTTAAATGCTTGAGTGAAAAGACCAATTTTTCCAGTTCCTGTGTCAGAGAATACTCATTTGGGTACAGAAAAGGAGAAACTGGGAAGCACGAACAAGAATCTCTGATGATCAGCTGCAAATCCTTGGGAAGAAGTAATTTAATAACATACATTTATCTAGAATTGCCAGGGCTTTGTAAAGGCTTGAATGCTGTATTTATAAGTGGTATGTAGCCTTGAACTGATACCTTGATAATCTTCATTGTGCAAATCATAAAATCAGCAGGGTTCATTTGTATTTAGGCGTGTGCTCTGTTCCAGAATTTGGGAAGTGTTTGATTTGGCTGCAGTATCCTTCTCGGCTCCCATCCTGGTTCAGGTTGTGCTTTTTCTCTTTTCCTTTTCCCTGCTGGATGGTGTAAGTGAAGCAGTCCCTCACTTCCCGTGCTGGGCTAAGAGTAGAATGACAGAATTGTTTCTTCCCTCGGGGCCAGTACGGGAAGGAGTCAGAAATGTCTTTCAAAGAGTCTTTCAAAGTCAGAGTAATTGATGCTTTTTGAGTTCTCCAGACTGTGGTCTGTAGCTTACCAGCAGATATGTTATGTGGTTTTGTCCCCATCTGCTTGTTCCTGGCAATATCTGTGAGTTTGTTGGATCTTCACCGCAAAGAAGAGCCTGATGTCTTTTATGAAGACCTGGAAACCAGGAAAAAAGACCAAGTAACATCAATGTTCAGAACATATAATATAAAACTCTTCTTCAGCTCCTTCTCTAGTGCTGTGTTTCTAGTGTCTCCTATGGTTTGAAGGTGGGTCTGGAAGAAGCCCCAGAGGAATAACTACGGAATGCTTCTAAATGCATGAACCTCACCAGGTTCATGCCACCAAGTAAAGAGGGGCTAACTGCTTTTCAGGGGTACTGCTGCAGGTAGCTTTATTTATTCAATCAAAAACTGCTCATGCCATAGTTAGACCAGTGACCTTTGTTTCAGAGTACCGATACATCTCAATGTACTACGCCTTCTTGATGGCAAGGGTCTGAGCAACAGCCACAGACACTCAATCTGTAGACACTCGAGTTCATGTATTTTTACCTACATTAAAAAAATCAAGATATTTCTCTTAGATTTCTTTTCCAGCCATTAGAAGTCATCTGCCCAGTCGTGCATTTGTTTCCCAACCAGACACAGAAATTACATGAAATAAGCTCTGATGGTGAAATACGCTCCCCGGGATTGCAGCCCAACCCCTGCAGAGGGAGCTGGCGTAGAAGAGTTCCCGCTCTCTCTTCTCCCCTACCTTGGGCTGTTGAAAAGATTTGGTCCGCGTACAGATGAGCCTTTTCTGTTCCTATTTCCTCAGTTTGAAATGTTGACTCTTTGCTTGCAGATAATCTTTTGATCCTTCTTTGTCTGGCCCACAAACTTGTAAATCATGTCATTCATGTCCTCATGGTTGCCAACTGTATTAATGTTTAAAAATAAAGCAAGCCAGTATATTTTCTTATGGCAGACATCCTGGAGCCCTCTGTTTTGGATGTTATAGGCATCATACTAGACAAGGGCCAACAGAAAATTCCTGAGCATAAAGTGATGGAAACAAATTTATATATAAGATATCCAGTTTAAAAAAAAAAAAACGGGGGGGAGAGGTTGCAAATTAGGAAACATTTTGGGGCAGCAGATTTTCAAATAAATGGCCCTGATTCAACCAAAACTGCAATGACTCATAATCATATCAGTATAACATTTCTCTCTCCTGCTGGGCTGCTTTGGCTTTTCCAACTGACTAATAAGAGTATCTGACAGTGTTCTTTACTTCTGATATACTGGAAATGTACTCAAGGATTTCCAAAAATATTTTTAATACAGACATGATAGTATGAAAGAGCTCATGGGATCCAGGTACTATTTGCTAAATGATTTCTTTTTTCCCCCACTGCTTAAAAAAAAGGGGGGGGGGGGGAGGGATTTGAAATGCATTTGGGTCACTTGCAAGGGTTTCACAGACACTGTTGCTGACATTTGGCTAATAAGGGATTTATTTATTTACATATTTTCTCCAGGGACTGTTTATTTTCAATTTACCATCAGGTAGATTTTTTTTTTAAAGCAATCTAAGCATGGTAACACATTTCTGCATGCATACTTACTTAGACACACAAATTTTTATATCTGCAATTCTAGAGTCAGCTGGTTGCTACCTCTGTTAGGTTTCCCAGTTTTTCCCATTATGTACATTTCCATTGTTAGGTTTTTACTTTGAGAAGCTTGTATACTTCCCATGTTTATAAGATCCTTTAAACTGTGCCAGCTGCAAAGATTCTTCTTGTTTTTTCTTTAGACTTATTGGAACTATACAGTATTAAAAATTGCCACTTGTTTTTTGCCAGCTGTAAGGCTGGGGAAAACTTTGGGTGATTGATTAAATAATAATTGCATACGAGCTTTCCAGGAACTGAAGCCCAAACTGCTTGAGCAGTAGCAGAAAGAGCAGTAGGAAAGCAATGTAGGAAAAGTCAGGGAGCTCAGAGCAGTAGAAACGCTCAAGGGAACGGAAGGGCAGTCAACACCCCACCTCTGTGACTAACCTCAGCACCTGAGTGCGTCAGAGGTCTGCCTCTCCTTGTAGAGAAGCTCTGGGGGAATGAACTCTACTGATTTCTGGATGTGAACAGAAAGCCATAATAGGCTTCCTGCTGATTGTGCCTTCAGATCCAGCATGGCATAGCAGTGGTGCATCCTCCCAGCCCTGCCACGTAACAGGTTTCTGTTGTGGCCCAGTTTTGGGTTCAGGAGCAGCGCTGCTGCTTGGCGGTGCAGCTTGGTGCCTTGCTGTGCTGAAGGGTGAAGGGCTCAGTAGTGGTTCTTTGTTCAGCTGTAGTGCTGTTTGATGGGGTGGGGCTAGCATGGCTACACATGACAACATTCATTTTTCCTATTATTTCTGTAAATGTAAATTTATTTTCCTATTATTTCTTACACACTTCATTTTTCTGCTTTAAAATTGTGATGTATGCATTGTGAAGTCATACATGCAAACTGGGGATATGCACGTTTTCAGTAGCTTGCAGAACCCCATATATGTTTATTAGATTGGTCTTTAAATGCATAACTACACACTAAGATTTCCAGAGAAGCCCGGTTCTGTTCAGAGCGCAGAGGAACGTACAGAAATGTTACAGATGTTTGGAAATCCTGGTAATTTCACTTATATAAATATCTAGAAATGGACTCATAACTAACAACCTACACTTTCCAGAGTGTGCAAGCTGTTCCTGCACAAGCAAATAATTACAGAGCAAACTTATAAAGCATGCATTTAATTCAACCACTATATGGTATGTGCACAATTGACAGTTACAGGAGAGAGGAACATCCCTCTGGAAGCTGGTTTCAGCAGACTGGGTTTTATAGGATAGTTAGATGAACCAGCCATGAGTTCATCAGATCAAACCCATGCTTGTAAGATGTTCAGATTCAAAAAGCGTGCAGTCAGCAGCAATGGAGACTGTAAAAAATAAAATCCTAAAGTCACTGCAACTCGTGCTTTCATAGTAGCTTGCATTTGGAATTTGAACTTCCCTTCATTTACCCTGACAATCAGCAAACTTTACCACAAGGGAAGTTTTTAAATAGCTGTAAAAGTCATTTTTCTGAAACAGCATCTTGCTGTCTGTGACACTGTAATATGATGTTTGATTAAAGGGGATTGGAAAGTGAAGGTTACTGAGTGCAATATTCCAATTAAAACAGGAGCATAATCTAGTCTGCTTCAGGTTCGAGGTTTCCTTTCATTGACAGTAATTTCAGACTTGGGCTGGCCCTCGTTGTAAGTGCCACTCTGCTCACCACAGACACTTAGTATTACTTTAGACAAGTCATCTCATCTCAGTGTTTCAGTTCTTTTTTTCTTTTTCTTTTTTTTCTTTCCTTTTTTTTTTTTTTATAATATATATATCACAGAGCTAATATGCTGATTTTCCCCTTCTTTGACTTTCACATCAGTTTTGTCTCCACCCAACAGTGCCTTAAGTTGGTGTTTTTTTTATTCCCCCTCTGTTTTGCTAGAGCCTCACTTGATGGTGTTCCCATCTCAGTTGGGCGCCTAACCATTGCCATAATAAATCGATGTAACAATAAATAGTCATGTTTTAAACACACAATCTCCATTATTTCTAGAGCATTTTATACTGTATCTGTGCACCCTGTAGTGCAAAAAGATCCCATCTCTAATATTTCAACTGACTCATAAACATTTAATCAAAAGTTATGGCAATAACTATAAGCCTCATGTAGTCTGAGGCCTTTCTGCTGTGAATTCATTGAGTTCTGTAGCATTGCAATGCATGTTTTGCAAAGTCTCCTTTCTTTTAAAAACAGAGCTTCTAGAGTAAATATGAAAATATAGTATATTCAACTTTTATTATCATTATTATTATTTTGTATTTTTATTTTTTTTACTGTCCATGCAGTTTCTGTTTTCAGTATTCAGTCTTCGACTGTGTGGACGATATGAGTTGTTGGGTGGCCAGCTGTTTTGGTGTTTTTGACAAACACCGAGTGATGGAACAATAACTGATATGGTATGGGGACTGCTGTGCCAAGCCAAGGGACACAAGCAGGGCAGGCTACCACCGCTGGCCGTTCGCAGACGGGGCTTGAGTCTGTCTCAATGATCCCCAAAGGCCCCCGCTGTCAGCCCCGCTGTCAGTGTAATGACGGCAGCTGCCCAGGGCAGCTCGCACGCTCAAGAACATGCTGGGGAATTTCCAGCAAGCTTTGAATAGAAGGGGCAAGGCAGCACGTTAAAAATATGTAGGGTTTTGGTTGAACTGTACAGAGCGATCCGTCAAGTAACAAATTCTACCCGTCAGCAGGGCTTTCTGCGGGGGGCCCAACAAATGGGATGAGTGATGTAAGGCAGACAGTTGGGCTCTGTCCTTGCCTGGGTTAGGAAGGCACGGCCTTCCCCATCCACGTCACGGGACTCCTGGTCGGTACCGGCCTGGAACTGCTAGACCTGAGCATGGGTGGGACCTTGCATGTTCTTTGCAGTTGCTGGTCCAAAAGAGCAGTGTTGCTGGCACTCCAAACGCTTCCCAGAGACTTTCTTTTCCTGCTCTCCCCTTAGCAGAGCCTCCCATCAGTACCAGCTTATTTCCCCTTAAGACAGAGCTGGGGAGCAGAATTACACTTGCTTCCTACAGAAGCAGATTTTCAGCATGACCAGGTGGACAGTTTTATTGAAGTAATTCTGCACGTTGACTTTTTTTTTTTTTTAATTTGCTTCTTCTACTTGCTGGGTACTTACTCATTTCAGAGCATACTGATAATTGCAGGTTTCATTTTTACCAGTGAAAATCATATTTAATAGTGCAGCCTTTTGAAAGATGTGGTGAAAAATGGCATGGCATCATAATTACGACCTTGTTTTTATTATCAGTATATGTTTTATTATCAATATATATTTTTATTATCAGTAAATAAATGAAAGACTAGCAAAATAAATACATTTTAATTTAACCATCTTTTTTCCAGACTTAATTCACCAAATCTAACTCCCTTTAGATTTGTTGCTTAACCCCACACAATGGTGTGCACTTGCAAGCTGTAGGGTCGAAGAATTCTGGTTTCCACTGGCATCAGTTAAACTTCTACTAAATTAGCTGAGGTACCATATCGTCCATAGCTCTTTGCTTTCCTTTTCAGATAGAATAATACAATTTCACAAAAGCAATGGAGCTTTAAAATGGATGTAAGACAGCTTAGAGCATTGAAGTAGTGAAGTGTTTAATGAAGTGTAACCTAAAAGTGAAGAAAAATAGTAAGTTGAACATGCACTGTATATGAAACTTATTTAAAAAAAACAAAATCTGTTTTCCCAAATGGTAGCAGAAATGTGCCACAAAGCTTAAAAACCTGTAATCCTTAAATGTCAAGATTTGTGTGACAACCAAACTACGGTTTTAAATTCTGGACTTTTGGCCTGCATTCCTGAGATACATAGATACACACAAATCAAAGTAGTATGTGTTGTTTGGTTCAACTAGAATAGAAACAAATTTGAAATTATATACATATATATGGATTTTATATATTTATGAATATATATTTTTTCCTGTAAGTAGGGACCTGTGTTTCGCTCTGCATACGGTGTTGGGAATATGTATGTTTTAAAAGATAAAAGAAATATTGTAAGGAGTCGTATTTATGAGGACAGTATTAATTCAGTTGGTTTGCTTTCTCAAGTCTTTGGTAGAGAGACATCTTGCCCTCTGTTGTCTCTGAGGTACACAGCAAACTCAGACATTCGTATTAGTTAAAAACCTGAATTAATTTTTTGTGCCTGTGCAGATTCTCTCCTGCTACTTTCTGCTATTTAGGTTGTTGTGCAGATGCTCTTTCATGCTAATCATTAAAGAGGAAAAAATACTTAATTTCTTCTGACTAGGCTTTAGTCTATTTGAATATCAAATCACTACTGTATGTCTAGTTCTTAATTCAGTTTTAAATACTCCTTATTCTTATCCATAATATGGTGTTGTTTCTCTTCTTGACTAGCATTATTTAGGTATTTTTTGCCGATGCAGTGCAGTACCTCAGTCTGTGAGAAGTTAATTTTAATGTCATTATGAATGAAAAATTTGAAACAAAGATCTTCTTGAAATCTTCTTGGTTTGTTATTATAAACCAATTCATTTATTTTTTAAGAAAATGGGCATTCCACACAACATTTTTGTCATAAATATATCCCAATACATCTAAAGAGACTGTCCCAGTCACAGATTTGCATAATTGCAGCCAAAACATTTCCAAATTCAGTACTGATATTACTCAGTGGTGTCACTCTCTCTTTTATTGCTAGCAACTGGCATACTTCTTGTGCTGCACTGTTTCCTTGTGGAGGCTTCCTTGTTTCCTATGCCTCATTGTTTGAGGGTTTTTCTAATTGTTGATAAGCTGGACAGTGCTGAAAGAGTTGGTGTCTGATACTATAGTAAGATCATATCTTTATGTTGATATACTTAAAACGGAATTAGACAAGTAAATTTCTAATACCGGTGATGAACCACAAGATGCAAAACAATACATACAGTATGAGGAAGTGCTTATACTTTAGGTTTTACTTTATGCATGTGTTTCTTTAAAGCTCAAATTATCCTTTGAATAGTGGAAGACAATCTGTTAATTGAAATTTAGGCTACTTTTTTCTTTCTCAAGGTCTAATTTAGACTAGATTTCAAAACCTAAATAAACAACAGTCTGCCTGCCCATTAAAAAGACTGTGTCAGGTTTCTGTGTATTTAAGTCTTTTAAATAATCTCCACTTAACCGTTCACAAGGGGCCTTGTAATCTTTAAGCACTTACATTGCCATCGCATTTTGGCTCAGAGTGACAGGTATGTGTTTGTGTGTTGCAGGGTGGGAAAGACTTGCTCACTGAAATGCAGCTCCGGTTAAATCAACATGGGCTATGTGTCACTGTGGGCAACATGTACGCTTAAAAATGGTGAGAGAGAAGTTTCGTCTGCAGTGACACTTGGTTAATTTGAAACCTGTAGCAGATGCACTGACAAGTGTAAATACAGTTTTAAGTGGTATAAGCTGTACCTTTACAATTTGTCTATATTAAAAAGTTTACTTTAGTAAAGGCATCTTAAACCTCAGTGTATAAAAGCCGTATGTGACCTCTGTGCATTACACCTTCGTTTTGCTTTGCTGGCTGAAGGCTTTTCCATCCCCTGAGGGACAAGGCTCAGGAGGGAGAAGAGAAATACATCGAGACAGGGATCAGAACTGATGCTGGAGGTTTGCAGGTAGAAAAAAAAAGAGAAAAACTTGTGTTTATGGAATGGTTTCGGAGCATACTGGGACCATTTGGGAAAAGAGCCTGGAGCAGGGAAGATCAACAGGCCTCTCTGTGAACAAGGAGAAACTGAGACAGCTGGAAGTGGCAAGGTGTCTAAAGGAGGGGACACACATGGTGGAAGCGTACCTGTGGTTGCCTGGGCAGGGACACTGACACTGCGATTAGAAGCTGTAGGATGAACACTTGGGGCTGGCTAGATGAGTAGACTTGGACAGGAGATAACCCTGTCTGAGAAAACTGGAACAAAGACAGCTCAGAGCACAGAAACGGGGAGCTGCAAGTAGAGCAAAACAGGCAGAAATCTGCTTCACAGCCAGGACCAGAAACCAGACGAGCTGTGTGCTGCCACGTTTGCTGTCAGCAAATATCAGAGGAAGCAACAGGCAAGAGGTGGCCAGCTCATCCTCCTAGGCAAACCTCATCTGCTTCGACTGCCCTTACTTCCTTAGTTCAAGTAGCTGTGGTGCCTGTGCTAGCCCACCCATGCGGGGGTTTCAGAATGATGCTGGTGAGTGATGCAGGCAGAGAAGTCAGTCGGGCCCTGTCCCTGCTGCTGTCACAGCAGGCGCCCAGGCAGCGTTACAGAAACCGCTGTGGTGGCTGCAGTGTCTTCTGGCGCCCATCCCGAGCTGCCTGTGTTACCTGGAGAAATGGTGAAGAGTCACGGCTGCAGTTGAAGGGAGCAGCAGCTGTGCTTGGAGCTGTAAGTGCTGTATAAATGCTCCTTGCTACTTCAGGGCAGAGGTAACATCATGGGTGTTGCAGACTGGTGACCACAAGGAGTGGCTCCTTTTTGCTTTGTTCAATCTGTGATCTTCCACACGTCTCACCAAGCTCTGCAAAACTCCAGATCTTGTGTGTAGCTGCAGTGTGAATCACAAAACAGCAACCTGTAAGGAAATGTAACGAGCTTGTAAAGAGAAACTTTACATCTTAATCTGAAGAGTAAGGTGTGAATAAAGACTATATGGAGATCAAAGAGGAAGGAGTTAAATATGTAATAGAGCAGCAATTACTGTGAGCAAATGTGTCATAAGTTCTGTGGGAAAAAAACAGTATGCAAAGGTATGGCTAAAGATGTGGTTACAGCACCCATGTGCAAGGGCATTAAAATGAGAGTTGTGCCATCAAGATTACTCTGGTATTTCCTGCCTTTTTAATCAGACCTGTTTAAGTTCATTTGAGTTGCTGCAAACGTGTGGTCACACACTGGTGCGCAGGTGTATCTGACCGTATATTGCATATCGAATTGCTATAAGTCATTAGTGTTTTATGTACTAAAAATAAAGAATACTCCCAGACTCAGGATCTCCAGAGAAATACGCAGAATCTTCATGTACACTGACACCATGAATTTTTTTTCCTTGCAATGTTTTAAATACATCAGAGGGCACATCTGGCTCAAGATGCTGTTGAGTGGAGAACAGTTGGAGTTTGGAAAAACAGTGCATTTGTTCTGTTCTTACTCTTTCCTAGATATCTACTCATGAGTTGCTGCGTAAGACTGGATACAGGGCTATATGAACCTGTAGTGGGACCCAGGACATCCATTCCTCTGTCACCTTAATAATGCAAAGTAAATAAAGGCAAATTCATTGCAATGTTTTTGAAGTGTTAATGCCAGCACTACTAATACCTTAAAAAAATGCCCTGACAAAGTAATTATTTATGCTTGCCTAAGTGGAGCATCTTGCATTTCTTCTTCAAAATTCAAATGAGAAAATTGTTTAAGTTTTATTGCATTTTTGAAAAAGATGAATGTGAAAGGAAGAAGATTTGAGAGAGAATTCAAATATTTGTGGAAGAGGGCAGACAAAGCATCCTTTGTACATAGTGCTGCAAGTATTACTGGCTCTGCTTTGCTATGGGGGATACTGGGTTTGGTCAGGCAGAGGCAGAGCAGCTGAATTGTGTTCTCAATTAAGAGATGATTTTTGGCTTTTGGGGCTCAGTACTTCAGGTCTAGATTCAAATCTTTGCAGGTATGGGTTTTCTTTGAATTTCTGGCACTTCTGAACTTCAAAAATGGCTAAACTGAGTGGTTTTTTTTCTTTTTCTTAAAAGTTCATTGAAAAAAATTGCTTCTGAGCTGAGTCTTTACATACCATATTTCAGCCCCAAGCATATTTTTATGGCTGAGTAATAAACCCCTGGAAATGGGGCTTTATAATGGAAAATGCAACTTAACCTTAAGTAGAACAGCACCTTACAATAACACATATTTGGAACCTACAATATCCCTTGCTCCCAAGGGTGGTGTTATAGTGAAAAGGGGTGTAATAACAGTTTAATTTATCATAAATACATAACATATTTTATGATGATTTGATTGTGTTGAAAAATTTCACCTTATAGATTTTAATAAAGCAACCTACTGGTAAACTTATTGCAGTTGGCTTTCTTTTCCTTTGACTAGGGGTCTCAGCAGAGTGAAGTATAAATGGCTTAGTTTTAGAAGCTGGTTAATAAAAAATAGATTTCCTTTCCCTTTGACTTGTTTATGAAGCTGAAAAATGACTAGGCAGGTCACTGGTGTGTGGCAGAGCTAATTTCTGCAGTTCTTCAGCTGGCAGTGAGAAGAATGCTATGGTTAAGCTGAATAATCCATTTTCCTTCATGAACATGAAATGAAATAAATTATCTAAGATACATATATCAAAACAGGAGAATTCCCATCTTCTACAAAACAGAAGAAACACATAAACGTAGACTGTGCTACCTTTTGTGCAAATTGTTCACCCAGAGTGCCCCATACCAAGGATAGATGGTCTCGCTTTCTTAGTTTGCAGTGGTGTGATGAGAGCTGTGTTTCTTGTCATCATTGTGCCTCAATTAAAATGACATCAGGAGCTTCCACAAATCAAAGCAGAATTCATGTAGACAGTTTCCTTGCCCAGTAATCAATCTAACCTTCATGATACTTGCCTGATGAAATAAGAATATTGTTGTGAGCTTTGTTTCTTTTGTTCACTGTTGTGTTTCATATATGATGTTGGTCTTATTTAAGTTATAATTCAGAAAAAAATGTATTTGACAAATTATTATTTAGGAACCATTGGGATTTTTTAGATTAAACTTGGGAGGACTTGAATCAAGCATATGTTATATACTGGCACTGTATACTGATAATAACAGTAATAATAATAATAAAAATAGTTTTTTTATGTAAAATTACAGTGCTTATAGATGAAACATAATAAAGTATGCCAAGTCCTTAAAATTTGGCAAAAGTTATCTAAAAAGGCTTGAACAATCACAGTAGTTATGAATTAAAACTGTTATTGAACATCTAGACAAGCAGAAACAAATGGTATTTCTTGTTCCTTTTCACCGTTCTTCTGATAACCCTTTCCTGAGATGCTAGGAGTTTCTCTAAGAGATTATTCATGAAATGCTATTTCTCCAAAATGTAAACACAAACTGGTATATATATATATTTTAAATTGGATTGTGAATGGGATTGATGACTAGTAATAGCATATGTACCTCATATTAAATCTGGAACCAAGTGAATGGTAATTAGATATTGTCAGAATGTCACATCTTTGCTTTTCTGTTATAAAATATTGTTTTAGTCTGTACTTGTAAATTATTTTTACCCCCTTTTTTATAATAATGAAAATGAGAGTAGATAAAAATAACATGAAGTCTGAATATTTCCGGTTAGGGTTTATAGACTATGTCTAAAAACCTTTGGCCTATGCGATTTCATTTTGTTTGGTTTGTTTCTTTTTTCAGTATGATAACTGCATCCTTTCTACTTTGACTCCTACAAATATTGATTTTATGGTAATTCACACAAAAAGAGACACCAAGCATTTACTAAGAAAATTTATTGAAGAAACAGAATCTAGATTTTTTGTTTTAATGTACTGGAAGAAACTTTGAGTACGTCATAGATTCCACAGCTATTTCTTCAGTTGGTTTGCGATCAGGGAAGGGAACCCAAATTAGTTGCTGGGCATTATTTCTGTTGATTTTTATTTCCACAAGGTGTCCAGTGGTAATGGATGGCTGTCTTCTGACAAGTGATCTTTTAAAAGATATTGCACAGTAAACCTAAATTATGACGTGGTCTGACAAAAATCACAGCAGTTTGAAAAGTGCTAATAATGATTCTTTAAAATTGCTAGGTAGTTCATCATTGCCTATCACTCTTCAAGTTTTAAAGCTCTTCATTAATTGTTGCAAAGACAGAAAGATGAGAAAAAGGGATATGAGATGTATGACGTGTTGAGATTCCTGTATAGTAGAATCAGTTAAACTCTCTGAAAGATGCTTACCCTTCTCCTGTCACTGGATTTCTTGATAGAAAGAATTGCTCTTGTTTTATCACAAAAATATTACTTCTTTTTTTTTTTTGTGTGTGTGTGTGTTTTTGTTTGTTTGTTTCTTTTATTTTTATAATCAATAATGTTGATATAAAATAAAAATTCTTGTCTCTGAGTGCAGTGCACCCTTCTCTTCATCAAGTGGAGCATTAGAAAGGACCTGCACCTGCATTCAGAGTGTTTCCAGGACTTGTCCAGGGCTACTCATTTAGCTTCTGTAAATTGTGTACACTCATTTTCCATAATATTGGTGTTTTTGACAGCCCAGATTCAAATAATTTTTGACCTAAAGGCAACGGGTAACTGCAGCAGTCGAACTGCGCTGTGCTTTGGAGGTCCCCTGTCAATGCAGCCATGTGTTCAGTTGTAACCCTGTAGTTCCATGGACTTGGTTATGTATATGCGTCTCTGTGGCAGAAAGATGTCACATAAACCCAAATTCTTTTCCACCCATCATCCAGTTTCATCCCATTGCTGCAAAGCTCCATTTTTTCTTCAAGGCCTTCCAGTTATGCCGTAAGCAATTTATCGCTTCTCTTGCTCTTATCTTCCTTATTCTCATGTGTTCTCACCCTTGCACATCTTCCAAATAACTTACTTACATTAGAATACATTAGAATTTCTTGCTTTACAGTTAAATCTTAGCTTTCAGAGGTGGATGTATTTTTATTGCTCCCTGTTTGTCCAAGTCTTAACCTGAGTGTTGGTCAGTACTTCAGACCCATGATTACCGATGGTAATACCAAAACAATTTACACTTTGATGCATCTTGGAACACAGTCCGATTATACTATCGCTCTGTGTCCTAGGCTGCCTTTGCTGGGAGAACTGCTATAATGTTAAATAAGTTTTAAATAGTTGAGTATTGTTTGAATGTATTATTCTGTGGGCCTCTCATAATATTTTTCCATCTCTCTAATGACACCCCTATCACAAACTAGGTCTATTAAAGCTTGCACCAGAGCAAGGACATATATCCCAGTTTTAACTAATATATATATATATATATATATATTTAAATTAAATTTATTTCCATAAAAATAGTTGAAAGCTTATATGTTCTTGATTAGTTTTTAAAGAACTACTGACAACTAAGATGTTATTTGATTTCATTATTTCTTTAATGAAGTATCATGAAATAACATGAAAACTCTAGCAGCATACCTAATATCTCGATTAACTTACATCAAATACCTAAACTCTTCCCTTGCTTTCTATGTTGCATTTGAGAGGAAATGTTAGAATAAAAGCCTTTCTAAGTATTTTTTATCTAGAGTTTGTTTCGGTGGGTTTACTGTCCTGTATAAAAAAAAGAAAAGATTCTTTTTTAATACATAATTCATTTATATTTTTCTCTTCCTACTCACTTTTTTTTTTTTTAAATAGATCAAAAATCTGGCTAGCAATTTTGTAGCAATATCTTCTGTATTTTGTGAAAAGCTCTTGGAAGCAATCAAAATATTGTGTACAAGGCTGGAACTTTACCTAGTTGTTAATTGGCAGGTTAAACTTTTATGGGTTTCTGGTACCCTGGCAATACATGACTATTAAAAATTGCAGGTGGTTCAGGGAAAAGGGGGAGGTGAGTTCCTGTGCTAGTAATATATCATAAAACTATATATTTCATGTGCCTGTTGTGAAAGTGGAGACCTTAATACTTTTTCACAATATAAGCTGATTAAAGAATCTTTATGGCTCTCATTAAAGATTTTCTCAGTGAACACTGAAAAATGTAATGCTTATGGATAAGAATGGCAAAAATAATTAGCCTCTGTGGTGCCTCCTTTGGTTTAACAAAAGCAGTGTGGTGTTAAATGTGCTTATTCGTTCTGAGCTTAAGTTTGTCCTTTTGCACAAAATTCTGCTGATGATTTGGCCATTTTTCTAAATTCTGGCATGATTGAGCATAGGAAGTGAAATGGTAGGGCTGTTGCCTGCTCCAACTGCAATAAAATGCTACAGTGAATTTGAGAGTCACAGAATTGCAAAGTCGTTGAGTTTAGAAAGGACCTCTGGAGATCATATAGCCTCATCCCCCAGTTCAAAGCAGGTTGGTTTAGCTACAGCAGGTTGGTCTGGGCCAACTTCAGTCAGGTTTTTAGTATCTCCAGAGACAGAGACTCCACAGCCTCAGTGGGCAGCCTGTAACAGTGTTTGACCACCCTCACAGTGAAAAAAGTCTTTTCTTATGTTTAAATGGAACTTCCTGTACTTCAGTTTGTGCCTATTGCCTCTTGTCCTTTCACCAGTACTACTGAGAAGAGTCTGGCTCCGTCTTCTTTACAGCCCACCCACAGTCACGTATTCGTACACACTGGTAAGACTCCCCTGAGCTGTCCCTTCTCTCACACTCCCACCTATCTCAGCCTCTCATATGAAAGATGCTCCTGTCCCTTCGTTATTGTTGTGTCCCTTTGCTGGACTTGCTCCACTATGGCCGTACCTCTCCTATACTGAGAGATTTATCCCCAGAGCTGGACACAGACGTGTCTCACAACTGCAGAGCAGAGGGGAAGAATCACCTCCCTCAACTCTGTCCAGCTGCCTCAGCACTGCTGGTTGCGTCCCATCAGACCTTTTGTATGTCTAATTTGCTTAAATGTTCCCTGACCTGATCCTCTTATACAGGTAGTCAGGCAGCATTGCTCCAGACTTTCCCAGTTCTCTTGGGGGCCTGGGATTCCTGTGGAGAAATCTTAGCAGTAAAGACAGAGTTGTGAAAAAGGCATTGAGTACCTGGACCTCTTCTATGTCCTGTGTCATCAGGCCGGTTCTCTTTAGTAGATGGCCCACATTTCCCCAAATCTTTCTTTTGTGGCTCGTATCTGTGTAGAAGACCTTGTTGCCCTCCATGCACCTTGCAAGATTCAACTCCAGATGGGCTTTGACTTTCTTCACCCCATCTGTGTGTCCTTGGATAGTGTCACTGTATTCCTCCAGGGTTTCCCATTCTGGCTTCTACCTCTGTTATGCTTCCTTCTAATGTTTGGGTTTTGTCAGGCGCTCCCTGTTCATTGATGTAGGTCTTCTACTGCCTTTACTTGACCTCTTGCTCCTCAGCTGGACTGTTCCTGAGCTTGGAGGGAAGTGATCCTTAAAAATCAGCCAGCTCTCTTGGACTCCTCTCTGGGACCACGTCCTGTGGGACTCTTCCAGGCAACACCTTGACCAGTCCAAATTCTCTTCTCTTGAAGTCCAGGATAGCAGTTCTGCTTATTTGTTTTGTTCCCTCCTCTCAGGATTCTGAAGTCCACAATGTCCTGGTCACTGCAGCCAAGGCTGCCCACGGCCTTCATATCCCTGACCAGTTGCTCCTTGTTTGTCAGTATGAGGTCCAGCAGAGCACCTGCCTTTGCTCCTCCATTGCCTGTGTCAGGAAGTAACCACCACTGCACTCCAGACACCTCCTGGCTTGCTCGTGCCCTGCTGTGCTGTCCCTCCAGCAGACAGCGGGTGGTTTAGGTCCTCCTGCTTGAGTATCGGGATGCGTGAGTTTGAGACTTCTTTAGGTGTTTGAAGAAGGCCTCATCTACTTCTTCAACCGATGATTTTAAAACCCATTTTATTCTGTTTGAAATGGATGAGATCTTAACACTTCATTCATCTTTGTCATTCAGATTTTACAGTGTTTGCAGTGTTAAATGAAGGATAAAAATATTGAACAGCATTTGAAATAACTAGAGCCTCTTTCAAATAAAATGTTGCATGTTAATACTTTTTAATAAGGGTGCTTTCCCATTTAGAGATAGTGTTGTGTCCGTTGCGCTATGTTTAATTCATTTAGTGTGTATTTGTCAGTTCAAAATAGTGACATTGTCAGATGTAATGACTCATTAAAATAAAACAAAGGCCTTCAAGTACTTAATGTAAATATTTTTTCCACTCGCACTTCCATCTTACCTAGTATGAGTGGTAGATTTCATTCTCATGTAAGGTAAACATCCTTAAAGATATTTCCTCTATTATGTATCATACATACTTAGTGAGACATATCCCCCAATTTTAATTATTTATTATTTTTTTTATTTTTATGAGAGACTTGCTTTTATTTTTTCCTTATAATAATTTTGATACTTGGATCAAAACCAGCAGCAAACCATGCAGAGAATTGTTTGGAATGGTTTACAAAGGCCACAAGTGCCTTTCTAATTAGCTAGGTTTCAGAGGAAAGGTGGGTGGTTCAAGGCAGAGGCTAAAGAGGTTTATGGTTGAATTTTAGCACTTTCTTACTCTGTTGTGTTAGTACTGGGACTTCACAGCCTCTTGTGCAGAGTGCAGGATGTTTCTGCTTGTGTGCTTCTGTAAATGAATTCACTTTTCTGCTCACTTGAGAGACAGCGTTACTGGAAGTTTCTTACTGGGAAGATTTTTCACCTCCCTGGGCAGCTGTGAAATCTGATCTGTTCCTTCTTGTCTGTGCTCAAACTCTAATGCTGATTATTGATTTGGAACAGCTAGGAGGGAACCTGGAGTGTGAAGCATGGCAATTCAAGAATGAGAAAAAAAATAATTAGAAATTTAATAAAAACATTTAATAGAAAATAAGGGAATGATCATGTTTGTACTTCTTGCCTGCCTCAGATTCTGCAGCTCTGTTGGGCTACCCATGCTGGGCACAACAAAGGCTATGTGAAAACACCGCTTTGCAGTTCTTTAGTACTTTTGAATTCCTTATTGGCTTGTCTTTGAACTCTCCAGTTTACAGAGCTTGTTTCTCTATAATTACAAGAGTCCATTAGTATATTTAATCCCCTCTCTCTTTTTTTTTTTTCCCTTTTCCATTTAACATAATTAATTTCACTTTATTATAGATTCTGGACACATAGGACCCAATTTTCTTCTTAGTCTATGTAACACCAGTCACTGTAATACCAGTGACTACAGCCAAATTATTTTTGAATTTAGCTACTGTCATAAGGGTAGGCTGCGTGCCAGTTTTATATTTGGTCACTGGCCCAATATAACTCCCCCTTATAACTTTAATGAGAAATAATGATACTGAGAGTTACCAGAACTTCAGTAAGTCCACCTGCGTAATTCATGCATGTGGAAATCTGTAGATTACATAAGGACAAAAGGTATGTGTAAGACATATGTTAGTTCATCATCAGAATTGGAGCTCTAGATGAGTGCAAAATTTTTCACAAATCTTCTGTTCTTATGGCTGCAGTCTCTGAAAAACATATTGGCTTCTGCTGAACTACAGAACAACCCAATGATCACAAAGTTTGAATATTGAGTAAAATATCTACTTCAGTGATAATAGTAGATTTAGTTTTTCTCCAAGAATGATTTCTCGACACGCTTCTGGGTCTGAAAAGAATTGAATTATATCAAGCTGTACACTTTAACACGTGTTTTATTAGTTTTATTTGTAATTTTGTTACAGTAGCACTTAGGGAGGTTTCAAGGTACATGGAGCTAAAACTACCATGCATGCAGTAAAACAGTGGCCTGTACAGATTAAAAACAAACAAACAAACCTGTCTTCCTAAGCCTTCCTTAAATTTACAGTGCACGTTTTTTATAACATAGGTTGTATTCCAATGGGGATCAATGCACAAGTTTGCAGCAAGTCTGTTACTGCTAGAACCTAAACAGAAATATTCGGTGGTATAAGTGTGCTAGAAGTATTTAAGTCCTTTTTATACAAAATCACAGAAAGCCTGTTATGACATAGTCCCTTCTCATTACCTTGGTATATGAGATTTGCTGAGAAAGGTGTGGTTTTTTGTTTTGTTTGTTTTTTTTAGTTGACCAGTTAGATAGCAATATATTTTGGTTATTGGAAAAAATTTGATTTTTCCCTGCTTTTTACTTTTATTATTACAAATATGGCAAGAACTTAAACTGTATGTCTCCACTTGCACTTTGAAAACAGACAAACAAAAGAACATTTACATTTACAAATTGCTAAAGCTATTTATTAAAGTATAGCTTTCTCTAATACAATTCAAATACAGGATTAACATCTCGCATTCATCATTTTAACGTTGCTTAGTCATTTTAAATTCAGTGGCTATGAAACAAAAAGCTAAAGATTGTGTAAAGTGTATTTGTATGCTATCACCATCCTGGAAGAAAATATAAGTTCTCAGGTGTTATCATGAGTTTATATAAAACATAGCTTCATATTATTTCTTATTTTGTGATCTCCATAGAACTTCCGAAAAGCAACTGCATGGAATATGGTTAAAAAAATACAAAGATTTAAGGTAGAAAACCAACACCTCAATACAGAATAATATGCTTCTAAACAACTGTGAAGATAGAAAAAAATACTCAGAATTATCATCTTGAAACAAAAAGGTAAATTGCAAGGATGGCCCCCAAAGATATATATTTCTTCACTGAGCATATTCGTTTTCCTTCAGTAGGAAACTTTATACTTTTCATGGCATGGAAATGAGAACAACTCCCAATATTACATGAATGGATTCCAGAAATTTCAAAGTGTGCCACCAACAAAGCACTGGCTTTCAGACACAGAAGGAATAAAATGTCTATTCAGAAACTGCACGCTTCTCAGCTATATTTAATACTAGAAAATAGAGTACTACTTTTACATTTATTCCGTAGGGCCTCATTCCAGAAAACACTTCCATGAATAGCACTCAGAGCACTGCTTATATGCATTAAAGGTGCTTATAGGCAACAGTGTTTCCAAGAAGAATTGTATGTGCTATTTCTATATTTGGAAAGTTGCAAGAGTTTAATTAAATCAGTTTTAAATTTCTGTAATAAAAGCCATGTAAATGCACCTAAAGCCTGCCTAGCTTGATTAAATAATTATTGATGCAATTTCATTGTTATAAATCAGATTTTACATTACATTGATATTTAAATAATTACTACTTATTGCGTATTATCTTTGTTATTTGCAAGAGTTTCACCAGGTTTAATATAAGACTTCATTTTCTTCTCCTTTAAAACTAGTTATTTCTTATAAAATCCAGGATCTACTAAAAGAAACATGTTCAATGTATGCTCACTTTCAGTTAATTTGAGTTGAAACCATAAGGCCTGCAAAAGAAATTCTGAGACTTTCAGATATGGCTGGTGTTGAAATGGAAGTAAAAAATCTAGGATCCGTATAAATTCTATTATTTGAGCAGTAAAATTTGCTCCTCGAATGCTAAATGGCTGTGTGGGATATGAAGAGTGAATGAATTCAGAACTTGTTCTTCCATTAATAGCTTTCAGCTTGTTGTCTTTCAGATTCCCTGCAGCAACATTATAATTTTAATACTATGTAAAATCAGTCCTTCATTACAAAAAAGCTCTTAGGCAAGTGTAATGTCATCTGCACATTACCACAGTGAACAGCAAGCAAATCTGTAATGAAGGAGAACTTCATGTGCTACCACACATCAATGATCCTGGCTTGTTTCCCTGCTTTGTTTTGCTGTTTAACTTTTCAGCATCAAGTTCTTAACACTCTGTTTCCTCCTAGCCATACAGAAAGGACTGCTGTTGTTTCACATCTCAACGCTATGCATTTAGATTGCGTTATTCCATCCTGTTCTCAATGAACAATAACATTTCAGAGAATCACAGAATTTCTGAACAGTGGACTACAATACAAGGGAACCAGAGGAAAAATAACGACGGTCATTGGCGTTTTCTGTCTACTCGGTTATGTCTTGCAATGAGTGAGGATTTTCCCTGTTGTGCATCTCTTATACATCTATCTGCTGGTCCATACACCAAATGTGCATGGTTTGGTCTAGGGCCATATTGCTTCCATGCTCCCCACTATTCCACTCTTCTGAGGTGTAGTTGTCCATTAGAAGGTAGCAAAATAGCTGTTAAATAAAAAGGCTGGTCTTGGGTTTATGCTGATGGATCTGTAAAGCCATGGGATAGCTGCATGCATCCTTCCCTGCCCTCTGCCTCTTTAGAGCACATTTCATTATAGACAAGAAGTGGAGGTCTGTGGTCTGTGTCTGGAAAATGGAGGGCCACAATTATCATTTTCTTTGAGAGAAACTGGAAGAGGTGGTCACTTAAATCACAGCTGACATCCAGCTCATGTCACTGAGGTAGGCTCGGTCTTAGCAAGCTGAACATGTATTTCTCCTTTTAGGCATCTTGACTTCTCATCGGGCCAGTTTTGTTTTTTAACATGGTTAGGAAGCAGAATATGCCTGAGCAGTGATAATGTTCATTTCCTGAATCAGAAGAGTGAGTTAAAGGAAGAAGTGGTGTTAAGATGCATGGAGCGCACTTTGTATCGCATCACTTTGTCCGCCTTAGAATTAGGCATCTACTCCAGGGTAGTGCATTATGTTTTTCTTCACTAATCAGTTGAATCTGGTAGTCAGTGAGTTCCTACCTTCGCTGCCTTTCTGCAAATTCAGGTGGAGGCATAAGGTCAACTTTAAGTACTTCCTTTTAGTATACAGTATTTCTGTATAATATAAATATATATATAAATATAATATAAATTATATAAATATAAATATATAAATTAGTATACAGTATTTCTGGGTAATTCTCTGGTAATATCACTGTACTTTCTCTATGCTCTCAATTGTCCTATGCAATTGTATAGCATAGCAATTGTCCTATGCATAGCAATTGTCCTATGATATGCTTTTATCTTCCCAATTTTCTGACAATATGTGGTTCTTTGTTACCTGCATAAGAGATCTCTGGATACCAACTCTAGAGATCAGTGTTTTAATTCTGTGCCATGCATTGGCACTTATATGAAAAAAAAGAGTAAAGAAATTCCAAGCATCCACCCTAGCAGTGCTAGATCCTTAGGATTTTTTTCAAGCAGATTGAACTGTGAAAAAGACAGAAATCTCAGTCCTGAATCTTCTGAGTTCAAGACTTTCACAATAAACTCATGTCTGACATCCCTCTTTACACCTTTACAAAACCACTCTTAAAGCACTGCCTGTATTTTGGTACCTCTAGGCAGTTATGTATTATATTAAATGTTAGAACAAATGTTGTATAAAGCTATTGACATTCTGACAATCTTGGAAGGGCAGAGTTCTTATGAAATTTAATATCCTCACCCAAGAACAGGAAAAATAATCTTGGAGGTTTCAGTAGATGGATGGATGTATACACTATTTTATTTTTCTACAACAGTCTTAACTGTCATTAATCATTTCAGAATCTGTGCACTGCTATTTTTAGGAGCATAAAGAATTTCAGTATTATAACATGATCTGTGCTAGAAAGAGGTCAAATAAATGGTCTGCAGTGGAGATTTGCTGCTAGAAATACATTGGTATAAAGTCCAAAATAACTTTATAGCACAAAACTACTGGGTGGGTGTACTGTAATTTACTAAATTACAACAGATTTAAGCTGCTGGAACATTTTTATTAATACTTATATTTGTTTTTACAATCCATTTACCTCAGAACACAGCAGTTTATTCAAAACAGGTATCTTGGATTTCATTTCTAAAAATATTTTGATATTTTTTATGAACATTTAAAACCCAGAGGCACTGTGTGCTAAAAACAAAACATAGACATTTTATGGCTTTCTCACTTTTTGTCACATATTGTAAGACTGCCCGTATCGTGCCAGATCACCAAATGGAGGCAGTCCGATGAGGAGCTCATGGACCAAGTGCTTCTATGTCTGTGGGAGCTGGTCTTTGCAGAGCTATGTACAAGGCGTGAGGAGCTCAAGTGATGCCCCTCCTTTGCATGCAGATGTGAACATTTATGAATGTACATCAGCCAGAGATAAACTTAGAGCTGTTGCTTTTATGAACTCACTGAAGAGAGTCAGGTATGTAAAACACAAGATGTATGACACGGTAAAACGAAGTGGGTTCTAATGGTGTCCTAAGGACAAGATTAGTTTGGTTAAAATTATATTGGAGCTTACATTAGAGGATGAAGACGACTTTATGATGCAGAGGTTTTCTGCAGAAAAACTTGATTTTATCCAAAGTATTACAAATTTGGTATGCTTCTGGGTACTTCCTGGGCAGTTTAGTAGCCTGCAAATACAAAAGCATCTATTAGAAATAGAAAACATGAGCCTAAATTTTTGGATCGCTAACCAATATATTTTGAGTTTTGGATCAGCCCAACTGCCCTGCTTTCTGTCTCTTCTTTTCACCTATATATTTTTTTTCTTTGGAACCAATCTTGCTACTTCTATCAGGTTGGCATAAGAAGCAGTAGAGTCTATTAGACTGCAGTGGAGCTGGGTTCAGGCTTAGGCCTGTGTGAGTTAAATATACAATTTTAAGGGGGAAAAAGTTATGTTATAATTTATGCTTATTATTATTATCATCATCATCTTTGCTGTATAGATTCTAGTTATGCAAGTGAATACAGATGCACCTATTTTCTTTATTAAGTGAAATTAAAAGCATTTTCTCCTTGAATGCAGTCCTTGGAGAATTTGTGGCTTTTTGCTAACATAATGAAGAACAGAAAACACTGGCAAGCTGGCAGATGAACTTGTACATGGATATAGACAGAGCTTTAACATATCTCGTGTTCAAAGAGCATTTTCTTAATCAGTTTATTTTCATAATTACTATGTAAACTATAGGTAAGGTAAAGTGAAATGCAGTTGACGACAGCTGTACACTTGGGCTGTGATGCTGCTAGATCTCATTAGTGAATTTGGCTTGTGATTGTGCACCAACTCAGGTACTGATTTAGGAACTGTTTTTATCAAAGATGGTATTTTTCTCTCTGAGTCATCACTAGAGTGGTGTTCGATAACAGTGTTCTGGCTGCAGTTCTTCTGGAGGTGCTTTCAGCTATGTTGTAAAATGGAAACAAGGTGATCAACGACGGGGACAGTCAAATGATCTGAAAAGTTGAAATCCTGACATAAAGTCAATTAAAGTTGAATCCCATTAACTGTGTGTGAGGTCAGGGGTCTGAATGAGCAGCTCAGGGCTTTGATGAAGTCATGACATTTAATCCTGTTTCCATTGCAGATAGCTGCCAAGAAAGAAGGCAAAGGTACCTTTTGTAGGTGTTTCACAGATTGTATTGAAGTCTTTCTATGTGTCATCATGCTTTGAGATCTTTGGTTGAAATGTCTCACAAAGGAGGTAGAAAGCTGTTTATAGTTTCCATATTATTAGTAACCTATAAATGCTATATGTGTGCATTAATATGTCCATTAACATATATAAATTGTATTTTAGACTTAAGTGGATTTATATATATATATTTCCATTGGAATCTCATATGTTACTGCTGTCAAGCTCAGATATTTTCACTGGAAAAATAAGAGTGCATCACCTAACCCTACAGAAATAGAAAATCGTATGGTGTTAGAAGGTTTAAGATAGTGGGAATTTTAGTTCTGAAAGCAATAGCAAAAAGTCTTGCTATTCCCTTTGTTTACCACCCTTGTCTTTATTTCAAGTATATACTTTATGAATCTACAAATTATTTCCTTTATTGAAAGGCTTGTGTGTTATTCAAGATGACTTGTAAACTTGACTCAATCTTCCCTAGCAAGGGAAACAGGAAATACCAGAGAACACTAGACTTGGTAAACCTATAAAATTTGAGAATGCAGCCCATTATTTGTAGAGACTTTTCACATAACACTTTGGAAAGCAATGACTAATTAGTTTTTGGCTTTAACAATAACAGTTTGAGGGTTTTTTTTGTTTTGTTTTTATAGCTTTCATATTAGGTAGAGGAACGAAAGTGACTCTGAATGATGAAATATTGGCAGTATATACACTTGCTTCTCAGTAGGAGCTCAGTTCTTTGATCCCTGGTACAATTACATTCATTGCCCAAGTTTTATTGCCATGCCGGAGAGTTAACAAGCAGCCGCTACACTCACGACAGCATCCTAATAGATTTTTGTTCAATAGGTAATTGAATATTTTAAATTAATGTCTTAGATTCTCTAGATTCTTGGTAGCAATTAGATGTTCACAGCATTTTTCATGACTACTTCACACTAGTAAATAGAATATTTACATTATTTTGATATATCAAATGCTCAAACCATGCTTCCAAGCGTTAACTGTAGCTAGAGTGTTTTAGTTATTGTTCTTTTTTCCTGTCTGAATACTTCGAGTGTTCCTTTATGAATTTATAAACTTGCAAAGCTCAATTGGCAGGAAGCTCCATAGCTTCCTGATGGATATTTAAGAAGATATTAAGAATGGAGTTCTTATCAAGTACTAATGAAATTAAAAAGTTGCTAATATGATTGAGCCGTACATTAAAATAATATTGCTCATTTTCTTTTTTTTTGTTATTTGCTGCCTTTATGAGGTCATTTCTTAATGATCCTTTAAGATTCTAGCTGGTATTTCAGCTAATTATGCATAGGATATACTATATGGACAACTTTTCTGTGGAAAAGCAGTTGGGGAAGAGCCTATTATCCAATCATTAGAACTGGAGACTCTAAATCAGAATCACCTGACTTCATTTGCATTTCTTCCTCTTCACTAAGTGGCCTTGGAAAAGTGATAGTGTGCTTTAAGTACGTCTCTTACCCTTTGTCTTTCTTTTCTTTTTAGATTTAGGCTCTGAACTTTTATTAGTGAAATGTGTATCATTTAGCCCAAAAGCATTAAGTTTTAGTGGCAGAGGCAACAGCAGGCAGGCTACAGTCAATATGCAGATTTTTTTTTATACAGCTGCATATTCCAGGATATGTTAAAGAGTTTGAATGATCTTGATTTCTATTACTATCTTTTAATTGAGTAGTGTAAACATGGTCATGAGGCTAAAATAGAAGTAATTACTTATGAACCAGAAGGCTTTCTATCTGCCAAATGTGTGACATCACATAACATCATTCAGAATAAGGTACTAGAACTTATGCCATGAACTATAACTTGTGTCATAAGTAGAAAAGCAAACAAATACCTTTGTGACAGTAGGTGCTCACAGCATCCTAACCCTTCAACCTTGTCTTGTTTCCAGGATCAGCAGGCCTCACTAGAATAACCTCTGCAGATGGTTTTAATTTTGAGTTAACTGGCACTCTGATAAGCTGTGCTTCCCTGTGTTCTACAAATCTCACCCAATGATTATCGTAGATGTTGCAGATATATATTTATATGTATACAATTTCTATTAAATAGCTATCCAAGATTAATCAAAACTGAATAATATCCCATATATTCTATTTGATCAACTCTTACTTGATTAGGTGACAGTAACAAATTCAAGGCAGGTGTATTAACATCAGTATAAGCTCCTTTCTCCTAGATTAAATAAATAAAAAGAGGTTACATAATGGCAGATTTCTGCATGGTTATTTTTTTATGACAATGGAAGTAAAAAAGACAAAAAAAAAGGCCTCACTGAGCATATTCTTTACATATCCTAGCTATGGGATGCAGCAGCACCCCTAGCCATACTGGTGACTTTCATTTTGGCAAGTGAAGAGGATCACTCTATGCTATTGCATGTAACAGAGGTCCAAAATGGAACAAGAAGATGTGGACTAATGAAAGGCAGTGATTTACTACAAGTTTGAACAGTGGAAGAGAGCAGCCATGACACTTTTCTACTTCACAACAAGGGAAAGGTGCTAATAAAATGTCAGGGCATAGCCCTCCATCCTCTACAAAGGGGAAGTGATGGAGAATCTAATGTGTGTTTGAGTCTTAATGTCTCTCAAAACAGTCTTTGTTAAGTGTGCTAAAAAACAACTTATATGACCTGTTTGAAGTACTCACGTAAGTAACCAATTTAGGTTTGAAGCAGCGGACTGTATGTAACAGTGTAGGACCCAACTCAGGCTAATAAGCTCAGTGACTAATCAACCATTTTCTGGATAGATTAAGAACTGGTTTTTGATCAGTCCCTAAATTGGTGATGTTAGTGTTGTATCGTGCAGTAGTTACAGCAGAGACTACCAGGTATGGATGCCCCAGATCAGTGACCCCAAAACCTCTGGAGGCCTACAGAACAGCAGTGCACAAGTAATGAGCTCGAGCTATCACTGTTTTCTCTTCCTATTGCCTTTGTAAGGTCTTGATTTTCTACGGCTACAAATAGATTTAAGGAATTTCTCAATCAACATGTTGTCTATGTACTATGACTGAGTTGTATATAATTCCCCCAAAGTATTATTGTGACAGGCCATATCAAAAGTAACATGTTCAGACTGGATGATTGATATTTACCTAATATTTATTACCTCCTTGTATTTTACCCATTTGAAAATAAATGTTTGGAGTGAAGCCAAAGTAAGTTTTGTCCTGTTATGAATTCCAAGTGGTTTTGAAATATTTTGTGAAGTTTGAATGCCACCTGGCATTTTATAGAACACAGTGATTTTTGGTGACATAACATTTTCTGATTTAGGATATTGTCAAAACAGGGCACTCTGGGTGAAAAGTATCTGTCAGCAGTAATAAAACTTAATAATGCCCATTTTAGAAGAACACTGAACAAGGAAAATGGTTAAATAGCAATAGTTCTTTAAAGGATTCCTCTGTCTAGATTTATCTTTTTATTTTCCTTTTAGAATTATAGGAGCAAGAGTACAGGATGCTTGAAAAGTATTTTCTTGAACTTCTTTTTTTGCAGGGGTGGAGTATACTCGGTCTCGAGAGCAGGTCTGTCTTGTAAATCACAGCCTAAGCGGTTGATTTTGGTCTGTGGATGCCATCTAAAAGAATATTCCTGTTTGCTTTATAAACTTGCTGAAATGCAGTAGGGTATTATAGGAAACTAGCAGGGTTGGTTTGCAGTATTTATTTTTCTGTGAGGTGAGAGGTAAAGCTGATGCGATGGAAATGACTGACTCCCTCATCTTGAAGCCTTGGAGCAGTTTGTGCTAATTCACTGATGTATATGCCTAAACACATTAATAAGGCTAAAATAGACAGAGGCACCTAATGACGCATGCTGGGCTGGGGATAATGCAACAGCAGAGGGGTTTACTGAGGATCTGTTCCACTGGGAACAGAGCCTTTATATCCTAATTAAAGCCCTGTAAACGTCCATTTAGTACTGGAAATCCAGTATCAGGTTTACTGAGCTGATTTTAATTAAAGCTGATGTTAGCCCCAACTTCAACGTGGATTTCTGACCAAAATAATCTTTTCTAAGTAATGCGTGTGTGTGTGCGTACATGCATTTGTATATATGCATGTATCTGTTGGAGCGTACTTACGCATGTGTTTGTATTCTCTTGCATTTAAATCTTCTGTAATTAAGAACAGATCACCCCTGTGTTTAAACTAGTAATTGTCTGTCTGTGAAGGGAATACTGACAAGTTATTTTTACTTCTATGTTATCACCTGTCATGTTAAATCCAGTGCCAGGTGAGGACTCTGTGACCCTTATACTGGGGGAGGTGGGAGGAAAGTTTGTGCTTCCCTGATCTATAGATAACTATCTCTGTGTAACTGTTTCAGAGCCAGATGTAATGTAGAAGAATAAAGCATTAGTACTTATAAATAAGACTGTAATATCCCCAAAGAAGAAAGAGAGATTTTATTCAGTTTAATTTCAGAAACCTTGTGTATCAACGTAGGTTTAAAAAAGAGTGCACTATAAAATTTGAAGAACGACAGCCTTCTTCTGTTTTCTGGTCATGTTGAAGGGATATACTTAATTAGAAAATATAATACGTAGATTATCTGTATTTGTGTGTGTGTGAGCCATGTGAAACTGGCAAAAAAAAAGTGGGAGAGAAATAGAAGTGGAATGCTAAAACAGAAGAGTTATACAGCAATTTGATTGTCCAGATACCCTTCATTTTCCTCCTTTTGTCTTAGACATCGTCATTTAACTTTCATTATTGTGACTTTTATTTTTTCCTACAGAATCTGGCTTGTTTGCGAATTCTTGATAGATGGTCTAGCTGCATAAATTGTTTTTGCAAATATCTTTTATCCTTTCTCTGTTCTGTAAAGCTCTAACTTTATTTATCACCTACCTTCCAGCTCTGCACTGGGTACAGAATTGGGTGACATGTAGGATTTGTTGATGGTGCATATTGCCCATTTTATCCAAGCGTTTCACAGATGAACTTGTTCTCATAATGTCCCTAAAAGATAAGATGGTGTTGTTAAAAACTGTTGTCAAACTGTGCTGCATTACTTCAGCAAGTTCTGGTTGAGCTAAATAGTCTACCAGAAGCCATACAATAAGATGTTCTGCATTGTGCTTCCCAAATTAGCCTGAGCGAAGCACTGTGGTTATGCTATATTAAGACGGGGTATCTCTGAATCGCACAGCATTGTGCTGTTTAGACATAGCCTCAGAGGCCAGCTAAAATAGCAATATAACTATGCAACTTTAAAGTATCTGTTTCCCAAAGCACTTAACAGTATTATAGCTGTTTGTATCAGATAAGATCCATTCGATGTCAGTTCCAGTTATAACTCTCCTAGCAGAAAACCAGCATGGAACCCCAGGCCAACCCTTCCAGCTTATTCAGTTATAAACCAGTGAAGACGCAAGAGCCACTAGGGATAAATTTAGATTAAATGCCATATCCCAGAAAGGTCCTGTGCAGCTGAAGCTACTTACTGCACCAACTCCTGGGCTCCTGCGGTAGGATGCAGGGTGCACAAGCTGTCTGTTGCCTCGGGGAGATGTGGTAGTCCCAGAACAGTCCCTGCAGAGCAGAAAGCTCTGTGAAGAGCTGCTCCCAGCCACCCGGTAAGAGATCCTTAGGGCAGATTTGCAAAGTCCTGTTCCTCTCTGCTGCAATAGCACCTTACTCAAGGGTTTCAGAGCCTGCCTGCACCCACTGGGCATCCAGAGCACGAAGATAGTTGGTTAGGCTCTGCCTGTCATGGGACTGAGAAGAGGCCGTTGTTCTTTCACAGCGCGGCCACTGGAAGAGAGTGGTATGTGCCTTTACATCGTGGAGCAGCAGCTTTCTGGGAAACACGAGCTCCTTTCCTGCAAGCAGTGTGGATAATAAACCAAACAGAAACCATGACAATTAACAGCTCAGAGGCAGTGCTGTTGGCTGCTCCCTTCTTGCTGTGTGTTAATGGCTGTGCAAACAGCTAGCTAAAACCACCTAGAATTTCTTCTAAGGGAGGGGAGGGTAAGCTCCTGCTCCATTTTGGGCTGGAGAAGAGGTGCTGGTGGTGCCATCACCTGAGAGACAGCAGAAGGGATGATTATTGACTCTTAGCTAGAGGCTGCTGCACGTTGCATTAGCGTTTCGCTCCATGCGGTGTCATTCCCCTGTAAAGGGAACTGGACGCTTTTTTGCTTGCCTGTGCCCTCTGGACAGGAAATTTCTCCCAGCCTACTCTGTCAGCCAAAAGGCTGCACTGAAGCAGCACAGAGGTGGCTCACCAACCATGGGCCAAACATGCAGTTTGAACATCCCATTGGGCTTTCACAGGAAGGGAAAATGTTTCACATGAAAGAAAAAACAAGTTAATCACCTTGTGATTAAAGGTTGCTTCATATCGTAGCACTGGGGTATTTAACTTTCTTTGCATTTTTTTTCTGTAATTCCCTACATTTTCTAGGAGTACATTTGGAAAAAAAAGACATCTGTCATGGTGTAGGTACCCATCCAACAGTAAACACCATGATTGTGACTGTTAGGATGAGTATGGAAATCACTGTATTTCTGAGAAACTGTTTTTATGTTATGTCCTATTTGCAAGTCAAGGATTGGATGCCAGCAAGACTGATCTCTTCCAAGAGATTCACAGTTGTCTCTAATTCCTGAATGAAAACATTCTCCTACAGTATCTTGAGTTGTGGCTAAATACTTTAGCCCTACCCTTTATGGCCACACTTCTATCTTCTCATTCATTTTAAACCTGCTGCTCTCTCATCATCCCTTCCTGTCATGCCCTTTCTACATACCATGCCTCCAGTCTGTAAGAGCCCCATATGGCTCTTACTCCACTCACAATCCTTGCTGTTACTTAGGACACTCAGGTTTCTAAATTACAGTTTACAGATTACCTTCCCATTTCTGGCTTGGGTCTGGCATAACCACTGCCCATAGGCAGGCTGTGTTTGGCATATCAGAGCTGGTGTGTAGGCAGGGTACAGATGGTATGCCATGGGGAAGGAGTTTAGAAGCCCCATAGGGCATCCTGGGGCAGGCAGGAGCTGCAGCCCTGGGCAAAGGCCACATTGTAGTGTACTCAGTAGTACTTTGGTGGAGAAACAGTCTTCAAGCTGAGCATGCCTAATGTTGAACTGGGAAAAGAAAAATCCTGTCTGGCACAATGCTCTTGCTTTAGACTGCCTAGACCCTGGCAGGGTCAAACCCCTCAACAACATCAATTTACCAGCACCTCCAGTTGACAGCCAGTAGCCAGCAGAAATTCTCATGGTCTGGTTCACATTTCTGGCATAAGTTTCTAGCACTGCCAAATAGTAAACCCAGTCTCAGATGGATTGCCCTTTTTCAGATCACAGAAACAATGAAAAATATAAGTTGGAAGAGACCTCTAGAGGTCATCTGGTTTAATACCCTGCTTAAATTGGGTCTACCTTACTTATATAATCAACAAAAAAAATTCTTATTGGTCTCCAGAAAGCCTTTTTTCTTGCACAGTGTTCGAACAGTGCTTTTCAGACCTGTAATACAAGAAAAAATTTATTAGGTGGGAACAGTAACAGACCTCTCTGGATGAGTGATATCTTCTCTGGCAAATTTTGATACCTATTTCTATGACTGTGGAAGTGTGGATTCTAAAATGCTGGAAGTGTTAGTGGCAAGAACTTTGCATGGGCAAAACAATTTTTCCCTCCACACAGATTTATTCACCAAAACAGCTGTTTTTGCTGTTTTAGCTGCAACTTTGCTCTGCTACACCTTGAAAATGACTGGAGGAAACAGCTGCATAGGGAAATGATTAAGTTCTTTTACAACTCTAAGGAGCCAAATACAGGATAATATAATGAACCCGTTGGGCAACCTGAACTGTGGCTTCTTTACATTCTCAGTCCCTATTCTGAAATGTGGAAAACCATGGTTTAATTGGAGATTAAAGCTCTGTTAAAGCCATTGGGAGCTGAAGGCACTGAAGCCTCTCTTTGTTGATACGGGATCATTTCTGAAATGTTTTCGGGGGGAAAAAAAAAAAAAGGCACCCTGTTTCTCAAACAAGACCAACAGCAGTAGGGAGGTTCTCCTGTGATGCCAGGGACATTGTAGGCTCAGCTCAGGACCAAGAATCACCTCCCTGCAGCTTTGCTTCCTCAATGTAGCTTTGCTCTGGGAGGTCTGGCGTGCTGGGGTTGAGGAGGTCAAGTTGCCTATGCAGAAGTCCTGTCCGTTTTTGCCTTTTCTAGTGCTGCCAGTGACAATTCAGCAGTGAGTCTGGCCGGGCACCAGGAATGACACGTTGGCATGTTTCTTAAAGGAGAGGTTTGTTTTGATTTAGCACAATCTGTGTCATGCCTGTGAAAATGATTCTGAAATTTATGGCTCGGAATGCATTTTCCACATGACACCAGTGCATACAGGCTCTTTTACAGGGGTCTGCAAGGCATATGGGTAATATGCAGCTTATACTCTGAAACTTGGTTTTGACACTTGTTTTAAAAGCACAGCAGAAAATAATGTAACGGTCTGGACTCAATTACAGATGGGTACATCTCAGGTAACTTTATGAACTACAGTAGAGTAATAGGCTATATATAGTGAAAAAGACTAGAGGTTGGACCCATGGCTTTTTCTTTAATACTCATTTATTTGAAGTGCCTGGAACGATACTGTTTATTTGATTTGGGATGCTCACCTAACTGCTGTTTCCAAGATGAAAGCTTGCTTAAATTTTGTATAGTATTCTTGATAATCAGATCATTCACTCAATTTCTCTTACATCACAATAATGATTTCTCAATTTCTCTTACATCACAATAATCTGCCTTGTGGCAGATTTCATATGTTATAGTAGGGTATGTCAGAGTTTATATTGTAGGGCTCCAGCAGATGGCAGAGGAGACAGGCTTTGAATAGGTCAAGTTTTCAGGTACTCAGTTAAATTAGTACAAGAAAATAAGTTTTATTTGAGCTTCAGAAAACCTGCCAGTTTCACTTCACTCGGTTTCACTGAAGTGGAACCAGTGTGTACAGTTTATGGGGGCTCACATGCCCGTCATGGTTGTTGGACCTTAGTCTGTGAAAATAAAACATGCTCTAATAGAGGTTGCCCATTGGGGATCTGAAAAGATTACAAAGGTCTTTTTTTTTTTTTTTTCTTTTCTTTTGCTTTTTTCCCTCCCTGTAAATTCAGTCATTGATTTTAGAATTGGTGCCTGAGGGGAAAGCAACCTATGGGGACAGTCCTGTTCTCTAACTCTAAAATACATCATAAAAGAGGCATAAATGTTAAGGTTTCTTATGTTTGTAGGTAGGAGCCAAGGCCTGCCTGTGTTCTCATTTACATCATTGTAAACCCGAAATACTAAAACTGACATAGTCCATACACGTTATCAAGAGACTCAGTTTGGATGGAGATCACTTGTGTAATCCAAAAGAACACTCAATAAAGCAGCTGTAGAAATCTCTAGATAAGTAAGAAAATGTTACATAAAATAATAAGCCATGTGCAGCCCTAGGTAAACCATAGAGAAGCACGCTGCAACAGCTGGAGTTTTCCTCTTCCAGAATGGTTTTGCATTATAGTCTGTGCTCATCTGAGTGAGAACTACAACTCTCTCAGCTGTGCGAAGAACAGTATAGGCATAGGTGTGAGCATGCTGGTAGTGAAGTGGGGGTTAAATTCACCAAAACTTAACCTGAAGAGTCATGAAAGAGAAGACACAAAGAGGGAGAAGTACCATAATATTGCAACAATTACTTCCATCAAATTTTCTAGAAGGGACATGAACATTTGTTGGGTGTGTGGGGGAATTTACAGCCTTAATGAGTCTCCTCTTTCTCGTTGAGCTCCCTGGACGCTAAGGATCACCCTTTGCAAAGCAACATCAGTGTCTGCAGCAGTGTTTCACTGGTGGACACTCCCTGCCCAGGGAAATTTCTTTATGCCTTAACTCCAAAGCAAAGTTTAAATGTTTGTCCTTGAGAAATTCTGTGCTCCTGTAAGAAGAGATACTAGAGCAACTCCACCTTTCTAATTCTTCTAGGGACCCCAAGCAACCAGTGTTAAAGAGGAAACTCCATTGAAGAGAAAGGAATTACACCCGCTTGCACTGAGAGCTGAAAAGAATTATATGATTTTATACTGCTGCTAGGGTCTCCATAAATAAGTTCTTAACTCTAAGGTTTAAAAATTTGAAGAAGGAAGTGAATATATATATGATTGTTTCGTATGTTCTTTTTTAGCTCCTGAATTCTACACAGGATCACCCATGAGTTTTGCAGGTTAAAAGAGAGCTTAATAACATAAGGGTTATGTAATACTTACTGCGTTGATGAGCATATTTGTAGAAGAGAAATATGTATCTGCAGCAAAATTAATAAGGCATTTTTTTGTAAAGACAATAATCATGTCAGAGCCAGCAGATAACATACTTAATACTAATCAGCTTTCACTAATCACGGAAGGTAAAATTAGTTATTAGTGTTGAGTCACAACTTTCTTTAAGTAGCAGTCTAAATCTAATTACCGTAAGTTGCTTTACTTTCCACTTAATACTTCAGTGTTGTCCACAAAGGTTTTGGTGAACCGGAGGACATTTATAATTCAATTGTTGATGAGTTATCTTTTTCTTCAGCTTACCTATTTGTATGATTGAAGTGAAGTGTTCATATACTAATTCAGATGCTGATTTTGCTGATGAAAAGTTCATGACTCTCATTAAAGTGAAGTCTGGTATCATGATTAATCATATGATGTATTTTGAAGCAAGTTTCCAATTTGTGTAAACTGTCATGACTCCATGACCTTCCAAATTCAGTAATACTCACATCTGCACTTGTAGCAGAAGAGGTTTAAAAGACAAGGGAGGAAAGTAATTTATTCTCAAATGTAGGTTTTATTAAAATATGAACTAATTTTAAAAATGTTAAAAAAATGTTAAAAAATATGAAAAAAAAATAAATCAGGATGACACAGCCTGAGCGTATGTAGACTTATGCCAGGTTCCTGTTGTAAGCAATGTCCTGGCAGTTGAGTGTCTGGAAGAGTAGAATTGGAATCGGTGGGAACAGAATTAGACCCGGGCCGAATGCTTCCAAAAATTCTGTCCTAAAAATACGCATGCTGTCTTATGAGTTCATTCATGTGGTGAGGTCATGCGTTTGAACTTGAACTCATCAGTTAACGTCTTAGCTCTTTAACGGGGAGCAGATGAAGCAGCACCAACAGGCTTGCCAGTACGGCCGCTGTTGTCCACCAGGCACACCACCTGCAGGACGTGCGGCGTGCTCCGGCCTGGAGGAGCCACCATGGTGCGGCAAGAAGGCCACAGCGTGGCGTTCACGAAGCTGCACAAAAGGCCTGGGTTTAGGCTATGGGATGTGCTCTCCCTGCCAGTCTCTGGCAGTCCGCAGCAGTGATGAAGGCAGCTTTGCTATCTTTGGTGCTGCAGCGTGCGCGTTGGCCTCCAAGTGGAATCCCAAGACTCTAATCCCAACGAGTGGAATCTGAATAGATGCGTCCACTGCCAGCGCTATGCTAGGGATGGAGAGCAGCTCCAGGCCCTCCGGCTCTGCTGGCTCTGGAGCAAAGTCAAGATCCCTGTGCGTATCGGAGCCAGGGCCTTGCATAACTCCGCTCTGACGCGGTGAGAGCGGCCAGCTCTGACACTGAAGGGGTGTGGGGGGCTGAGGGGCATGACCGCAGAAGTGGTGCTTTCAGTCTCCTCCCAGCTTTCATCTCGTCCATCTCCGCTTAACCAATTTGCATTGATTTGTAGTCCTGGCAGCATGAGCATAATTTATCCCTAGGTGATGTAATGCTGTAAAGTAAATAAAACAAAGTAATTTTTAGGTTTTTAGCATAACTATAGTAAATATTTGCTGTATAAAATTTAGAAAGAAATACAGACTTAAAAAAAAAAAAAAAGAAGCTAATTTTCTCTTCCCAAGATGGAAATATATACAGAAGATCCAAAACAAATTTAAAAATTTTCCCAAATATTTCACTGATGTTTTTCTCCCTAAAAGCAAATTCCACTTTACATTTGAAAACTGTTGGTGTCGTCACTTCTATAAGTAAGGGTCTGTATTGCTTATAAATTGTGAAAGTAGGTACCTTGCATCAGTTCAGAAAAACACCAGGCATTTTTTCTCTAGTTTTTATGCAGTTGCGCATTGACTGAGAAAGACTGGAAGCTCTAATTGTTGTTAATTGTAATAGGGTTGCCCCACAGATGGTTTATAACATCATTCTTCTACCCAGATCAAGGAAAGTGATCATCTGTGTGAAAATTTTTGCACTGAACTGTTTTTAAATCAACAGAGTTAAGCCTGTACTTAAACAAGAACTAAGTCTGAATTTAAGCCTCTGACAGATTGTTTGGTTTAAATTGAGCTTATTATGGTTCAGCTGATGGCTGTCTGCTCTACGAGAGGTGGTGCTGGTTGAAGGCCTTGTTGTCCTTGCCAGGTGCTGGTTCCTGTCCATCTAGGGCTTGTGATTTCCAGAACTTTGCCAGAAAAAAAGGCTTGTGTGACTTCTCCACTGAAGGCAAAATCATCTGAAACATCCTGAGGGGTCATCTGACTGGTGTTCTCCTTGAGTGAAAAAAAAAAGGAAATATAAAATATCTTCTGCTAGCAGAGTTTTGCAGGTGATGGCCTCCAGCTGCTGGATTGCAATGGGAGCGCTAGCATTTTGAAACAGCACAGCTAGGTCTGGAGCAGGCGGTCTATTCATTGCTTGAATTTATAGGCTATATGTTTAAATTAACTAAAATAGGCTGCTTTAAAACTGAAATAAACCTGTCCATGCTTGGCCTACCCTCATAAATTACTTACAAAATAAATAAATGGGGTATAATACCCATGAACTTTTAAGTACAGATCTAAGGTGTAAGTCCTGCATTGAGAGGTGTTCAGGTGGTCTCCCCACTCATGTGGTGCACCACAAAAGATGGAGGCTCTCTCTGTGAGAACAAAGAGCTGTTCATGCACGGTATGTTGCTGGACTTGGTCTCTGTAAGTTCTGATTTCTGCAGAGAATTTTTTTTTCAATGTTTGGAAATATTCACAGATTCACAAAATCTTTGAGGTAGGAGGATACTTCTGGAGATCATCTAGTCCAGCTACAGATAGTCCCTGAGTGGAGAAGTCTGAGGCGAGGGGAAGTTTTTGTGTGTACATAAACTGGGTAGTGCTAGTTCTGGATGGACCACGGCAAACGAATTTGTATGTAGCACAGATCTTCTCATAAGCAAAAGCAGTTAGATGGACAGCAGTGTGTCATGTGTGCTACTTTATTTTCTTTGCGGGCTCTGTAGCTGAGCCAGTGTGTGGCATGAACTCTTGTGGCCTGATACTAGGCTGTCCCTTTTAATCAGCTGCTAGGTAATTAAGCAGAGCGATGTGGTTTTACCAAAATTCTGCTTAGAGGACAAGGACTTGCTATTTCAACGTATATGATCTAGTCAAAATAATCTACATACTCTGTTGAGCATAAAACAGTCTCCGTGCTATTATTCTTGTTGATTATATAAAAACAAGGGGGGGGAGCTTATTATTTCATTTAGCCTTACCCGTTGGTGAAAGTCTGCACTACATGGCAGGAAATTGTGCCTCTTTTGCCAGCCCTCACTCTTCATTCCTGGAAAAGTATGAGAGTATCTTACGTTGCTCAGCTCTGACTTCATAGTCCGGTTAAGGAAATGTGTGAGAGACAGCACGGCTTTGCTGCCCACCCAGAATAAAAACCATGAGTCAGTCCTCAAAAATCAGACAGCTCAGAAGCTAGTAACTGAATAATTATATATTGTTTAAGTATCTTTAGAAAAGTCTTATGTTTCCCTTCCTTTTTTTTTTTTTTTTTAAATTTTTTCAGTCTGAATTTTTGTCATGTCCTCAAGCTTTCATTTGAACCTTGTGGGATAAAAATACTTACATATATGTACATATAACATAAGTTTTATAAGCATTTCATTTCCATTTGTATTTATATATACATGCGTATGTGTATATGAAAAGTTAAATTCTTAATTAAAATTTTAACTGTTGAATTCAGATAGAGAAAAACAGTTGTAATGCACACAGGATCTGTGCTTCTATGATGAGTTGCATACTGTATGATGGTTACAATTCCATATCCCTAGGCCGAAAAACATAGACAGATGAAATTATTTTGCTTAGAGATTATTTTTGATGGGGCTTTCTGTGGAAATTATCTGTCTCTACTGAAGATTCAATAATGCAGTGCAATTTTGTGAACTTCAGTCACAGAGAAGAGTTTTGTTTACTTGCATATTTCTTATTTTTGATTATTTAAAGTCGCATAGAAGCATAGTTTAGCTTTAAAAAACTCACTAGTACAACTAGTAAGCAGAATGAAAAGAAATGGTTTCTCTGTGATGATGTGTGATGTGTACTCATATGTTCTTGTAATATTATAATCTGCAATAATCTCCTCAGCATATTAGTAGGCATGCTAATACTTTGCAACAAAGAATTGTAGTAATTCTTAACTGTAGTCCTGTAGAAATCCAACAAGTTCCTTAATTACGTTATGGGTGTATGAAGTTTTTTGGTTTTCTCTGTTTTTTAATGCTTTCCCTACAATTATTTTGCAGTAGGTATGAGCATCCTTGCAACCAGGCAACTATTTTCCTGGCTAAAATGTGAATACATGATTCATCGTCCCTTTGGAGCCCTAAGCATAGGATTTTAATGGCATCACAGTTAATTATTAGTATGGAGTTATGGGAACATATTTCTGTCGCCATAAACGGCTGGAGATGCTATTAAATGAATGAGGATGGCTAGCTTAGCAAAACTTGTGTGTTAACTATTACCTTAGTGTGTCTTAAGGCACAGCTTGTCTGAAAGATGACACTGCAGGCATTTGATCCAGATTGCACTGTATTTATTGTATTCGTGAGGTTTAGGATCTCTTGGGGATTTACAAACATTTATAAATAGGTTGAATAATATCAAATGTAGTTGAATTTCAAAAAAAAAAGTATTTTTTTTTTTCCTCAGTGTACAATATATTTTTTATCACACTGGAAACATGAAGTCATTTTCACTATGATAAAATTGTACCTGAATCCTAATTGCTTATAGCTGTTCATGGACACTTACTCAGTGCCTCTTCCCAAGAAGTCAGCACAATTTTTTAGCCATTCTCTGTTGATTTATTCCATGCTCTGTCACACAGAAGTGATACACAGATATTCTATTTTAGCAGTCCAGATGCTTTTTTGCAGAAGCAGAAGACTCTTCTTTACAACCATATGTCTGGACCGAGAGTGTTTGTGCAGTCTTGTTCTATGCATTAGGTGTGCTGGTTTCTGCAGCCATCAATCTCAGCTATAATGCTTATGTGGCATCGGGTTTGCTTGGTTCCAGCAGCCTTTACTGCATTTAGGCCTGTCCAGAACCCAAAGCCTGCCTGGGAACAGTGCAGGAAAATGGCAGGTGGGAGCGGAGAGTTTCTGACAGAGCGGTTTTTGTGTTGTGAGGTGCTGTGAACATTTCTTGGAAGGATGGAGGCTGAGCACACCTGCCTTAGGCTGTGATGTGTCTGTGACTTGGCTTTCACTGGTCACTCTCAGACACTGAAGCAGACACGCAAAAATAGGACTTGTGAGGAAGGTAAGAATTCTGCTTATTTTTGACAAAATACAAGAACAATAAACTCCACATCTCTTTCAGCAAGGTTCTTTCAACCTTAAGGTGGCTTTGGCGGAAGGCCTTTGAATGTGTAATTCCCTTATCTGAGTGATGGCACCCATCAAGCTCAGTCAGAATGCTGTCTTCATGATTATACTCTTGAAAATGGTGTTGGAAAGTGTCCTGCTGCAGTGTTGTAGACGGGTTCTTTACTATGCTGTTGTGATACACTACCACAAAGACCTGAGTGTCCTGTCTCCAGGACTAGCTGTTAATAGATGTCAGGTATGAACATTACTCTTCAGTAATCTCACAGCTTCCAGCTGTTTTCACCTCAGAGGACTTGTTTTGGCATTCATAACATCATTTTTCAAGGAGTTCCCTGGGTCTGGATCTAGTCTGGGAAAAAACTGCATCATTTTTCTTCATTTTAACCCATTTTCTATGAGTTTCTTTTGATGACACATAGCGCTTTTAAATAAAGACAATGAACAATTGGTTCCTGTCTGCTATCTCTATGCTACTCAAGATTTTGCAGACCTTTATCATATCCTTCCTAAATCACCCTTTTTACCAAGCCTGGAGAATTCTCTATTAGTAGTTCCTCATCCAGACATTATTTTATGTCCTTGCTGCCCATCTGTGAACAATTCCCATTCCACCTATATCCTTTCCAAGATGAGGGGACCCAAACTGTACAAGGTGTCAAGGTATGCTGTGGATTTGTTTGGTGCTGTGATGTTGACAATTTTATTTCCTGTTCCTTTTCTAGTACCACTTTAGATATTTAAATGTTCATTTTCTGACTCTGCTGAGCACTCAGCAGATGTTATCTTGTGGAAGGATTTGCAAATCTAAGATTTCACTCCTGAGTGGTTGTGGTTGTAAAATGTCATTTTATATGTGAAGCTCTGTTTGCTTTTCTTGTGCGCATCACTTTCCCTTTACATACTTCGAGTTCATTTGGCATTTTATTGCCCATTCAGTTTCTCTTTTGCAGTCCTGTCTTTTAGCTCTTGTCTTTACTATCCTGAATTGCTTGCTAGCATCAGCAGTCTTTACCATTTCACTACTTCTCCCTGTTTGTAAGTGAGCCCATGTTCACTGTGCATGCAAAGATTTCATTTCACCTTGCTGCAATGGCTGTATCTTTGGATGCTGTTGTCATATCCTGAATGTTAACTAGGACTACAGAGGTTCACTGACAGTCATTTTGCACCTTGTGTGTTTGTGGTCATAATTACTGGTCTTTATGCTAGCTGTTCTTTATGCTTTTAGGGTGGGATTAGGCTTTATTGTGTTCCTGTATTTAATTGACTAGGGTTTACGATCCTTTCTATAAATTTCTTTTGGATACAATGTCAGTATTTTGAAGGATATTGTCTTGTTCTCAAGCTTTCCTAACTAGATGAGATTCATTAGTACTGTGTTTTCAGCCTGGTGTTTTTCCACACAATCTCTATGTTTTTTTCTGATGATGTAGCGCTATTTAGTTCTCATCCCTTAACTTAAACACAGTGTTAAAAGTAAACAGAGAGAAAAAACAGAAATCTGCCTTGTTGCTTTTGGCAGTAGTGTCACTGGACCAGGTCCAGTCAGGACCTGACAGTTCAGGTCAGGCAGTTGCTGTTTGTAGTTGCATCTCTTTTGTGGGGTTCCAGTATTTCACAGTTTCTGCTTCTGTGTTTGTAAAAGCCACAACTTTTTATATATAAGAGTTCATAATGTCCTCACATGGTGTTCAACAAGGGACTTCCCTGCAGTGAAACAGTTGGTATGTGTAAGCTGCAGTGGGGCATTTTTATGGGAGGTAAAATTTTAGATGACTCCAATGAAAGATGGCTTTTTTCCATCAGCAGTTAAAACAGTGCAACACCAGCTCCTACCTGACATGCGTGGCGATGGTGCTTGCTACACAAGACTGAGAAAATAAACAATAAGAAATGCTAGAAATAGAATATTTGATTCATAGTGTTGTTACGGATAGAGGAAGGCCTGAAATTCAACAGTTTACAGCAAGTAAAGCATTAATTTATTTTAATTTAGCAAACAATCAAGTTGCTTATTTTTGGAAGATACAAAACCAGAAAATAGCGAGGTCAAATGACTAAGATATCTTTATTGACTGTGCCAATAAAAAACATGCCATAGACAATGAAATGGGTGTGCCAAATAGTGAGCAATCAGTGCATCCACTGCTTGGTTTTAGGGGTCCTTGTGTGTGGTTGGCTAAAAGTTTTTTATGGAACTAGGGACTGCATTGCAATAATAGAAAGAAAGTCTAGTTCTGCAGTTTGACTGGACATCTAGGTCTTTGCCTCCACCTGATACTGAACACTTGACCCTGAGGATTGGTTACTGGCTATTGGTGACTTCTTGGCTACCATCTCACGTTGCTCATACACCTACAAATACAATTGGCCAGCTGTAGCTAGCATTTAAATCAAGGCTGCAGGGCTTTTCACCTAAGTGGGTACCACAGTTCCCAGTAGGATAAGGCTACTTCCAGTCATTTTGGCTGCTTGATAATTGAGCTTTGTGCTCTCCTTACAAAGGCCAGGCTGGCACTCCTTGGTTGGTAACACTATTACACCGCAAAAGGAAAAGCTGGATCATGAGTGCTTAAGGGACATGACACCTTCATATGTTTTCTCCATTAAAGAAAAATCAGACTCTTATTGCATTGTTCTTAGAGCTAAGAAAAAATACAAAGTGAAGTGCCTTAATGCTTGTAAAGCAGTGTGGTTTCAATTACAAAACCAACGTTAAGATATTTTATACTAAACGTAAATAAATAAATAAATAAAAATCTGTTAGGTGAGAATACTCAAATATACTCATTAGGTTAATTTTAGATTGCATAAATAACTGGTTATAGCTGGGATACAAAGGTTAAAATTCTAAGTTCAGTATTAATTCCATGCCAAATAATGAAAAGCATTCTCCAATGTACTGATGTAGATGTTGATATTTCTCTATGACTTGAGGCAATACTGCAGAAAATTATGAATATTATTTTAAGAAAATAATATATATTTGCAAAAAGACTTGTTTCATACAACAGAGGAGCATTGTGGCTCACATTTGTGCTCTTATAGTAAGGAAACGATTATACCTGACACAAGCAGCTGTTTCTACCCGGATGCATACTTTCCCTATGGAATCTTTTGTGGGAATTTGACATGTCATAGCATGGTAAAACCAGGCTCACATATGCTTTCCAATTAGCTGTGATAATAAGTTACCAAGCCACTGTGCTGAATTTAGTACAGTGAAACTGGTCTTCAGTGGTTTGATCAGCTTTTAAAACAATAATAGACAATGAACCTTTATATATACATATATATATATACATATATATATAACTGAATTATTTATGGTGGCAGATTTTTATTGTAGCAGTAATTCTGCTAACCATTGCTCTGTCAACTGTTACCTCTAGGTGGGAAAACAAAAACATTTGTATTGAACACATATTTCATTGCTAAGCGATATGTAGATTTTAATTTGTAACCTTTCAAAGGAAATAGGTTTTTTTCATTCCTGTTTAATAATTTTTTCCCCTCTCCTAATCAGTCATTTTTTCCTTGTGAGATCAATTTTACTCTATTTTTGGAGCTTATCACTTGTAAGTGGCAGTAGGCAATTTCCTATGGATTAGACAGACAATAAGTCAAGTCTTTATCACTCAAGTGAGATTGCAGGTGAAGGGATGCAAATACTTTGAAGAATTTGCATCTTTTCCCTATGATATATGAAGCTCAGTTCTTCACTCACTTTTGTCTGTGTCACTTCTGAAGCAGAACAGAAATTTCTCTTCTGCAGGTTCTTTTTCCATAGCAAAGCACGTTTCCTAACCATAATACCAGCATTTTAATAGTTTGAATGAAAGTCCAATCTTGACACAGTTGAGAGCCAGAGTCTTCAGGGAGTATATGATATTTAACATATGTATTTGAGATACATATTCTCATAAGTAGATTTCAAGAATTTTTCAAGTTCTTATGCTTAGTCTGTATGGTCACTGCACAGACTTTCAGGCACTTGTCTCTATGTGCTATGATAATGTTTATCCTAAATGGATCACTAAAGTAAAATAAAATAAAATCTTTTCATTATATGCTGTGCTGTGAGATGGACATAAATGCCTCATTTGGCTGTATTTTCTACCAGTTCTTTCGGACAGAGTACAGAGGTAGAATCCAGGGCTGTGACAGAAAATCCCATTGGCTCCACCAGGAACAACAGTTCAATTTTATATTGTGAAGTATGATATAAATCTGCAGCTTTCACACTCCGTGGAAGTCAGACACTATAAGTTTTAGACACGTAATGTTCAGCATCTTCTCAGAAAGTCTCTAAGAATTAAATTTGAATGGCTTTGACACAGTGTAATCTGAAGAAAAGAGGCTTTTAAAAAAAAGAGGTGGCAAACCATATATTGTACATCCTATATGGCAGTAGTATTGTCTTTCTTGATTGCTCTATTGATCTGATATGCTTTCAAAACAAATTTCTTATCTCATGCCACCATATATCTTTCCCACTTGTTTCCCAACTTCAAGAGAAATAAATCAAATTGTATTCCAAGTAGCTGTAGATGAGCTGATTTGCATAAAAATGGATACCATCAATGATTAAATTTAGAATGTTATACCAGTCTTTCTCGATTCATTACATCATTGCTATAAATGATTATAATCATTTTTAATCTGCTATACTGACCGTACTGAGTAATTTACAGATGGATTTAGTTACTGAGTTGTGCAGAAAGTTTGCACTTGAAGTGGAAAGACAACAAAGAGACAAGACGACAAAGAAAAGAATGTGAAGTGTCATTTGGTGAATTGCAAAGTAGTAGGAACTGGTAGGCATCTTGTTAGCTTCATAGTTTTGGCTTTGTTAGTTTTGCATGTTCTAATGTCATTTTTTTCCACACTTCTGTGCTCTGGTGTAATTCAGAAATAGCTAGTGATTCCATTGAGCCTGTCAGATGATGCACTAAAGTAGGGTCATTTAAGACTTATCTATAATATGCAATGTCATTATTTTTTCTGTTGGTCAAATGGCCCACAGACCTGCAGGGCTTACAATAATTTGAGCAGGTTTGGTCCTGTCAGCCACTAGCTTAGATTTTGAACTGAACCTTAAAAATTAAAGAGCATGTTAGTCTTCATAAAAACAATCCCCAAGTATTATATATAAATGGATATCAGTAATCGTAGCACTCTGTTTTCCTGAAGTACCTATTCTAAATCCCTCTCTATTTCTCTCTCTCTCTTTTTTCTCATTTTACTGTTGTCTTTTGATTTGCTATTCAGCGATCAAAATCTGTATGCTGCTGAGAACCCTTGAATCCATTTTCCTGTACCTCTTGGAAGGCACTCAGCATTTCTCAAGGTTAGGCTCAGTGTTAAAATCATCACAGCTGAGATTTGCTTCTAATTTTAGGCGTGACACCATCTTTTATGACATGATGTGACCATGTTTGTGAGGAAGGGGTTAGGACAGCAGTTGTATCTTTAGTCATGTGTTTAATATAAAAGCAACAGAGGTGGTGGGATGACTTTGCTGGAATCCTGACTTCTTATTCACATAAGTAAGAAAATATCAATCCAAGAACTTCTGCAACTGTAGTGTCAAAATTTTCTTTAAATAAGGATGGAGTAGAAAATTGATATAGTATTTTTTTAATGTTTATCAAATATGGAAAACGAGGGAGAAAAGAAATGGCTGGCTTGATGCGAGATTTACTGCTGATGCTCTTCTCCACAGCTCTACCACTGTGTTTGTAGAACTCGTAAAGGACATGTCAGAGCCGAAGGCAATAATATGTTGTAGGTGTGACCTAACCTAGTTCGTTGCATGCCTCTAACATTAGCTCACAGTGGTTATTTTAAGCTTTTCTTTTAATATAACCTAGTAATTTCTTTTCTATTTTTTGCTTAATTGGTATAAAGCACCTGTAAACACTGGGGGTAGAATGTCTTGGTAGAATGACAGACCTCACTTGTGTTATTGTTGCTTCTAGAAAGTTTGTTCCATCATGAAAACAAACTGAGTCACTGATGTGAGCTTTTTAAAAAATTTCTGTGCTGCTGTTATATCTTCCTTTTGATTAGCTTAGCTTTCTACTGTTTGGCATAATGCTTGATGGTTATCAATGTTCAGCTAATAAAGGAGGACAGGTGCCATTCTTGCAGAGACTTAGATGATGAATTTTGTGAGATCGGTTCAATCCTATATGAACGTAAGCCCAAGCAAGTCTGTTAGATGCTTCAGAATGGTTTCCTTGTTTCTGTAGCACCATCCATGTTCATTGTTCCTTAAAATGGGGAATATGACACATTCCCCAAGTGAACAGACATTGGAAATGAAAATGTGAGGATTTAGTAGACCACTTTTAGCACGTAAGAGTGTCAAAGCAGGAAGAACATGACTGAAGTGCATGGGATCTGTACAGTATGGTGTGCAGGCTGAGGGGCAAAGGAGAAATAGTGGAAGGGTGGTGGTGAATTTGCTGACACTGGCCTGGCGATAGCCCAGAGATGTGCTGAATTGGCTCCATGAGCAGTGTTACTGCCTTGGTTGCCTTGATCATGTTTTAAGGTAGAAAAGTATCCATAGAAAGCTGAAGAAATACTGGAAATTTGGCCATCTCTGTGTATTATTTTTTTTAAATTGATCCTAGATGTATTCACAAAGCTTTGCTGTATGCTTTGCAAGCTCATCCTGTTTGGTGAGGTTGATCATATGCTTTTAAGTCATTGTATGTTGGTCAGTCTCAGACTGATAAACAATGTGGTTTTTCCCAAACTGCCATTTTTCTGTGTTTGTTTTTCTAGCAGGCTTCCAAGTTCCATAGTTACTATCCGTCTTCTGCCACCACCTCCCCACTCCTCCTCCATTTCTATTCAGGATGCAACTCCCTTTATGTTGCACTGTGGGAAAACAGTGTTTTCTCTCATGGAATAAAAAACATGTCTTTGTTTCATGTTGGCCAAAAATAGGGCTTCGTACCTCTCTGCTTTCTGTACAACAAAGGATAAAACTGGCTCTGGAGAGATGATTGCAAATGATGAATTTTAAGTATACAAGGCTCACAGTATGTTGTCAGTGCCTTTTTATCAGTGTTGAAATGCTGAGTCTTCATAATCATCGGAAAATGATGCTTTTTGGATGCTTCCTCTTTCTGTTGCCTATTCACTGGTATTGCATCAATTTATAAAATAAAAAGGTTGAAGCAAGAGTTGTCTCTGTTGTTTGAATAGCTGGCAAAACAGGAAAGGTCTTTCCCCTTTCATTAGCATATAAAAAGCTGGAAACTTTTGGAGGTAAGAGACACGATGTTAGCAGCAACAAAATTTAAAGCATGATGTTGTTGAGATGATTTAAGAATGCTTGTAACCACCATTGTCCTCTCCAAAAAATGGAATGAGACATGGCAAAAGTGGCTGTGATTGAAGTTCTCTTTGAATATTGGAACTGAAAGGAAGAATTTTAGTAGCTGAGAAAACAATTCTGAAGCATCCCTTTGGACTAAGGAAAGATGAAAGTCTGCAAGTACAATAAGAAAATAACTGGTAAGGAACACGTTTTGAATTATATTTGATGGAGAATGTTCAGGCTGTGAATAAGAGGAATAAAGAAATTGCAGGGTATGATGTGTATTACAGGATCAAAGAGTAACAGACAAAGTCGTGAAATATAGTGATAAATATAGACAGAAGAAGATTAAAACAGAGAATTAGTGATCAGAAGCTTCTGGGAGGAGAGATTGTGGAGAGCTCTTTATAAAAAGTATAGAAAGCAAATACAAGACAGAAAACAATAAAAGAGAGACATTTATTTATGCTCGGAAAGAATGGGAGACCTGATAAACAGTTGACGTTAGCTGTTCTTTGAGGAGTGCTTTGCATTTGCTTTTTGAGTTCAGCACGCTGCGATTATGGCAGTTAAAACCCTGTGAAATGAAGTCTGAATTAATGGGTTTGGAATAAATATGACTTCTAATGATTGCGGGGTGTTTTCTTAACTGGTAACAGGTCACTGGAAGAGCTTTTGTTGCAGGAGCAGGCAGGCAGGGAGTCTGCCTCAGTGACTCCAGGAGAGGAAAGTAGCACGGAGGTGGTAGCAGTCGCAGTGGCAAAACAATTACAGCAAAGAGCCCTAGCCTCTTCGTTTTTCTGGCGGAGGGGGGAACTAGATGTAAATCAGCACAGCAAAGAAGGCTCTTCCAAATCATTTTCTCAGCCTGGGTGGAAGTACTATGTATGTCTGTGTAATTTCTGTACACATTGAGATGCGGAAGAAAAGAACAGCATTGCCTTGTTGTGTCAGTGATTTTCTGATCTTTTGATCGGAATCTGATCAATCTGATATGAATAGCATGGGGAAACCTCAATGGTGTGTTTTGTCTGAGATTTTAGTAAGTGAAGCATGGAGGGAGTCAGTATTTCAGTACTGAATGAAAGATGGGATTAAAAGAGGAGTGCGGGACAGTCGTGCATCTGCACTAATTAAAGAAAGAATAATGGCAAGAAAGACGTAGGAAAAAAGGTCATCAGTTACTAATTTTCTCTTGGAAAACGCCATCTTTTTGTGGTGGGAGTAGTAAACACAGAAGGAACGGATTACATTTATAAAGATGGGCCAGCAACAAAACAGTTTTTCACATCCATTTAAAAAGGTAAGTCCGACAGAAATATTTACTCCTAGGTTTTCAAAACCATGGGAAGGGTACAAAGAGGACTGGCTAGTTTAATGGTTAGTAGAGCAGAGGCAGCTTATCCTGGTCAATCATTGTTCAAATATCCTCGTGCCAAAAATAGGACGCAAACAAACTGACTGTGCCAGCTCTGTGCTGGATACGAAGCAAACAGAGCAGGTGTGTGTGAGCACAGCTTCAGCTGAATGGAGAAAAAAGTCCTTCAGATGATCTCAGTAATTTATCTATGTACAACAGATTCAAAGACAGAAATGTTTGTCCAAATGTTTTTGTTTGTTTTTAAAGCTCTTATTTTGAGCTAAATTAAACATTTTATCTTTCACATCAGGCATTTGTTATGTACATCAGTGAGACGGCTTGCCACAACCTGCTAAGCTGTCTTGTTTCTCTTTGTGAATGGAAATGTCTCCAGGTTGTAAACCTGAGAACCTAGAGAGGCAGCAGAAACTTCTTTCTTTAGCCATGAATTTTTGCAAGTTGAAGTGTTCTGTTTACAGAGCCACTTCAGATCTTCTGAAGAGAAGGGCAGGTTAACAAAATAGATAAAAACAAAAAGCTTTTTTAGTATGAAAGAAAGCATGAGCCTGTTTGTCTCTAACTTTTGAGGAAAAAACAGCTCCTCTTGTGGTTTTGGGAAATCACATGCATTTTTATTATGGTAATAATCAGCTATCTGAAAAAACACAGGCTTTAAAAAGCATTGTCAGTCATAGGACGTAAACAGAGCCTTGCCAGTTCCCTGTGGAAAAAAGCAGTTTTCCAGTTCCTAATTGACAGGGTGCTATAGAAGGATTTTGGCAGAAATACTTTGGCCTAAAGAATGGGTATGTTCTCTGCTTCTGCAATGTTTGAGCACCCTTAAGGTGCTTGTCCTCCAGGTAGTATTGCAAAATGCACTGCTCTTTGTTCCCAGTTGACAGATGGGGACCAGGAACACCAAAGTGTCTAGAATCTCAAATCAAATGAAAAAAATCACTAGGGTATGGTATGTATTTAGTGAGTGTTTCCTTTCTGTATGCAAATTAAATGCAAATTTCCTTCTCAGTACTGCCATATGAAGACTGATGCAGATCTCACTTTCTGCCAGTGAAGAATTACATTGCTTCAGGTAAAGAGACTAATGTTAACGTGTCAAATATGGAAACAAATATGGTCCACGCTAGTCAGAAATAGATTATTGGCTCCATGTGATGATGAACAGCACGAGATGTGTTCAGGCTGGTTTGTTTTATTTTGTGTGAAACCATGCAATGACACCATGCTTTCAAACAGAACAAGGGTTCAATCTTCTTTCTGATTTGATAGAATATTATCATATCTTGTATCCAAAATTAATATCTGAGAACTGATTTATTAAATGTAAAGATGGGAAAAATCAGTTCACTTCAAGTCTGGGTGTCAAGCAGAATAACATATAATAAGCATTATTGTTCATCATCTTTCTCTTGCACAGATGATAAAGATAGTTAGCAAACAGGGTGGCCAAGTGATATGGATTATTTATCAGCCTTTCCGATGACGCCAGCACAGTCTGGAATATCTCTTTGTCCTCTCGATCACAATGGTACGCTCTGATTGCTGCCTTCTCTAGGACAGGAAAATTACGAACTGGCGGGGGAGATTTGCATGTGCACGTTGAAAGATGTGGAGGAAACAGTCTGTTGGCTGGACTGGGGAGTCAAGACTGAGCCTTAAGTTAGCCTAAATTTAGTCTGAAAAATTAGGAAAAGTAAAGGCATGAGCAAACGCAGAAGTTGTTTGTGTTACTGAACCTGATATTCCATATTCTACATGACCAGAAAGTGGAAAGTTTGTACTATGTAGAAATTAATTGAAGAACCCTGTTCTTTTCAAAGGAGACCTTTATTACAAGACAAAGGAGACCTTTATTTACAAAATAATGTAATATAGATCTTTATATAAATATAGAGCTTTATATAAATAAAATATGTTAGAAACTTGCAGTTTTTTTAAACCTTTATGGCTTTTTTTTCCCATAGTGTTCAAAATACATCTTCTGTTGACTTTGTGCCTGTCTTTAAATGATGGTGAGTTTGGGTAGTCAGTTATGTTGATCATATATATTTGCTTGTAAGCATAGATGGTCTGTGAGTTATCTCTCTCTTTAAGATGCAAATCCTCTTAAATGCCTGTCATGCCACTTGTGAATAGAGCTCTGGGACAGTGTAGCCCTGTCGGAAATACTTTGAACTACTGTTACTGTACTTGTGGCTTGATGAGATGGATGAACTGGTGACGATAAAGAGATCTTGCTTTTCTTGCTAGTACCTTTGGGATCTTGCTTTTATTGCTTGTGGGTTTGAGGCTGCATTGGAAAACCGATCTGGTTTCTTTTAGAATGAGCGAGTAAATCAAAGTGAAACCTTGCCGTGCCGGACAAGGAGAGGAGTGGAGCAGGAGCACGTAGGGAAGTCCTTAACATGGTGTCACCAGTGAAACCCCTGTTCCATCCAGGCAAACATCATCCTTCGAATGATCAGCAGTGTACTGAGACTGCAGGAGCAGGTTTGGTTTAGTCTTTCCCTTGATGGATTTAATGGCACACGTCCTAAATAAGAGCATGTGTGCTGGAGAAATGGCAGCCCTTCTGATTCCTGCACTGCACCATGATCATTCAGTCCAGCCCTGCAAAGCTGCAGGTCACTGTGCGGGGGGTATTAGTAGCTACCAAGGGTCTACTGACCACCTCTGTACTATACGTTCTTTCACTCCTCCCACCACAACAAGACACATAAAAACCCCTTAGCATCCTGTGCCAAGCTCAAGATCTTTGGATCAGAAGGCGGAGTATCACAAAACAGCTGAGTGCTACAAAAAGAGCTTGAGAAATGAAGGCAGTTACCAAACTTGTTGGTTGCTGCTGTCTGCAGGGCTAAATAACTTGGCAAAAAAAACAAAAAACAAAAAACAAAAAACTAGATGGAAGCCACAGTACTGTAAAAGACTGACGGATGAAATATTTCTGTTGGCAACCATCCTAGAGTAGTTCTTGTTGGTAGGTATGCCTTGGAGATTTCCCTTTGCAAATATAGTTAGTTGCTCAACTCCCCAACTCATTCATTTTCTGATGGGTCTCAGAATAACATACTGCCTGTCTGAATTGCTGGAGGCTTTCTGCTGCAGCTGAGAGGACACTAAATGAGCAAAAGTGAATGTAATGACTTAGGTCCCAAGTTGATAAAATACTTTATCATCACATGTTTTAAGCTTGACATTTGCTTATATACCTTTCAGCTTTAATCTTCTGTTTGTGTCAGTGTATGTTCACTTTAGTATTTGAGCTGCAGTGTGTGATACCAATGGCTTAAAGTGTATTCTTTATCTGTTTATATTTTTATACCCCCACACAAGATTTATACATTGAAGGCCTGTTGAGAAAAATATACTTTGTACACCTGTAAATGCTGATTGAAAGAGAATGCTGTGATTATATAGCTTACAGTAGCATTTTCTTTGAAGCTGTCAAAATAAAACTCTCTTCTGTATCACTTCAAATAAATTATTTCTTAAATGTAAGATTAATGTATAGCCCAAAAATATAGAAAGGCATTTGTTCAGAATAGCAAACAAATTAATATTGTAAAGCAAAAGCATGATATTTTTAGAAGCATTCTTACTGGCAATTAAAAAAGGAAAAATAAAGTTTGACCAAACTTAAGCCAGTTTCATCACACTTGCAATTTACCTTTTTTTTTTTTTTTTTTTGCCAGCCTTATTATTACAGTATATCTATTTTTGGTTAAGGTGGTGCCCAAATTTGCTGCAGTCATTTATCAGATTACATAAAACCAGGCTAATATCTTTAGTTGTTTTCTTTTATCTTCCGAGACATAGAAATATTCCTTATGGCAAATAAAATATTTGCAAACTGTGTGTGCACTTTTAGATGTCCAAGTTTTTGTCCTCCATTTTCCTAGCTTTTGTTTTTCACTGGAATTCTGCCAGAGGTAAGGAGAGGAGCTGGAGAACACTATTAAGGCTAAAGATACACTAGGAAAGCTAGGTATTGTTTTCATTTTGTTTTGTTTTTCCTCTGGGCATAGTCCACAAGTGATGCATGCTAACTTGAAAAGTCTAGCTTTTGTCTCTGGTTACTTATAGCCACAACTGTCACCCTGTTTACAACAGCCTTTTGAAGGCTGCTGAAAACATACTCCATTTTTCATAGACTAATGATAACACTTTAATTGCATTAACTCCAGATTAAAAATGAAAAAACATAGTACACATCTCAAGGAAACGTCCTTAGCAGTTTACTTCCTTCAGCTGCTTTAACAAGGGGCTAGAAACGAACTGCAGTCATGGCACGGACGGGCCAGCTCACCTATGACTGATCTCTTACATGAGCCCTGACTTGTGTGAGAGTTTAAAATCTCTGATTAGTTGATTGAAAAGTGTTGTGTTTTTTTTCCTGCCATTATCAAATGTCCTGCTGTCCTGTTCTCTTGAGTACCAACCGACAGAAAATGCAGTGCTGTGTAAATAACTTTCATAAAACTGTGCTATTTTTAGAAAGGCCACGAGTCCAACTTTGATTCTACATTTTGACCACTCAGAAGCTTAAGCTCCTCTCGAATAGTCTGCAATTGCTGCTTGTGGCATTCAGCTTTCAGCTTTTGCAAGCTATTTTTTATTAATTCATTCATTTTTGGACTGCCCTTTCCCAGAAGCTGTTTGGATTGAAGTGAAATATAGGAGCTGCACCTCCCCAGGCTCTTGCAAGTACACCTGATCAGAGTTGATTAGAATGAGAGTGTTGTCTGAACGTGGATTCAATATATGTTATTCCAGATACCCCATGCCTTCACTGGAAATAATTAGTTCTGCCCAGTGCTTTTTTTAGCCATTGCATAGTGCTCTGAGGCTCCGATCAATTCGGCAGTTTTTGTGAACAGTTCTCTTTTCAAGGAAATTGGGACTTGGAAGCAGCCTCGTCCCTTTGTCCTAGAGAGCATAAGCACTTGCTTCTTGCTCCCAGCCTGGGGCCAGAGAGGGGCAGATGAGGGCCTTGTGTTGGCCCCTCTCTGGGACAGACTGCCCGGCAGATTTTAGATTGTGTTGTTTGGATAAACGAACTCAAAGTATGTATAAAAGCCTTCTTGGGGCTGATTTTGGCCTTAGGAACAACCAGTTGGATTATGTGTATTTACAAAAATCAGAAAGATAATCAGGCTTGTGACATGCTTTGGCAGTACCATGGGATATTATGAAGGTATCTTCAGTTATTGTAAGTAGCTGCATTAAGATTTTCAAAGGGCTTTGCGTAGTTGGAGGAAGAGGTTATATTTAGTTGAAATGTGGGGTATTTTTCCTTTAAAAATGATGAAATCTTGCTTTCAATTATATTTTGATTTATTTTCTGTTTTGTGTTCCATACATTTCTTGATTTCACAAGGAGAATTAAGATCATATTGCTCCTCGGGAAAAATATTGCTTCTGTTGAAGTGAGGCAAAACAACTGCAGTTCACCCAGTGAAGTCACAGTTTCATCCTTTTTGCATTGCCCTAAATTCACTGGGACAGTAAGAACAACTCCTAAGCAGGCCTATCAATAACATTTTGGTAAAGTATACACTGCAGGTCTGTTCCTAATCAGAATTCATGATGAGGAAGGAGGTTAGATGAAAACTGGATCCAGAACTGGGCTTAGCTTCTGCCCTGGTCCAACTACCCAGAAGGGTTGCATGTGGTTTCATAACAATGTTATTGACCGGTATGTGATGTGACCTTTTCATAGCACAGAAGCAGTCAGTTTGTTACAGCTCTCAGAGGCATGTTTGTGCCTGTAACACTGCATCTCCATGTGCTTCAGTGCTGCCAGGTGAAGGGTGGATGAGCTGGGAGGGGAACGAGATCTGAGCAGCCCAGCCTGGTATCTCAGACCTGCTCCACAGCAAAGGGCCTTTTTGGTGTTTTATGTAAAATATTTTTTTTCTAGGCTAAGCTTCCAGTGATTTGCAGCTTCAGTTCTCTAACTACGTAAATTGTTTGATATTTAACAAAAACTCACTCTGACTTGCTTCAAAATTTAACAGAGAAATTGTTGTCCCAGCTACATAGGTAGCTTCATGGTATGGTTGTAGCACGTTATGTAAAAGCCACCTTGTCCCTCAGTGAATCCTAGCCTGGATGTGGAAGACCCTTGTTTTGAGATTTCATTATGCAATTTAAAAGGCAGCTTTGAATACCAAAACAAAGCAAATGCTTTTTTATTCTTCAGACACATTTTTGTTTCAAAATGTTTACAATGAGCTCCATTGTGCTACTCTTGTAAAAATCATCAAATTTTATAGGAAGAGAAGTATTTGGGATTTTTTTTTTTTTAAGAACATGCCTCTGCTTTTCAAGAGAGTGAGATTTAAAAGAAGAAAACATCCTGATGTAGGTAAAAAATATTCTATGTAGTTCTTGTTATTCCTATCACTTAAGCAATAATTCATACTTACTCTTGGTAGGTACGCCCATGATCACCAGTTCTGATCTATAAAAGTTGGAATTCTACAGCAAAACCTACCTAAACTTTCCTTTACAGAGGTGTTAAGGCTTTCTTTCCAGAGCTGTGGCCACTATTGATACAAAGCTCATGTGAAAGCTGCAGTGGTAAAACATATGTTTAAAATGTGTGTCCACTCCTGGCTTGAATTTTTCTAATTGGTAGATTTTCATAAAACCCTTGTTTCATAAAATAAAGAACATTTTACTCCACCACTGGACTTAGTATCTTAGAGTTTCTGATTTCCAATGGTTTTATAAACCTATCTTATTCTTGTAGTGTATCTATCCATCCTCAAATTTTCAGCAGTCTTTTTTCAGTACCTGTACTGGAACAAGTTACAGTATCCCAAAAATATTCTCTTTGGTATATGCTTATCACCTCAATGCTGTTACTCAATATGGCCTACTTTGTATATCCATGGATTTTATTAGCCTTTTTGGTCACGGTGTAGTGCTAGGAGGTCATATTCAGTTGGCTGTCCTCTGCTGTGATCCTAAATCCTTTGCATAGCCATTGGTTTTCACAGTACAGTTCTCCGGGCAGTAAGTATGGCCTACGTTTCTTGGCTTGAAACCAAAAAAGCACTTACATCCATGCATATATTATGAGCTGGAGATGTTGTTCATCTTGGTTCTCCAGCCATGGGAACTTCAGCCTGTTGTCCAGGAGTTATTCTCAGTGTCCAGGTTTGTTGAGCTGACCTGTGCAAAATGCTCAGTGGAGGCACAGATTATTTGCTCAGTGTATGTGCAACAAGCTAGAAATGCCTGAGGTAGGCTGAATGTATTGCAGGCTGTCATAGGCTGTGTGCTCCAGGGCTGCTTTATGTGTGTCCATCCAGGTGTGTCTAGAGCAGCTAGACGTGCCAGCCTCAGTGCATGTACGCACACATGTCTGTCTAAGAAAGCTGGATGTAAACATGGAAGACTTGGTAAATCTCTTATTGCTCGTGGCTCTGCTTGCTTCATTTATGGCATAGAAGAGACAAAGTGCTTTGTTGGTCTGAGGCGTTTATTTGTCAATACCTGACATTGCTTTTGGCTATGGGGCTTGTATTGCTTATATGCAATATACCTCAGCCTTGTTGCAAAAGAGTTAGATTTTAGTTCCAACCCGTTAAATAACTGCGTCAGTAGAATAATTGAACTGTGTCTGCATTTCCTATCCTAAATGTTATTTGTTTACTTGATCTCTGTCTGTGTATGTTAAATTATTTGAGCTTTTTGGTGCAGGAAAGTACCCTTGAATTTATGAAGCACTTAAGCATGTGCCTAACTTTAGCCTTGTGCTTATAATCAGGCACGTGTTGCTGAGGTCTTGTCCTGAATCTAGGACTTAATTTTCAGGAGACTTATTTATGTGAACGGAAAGGCATATTTTCAGAGGAGAACGAAGTGGTAAGTAATCAGCAGCCAGGAGAGCTAGTTCCAAAAGCCCTTAGCTCATTTACATGAGAAAGCTGAGCAGCTCTCTGTATTGTCATATAAAGCGAAGATAGAGACCCATTCATTTACCTAGTGCAGCACTCTTATCCTCGAAACTTTGTGAAGTTTTATCCTCCCATTGTTTGTCACAAAATCCCCTGAAGCTATTGATATGCTTTTCTTTGTCCCAGGAAATTCCTTTGAAGCTTCAATTGAGCTTAAACGTGTTTAGAACCAGAGTTTTCTCCTCAGTTGAAAAATGCCCATCACGTGGCTTCAGGGTACTGCGAAGAAAAAGCAGCACGTGTCCCTGCACAGGCAATGCCAAAAAGCTGCTGCACACAAAACTAAGCGGAGATGTCCCTGCACTACTACATCTTTCCACACAGAGCACATGGATTGAGCCATCCATCTTTACTCCCCCAGGGCCTGGAATGTGCTCCAGGAGGGAGCAAACCCAGAGTGCTTGAGCATCTCCACTGGTTTCTTTCTGCTCCCAAACCATCTGCTGCTCTGTGGTAATAGTCTTCTGCTGTTCGTTAACCTAGTTAATCCTCTAGCATAAGCTGTAGTAATTTACGCTGGATGCTTGGGTTTCACATGGTACTTATGATACCTAATGAACTGTGGCTGCAGAAGCATCTGTTCTTTACAATAGGTCATTTTTTATTTTTATTTTTATCCTGGTAATTAGATGTACAAAACATAGTTAGGAGCTGTTTTGGTTGCAGAGATTAGAACCCAAAACTTCAGTACTGTAGTAGTCCAGATTTAATATTACCTACACAAACTTAATTTAGCTCCCACTAGTTTATGCACTGGTTTCAAATTGGTGCATGGTATTACTTGATGCTTTTTCGCAGAATGCTGGCCTGATGAAAAAGTGACTGGAGGAAGGTTGTATGGGACACCTGTAAGATTTGCAGTATCCTAACTTAAGCATTTAACTAAAAACTCAATAGCATCCTTTTATTTGATTTGTATGTAATATTTATATGATACAATGAAGCAATCTGGCAGAAGAGTCTATGTAAGAATTCATTTACAGGTAAGAAAACTGCCAAAGTTGAAAGTACAGTATTAATATTAATGAAGGCTAAGCTTCAGAAGAACATGAGTGATAAATGGGATATGCTAAAAACAAACAGTAATATATTGTTTGCACTGAACAAGGAAAGTAGGAACAGAAAAGTGCTACTTAATTATTATGGTGCTGAGTTAATAATGCAGTAGAAATCTTAGTTCTTTCTAATTTGGGCACTTAATTTCTCAGTCTTAATGTTTCAGTAATGCTGTTTCCCAGTTTAATTTCCTTATATTTATTTGTTTTTAGCAACTCAGAAGGAAAACAAGAGAAACACATTGTGAACCCCCTGTAATGAGATCTTAGTGCTACTAACATGCCTTACATTTTCCATAAAGTTGCTGATTGCATTTAGAGTCACCTCAGCAGTGCTAAATCATTTCAACAGTTTACTCTTACCTCTAGTGTCATTAAAGTTCTCCAAGTTTAGGAAATGTGTTTGACAAAACAAGGAACAAAAAAACTCATGTTCCTGTATGAAAATGCCACCTTATAACATGCATAGCTTCAAAAAATAAAAACCAGGTTTTTTCCAGGCATGAACCCTTTCTGCTTCCCCTGTGGGACTCTAAAGGAGCTATTTAAAACCATACGATCATACAGTTAGGGACTGGGCTGACTCAGCAAAGCGTTTAACTACATGTTTAAATTCTATTGCAATCCATAGAATTTAAGCATGTGCTTAAATATTATGTTGAAAAGGCATGGATTTATGCAAGTCTTTTAAAGCTAAGCATGTACCAAAGTGATTTTCTGAGGAAGGCCCATAAGATCCCAAGTTGGAAGAATTGTAAATGCCCTACCTTTGGGGTGACTGATGTCATAAGTAAAATATTTAGATATATATATTTTTATATGTAATCTCAAATATAAAACATGATGCAGTAGTCATTATGGTCTGTGAATTAGCTAACAGCATAATTTTTCTGTTATTTTAAAATACATATGCCAAAATTAAGAATGCTTGCAGATAAGCATCTGAATGTACATTTTCTACTCTTGAAAATAGTTTGCCTTTTTTTTTTTTTTTTTTTAGTCACTGAAATATTTGAAATCATTCAGAGCTGTGAATGCTGTCTTAAAAAATGCAGACACATATACAAGGACTTAAAAACGCATATGGGTACCTAATACCAGGATCCCACACTCCAGAATTTTCTGTGTTATGACCTGTTTTTAACTTATTCCTGCAGTGTTTCCCTGTAATACGAGACTCGATTATTCTGAGGCATTGAATCACTAAACAGGGTCATGTTCTTGTTGGCTCAAGGGCATAAGCAATTCCATTTTTTTTTATTTACTTCTGTCTATAAAAAGCTTCTTCTGTGTTAGGGAAGATTGCTGTTTCTGCTGGTGATTCCCCCTGCACCCTTGTTAGACATCTTCTGCCCTGCACTATGCAAGTGTCTTGTATTTCCCAGAAAACATTTTGATTTTTTTTTTTTCTCAAGATATAAAAGAACATTTGCTTTTTCAGCCTTCTCAGTTCAGATTATCCACTTCCTAACATTGTTAGAGGCTGAAATGGCTCCAGCATAAATGGGGTTGCAGGGGTCTAAGCAGGTCTCCTGGAGCTCTGTGGGAGCAGCCACCAGGACCTGGAACCCCTGGGGCACCATGGATGAAGCAGAGAGACCCAGCCCTTCTGGGGACAACTGGAATCATCAGTTACTGAGTAGTCCGAATCCCAGATAACTTTCTAGCACTGGCCCTGAGAGTGCTACGAGTATTACTTTAGGTGTTCGTGATACCAAGTTGCCAGCTGTCAATATGACCTGATACGTGTGCTGCTCATCCTCTGGCTTGCACTGTAGCATCCTACCTGTGTCAGTGCCCCTTTGCAGAGCCGGGTTTATGCTGTCTGCAGAGCTTTCCTGCTTCCACAGAAGTACTCCTCTCCTCTTTGCCTTTTGTATGGCAGTGCTCTTCCTCTTTACAGTGTGGTAAAGGAAAGGAAAGTTCACTTGTGTATGTAGTAAGCTGGGTGAAGAGGAAAGATGAGGAGAGGGGGGTGTTGAGCAGTGCTAGGTACCAATTGAAGGATCCCACAGGGAAAATCCCATTGTCAGCTGCTGCAGTCTCCATCTGTCCAAGGAACAGATCCCAGCCCTCAGCAGATCTAGATCGTTTGGCACATGGAGAAAGAAAAGGTTTGGGATGAAGGGAGAAGATGAGCTGCGCACCTCCCAGATGCCATACATCTCCAAATGTCATATAGTGATGTCACAGTACCTTACTATTGAGAATCTTTGATAGCAGAATTGTGACAAGTTAAAAATATATATATATTGCCCTTGACTGCAATCTGTTGTGTTAGTTGAGCAGCAGACAGCCAATTCTTGGCCAAAAGACAGAACTGAGCTTCAAGTGTTATGCAGTATCCCTGCATCTTCTAGCACAGGTGCTTGGGGTAGTTCAGGATTTGGAGGATCTCTATAAGTCTCTGAGACAACCTTTGCAATGGCTTCCTGATCCCAGTGAGTAGTCTTGTTCCTGTTGCCACTGTCAGCTCCCCAGGGCCAGGACAGGGAAGGGGACTCAGAATTTTGGCACGTGTGTGGCCAGGGTGCAGGAGTTGTATGGGTAGGTAGTGACAGGCGTTGGTCACCTGTGTAGCAAACAGCATATCACAGAGCAGGATGCCAGGGAGGTAAAGTATCACTGGTAACAGTGAACTGAAACCTTCCATACCTGCATGAGGGTATATTAACCAGCAAATAAGCTATGCAACTTTTGAAATGTCTTTATGAAAAATGAACTTTAACAGAGCATGCATGAAGCCTGCCAGGACACAGAGCAGCATGGTGCTTTGCTCTGATCTGCAGTCAGACGCTGCCGTTCTGAAACCACATCGCCTCGTCAAACCGAGAGAGACGCAGTACAAATTGCCTAACGCCGCTGAAGATAAACGCGAGCCACGTTTCAGCGCGCCGCACAGTAGGCAGGCATGTCGAATATGCTGTGCCACAACTGGTGCCGGGCTATAAGCGCTGTACCGGGCGTGCTAAATATGGAAGGGCTGCTTATAGCCGCGAGCAGCGGCCCAGCTGCCCCATCACCACGGGCCTGCGCCTCCGGCCTGCCCAAGCCGCCGGCCGCCCGCGGGCCGCGGAGCCCGGGGAGCGGGCAGCAAAAATAGCACCGCGGGCTTGCTGTGCGTGGGCGCGGCAGAAACCACGCTGCGAGCGAGAGCTCCCGGCGTTGTTTTGGAAGCGATACAGAGGCCTTCTTTCTCTTTTTTTTTTTTTTTTTTTTTTTTGCTTGCTTGCTTCTCACCCAGCGCTGCTGGGCGGGGGGCGAGGAGCGCTGCTGCCTGGGCGCTCGCCCACCCGCCCTGGCTTTTTGTCACAGGAATAGGCTTGGCAGCGGGAAAGGGTTAATTACGCTTGAGGACGAGGGAGGATTGCAGTTTGAAAGACAGAGACTGGACAGCTGTGTTTGCTGTGGTATTTTTAAACGCATTAATGCAGGCTCCAATCACCCGGCCGCGCTTGACCTATTTTTGGCTCAGGCCAGCCATTGTTCTATTTCTGCCGCCGCTGGGCCACGCTGTTGTTGATTTGAATGCAAATGAGTTGTCACTGCCCCGGCCAACTCCGCCAGCCGGGCCGAGGGGCGGCCGAGGGGCCGCGGCGCTCGTGGCGGTGGGGTGGCTGGAGCTGAACCCGGTGCGGCCGGCGGCCCTGGAAACGTGCTCGTTGGGTGTGCTTTGCGAGAGGCTGCCTTCCCCCCCCCGCGCACACACACACACACACACGTACACACGCACACGAGAAAGCCTGAAGCACCGAGATATTTCTTCTGCATTTCTTCTTCCACCTGCTGTTGGCTTCCAGAGCACAAGTGCTCAAACTCAGGGGTGCACAGTCCGGAGTGTGCTTCCTGCCCTCTCGCAGCTGTGTAAAGGGGATTTTGGCTTTTCTGTCTTAGTAGATACTTGTACAAATGCTTACACATTGCTAATTACCGAAGTGTGCTGTCTGACGAGCCTGGCTGGAGGAGGTAGGACGGCAGAGGGTCGTGCCTGACGCCCCTGTACAAGTGCAGTGATGACTCTCTCGTGTAGCTGAAGTGCAGACTGGTTGGAATATGCTGCAGACAATTTACGAGAGTGAATCGTGTTTTTCCTCAGATGGGGTTTCTGGACGCGAACAGCTCTTGGCTCAGCAAAGAATGCACAGTATGATCAGCTCAGGTAAGAGACAGCTCAGTACCTCAGCCTCCCCTGCCCGCACCGTGGCTTACCGAGAAAATACAGCCCGTCACAACAAGAAAACACCCCTCCTGTAAAGAGCTGACTTTCTTTTTGTGGGCTTTATGTAAGTTGTTGTTAAATAATTATCTCTACCACGGTATGTTAGATACCAGCTGCTGCTTTTGTGGGAGTTTGTCTCCTTCAGTGTGCTGCTTTCCAGCAAGAACAAAATGCTAACAACTGAAATATAGTTGGGATTTCCTTTTTTGTTCCATTTGTTTTGTTGTGTGACTGCAAAATGGGGCTTGTGGTATGGGCTTATTCACAGAGAGAGGTTTCATCAGACAGACCGTATCAGGAGGCTGCAGTTAGAGCCCGTCACAGGCAATTCTCTTCATATGTGATTTTGTAAACAGAATTTCGTCTTTTTGTGAGTTTCATTTTCTCAAGTTTACACACAAAGAGGTTTTTATATCGATCCTCTTCTGCTTTCATTACAGGGTTACTTTAAAAAGAATGCTAAAGCAAGTCAGTCTCTTCCATATGCATGGCTTATTTTGTTACTTTAAAAATATTTTGGAACCTGACAATGGTAGTCAGAGGTAATGACTCACTGAAATGTAAATTGGATGTATTTTTAATGAAGGTATTTCAAAGCTGCTCTGATGGAAAATTGGACATTTCTTCATGTATTTGAAGCTCTCCCTTGATTTTCTAGTTTTTGTTAGCTGTGTTTGAGATCTGCAAGTGGTGTCTTGTAAATGAATTAATCCAGAAGAATTGTAGCCGTTCAGATGAAACATCATTTTAGACAGTCTAAAAAAGTCAAAATTTCAGGTTACTTTTGCAACTTTTCTCTTTAACTCTGTGAGTTACAGTTCTGTTTTCATTGGGCTGAGGTACAATATTAGTTGCTTTATGTCTTTTCAGTCATAGGTTTCCCACTTTGTTATTCATAAAGTTGTCTTTATAGAGAACCTGTAAGTAAACTGTAGTGTGAATTGTTTACAGGTACTTTAGTCTTAGTGTATCCACACTTTCTCTCTCTCTCTCTCTCTCTCTCTCTCTCTCTCTCTCTCTCTCTCTCTCTTTTAACAGAACTTGTCAGTGCTTCCCACTTTTAAGCACAAATACGAGTGTATACCACAGATCTCTTCAGGTATTCCCTGTTTTGGTACACCTGTTGAGTCCATGTTTGTTTGTTTTTGAAAACAGTTTCTTTTCCTGCTTTACAGAAGAACTTAAACTTGTGTTTCTTTCTTACATACAACTGAAGAGCAGACTTATGGTTTCAGATATTAAAATAAATTGTGAGAGATTGTGTCAAATGGCAATATCTTTCTTGTTAGGAAAGATTTAGATGTGTCTTAACCTTATGATTCGTGTTTTTCAATTCAGAAAGTCATAAAACCTCATAATAATGACAGGCTGAAGGAGCAAATGAGACATTGAAGAGGCATTAAGTGCATGTTAAAATAATGAGAGTACCTAAGGGGAATGGAGACTTCCAACTGGTAATGTTTAAGATTGGTGCTTTTTCTCTTCTTTTATAAAGCAGCTGGGTTGGTTTGTTTCTTTTTGGATCTTTCAGAGAATTTGCTATTATTTCTTTAACTTCCTAGAATAGATTTGGAACATCGATTGCAGTTTCTTTGTCAAGGACAGAAATCAGGTGAAAGAATTGTTTACAAATATGATCAAGAAAACTCTAGCAAAGACAATGAATAGAAGCAGAATGTTCTCTGAAAGTGTTGTAGTTCTGCAAACTTCAGTGTTGATGTATTCTTCAAGAATTATTGCTTTTCCTGAACAGCTCAGCAGGTGTCCAGTGCTCTTGTATTGATCACAGAGATTAGACTGACCACTTCCCCCTCCCTTCTGTTTTTTAAATACTATATATACTATGTCAAGTTAAAGTTACCTGTGTGTACAAATGAAAACCTGTTTTTTTTTTTTTTTTTGAAGCTCACTATGGTACCTTGTAACCAACTACTAACGTTTCTCGAGTAATAGAAATTTTCTCATTTGAAACACAAAAAAAGAAGGTAATTTACTGTAAGTTTTTCTGCTTTTCTACACTGGAGACAAGAATATCATGTAACATTTGATTCTCATCTGATATTATCTTAGGTCCATATAACGTATACATTTTCCTCTGTAGCACCAAATAGAATAGAGCTTTTTTTTTTTTTTTTAATGTAGTCAAGAACGTTTTCAAGGTAAAAGATGTTTAAATACATACTCTGTAAAACACAAAATATTCTACAGTGTTTCTGTTGGCTTTTGAGATATACAGCTAGACCACAAGTAGTTGATATTATGTACATAGTCTGCAGTTTAATTCATGTCACATGAAACCACAAAGTCTGGTGCTGCTGTCAGTTACCTTCAGTTCCTTTGAGTTCAGGGTCTTGCAGGATGAGGCCTGTTAACATTTTATGTATTGTGTCTATGCTGCATATAGGAGAGAAAGGATTATGCAGGCTATAACAACGTGCTCTAGTGATTGGAGTAGCTAAAATCAGTCACCTTAATTTTGTCAACTTACTTTAAAGTTATCTTCACTTACATGCATTGCACGTATTAAAAAGTTGCACATATTTAAGAAAAGAGCAGATCCCTGAACAGTTAAAGCATGCACCCTTAATGTTCTTGAAGTCCTGGAACAAGCACAACTTAAGCTCTCAATGGATCTTTAGCTTTGCTAGTTTCCAGATGCAACGGGCTTGTATTACTCAACTCTAATTTTAAGTGGACTGGAGTCATCCCCAAAGAAGACAGATTCAATGGGCAGTGGATACATATTTGCAAAGCAAACTGTCTAAGGAATTTCTGACAATAGCAGGTGTAGGAAATACTTCTGTCATGTGAAAGCAGTTCTTCTGGTATTCCCTCAATTACTGCTTTGCCTGTCTGTCTCCATCCCTGCTTGTAAATCATACTATGAATGAGATGATCTGGATAGGTACCAATCAAAAGTCTAATTATGAATGGAGCAATCTAGATCGGCACTGACTCAAGAAGCTGTGTAATTTACAGACACCTACACCTTACTGCAGAGAGCAGTTTCAGCTATCTTGAGAAGGCTGAACTAGATTCTCCCATATGGTACTGTTGCTCTAAAATGCAGCAGTAAGTATGGTTCATTGTTATTTACAAAAATGATGCTGATACATTCTTATTTGCTACTGCAATTATTTTAGTTTCAAGATTAAAAAATAAAAAGATCTGGAGTCTTAAGTTTCTTATTTAGATGGTACCATTTAACTATGTTATTGCTTTTATTTTGCGCAAAAAGTCTCAGCCTCCATGTGTGTGAAATACTACAGTGGTCTCTAGCATTCAGCTGGCCTCTTATCCTACCACAACATGAATAACAAACTATACCCCTTGAAAAAAAGCCTTTGGTGCAACATAGTTCATGGCAAGAAGATTCATTCATGTGTGGCAAATAAATAACTAACGCAGGACTGCATTAATCAGGTAGACTTCAGTTTTATGAAGAAGAGGAATCAACCTACCCAGCCATGGCATCTGTAGTTGTGTGACTTTAAGAAGCAATGCCAAGATTATTAACCTCTGGTGGTTAAGTATACTGTGCTGTTTTTCCAAAGGGTAAGGTTGCTACATTTGCTTTGCTAGCCATATTTTGACATATACCCTTGCACTGGCCTTCCTAAATTCCACCTCAGCTTTTATTGGATAAGGCATGCTCTGCTTCCTGCCCAAAGCAGCAGTGTTAAAAAATCAAGAGTTCAAGGAGATCTGGAGCTTAAAGCCTTGGCTTGTCACCGAATTGACAGGTGACCTGAGCAAGTTACGTAATCCTGCTTACGTCAGCTTCCCCTTCTGTGAAGTAAGGAAAATAATACCTGTCAGGCTCAGGGATATATAGAGCAAAACTGTTCTAAAGGGAATATAGTGATTTGCAATGATTGATTTGATTGACTTAGTGTACCTACAGGCTTGCAAATTACCTGCGATTTCACAAATGTAGTAAGTGAACGTAGTTAGAGTATCTTATTCTCTGCACTGATCAGGAAATTCCAGCTGTGACTCTTGAATACAAGTGACAGAATTGGTGCTACATGCATCATGTTATATGTGGGCTGACAGGTCCTTTTTAGATGTCTTCCCACAGTAAAGTGTACAAAATTTATCTCATGTGGTATCTGTGGTGTGGCTGCAAGACCATGCATACACCTTTGTATGTGTGCATTTACATTGCTTTCAGGGAATATTCTTTGATATTTGTTGTCCCATTTGTTTTTTTCTGTCCAAACAAAACTTTCATCTGTTCAACTGTTCCTGTGGAGAGACTGCAAAAAGCAAATTCCTATAAAGGCTTGCTCTGACAGACATGAAAAACTTGGAATATTTGCATATTTGAATCAGGTAATGAGAACTTCTACGGATTAAAAAAAAATAAAAAATCTTATGCGTGTGTTATTTCAGGCAATAACTCTTCGGAGTGAGTGAGAATAGCAGAGGATATGCAGATCTTTTACTTTGTGATTCTCTTCAGGGTAATGAAAAAACAGCGTGTGAAACAGCTTGGTTCAGGGAAGTTCTAGGCAGCAGCAGTCAGGAGAGACTGTTTTCAGTGCCTCTCAAATATGCGAGGCAGAAAAGGAGCTAGTTCTTCATAGAAGCTTGAATATTTGAATTCATCATTGTAGAAGAGCATGGCTTAGCCTTAATTAATACAACGAGAAGAGCAATGCCAACCCGCAGTCCTTGTGTAGTGACAGTCGTACTGACGTGGGGTGTAGGCTTCACTCCATCAGGTGGTGGACAAGGTTTTAATCAATTCACTTGAAAAGTGTGGTAAACTGGAATGAAGCTGCTTTTTCTGCTTTACGTTATTTGGAAAAATGTTGAATGCGGACCAATGTTGCCAACTTTATGTGTTTTCTAATACTGTAGTGTTGCTCCCCCCCCCCCCCCTTTCCCTTAAGTCCCAGCTTCTAGAATCAAGTGATGATTACCTGACAATCTTACTTTGCATTAGCAGATATATTTATAGGTTGTGGAAAAGGACTGAAACAAGAATTTCAAAGTACAAGAGTTACAAGAATAGCAAGCTACGAATTCTGGAAAGTAAATAAAATTGTTCTACAATTGTTTTTAAAACCTCTTTGAGCTTCTTTCCTGATATCATTAAACTTTGCATGTGATACAAAGGTTCACTAGCACTGGCACTGGAACAGCAGCTCCCCTCTCTTGGTCTGTTGAGCTTAATCATTTACTTGTGAAAGTTTTTTACGTTAGCTGTTTATTTTTTTAGCTGTTCAGCTTTCTTACATGTAGTGGTTTACACTGTGCTCAGAGGGACATGGTTTCATCGAGTCTTTCCTTGTGTAAAACTGCATATAGAAGCCATTTAGTTCATTAAGATTAGTTTGGGATATGAGGAACACTTGTAACTGCTCCTACTACCAGAGCTTTCATCAGACTTCTATTTCTATATCAACTGCCCAGCCCCTTTTTTCTGCACAGTCTTTGCAGAGAAAGCAAGAGCTGTGAGAAAGCAGAACACTGAGCTAGCTAGTCTGCAAACATTCACTCCTCCTGTGTGTATTTGCACATATGTGTATACGCAGGGTAATTTCAGGGTTTGGCGTAGAAGGTGGGCAAGGTTTCAGGTGCGATTGCATTTTAACCTTTCCCAAGTACTGTTTTGTTGTTATACGGTGGGTACAATCCAAAATATTCTAGGAAAACTAGCTGGCAGATATTATTGTTAAATGCATGAAAATCTAAAGTGCCCTGTTCAGTGGATCTCTTCAACAGCCTGACTCCTCTGGGTCAGTTATTCTTAGCCTAGTTATTTTCATCTTCTGGCATTACAGGTCTAAGATTAGCCTGTTAGGCGTTATCATGCCATCTGAGTTACCTCCTAATATAACTGTACACCGGAATGATTATTTATAGACAGAGCATTCTGTCATTTTTGCTTTATTTCTGGTAGTTTAAATAAAGAAGAGCAACATTCAAGAAAAACCACAGATTCCTTCCTGCTGCCAAAACAACACGATAACTGCCTGCTAAGGGGCAAGGATATTGTTTCAAACGTGTGCGTGCAGCAGATGCAACATCCTTTTTATCTCCTCCACTTCGGCTAAAAAAGAGGCACCTCGGGGTAGCACGCCCGTCTCTGCTGGAGGAGGGAGCGGGGTGCCAGCTCCACGCACCCAGCCGCCGAGGGGACGGGCTTGTGGTCGGCGATGAGAACAAGGATATCCAGGATCTATTTTTAGGGACTGGCACTGTCAAGCTCCATGTTCAGCGCGAACGTGTCACATAGGCGCACAGCTCCTCCAAAATGGACCCTTCTCGTTTTGTTACCTAAAAGCAATGCCTGCTGTTTAATTAGCCTCCTAAGCGCATTTCACAGAACTAACAGGAAGCTTCAGCAAATTGACACATTTTTAGCAAACCATTCTTCATGGCTGCTTCACAAACATATCTGCTTACTGGAAAACCTTAATCCTAAAGCAGGGCTGTCATTTCAAAAGCGCGGTAGGGCACATTCTCCCCTCAGGACGTTCACTGGGATTTTTGTGTCTGTGTACGTTTAACTAGGAGCGAGCTTTTGGTGACAGTTTGATAAAAAGCAACAAAAATAATAAAGTGGCAGATCTTCAGCTGGGTGTTGGTGCAGCCTCCGAGTGCAGTTGTTGCTCAGGAAGCTGGCAGTTAAACAGCGAAATGTTAATGGATTACAATAAACTGATGAACTTCGTCTTTTCTTCTGCATCTTTCTGCTCTAAATGAGCGGTGTGTTTCTACCTCTGTGCATGTTCTGGGTGTAATCAGAGGGCAGTTAATCCGTCCTGTTTCAAAATCTCACTGGTGTCAGAAGGTTTGCAAAGGCAGTAAGAGCCTTTATGTGGTTGAATGGTGTGGTGCTAGTTTAGCTCTCCCATTACATAATAAGCAACTCTTTTATTTTTTTTTTTCAGACTTGCAGTTCCATATGTTATTATAAAGGTACTTTGGCATTTAGTGTAATCAGCACAGCCAACACATCTGTTTTGTAAGTTTTGTGTCTCCTGGTTGTAAGCTCCTTTGTGCTTCTGGAGGGTACTAACATGACAAGAGCTCCAAGAATTCAAGCCCTTTGTTGATGAACGTGCTTGAAATGCAGGATGCTCTGTGCTAATGGTAACACGTTCCTTCTAGTAATGGCACTGAGTGTCATCAAAGAGAGATGAGAGAAAGGGTGGAGTGAATTCTTTTAAAATGCCAATTTTATAAATCACGTTTTTACAATCAGAGATTATTGTCCTCTTTCGTGATCCCTGTGGTTGAAGGTATGTGTGCCAGAGGGAGGAATAACAGCTATTCAATTTCTATGAAGTCTGGAATGGAATAAAGAGAAAGCTTAATGTTAATTTAATAATTTCCTCCCATTGTTCTGTTCTTAATCCAAATTTCCTTTTTCTGCCTTGGTGCCCAAGGCCACCACCCTGTTGGCGTTGCAGAGTAACAATGTGAGGGGAAGCAGGGAACACAGGCTGCTAGCGCTTCATCTTCTAGGGAGACTCTTTCTGGTGTTTGCTCCTCCTGTGCGACTGTGGTAAAATGTATTAGTAATGGCTTTTTATTTACCTGTTCACAACTCCCTTCCTCGTGGAGAACATAAATTCTTAGTTCTCTTCATCAACTTGCTTGATCTCTAAACCAACATCTTTACTGAAGAATGTGTATTTTTCCCAAGCCTTCTCTTTTTCTTTTTTTTCCCTTATGGATACAAAAGAGGTAACTCCTGGACTTTCAACTTTTTGATATTCTGATTTGAATCTGACATTGAAGTTATAAAATGCATAAAAGAATGTGCATCTGGCAATCTCACCAAGGAACATGAAATAAAATCCCTACTTTGGGGGGATTTATTGCTGAAATAAATAGTGGCAAAGTTAGTATTTTGAGGTACAAAACATTGTAAAATTATTTGTGTTTATATGAACATACCTGCTTTTACATGTGGGTATATCTTGTTAAAGGACTGTATAGAAATTCCATAGATGCTTTAAAATTCTCATCCTAAAAATCCTTGCACAGCAGCTGCTGAAATCTGGTGGGAACCTAAATTCAGGAGAGCACTTCACCTTGGGAGTCCAGTAGATGCTCACCAGCCCGTGTTGTGCATATGCTCAACAGCGTTCTGGGCTCAGAAGACAGATCTGCTTGTTCCCACGCACCCATCAGAAAGTTGGCATCCTTTTATTTGCTGTCACTGATTTTCCTGCAGGATCTGTTTCAGAAGAAGAGCAAAGTTTTGTTCTATTGTTTCTTTGAAGAATTGATACTATTATCAGTTATCATAGAAGGAGTTCCTCTTGATTGCCTATGTTTCTTCAAGTTGCATGAGGGAAGGATTGGCAGAAAGGAAAGTGATTTGAAGGAAATTTTAAAGAATGTTATAAATAGAGCAGCAGTGCAGACATTAGCTATACAAGCACTTCCTATATTAAAATGCGGTTGTGAGGGAGGCTGGAGAAAGAATGGAGATGTAAGGGAGCTATGTAGGAGGAAGAAATGAGGAAATGAGGGGGGAATGAAGCACTGAAGCACTGGCACTATCAATGAAACCAGTAGAAAAAAAAAATTAAAAACAGTTAAGAAAACAATGAACTTTAATAGAAATGAGAGACATTTCCATAAAACTGTTTTTCCAGTTGTTAACAACAACTTAAGAGCGCTTTACTCTTGTATATAAGCACACAGTAGGCTGGTATTCAGGGATTTTCCAAACCATCATAAAGACTATTCTTCTGGTTTTTTGGTCTGAGAATAAGTAAATTGTTCGGGAGAGGGAGAGGTGTGGGACACTTTATGCACATGCTACAAATTCTGCTCCACCTCACCATCCTAGCTCCCACCCCCCCGAATATAGCTCAGCTTTCCTAGAGAACGTGCAGAGCGATCTCACCAGAGCTTTGCAATAAATCACCATCGTAGGCAGATTTCTGAGTTTTGTGCTATTTTATTTTATTTTACCCTCTCATGCCAATACATGCAGAGTGATAATGGGGCAGCTGGAGAACTTACTAGGGAAAGAAGGGAAATTACAAATGACCACATCAAAGGGCTATAGGCAAAGAAGTAAGCAAGGAATACTAATGTAGCTGAATTAAGTAACATTAATGCTGTGAATGAATAAGGATGCTAATACTGACACAACTATTTTGTTCAGAAAATAAATGGTTAGAAATGGGAATATTATTTGAAAAAAAAATACCCTTAGGCTATACTTCCGAAAACTTGTGTAAGAGAATGCCTCTCTCCTGTCACTGATATGCATATACAATTACATAAGATGTACATAGGCTTACCACCAGTCCTACTCCCTCCTCCATCACTGGGAACATTTTAGACATATGGCTACATTAAAATTTGACAAAAATTTTAGGAACTCTTGAGTTCCACAGGTCATCTCATGTGAGCTCAAATGAGTGCCTCAGGCAGTGCTTCGCCTCGCCCTGCACACCTAGCAGCCCACAGGAGGGGGACTCGCACCCCACAGACCTCGTAAGCTGTCTGCCATTCTCCAGCTGCAGGTGTCCAGAGGTCTGCAGCAGCACCGTGTGGTCCCAAAGACGTCAGGAGCTCCTTCTGAAGGTCCCATTTTTGTTATTCCCTCGAGGAATTACTGCTGGTGGTTTTGTTCTGGCAGTGGCTAGGAGCTAGGGGGTCTGCTTGGCTGTGGGGAAGGAGAGGGCCATCCTTGGGGCTGGAGGGGCCATCGGGGGAGGAAGGAAGGCAAGAACTGTTTCTCTGGACTTCAGCTGTACTTCCATGTGAAACTGCTGCCTGAGAAGTCTTAAGTGCCCGGCAAATAAGCCCCTCGCTCCTCTCAACATTTAAAGGACAGGGGCTAACATTTCACGCCCAATTAACACCTTGTTAAACTCTGGTTAACTACATAGCACTTTGTCATTGAGTGGAATGTATGTTAATACTGTCCCTGTAAAGCAGCCTGTAATTACCTCTCCTCATCTATAGGGCACATTTCATATGTTAGCATGAAAGAAAAATGCCCTGCATTGCTAAGAATTAAGTAGAAAATGACATCTGTGCTGACTTGAGCAACCTGCACCAAGATGGAGTATTATGGAGGCCATCTGCACCCCCAAACTGCACCAGCTCGGCTGCGGTGCCATGTAAACAGCTTCCTCCAGGAAAGCCTACATGGCTCTTGCGTGCAATTTCTGCTTCATTCTTTTTTTAATCCTCCCTCTGAGGAGAAAATGTTTTGCCAGACATTCTCCAACTGTAATCCTCCCTATCCTCCCTTATTTTTGTAACCCAAGAATGCTCCTGTATGCACTTATCCTTCCAAGACAACCTGGAAATCAGTAGAATTCAAGCTATGGGAGGAAAAATTGCTTTCTTTTGATGCTGTTCCCTGGTTGATGCGTACTTGGCATTTGATACCAGGATCTCTGTAAACCAAAACCATACCATATCTCTAACTGATGGTGACGTTCTAGCAAACTTAGTACAAAAGAACCTTATAATTGTTGCAGTTCTTACTGTTCATTTCTTACTGAGTATAATTTTGCGTTTGATGCACGGTTGGGTTCTCAGGCCTGGCACTGGGCTGTTTGTAGCCCAGCAGCACTGTGTGCATGCATCTTTTGGATCAGAACTCTTCAAAACGGTTGTGATCTTCGCAGTCACACGCAAAGCACACGATCTGAAAGCGGAGGGATTCTCATTGCTGTCGCTCTGAAGGTCTGTGCCCCTGAACTGGGGACAGCCACAGATTGTGTTGCAGGTGGGACAGAATTTTAACCCAGAAATATTGCTTAGTAACATTTATGTAGGAGATAATGTGCTGTGTCCAGCTGACAGAACTTGGCATTAGAATTGATTGTCCAAAATACCAGTAGAGAGAAGAAAATTCAGCTTTCTTTATGGATCACGTTTTCAGATGTCTGAACTTCATGATTATGAATGCAATTATAAAGTCTACCCAGAAGACAATAGCTACTTTTTGCAAAAGAAAAAGGCTATATAGATTAATTTTACGTTTCTTCACTAAGTCTACTTTGGCATTATATAACCCTTACTTGCGCTCCCCAGAAGGCCCATAGTTATGCAAATATTCTCATTTATAATATGGTTTTCCTGTTTCAATACAGATGGATGGATGCTAAAGTGGATATAAATAGTATGTGTTCCATGCAAAAAAAAAAAAAGCATAGAACTGCAAATCAGACTCTTTCTTCTTAGGGAAGTCTTTCCAAGCTCTTAATCATCTTAAATCCAATTAGCCTTTTCCTGTTTCTGACATGGCTCCCTTTGAGATAGGATAGCCAAACTGGAATATTCCTGATGACAAAGCCTCATTGAGGAATATGAAAACTTACTTTTATCCTACTTTCTGTGCTTCCTATTTTCAGTTTTGAGTGTTGATTTACATTGACTGCATGTTGTCACTCAGCTGTCTACAATGACAACCATCTGTTTTTAAGTTTATATTAAGGTTAATAAAGCAGTTCTGAGGTATATTCCACTCATTCCTCTCAAAAGAAATTGCCGTGCACATCCAAAAAAATGAATGAACTCTTTTATTTTGCTTCCCAATCACAAACGTTTATGAGGACCTCTGGCATTCCTCAGGGCCTTCCATGAAATATCCTAAAGAGATTTGTTTCATCTGTAGTTTTAACCCAATCAATCTTCTTTCCATTATTCTTCTTTCCAGACCTCTATTAAAAGAGCAATTACTGTTACGTCACTGCACTATCAACCTTCTCCTAATTCAAAAAGAATATTTTTTTCCCCTCTGATTTTTATCTTTAAAACTGGTTCTGATCAGTGATTGAATTCTTGTAACTTCGTGCAAGGCCCAGCACAAACTCCTGTGAGGCACCTTGTGAAGAACATCCTGAAAGTCCAGTTCAGTCTGTGGAACAGATCCTTGCCTGGTACAAAGTGTCACAGCCCTGCTGAAGTGCAGGCCCGTTTTTAGTCCCCGTTTTGTTAACCCTTTGAAAGAATTTGTTTTGCTTTCTTGTCTCAAAATATGCATGCAATTAAAATTCAAAGCTCGTAACTGCATCTTACAAAGTCAGTTTGCATCAGTCTTGATTTGTTCCCTAAATGTCTGTGAGATTAAAATTTAAACAAAAATTGGCTCAGCTGTTGCTGTTAACAGAGGATATAGTTTCTGAGAGAACATTTGGGGAAAGAATATCCCTTTCCCTTTCTTCTTTTTAAATTATATACATTACTCTTGTTTGGCTAAAATAATTTTTGCTAGATCTTTTGTGAGATTAATCAGTAAGCTCAGACAAGACATTAGAAATTTTAAATTCAAAACAACTTGTTTTAAAAATATCAAGAGATGAAAGCAATTACAATAGCATATGCATTTCAACCTTGGCTAAAGTGTTCACAATTACAGTGGTATAAGGAGATCATATTTACAACGAACAAAGTGCATTTGTTTCACCACTTATTTGCAATACTGTGTGTAGTTGTGGTCCAAAAAGTTTAAAGTGAAGAAAAAATATAAAGGTTACAAATCTCATACAAATACTGGAGGATAAAACATATGAGGAGGGATTAAGGGAGCTATATTTATAGTCTATAACAGAGAGAGCTCGAGGGACATGGGCACAGGCTATAAATAACTTCAAGGTAACAATATAAATGAAGGAAGGGAATTATTTGTTCTCAAAAGATGGTAAAACATGGAATAATAGCCTGAAGCGAAGAATAGAAAAGTTTAGGTTAGATGTTAGAACTTTTTTCTAGCAGTAAGAGCTGTTGAGAGCAGAGACATAAATAACTAAGGTAGGAGGCTGAAGCAGTACCTAAAGCACCAACTACAGCTATTTGGCTACAGATTAAAATTGCTCGTAGATGGAGTCGTGATGGAGTCATGTTACAAAATTCACAGGGTTATACTTAGTGATGCAAACATCTTTTTTTCTTACCTGTTATGTTTTATAACACCCACGTTTCATGAACCATATTAATTTCCCATGAAGACAGCACGTATACAACATTCCTTCCAAGATTATTGTGCAGCTTTAACCAGATAAAGGGTAAAAAATAGCACTATTAGTCAAGTATAGCTGATCAGTCATAACCTCATTTCATAGTGGGATTAGAAAATGATGTTGTTTTAATCCAAATTGTGGTCATCTGCTATTATTTGTTCTAGTAAGAAGAAAGAAGTCCTTCTCTATTCAGTCCCCAGATGTGGTTGTAGCTTTTGAATCTTACATGTTGATATCAGAAAACTGGCAGTCTGCTGTGCACTGCTGATTTCACTAGAATGAAAAGACTTACGTAGGTGGAATGCTAGCCTGCTTTAAATTGAACCCTAGTACATATGGCCATGACAGAAGGAAAAGGAGAGAGAACTGATGCAGGTCAGCTCGACATCTGTGTGGCAACCACCCCAGCTGTAGACCTCTCTGGACAATAGCAGTTCCAGTTCAGGTCGTTACAGTGCGTGCTTTACATTGTTCTTTTTTTTAACTCAGTGTCCATGGAGCTTCCTAATTCTGGAAACTTCACTTTGCAATTTAAAATTGCACCACTCCATCCGATCCACAGAGAGGGTCTGGAAGACCACAGGGTTCTTTAAAGAAGTGGTGTATGATACATCATTTGAGTGTTGAGATAGAGGGAGGAATCACCTGAGAAAAGGTGGAAAACTGTACAGACATGTTTGGACGTTTACAAACAACATACCACTTACTTGATCATTCAGTAGATGAATGACTTTTTAAGTGTTCTTGTGCTTCTTAGGGGTCATGAAAGCAGTATGACAAAATGTTGCATTATGCCAATGCGAATGTTGCAGCATGGAAGCAATACAACTGTGTTGTCTTGCCTTGTCTAATGTGTAATTCATTGCTCAGTGGCAGTTTTTAGGGACTTTCTTTTGGCTTTAGTTGTAGTAATCTATATCCATAATAAATATGTTCCAGTTACCATTGACTAGATCATGTAGAACTGTTTCTGTTGTGTTGCTTCAAGGAGTGTATGTCTATTTATATAGGGAAAGGAACATAATTAATGTTCATTTCTGCCCAAGATTTCATGCTCAGTAGCTTTACACTTAGCCTCATCACAACTCTCCACTGCTGTTAAGTCAGGCAGGATCTACCCTTGAATTAGAGGCTTTTGGACACACCTGAGCCTGAGATTTCTAACTAGTAGTGGATTGGATCCACTGTTTAATAGCTCAGAGCACAGGCCTTTAATCTCTCAGCCATTTTCACCATGTTTAGTTAATACTTAGTTCTTTTGCCTACTCTTTTTTCTATGGGCCCTGGCTGTAAGTTTTCTCAGCTTTTAAAAATCTCTGTCTTAATGAAATAGTTGATAATATTATATCATGTGGGTAATAGAGAAAAAAAAAATAAAGTACTGTATGGTGGAAGGCAACAGGGGTAGGAATTTGATTTCATGCTTGCCACCTCTTTTTTCATCCCTTCTTGGCTGCACTCTCTAAACCACATTTCCTCTTCTGTCAGATGGCAACACTGGAAGAATATCTTTTTCCACTCAGTGGCCACCCTTTGGAAAAGGAGTGCCCCACATGGCGGGCAGGCCTGGTGATGTGCTGTTAGATAGACTGGATACCTCTGCCCCCCCTGGATTTGAGATAAGCTCTTAGAAGAGTGCTGGTTGTAGCTTTGAAAATCAGCAGTAACTGCCTATCATCCGTGGCTACCTCCTGGAGTAATTTGCCTCATTTCACTCCACTGTCTTCAAATCTTACATCTCGATGTCAAAATATTGACAGTTTTCTGGGTACTGCTAATTTCACTCAGATGAAACAAATGCAGTTTGGGAAAGCTCCAGCCTTTAGGAGATTCGACTGCTAGGAAATGCGAGTTCTGGTTTAATTTATGTAAACTTCATGTATAGTGCTGTATGCTTGCATCCTATATAAAGCACAGCATTTCGTATTCTCTCTTTCTTCACGGGGCTCACCACAGTCTTTTCCTCTGTCACCTCTTCATCTGTTTTCCTCTAAGCTGGGAAGGTTGTGTCTCATGTGCTATAGAAGGGCTTTCTCGTGTTTCTTTTGGGGATGACCCATATAGCATATACCAAAGTTTACTGATGGCTGTTCTTGAGATTCCCTGAATTGTGCAACTTTACATTGGCAGAAAAGGCTGAGGATGTTGAACATCCTAGTGGCTATACAGTGGTCCATATACACACAAATGTACTCCTGCCATCACTGAGGAAATAAAATGAAAATGTTTATAATCTAGCTTGGGATTCTTTGGCTTGGAGGGTGTCATACACGTGTAAAATTTATTTCTGTTAGGTATGAGGTGCATATGCATTAAAAGAAAAAAGAAAACCTTCGGGCATGCTGGAAATTCAAATTGGCTAAATTTAATTAAGAAAACTAACTGTTAATTTCCCAAGGATATTAATACGGTACTTGCATGTTTACCATGACTTTTCAGATCAAAGAATAAAAAAAAATCTGCAGCCCATCAAATTTTCAATAAGTGAAAATGGACTAAGATGAGAAGTTGGCATGCATAGTGGCACATCTCAGTGCTTAATGTTTGTTTTATTTTGAATGAGCTGTCCATAAATATTTTCATGTGTTCTTCTGCCAAGAGACATCTGCCTTAAAAGTCCTTATCACTTTGTTTATTCATTTCACCTTCTTGACTGACAGTATCCTTTTTTCATATTGACCTTTCCCAAAGTTAAAGAAGAGCAAGTCAAATTTTTTCTTAATTTTTATTTCTATTGGTATTTTTCTCATATTCTTTTTCTATTCATGCAAAGCTATAGAGTTCATCGTAACACCTTTGTGAAGCGTGGACACTGCCTTGGTGCAATGAAACCTGTCCTTGTAGGGGGGAAATTGCTAGCTAAGAAAATCCAAAGAGTTTAGAAAAGCATGTATAATTTGGAAAACAAACCAACCAAACAAACAAATAAACAAAAGTCCTACTTGCATTTCGTCTATCTACATAGTTTGTAGAATTCATTCATACTGGATGATTTGCTATCACAAAATAAAAACAGCTCCCAGTTATACTGGTAACAGTCACTTTCAGCTTTCTAGCAGACTCCTTTAATATATGTTTGTTTGCTTGATACGATATACAGAAAGGCTATCTGTCCAGTAGTTGGGGATGAGTTCCAGCCCACTTCATTTTGTGACTGTCTCTAAATAATGAAGGATGTTGATCAATTATTCACAGGGATATGAATAGATACCAGCTGGTCAAAAAATCTAAAAAAATGATTGCTTTTCCGAAATTAATGCTCTTAGGTTATGGCCGCTGGCTGCTGGTCAAGCCTGGGATTAAACTGCCATCTTTTTTCAATTGCCTGTCTTTATGTACAGAAAAATATTCAGGAAAAAGTTACCCTCTGATTTGAAATTTCATTTGCTTGAACATAGGCCAAAAGCAAATGTGCATGTGTGAAGGTTTATGTACTTCTACTAACTTGAAAAGGAAAGTATAAAATTTAATATTATTCTTACTTATTCTAGAAAGAACAAAATCACATGGGGATGTTTTTTTCAGTCTTTCAGAAAATATTTTATCTGTAGAACTGAGACCTCAGGGCTGGCATGCATGGTTGAGCCTGGAGCCTGTGCGCCATACTCTTACACATTTCTTTTGGCACCTATGTCTACACTGCAGCTATTTCTGCTTGAGAAGTAAGGAAATTAGATAGGCAGTTAGGCTAAGCTGAGCTCCCTGCTGCTGAAGTTACCTTGCCACAGGTAAGCAGCGAAGTAAATGAAAGGTTTGTCCCTGCTTTATTACTACGCTGTGCTCATGCCATTGGGAAGAACCCCAGGCTCACTGTGGGGAAAGAGCCATAGTTTATTCATTTTTTTGAGTCTGTAAATAAATTCTTGATAAATAAAGTTATGAATAAAGTAGTTATGCCTAGTTACTACTGCATGTTTAGAGACCCATAAATTCTTCATCAATCTGAAATGGTATGTATTATACATGAACTCACTCCACAAGGCTATTGTATAGAAAACCTTTGGTTGACTGATTCTGAAAATGTCTGGTCAAGAAAAGGTGCCTTTAAATAATTAGGTTAAATTAAAAGACTGTATAAAGAGTTTGTAATGATTATATGCTAAGAATGATTTTAATACTATAATAAAATGATGAAGTCACATACTTTCTGCTCTCATTGAAAATGTCACCAGATCTTTGCTTGAACAGAGAACAGAAGTCCCAAGTACCGAGAACTTCTTCCTTAAATGCGCCTTGATCTCAGTTGCAACTCAAAATGGAACAGCTTTTGTAAGATCTGCTATACGTGCCATCAGTTCAACAGCAACTTTCAGCAATTTGGTGTATGTTGTTTTAGATACTATATTAACACTTACAAATTGTGTAGAAATCTGTTTGTAACCTGTAGGAGTAATAACATATGTAAAACTCAAAATAATATAAATTTATTCGTAATTTTTTCCTTTTTCACAGGAATTTTCCTAGTGGCATTGCTGACTTGGTTGGATGTTCATTGTCATCTTAAACTGGTTTCGATCTTTGAAAGGGCTTTGTAGAAATAACATTCCTTTAACCAGAAGCATATATTTTGAGGAAGTACCTCTGTATGGAGAAGAAATTAATTTCTAGTTTCATGGATACAAAGAACTTGTAGGTGAATGAATTTAATTGCTTAGGATACAAGTTTATATGAGGCCTTAAATTGGATGGATGAACTGTCAGTTACCTGGAATCATATTGTCTGAACTTTTCAACAGCCAAGAGAAAAAGCATTTTAGGACAGCAAGGTGGCAAGATTACTGCACGCCACAAATTACATCTGTTACGCTTTATTTTTAGACATCTGTTAACAGGAAAGAACTGATAAGTCTTTCCTTTCAGCATCAATTTCATTCTTACAGCTGAGTTTATCAGTGTATTGTTTTTCTTTGTGAATGAAAGCCCCATTTTTGTTGATTAGAATATAATAGTTATTGTAGCCATGGTCAAAATGATGGTTTATTTGTAAACAGCCTTTGAGATTTTCAGACTAGTGTGATGTGCTACGAACATTTATTAGATCATTTTCCACATTTATTTATTATTCTCCTTAAATATTCTTATACTCACATGGCACCTTGTGTGGGGGTTGCTGTTACTGTGCTATGGATGGGAACCAGAGTGTACAAAATACCAAGTGTCCATGAATTCTTGGTGCCCTCTTTAAACAGGTAAGGGTTTGAGGCTTTAGCATGCTTACATTGTATAGTACTATTATTTAATGCAGAACATGAGGTCTTAACATTGCAGTGTGAGTAGAATTCTATTACCCATGTCAGTTAATATAAAAAATGTTGACTTCATCTTTTAAAAAAAACATTATCTTTATACAGGGTGAAGTGAGCTTTACTACAGGCAAGGAATAATTAGCTGAGCCTTCTGCTGTGCTTCATCAAAATGTTATATATGGTTTCTGGGAGTTGTAACATTTTCTTCCAATGTATCATTGCTTTGAATTTTGCTAGAGCCTGTTTAGGTAAGAATTGTTGAGAGTGACTGATACAAAACAAGTGCATAGGGTAATATTTCTAAGAAATGCTATCAGTTCTTGTTGAACTGTCTTTCTTTCCAGTGGCTTTTCTGCAACATGCAAGCCATTATTTTATTGGTTCACTTTTAACAATTTCAGAAAAATCCTGGAAACAAATATTATCCCTCTTTAATCATTACCATGTTTTCCATTGTTTTGGATTAATTTTTGATATATTATTAAAACATTTATGGATATTTTTCCTTTGGCTCCATGATTAGCTGGCAATAGCAGTAAAAGCACCCAAAAAGTGTTTTTCCAGGTTATAAAGATTGTGGAATTGAGAACTAAGGATATGGCAGAATTAAGCCACTTGTTCAGGTGGTTATAAATCATATAGTTGTTCTAGGGAACACCTCGAGGTTATTTAAAGTAAAGAAAGCATTTATTATGATTTACCATTTGGGGAACACTTTCCACTTTCATTACAATTTCTTCGAAGGTATGTAACGACCACAGGCTTGTTCCAAACCTGCTACCTCAGGATAACAGGATCCTGTCCTTTCTAGTGTTTTTGGGGGTGACCATGGTATCTCCGAGTCTTTCTACAAGAACCCTGAAACTACCAGAGTTCCAGTCTCTTAATAGCACTTCATGGTGCCTTCTTAAGTTGGGGCAGCAGCTTAGGAAAGTGGCAGCTTAAGTATAATATCTCTCCAGCTGACTCCAATAACCTGAAGAGATCTGTAATGAACAGATAATTCTTATGTGGGATGGATGAGGAAGGGAGGAAAGGAGGAAGAGGAAGCTGAAATGTTCTCCTGGGAGTCTGTTGATGAAAACTTCCAAACAGTCATGAGAAAATGATTTACTGTCAGCCTCTCTCCAGTTAATCAGCATGGTTTTGGATGCAGACTTGATTGTGTCCTAAACCATACCAGGTTCATGTTGCTAATAGTCAGGAAAACAAAGGAACAGTGGTTCGCTATTGGTACTGACAGGCAGAAGAATTTTTGTGTTCTTTAGTAAATTAATTAGCAGCTGCCTGCATTCTAAAGAGAAAATGTAGTTACTGTTTGCACATCTTATTTGGAATGCCTAATTAATGGAAATCGGACCCTCTTGAGATCTTGCTCTTATACTATGCAGTCATTTTTATAGTGTTAGTTTCTAGCAAGGGAGGGTGGAGGAACTCTGAATGCTTCAGTGCTCCTGTAAAACGTGCTGAGCTGACATCTCGCTGCTCATCTTTCACTGAGCTGCGTGGTGAGGTTAGGCTTTCAGGCAGCCAGAATGCTGGGTACGTTTAGTCTTGCATGTGTAAGTGTTACTGTATTAAGGAGAGGTAAGGGTAAAGACAGACACATCCTTATTTTGCTTGGCTGTTTCTTTTGAACTACTTCTGTTCTGTCTCCTTGCTTTCTGTTTAGGAAGCAGAATTACCATTTTTTTCATTACCTTCAGTAATTATCTTCTCATGCAGAACATTGAAGCTTTGGGCTTATACACGGCTTACCTGGAGGCAGGAATGTACCCATTTGAATGAGCTTGAGTCAGTGGAAACTCAATGAAGTGTTTGCTATCGGTAATGCTCATGTCAGGGACTGCCGATTCCATTTGCTTTGTAGCAGCACTTTCTCTGTTGTGGTCACTGTTCAGAGCTGCTTCACTTTCTGAATTAAAATGAGCCATGCAGTGAAGTTCCTGGATTAAATTCACCCCTCTCAATTCTGTGCTCAACTACTAAAAGCATTAACCAAATTAAGTGAAATAAGGCCTCTGGTTAACCAAATATATAATTTGCTGATATGTGAATGAGCTTTGACTCTGTACTTGATCATCCCTGAAACATTTGCATTGACATAGGGATTCCTATAATAAGAGTGGGATAAGAATGGCTATTCCAGATAACAAGCCTGGAACCTATATTATATGTAATCATATATCCAAATTAGACACACAGATAAGCAATTTTGCAGTCCATGTACTGAAGTGTCCTCCTGACACTTGGACTACCTTTTGAAGGATATCTCATAGCCTTATGTAGGTCGGCTTCATTTATGGAGCATGCTACACTTCTAAAGCAAAGTTTTCATACTGATTTTGATCCCTTCTTGTAAGCTGGAGTTGGAATCATTCAAGATTTGTGGAATTTGTTCATATCTTTATACCTGGGCTCATTAGATTTAATATTTTTCATTTTGTAAGTTCCTGATTTATGTAGTTTTAAAGAAAGTATTGGAACTGAGAACACTGATTTGAATTCATAATGTGAACTACAGTCATGATTCCTTATAGTGCCTACAGCTTCTGAGCTCCAAAGGAAGGGGAAGGGATACAGAGAGCAAGGAGCTCCATTTTTCTGGTTTCCCTCTTTCATGTTCAGGTAGCCCCCACTAGGGACATATTCTAGTTCTTAGTCTAAAGCTTTATGAATGGGCAACATTGTATTAACAGTAATAACAACAATAATAATAACTGCAACAGCAGTAATAGCAATAAATAATAAATTTCAACTATGTTCCTTCACCCAGTTGTAATAAGCCATAGATGTGAAAGCTAGATAGAACGGAAAAAAGCATATTTGGATTCCCACTGGGAAGTCTTGTTCCAGAACAGCATTTTATTCCTGGAGCAGTAAGCAGTTATTTCGTTAGCATAAGTTCCTTTTTGTGTACTTTTAATACACAGTGCAGAACAGAAAGAGATTATGAAAGACATCAAAGATAAGCATATAAAACAAGAATTTGGAGACAGATTTTACTACATGGGGGAAAGGGACAGGGGAATAATGAAAAAGGGGAAGCAGAGAGAAGAAAATTGCAGAAAGTAATGGGTGTAGACGGAAGTAACTTGTTAATATTATGACCAACTTCAAGCTCTTCTGGTGGTGGTGAGAAGTCTTCAGAAGGAGGAATGATATTTTATTGAGTTGCAAATAGCATACTGGCTGCAAAGAGTTAATTAAATTGTAGCCTGGCAATAGAAAATCAAATGTGAGATGACATTTTAGCTGTGAGGCCCACTTTAGGCTGTTGAAAAGTAGTGGACTACTAACCATGTTCTATTTTTTCCACAGCCCCAAGAAAACCTCATGGCTGCAGTGTCGCTGCTAATTTGCTTTTACATTTCATCACACATTTGATTTCTAAAGCTCAATGTATGTTTTCTAAAGCTTTTGTTAGATGCTTTTACATTTTAAAGATAGATAGCCTTGAAGGGTAATTGTCCCTTCTTTATACTATATAACAGCTTACATATAATAGCTTACATCATGATTAAGTATCTTAGCAGAATTAGGAGCACATAGCCTGCCTCAGTAGAAAGAATTCTATAAATTACTGGGATTTTACTGAAACAAATGCCACTAACAAAGCTGAGGAGCTAAATGGAAACACATGTTCTGAGCTTGTCTTTAGGTAGTTTGAGGGCATATATTTACTGTTTTGTTATCTCTTTTCTTTCGTTTGGGTACAGGGTTGTTTTCCCTTATTAGTTTAAAAATGAGCGAGAGAGAAGGAAGTGACCATACTGAGCCTATACTGTTTCTACAAGGGCAGCTTATAAACAGATTATCAAAACAAACATTTGTGCCACTCTTCATTCCACGAATAGAGAGCTATCTGATAGTAGTCAGCATGGTGCATCTTGTAGAGAACTCAAATTTAATACCAGTGTTAGGCTTTATGTAAGGAGATAGCCTATAAAACTGGAGCCCTGCTTTGCTGTGTCGACATGTCTGGAGCTCAGAATAAAATTGAGTTTCCTGCTTCAGCTATAACTTGGTCTTAAAATAACCTGAAGAAATTATAGTTCTGATTACAGAGAAAGTGAAGGACTTAGAACATTCTCCTAATAAAGCCACAAGATGACACAAGGCTTAGTCATCTGTAGTCTGTCTGTAACAGGCATTTCAGAGAGGGAAACAAGCCTTTGAAATTGGATAATTTGATTTGCAATCAGGCCTAATTATTTTAAGAACATAGAAAACCTTTGTTTTTTGGCAAAAATAATCATCTGGAATCCAATTAGAGGAGAAGAAGCCATTTTAAATATAATGGATGCTACACAGCATCCCTTGGAAAACTGATGTCTCAGAGGGAGAGAGCTATGTTTGAAATGGACTCCACCTCTCATTTTTCTTATTGCTATTTCTGAAATAAACAGTTATGCTCAAAGGACACATCACCCTAAACAATAAATAAAATGTTTGTGACTGAAAGTATGTCCAAAACCAATCCATGACAGCAATTTAAAAGTCCTAGAGAAGTCTTTCTGTCATCTTCTGAGTACTGTGGAACTTTACAGTGGCAAAAAATTCTTCAAGAAAGTAAATAACACCAGAAAAATCATGGCCACCCTCATAAAAAAAGCAGTTTTGGGAGCAGCAGTAGTGAACTGAAGAAAGATGTATAACTTAGAATTTAGACACTGTAGGGAAGCTAGTGTTATCTAAAGGTCCTTCATCTCTTCTCTGGTTTCTTTTCACATGATATAATTTTGGTAAACCTTTTTCAATTATTAGTGATTTCTAAAGGCTTTGTCTTTTAGCCTGTTGAGCTTATGGATGAGTATATGTAATATAGAGAAGCTAGTCAATGAGCTGCTCAGTTGATACTCCTTGGCTTGTAGATTCACCATGGGAGAAAGCCAGTGCTAGTTTGTGCCTGTGCAAGAATCATACAGTATCCAGTCTGAGCCTAAAGGTTTGTTGCCTATATAGTTTTGCTGGATGGGGGCCAAAGGCGTACTATATTATTTTCATAGTGAATAAGCTTTCCTTATTTGCTCCACTAAATGTGGGTAATTACCAGTCACTTCAGTTTTTTTTTTCTGTATAAATGACACAGATGTCCAGACAACATATTTATAATTTCACCCCATCTGTGCTAATTTTTCTATAAATGTCCTTTTAGTGCAGTAATCATCCTGTTTATCAACATTATCCACAGTGTTGAGCAACACGCAAAAATGTGACTCATATTCAGCCCTCATTAAAACAAAACATACCCACCCCCCTACTCTGGTGTCATGGCCCAGTGGAAATATTCAGGAGTGTCTTGGTGGTTTTTGCTCTGTCTTTTTTGGGGTCTGCTTTCCTCAGCCCAAGACATCCAAGGCTGACACAGTGGTGTTGAAGGGTGACAGGCAACAAAACCCTCTTGCTTCAAGGTGTTCAAGGTGTTATGCAGCTGCTTGTACCTGGTTATCCAGAAAGAAAGAACAACTCGCATAAATATATATGTATTTCATCTGAAATTAAGGTATTTGCTTTAAAGCACCTCTCCTCTGCACGTTGCTGGATGGAGTAAGATTACCTACTAGAGGGCTGTTGGGCTTTTGTTTTGTGATTTTTTTTGTAAGTCCTCAAATTGGGACCCAACTTTATATGGTGCCAACAGGAAAAGAGCATATTGTATGGAGAGTGCTCTGCTGTCATTCATTTGCAGTGTGCTGTAGGTACTTGGATTTTCCCTCTTCTCTCAAAAATTTCCACAACTCACCCCTGCAGAGGAAGGCTTGCATTGGAAAAGACTTAGTGGTTAGCATAAATCCTTTTTGAGGCCTGTTTACATAAAATGGCTCACATTCATCAACTTTGCTCAGACTCCCCCATACAGATGCTGTATATATTGTAATTCTTAGGAAATTTCAATGGGAAGTAATTAATGGAAATTCAGAGAAAATGTATTTATAAATCAAACAACTTGGTCATGTACAATTACACCCCCTCACCCCCAATTACTGAAAGCTACTACTGCATTTTACAGTTTAATGACCTTGAAAAAAATATTTCCAGAAACACAGCCATATTAAACGATAGGAGCAAAAGAAAATAATCCAGGATCATAAAACAGTTAGGTATTTACAGTCCTAACCTCAAAACCTTTTCTGTTAAATTAGCAAAAGCAATTGAGAAGATGGGGTCAAGACCTCCAAACTCAGTATTATTTTGGAGCAAAATATCACAGCCCTAGAAATTCTGAATAGAGTTTAAAATGGAAACAGTGTTATCAGAATCACAGGCTTCTGAATGCCCTCCTACTTAAAAAAGTATTGAAGTACTTAAAAGCAGTGTTAAAGTATGCTTTTCAGGAAAGGTAGTTTCAAGTGTTGTAAAGTAAATTGCGTCTTTTAATTCAGCTTTTAGGTTATTTCATCAGTTATGTGTGTGCGAGCACGTTCACTAGCACTACCTCCTGTTTCCTTAGGAAAGAATAACCATATTTGATAGTATAGTTTGATCTGGTAAATGTTGACGACACATAAATGAAGAAGGAAAGAAACTGCTGACATTTTTCCAGTTTTGGAATGAGTGTCATGCTGCACGTTTCCAGTGTAATCTGAGCACTCACAGAAGAATCGTAACTATGCCACCTTTTAACAGTCCCCGTGGAAGAAGAAGATTATAGGAATCTCTCCTCTAGATGTACAGGCATACGTTTTCTGCATTCTGATCGGATACATGTATGCTGGTGTTTGTATGCTAGTAAGGTATGCACCTTCTGCTCGATGTGAACGCTGGAAGTATAAAATATTGCTGGAAGGGTAAAACTGCTTCTTCTTATTGAATCAAAAAAATCCTTTCTATCAAAAAGTTTTGGCCCGTAACAGGGTCAGAGGAAATTAAAGTAGCCTTTCATTCTGTGTTAGAGGAACTTCCTCTGAAGTTTCAGACTACCAGACTAGCAGGCTAAATTCAGCAGCAGGGATGCCTTCAATTAACTGTATCAGTTCTATTTGTAGTACAAAGGATATGAACGGCCTACATAGCTTAAAAGAAAGGAGGCTAAACAGAACTTAAAGAGGTACCCTGCATATAGCAATTTCAAAGGAAAGCAATGGGATCTCTGCCAGTCAGCAGTTTAAAATCATAACTAATGCAAAGACGGACTGAGTTTATACAGGTGTGCTGTCTTGTCAATAAGACATCAAGGAAGAATTTCTGTAGGAGAGGTTGCTTAGAATGTAAAGCACTGCTGAAAGCAGTGAGGGAAGTGAGCAATGCAAATGAGTTTAAGGCAGAATTAACAAGTTCATTTTAGAGGAATGCATGGTTAGCTCAGGGGATTGGTAATAATCTTGAGATCTTCATCTCTAGAGCACCAGTTTGAATTTAACCAGGTTGTTGATGCCAATCAAAATACATTGTCCTTGTTATTGATCTCTGTGAAATGACCTTCCAATGTCCTTGGAAAAACATCCTGAACCTGCAGTTGGCACATGAAAAAAATAAAGAAATGAATGGGCATGGTGATGTACCTTCTGTAGACTCACTCAGACCTCTTTTCAGGGAAGCTAGCAGAGAGCATGGGGAATATCATGTTCCTTGCTTCTCTCAATTAGCATATCAAGCTGTAATGTGACAGTGGACTGAAGTAAATATTAGGCTTTCAATAAAAGAAAAGGGAAAATTAATGAAAAGAATACTTGGTGTATTTTGTCATCATTAGAATATCTAGAACCATCAAGAAATATGAAACCTCTACATTTCTCTATGTCTGGATCTGATCACCTTAGGATGCATTATTGTTGAAGGCCAAATTGCTAAAGAATGAGATGGCAGGGATGTGCATCCCTGAGACTGAAAGGGTGGAATTACCATCCCAGCCACATTGTTTACACAGTCTTCATTTCAGCAGTCAGTCTGCTGACTGTTGTTAGTTTTCCCAACTATTAATTTTTTTCCCCAACTAAATAATTGTGCATGTCTTTTACATGCACAGTTATTTAGACCCCATACACAGTAGACATGAGGAGACTAAGTGTAGTCTATTCAGAAAGCATAGTTTTGGGCCCCTCAGTACAAGAAGGACATCGAGGTGCTGGAGCATGTCCAAAGAAGGGCAACAAAGCTGGTGGTGGGTCTAGAGAACAAGGCTTATGAGGAGTGGCTAAGGGAGCTGGGGTTGTTTAGCTTGGAGAAAAGAAGGTTCAGGGGAGACCTCATTGTACTTTACAATTACCTTAAAGGAGGCTATAGCAAGGTGGGGATCAGGCTCTTCTCCCAAACACCTAGTGATAAGATGAGGGGAAATGGCCTTAAGTTGCACCAGGGGAGGTTTAGGTTGGATATTAGGAGAAATTTCCTTACTGAAAGGGTTGTGAGGCATTGGAACAGGGTGCCAATAGAGGTGGTTGAGTCACCATCCCTGGAGGTCTTCAAGAAACGTGTAGATGCAGAACTTAGTAGCATGGTTTAGTGGTGGACTTGTCAGTCCTAGGTTAAAGGTTGGACTAGTTGATCTTAGAGGTCTTTTCTGACCTGAGTGATCCTATGATTCTATGTCTGTCTGCACAGAGAACCAGTGGAACCACCTTATCCACTGTGACTACAGAAGAGAGGAATGGATTGGACTTTCAGTGACTATCCAAAATCCCCTTGAAAGCATCTCTAGATGTAAGACTCTGGAGGACTCTGTCCCTTTTTGTATCCAGAGTGATAACAGAACAAGGTTCCTGGGCTTCAAATATTATTAATACTCAGTACACGAAGTATACTCAGTTTTATGATGTCATCTAGCTTTCTTAAGAACATAACAGATGCAATTTTTCATGATTTAATGGCATTTGCTGATGTTAAATGAAGATGTGAAAGACAAGGAAATAGAGGTGTTTTCCTTGGTCACTACATCCCAGAAGGTCCAGAGAATAAAAAGTATTCCTGCTTCAGAAAGCAGAAGAAAGGCTGACATATAGTCTAAGGACAAAAGAGGACTGTAGTGCTCAAGCTTTGAATTCACTTCATATTGTTAAGGAATCACATGGCAGCAACAGAGCTTTCACGGGCCCTTGAATAGTGCCAGGAAGGACAGGGATTGTGAATTCTGGTTTATTTTGTCTACTGAAATGTTAAAGGTGGCACAGATGGGCAACGTTTCCATTTCAGTCAGTGGAGCTACCCTGTCATCTGGCTCTAGGCAACTAGATATTCACTGATGTCATTAGTTCAGACAAATGGTAAATATGCCATAAATTTTCTGTGTATTCAGTAACTGAGTAAGGGGGGTTTCACTCCAGGGAAGAACGGGCCAAGATCAAATTAACTCTTTTCAGAAAAGGTAAAAAATTTAGAATTTCTGTTAAGGTAGGTTAATATGACTACATTTAAAGTAATTTTACTTAGGAAAAAATTGGGAGTGTATTCCAAGCACAGTAGCACAAAGGGAAACCACCATAGAGTCTCTCCTTGGTACGGAGACTTCCCCAAAAAACATTTTGTCAATAGTAGATGGTTACTCATTCCAACTAAGTATTCTCCAGTGCATTTTACTGGATTGAAAATTAAAGGGTTTCTCCCAAAACTCTGTTTTTCACTAGGTCTCTGTTTTGCAAAAATGCAGGACTTTCACTGGGAGCAGGAAGGGTTTACTGATAACCTGCTGAAGAACAATCTCTTCCACTGTGAATGTCTTGCAATGAAAAGTAGTAGTGCAGGTAACTTTCAACCGATATAGGCCAATTCCAAAGATACATGCCAGCTAAATTCTCAGTAGAAAAATGAGAACTTTGGCATCTTACACTGCCAAGCATTTCATTCTTAGAAACAAGACTGTGTGAGAAGATTTCATAACTTAAAGTGCCTTGTATCAACTGTTATATCTGCAGTCTATAAATGTTTCTAACTGCAGCATTGCTTGAATTGTGTTACCAATAAAATCCTCTGTAATTTTTTTAGTGTTAATGCTTTTAGAAGAAAAAAAAACTTTTTTTTTTAGCTGAAGGTTTTTGAATGATTTAATTGCCTTCTTAATTAGTTCCAAAATAAATGATTTGTTAATGGAGAATATATACATTGAGATTTCAAACATATTGTATCGTGTTTCTCTAAATCACACAGAAATAAGGTTTTGTTTGTTTGTTTGTTTGTTTTTTCAACTAATGTCAAAGATTTGCCCAAAGAATAAATCAAAGTATATTTCATGAAACTTTCAGGAATCATGCAAATCAGATTTTCATCTGAATTAAACACATCTACCTCCATGTAACAATTACCAAATTTTGAAAAAAAAATCTAGTATGCTTTTCAGGTTTTCATATCTTGCCCTACTGCATAATTCATTTCCCCTAGTGAAGAGATTTCACCGAACTTGATGAAATTTGTTTTGTAAACTCCATCCTTGCCAAACTGAAATCTCTGTGACATCTGAACTATATTCTCCAGTTATTCTGAGCATGTGTTAAATTCATCCTTGCTGAAGTAAATGTGAGATTTTATGTTCACTTCAGTGCAGTCAGAATTTTCCCCAGTTTCCAAATTCAGAGTTCATGGGTGTGTGACATGTGCTTCTTTGACTATAATGTACAAGACTAGTGATGGTACAGCCTAGCAAATTTTTGGTTCCAGCTGAAGTTTTTGAGGGAGAGTAGCTTTAAAAAAAAATAAAAATGCAGAAAGTCAAGTGTCAGGCCTATGTGGTCACTGGCACTCAGTGCGGTTTCATATGCAGTCTCACAGATATTTGGTTCCTGAAGCTGAATGACTTTTATAGCTGCTCAACTACAGGTATGTCAACCTGGCAAGGAGGTATGCCCAGCAAGTACTTTTCTGCTAGGCTCACGTGTGGTGCTCACATTGATAAATCTGCTGATCTTTAGGAGTACGTACTTGTACGTATTTAAGAGCAAAAGTTTATGGTATTTGACATGATAGGGAAAAGTAGTGGCATATTAGAGAAATGCATTTTATTTATTTTTGTAAATATCTGGCTGATACAGTACCCTTGGTAAAATCACAGTTTCTGTGTGATGAAAGTAGTAGAGCTGTGTAGATAATTGTAGATTTCATCTCTACTGAATGAGCTCCATTTCAGAGCTCAACAGTTTGATTCTTGGCTGCTGTGGGCTGAATCTGGACCTGGATCGAAGTACCAATGGGACATCTGTCATTCCTATGCTCAGTTTTTTTTCCTGCTTTTCTTGGGTAGGAAAGACACAAACCTGACAGTATAAACTGGAACACCGAGGTAGTGTTGAATGTTAGAAATTGAGAATTAGAAGCTGGCTGAGTGCAGGGAATGTGGCTGGGAGCTGAGGAACAGATGAGAAGAAAAAGCCCTATAGAAAGCAACCATTTGTGATTCAATATTTGATGTAGACTATCAGCCGTAAAACTACTTTTTCCTATTCAATGCAGTTGATCAACGTTTTCTCTTAAGTTCTTAGACCAGTTGTCTTCTTACGGAACAAAATATTAACACAGTTAGCATAGCTGAGTACTTGTAGAAACAGCCAAAATAGCCAATATATTGCATTAAATGGAATTTTTATAGATGTCTAAGAGATCCATTCAGGAAGAAGCTTTTAAAGCACATCAGTTGTATTCTGTATGAATGAACAAACATTTTTTAAGGAATAGATCGTCTCTGCAACAGTTTTCAACTGGCAATTGATCTGCTAATATTTGTGGTTTCTGCATGCCACTACATGGTCTCCTGCCAAAGGCCGTGGCCATGGCATCCTGGTCAGTGACTAAACGCAATGTGAGGAATCTTTCTACTCCTTTAAGAGGTGTGTCTTAAGGGGACTGTTGCATATGTGTCTAGGCATGGTGATCAATCTCAAACTGATTTCAACTGTTTGTTAACAATTTTGGCTGTATACAAGTCTGTGTGAGATTTGGTTTTCCACAAAACACTCATTTTTGTTGTTCTGCATACTCTCCCGGTATATTCTTCCTTAAAAACAACAATAACAACAAAAACAACAACAAAACCACACACACAAAACAAACAAACAAACAAAATGACCAGAGGGGAATGGGGAATTAAGTTATGTTATTCTTTGAGTCTTAATTTGAGTTTCAGCTTCTCCTCTGTAAATCTGTCTGTGGATACTCACACTGGACGTGTTAGAATGGTGGCAAGTGCTCCTTTTACACATTGTTGACTTTTCTCTCTTCTGCCTTATGGGCAGGGTGGAAAGCAAAAGCAGAAGGAATGAGAAATAAGTTGCTAGCTGTAAAGGAAAAGCTGCTAATTCAAAACTATATGACTGGGGGTTTGATATGTCATATTTTTCTTGATACTAAATGTATTGAACTTTATAAATGGTAGATTTTACTAAAGTATTTCCAACATGCTCATGAGACAGTACTGTCACCCATAAGAAGAGTGGCAATATTTGGCTTCTTTCATGTTGATTTGGGGCCATGCTCTCCCTTCTTATGCCTCCTTTAAAGAGAACAGGCTAACCAAGAGAACAAGGACAGAAGAACGATGTGTCCAAAAGATGGATCTTGGGAGGAGGCAGACAGACAGGGCAGTTCTTATTTTATGCCTTTTAAGAAAGCATTTAGGGTTCTCTGTTGTAAAGTGAGGTGGCCATCATTTATCTGGTGTACATCCCACTCTAGATGGATGAGCAAAAGCTGTGCAGCTGAGGTTCTCATGAACATCCAATTGTACCAGTTGTACTACTCACTGTTCACAAGCTAGGTTTCCCTGAGGAAATTAGCCTTAGAGGCACTGTTTACATGACCTGTCCTAGCTCTGATCGTGTTTTCTAGGAATGGCAAGTCTCTTTTCAGTGGAATTCTCTTTATTCTCTTAGCCAGCAGTGATGAATGTGCAGTCTCATTACGGGTACGCCTCACAGGACTATTCACACAACCCACATTGAAAACGCTTTTTCTTTTCTGATTTTTTACTCCCTTGAGATATAGAAATATCTTATTGAAGACAACAGAACTGTGTCAAAGATGCATGCTGTGCTCTGAAATTACATGAGTTCATTCAGTACTGGTGGCAGCTGATTTGTGTCGATGGAGGCTTCCCACATGTTGCACACAGACACAATTTGTACTTGTGCCAGAAATCATTGTTTCCCACCTGTGCTGTATAATCTGCTCCTAATGCCTATGACCTATTTTTAAAGTCTTTCTCTTTATAGCTGCTTATGTGCAGTATTTATAGAAACACCACTGAAATGGTCACAAAGAGAAGTGTGGACAACAGCTGTGTATCACTCCTTATTTTGTGGTATTTTCTTAAAACAGTGGTGCAACTATTTGTCATGCACAGTTACTACTCACCGGAAGAAGTCATGTCTTTTATCATTTATCCACAAAGAGCTGTTGTGCTCAGAACTGTTTGTAGCTTCTGCCGGCTTTTGCATACCTGCCTGAGCAAATGATATCTGCTCTGTATCTTTGCTTTCACAGTAGAGCTGACTGCTCTGTTATCTGTAGTTTGCCATCAAAACTGCAAACAAAAACGTGGTGGGAAAAGACTGTCTACAGATGAAAGTGCTTATAAATTAAATATGCCATGCAACAGGACGTTCAGATTACAGACCATTTTTTAAGCTTTAAAAGGGTTTTGTAATGGATGTGATATTAAGTTGCACGCAAACTACACTGAAGTTAGTAAAACCCAGCTGTTTTCTAACAGCATAACAAATAACAAACCCCAGCAGTTTAATCCAATGAAGGATTAATTAATATGATCTGAAAAGCAAATCACATGGTGGTTTTCAGAAGGGAAACTGGCATTAGAGCAAACTTACATATATGTAACATTCCGTGATAGCATTTCTGACTAAAGAATAGTCGCAAAAACTGCTGAAGTATCACATTAAACTGGTATCAGATTAAACTGGTAATTGAAAGTTGCAGTTTAAAACCTAGACAGGCATTTCATAAGATCATTTCCAGAGACCACAAATTATTGTTTATCAATCCAAGTATTAAGATACAGTAGCAGGGAAATTTCCATTGTGATCAATCAGATTTTAGTTTGCGTATGTACAAATATATCTGCCCATATAAGATTGCAAAATGCCCATATGAGGGAAATTGCACTCTCAGTGTGAATAAATGTGGCACCTGCCAGTAGATTTATCACTGCCATTGTTCCCCTGTTCTGTCTCTGCAGAGACAGGGGGAGCAGAAAAGCGGCAGCAGCTTGGCCATGTGCTGTACGCCAGTCTGCCTTTCCTGAACACGCAGGGTAGCATTGCTTTCAGGGGCCTGCCATGGGCTGGAAAGCATTGGCAGACTGACTCTAAGCAGAACTCTTTGCTGAGGGCATGGGTCAAAGGGAGCAGGAGAAAGGTTAGGAATTAACATAAAAGGCACAGATTTTCTTTCAGATGCCTTTTTTCTCCATAAATGCTATAACATTTTTTAGATCTTTGTGCATCTGTCTGACTGAAGGCCCAACCCATTTTTGCTTGAGATGGGGTTAAACGCATGACTTCCCTCGGTGCCTTTTCACCCATTGAAGCTTTTCTCTCAGAAGAAATTATCTGCCATATGAAAATATGCCTCTCCTAGTAGAATCATAGATCAGCAAAATAGTGTGAGATGGCCATTAGTCTAATAAGAGACATGTTGTACTCTGGTAAGGTTTAATGGCCGGCTGCGAGCAACATCTGCAGGAATTTCAAGTGAAAGCAATACGTATTTACTTGTCTTCCTCATTTACATCTTCAGGCTGAAGAGAGGCTTAAAATTCATTGTTCCTTAAATATGTATCTATCACATCAGAAAAAGCACATTGGCACATCAGTGTAGATAAGCATTGGGTAGATGTGGATCATTTCAGTCCAGTTTACCCAAACTTTAAAGTATACCTCACCATGGGAGTCCATTAGAGCCATGGGCCTTACACCAGCATTTTGGAGTCCTTCTTCATTGCTCTGTCACAGTAAATCCTCACCATTTCTCATGCTCTGTCCCTTCTTCAACTCACTTCTGTGCCCCTTATGGATCACAAAGGAAGACGTTGTGGTTATTCTTCTGCCTTACCAGGTATGTTGCTGCCAGCTACGCCAGCTAAGGCCAGCTAAGCAAGAAAATGTTTGTAGGGGACCCCAAACAGAATCTTAGAAAGATCGAGAGCTACCAACACGACTGCCATTGCTCTGTCCTTACCCAAACATGCCTGCTCAGTGCCGTGCCAACTAATCCACAGGGAAAGGCAGAAAAGAGGGCACAAAGGGAACTCAGGATTTCAGAGGGGGAACAGAAGTTTGTCTGGCAGTGAGGTGAGGGAAGTGGTAAGGGATGTGTGTGTGCAGCCCTCTCCTCACCCCACCACCCCCCGGTACGCAACCCCAGGGGCTGCCGGCCTCAGTGCAGCCGTTTAACAGCCTGGTGGTGGGATGACGGAGAGTTCTTGCCAGATGGTTTTCTTTACTTAGATTGAAACTAGCTTCGTGTTGGTGGCTCTGTCTTTCACAGGCTGCAGAAACGGTCACTGAAGTGGCTGGGAGGATGCTACTAGAGGTTGTCAACATCAGTTATCACTGGCTATTTTTTGATCTCAAGTGGTGCTACTGTGCTGTAAGAGTTCTGTCCAATGTGTGAGTGGTTTTATCACTGCTGAATGGAGGTTGTTCCTGAGGCTACCCAACTTGACGTGTTTTAAAATAGTGCTCATATGGTGTTAATTGGCTTGATTGCATTAAATACAAGATTATGTTTTACTAGCGAAGTGAGTGATGTAGGAGTCATCCTCATCGCTGAAGAAATAGCTCCATGCACTGCCTGCTTACACATCTCCTGGTTGACAGTGCTCACGCTCGGTTGCAGGCTCTAATAAAGCAGATTGGTTTATTAAGACAACCTGGGCCATCACTGGACATACCACATGTGGCTGTCATTGTGACACACACCCCACACAGAATGACTTTAGCAAGCCTCTCGCCTCCTTTCATAAAACAAGACAGGGAGCTCCTCCTTTTCTTTGCAGAGAAAATTACGACAGCAGATCTGGTATTGTTTAACCACGCTTGGGAGGGCTGGCGAGGACTGCTGGGGATCTTGCATGCAGTACGACGGAGTAGCTTAACTCCCCAAGGAGTAATTTTAAGCTCTTCTCAGATTTAGGAATAATGATTATATTTGAGCCATTTTTCTTTAGCTCTCCATACTAACCATTAACTGGAACATTGTGCAAGAAGAGCCTCTATTCTTGTATGATAACTGATTCTTTGTTTTGCAGCTTTTGGCATCGCCTTGTGGTGTCCAATTCTTAATCCAGCTTTGTGTATATCTATATATAGATATAAAGTTCAAATGTAAATATCAAATAAAGTTGAGTATATCAGTTGTGCATGTATATGGATTTTGTGGCTAAAAGTTTACAGTAAGCAGAAATGAGCAATCTGATGTTACCATTGTCTTCAGTTGCTCTTCCTTTTGTTGATTGTTTTGGGATAGCACTGATGCCAATGTTTCTGTAGCTTTTGACTGAGTTTTGTGTGTGTGTGTGTGTGTGTGTCGCATGTTTTAATGGTAAAATAGATATTAGAAATAACATGAATCTAAAATTATATGCTTATTCATAAAATATAAATTAAAAATCAAGAATTTCACTTTTAGGGATATATTTCAAATGGTTTTACTTTCAAGCAAATTACTTATTTTAATGGCATACAAAGATGCGATAGAGTTTATACTGTGGCTAAACCATGTTTTGAGAAGAAACCTTCAGTGGGTTTGTGTTTTTATTTTATTCTTTTATGATAGTGCAAGCTACAGATTCAAAAAGCCTAAGAAAACCATTAAGAATGTACCGTGCTAGAAAATACAGGTATTTCAATGCACTAACCACTATACTCAGCAACTCCAGTAGCATGTTGATACTTCTGTACTCAGGAGACTGTGGTTCAGTCCCTGGTGCCCAAGGTTGGGCTGAGAACTTGAACCACAGTCATTTAGCAGGAAGTTTATACTGGTTCAGACTGTGCCTTGGAATATTGGGGAGCCTACTGTGGAAAAGGAAACCACAGGGAAAGGATGAATACAGTTCTGCACGTGCATGCCAACATACACCACCAATTCAATGGCCATGACCAGTAAAGTTCCGCCGTGGGAGGTGCCAGTGAAGGTTACATAGTCAAAAGTAGTGCCTGGAGGTGGTGGCAAAGAGCTTATGAAGACCATGGGAAGGGAGCAAAGTATGTTATATAGTACCTGTTTAAAACGCACCAAAAAATGCACTGAATTTCATGATCCACCTATTTATTTATTCATTTATTTTTTCTGCTCTTCTTGCTTCTGTGTTGTGATCCTCTTTATTGTTTCAGAAGTTTTATCTTTATTTATTTTTTCTTTTTTTTAGTATTTTTTTCTGTAAATATTGAAGTATAAAATAGAGCATAAGTGGTTTAGCTGAAGCAGAAAATAGTGAACTTTCATAATGAGACAAGAGTAATAACTGTGCACTGAGTGGATTTCTGGGAAGTGGATTCCCTTCACTCTGCCGCTTTTTTTTTTATTTGAAAGTACAACATAGCATCTTGAAAATATTTTACCATGAAGTCTACTGTATTACAAGAAGGAAGGAGCACTTTTAATCTAATATAATGATAATAGGTGAAGGAAAGGTGCAATCATCTATCATGTAATAGTTACAAATCTGTTTCTTGGAAGGTCAGTTTGACATTTCCTTATGGATGGTACATTAGAAGTCATTTATAGTATAATACAGTAAATAACACATAGTAGATACACAGTAAATATAGTATATAGTAGATACATAGTAAATACATAGTAGATACACAGTAAATATAGTAAATACAGTAAATTATTTCTAATTATTCATTTCATCTTAAACACCTTTTTACTTTCTTCTCTCTGTTTTGGCAAGTTCATGGCAAGATCAGTAGCTCTTGAAAGGTTAACTGCATTAATGTTTGTCTTTGAAGGTGCTGCCTTTTTTTTTTTTTTTTTTTTTTCCTGTGGAGACAACAGTGAGCATTATAGAAATCAGTCTTGCTTTTTTGAGACATGTTTGTGTCTTTCGACTCTTTGTTAATATGATTCTCATTTAGAAACAGGAACTGTGAAATATGCTGGGGAATAAATAGATCTCTTCTAAATAGCTATTGTCAAGGAAGAGCAAAGGAAATGAATTGTGCGAATTCTTAGAACCGAGTAACGTTTATTTCAGAAAAAGACATACTTCTCAGATCAGAATGGCTTTTGCTTTACAAGTAAGTTATTTTTTCTCTGTCTTTGTAATAATGATAATGGGGAAATTTGCTATAGCAGTTTCTGCATATGGGAGGTTGTAGAAGTCTCTTTGATAGCTATTTAATGTATCCACTAGCTTGATATCAAAATTGGAAGAGCCAGCAGAGTTTTAAGCTTGGGTGGACGCTGCATTGAAGTTTGTGTCATGTGAGCCTGCTTGACATTATCAGGATAATCTCAGTATTGTAGAAATGTTTTGAACTCAGAAACACGTGGAACCAAATACACACAAGAGGAAAAGATGCACCGTAAATTTTCATCAGAGGGCTTTATTTAAGGGGCTGGAAGGTGTAGTGGGTAAACTTCCATTGAGTCTCTCTCTTTTATTTGAGAGAACGGTGAACAGCTGGTCCAAAATGGAATGGTACAAGATAGGTTTGAAGAAGATGAATATCGCTTGGAGATCTCATGCAGAAATAATTGAAGTGAGCACCAGTTTCTATCTGCTGTGCAGTGCTTTGGAGTAGTTCAATGTGGACAGCCATTTTTCAGGAACTGACTAAATTCTGAAGAATCTTTCATGTAGTTTACGCACAGGTGCTTTCTGAGGATATTTGGACTATTCCAGATTACTATTGAGTATTTTCACTCAGTTCTGGAGCTTTGGGGTCTTCAGCCAGATTTCAGAGTGACTGGCAAGGTTTTGTGTGTGTTTTCAGATGATTCTGAAAGGTCATTATTTGATGATAGTCAAGAGGCTCTGTTTCAGTGAGTTTAATTGAAGGTTTTAATGGCAGAAGGGACTTCAAATACTGATTTTTGTACTGCATTTATTGTGACATTAAACTGTGTATGTGGTTGTATCATTGGGTCCTTTGGCTTGTGTTTGGACTTCAGAAGCTGAATATGCTGTTGTGTATATCATAATTTCCAGTCAAAAGTTAAACTTTTCAATAAGCTTAATTTAAATGGTTGGCAGCAAAAAATAATGTAAATGATTCAACAGAAGAACGTCAAATGATTCCTAATGATTTTCTTGTAAACTATTCACTGTAATAGTTTGCCGATGTCAATGGAAAGGGTGATCCCACCTAGTAGTGTTGGTGGTCTGTTCATCTTATACCACAATAATACGCTGTCAGTATAAATGTATTTGTACAAAATGTTGTCATATTTATTAGGTCATATATGTCACTGTTGACAAACAAAGAGTCCTTGATCTTCTTGTTCCAAAGAGTTCAGGATCTACAGTTGTTCAGCCTTGTGACCAGGAGTCATGCAACATTATGGCATTTCATTTCCATGCCTTTGTAGGGGTAGCTGATAACTATCGTGTGACACTGTCTGAAGTCAGCCTTCTTGTAATTAGTAGTGGGATTTCAGCAACTTCATCCCAGTCTGAAATTAGCCTCTTTACCAGAATGACCTCTAAGGTGAGGTGAAGCAAGCTAACAAAAGCGTATAAAAGAAGGTGCACGTTCTGGAGATGGGTGAATTAAGAGGTAGGTAGACAGTGACATTTGGTCATTTCCCATTTTTTTAAAAAAGATCATCTGCTAGTTTTTTATGGTCTTTGTCATGGAAGGTAAGCCATTAATTTTACCTGTATTCAGAAAGCATTTAAGGTAAATCCTTGAAAAACCCTGTTCTGTGTGTATTGACTATCAATTTAATTTTATTTTTTTTCTCTGGCAGATGTAGTTATTATTGGAAATTAAATGGAATTTTATGGATGTATAAGTGAGCTCTTTCTGAACCAAGATCTAATCAGTTTGTCACTTTGAGACTTGAGTTGTGGAGAAAGTGAAAAGTAATAGTATTGGGTATCGGCTTTGCTTTGTGGTGTTTCATCAGGTGCGTAGCTCTGAATTGTCAGAGTAGCATTCACATACTTGGAGTAAGTGAAATCAGTGACACCACCAGACCCTCCTTTTCTTCATGTAGGCTGACTATTGGTAATTCTCTAAATATTTATGCCATGTCTAGACCTGTGCTTTCTGAAGAGGTGCTTCTGTCTGCAACAAGGAGGAGCTGATGGTGATGTAGCTTTTATGGTAGTTGTAGGAAATGGTGTTTTATGTTGGTGAATAGGGGGAAGTCTGCTTCATGCAGTATATTCTTCAGCTTCAGTTCCTATGACATTTCATTAAACATGGTTTATGGATATACTACCATGGTCTCAGCATTCATTCAATCAATTAAACTTTATTGTTAACAGAGAGAGTTCTGGGCTAGGGTTGGCTGCAGGGAAATCCATAACAGTAGAAGTCTCAGTTCACGTGTTTGCCATCAGATACTAATTCAGGGAAGAATACCAAACACGAGCATATCTAAAAATTAGTGTAAATAACCTTATTAGCCAAAATAATTTCCCATTTCTTAGCATTGTAATTCTGAGAAATATAAATGTGCACGACATAAATATAAAAGCCAGAGAAAGTGAAGCTATACTTTCTGGACATATCAGAAGTTATTTGCATTTTATTCCTACTTCTTTTAATATACTCTATAATATTTTCTATGTACTAAAACTATTGAAAATAACTTCCTGATAACTTTTGAAACACTTTGAGTAAGAGAGAAGAAAACTCAAAACTGGGCTGATTACTGTTGTCAGGAAGAATTTTTAAAATATGGGTAGGATTAAGTCAAGCTCTTTGTTTGGCTAAGAGTGTTGGAAGTACTTCACAGTAACATTTCTTGACTTCTGTTATTTATTTGTATTCTTGCTCAATTTTGTTATTTTAAAAATTGCTTTGTGGAGTATAATATTCACAAAAGAAAATAGTCCCCTTAGAACAGAAGCTTTTAATCCTTTAAACACCTAATTTGTCAAATGCATAAAGGAAGAGAAAAAACAAACAAACAAACAAAAAAACAAAAAAACAATACACATTTCCCAAATGTATCAGATGTGATTCCTTATGGAAATGAAACAAAGTTTGAAAGGCCATATGCACATTTCTGAGAAAGAAAATAAATGATATTGAACAGAAGAGCCTAGTAAGGAACACTGCTGCTGCAACTAAGATGCTCTGTTGAAAATTTAAGGATCCAGCCTTCTGCAGTGTACTGATGAAGTCTCAGACTATTCCAGTTTTTCTCTTATTATAGTGAACATGTTTGATTTCTATATGGTACCAAGCTCTCTCAGTGATTTGCAATCAGCATGACAGTTTTTTTCCATGCCAAAAATTAAATGAGTTGTGCTGCTTTCTCCCAATCCTAATATGCAATGCCCTGATGCAGTAATAACATATCGTTAATTCTGTCTCACTGATTGCAAAACATTCTGCTTAAAGTGCAGAAACAGAGCATCTACTTTCATGTTGCCTTTTGTATTGCAGAATCTCAGTTTGTGATGATATTTGAAGCCAGGTTCAAAGGCTCAGTCAACAGAACTAAACTGCAATGAGCTAAGATTTTTTTTGGTCTTAATTCTGATGAGAGGGAACTTCTATTCTGAATGATTAATGTGTTAAGTTGGGAGGAGGAGGTTTCAATATGACTAGGTTTTATTTAAATGATTTAGGCTGAGATTCTCAAAGGACCCAAAGTGTTTCTTGAAGAGTAATTTTGAATGCTTGACTCCATTTAAGCAGTCATTCTAGTATGCATGTTTCATGCCTGGTCTGCAAATTTCTAAAATTTGAGTAGAGTTCCCTCTGATTTTTTTTTTTAGACTTCTTAGTATGAAATTTAATTTCTGGGAAAGCTTGCTTAGGAAAGAATCTTATATTTGAGAATGAAGAAATACCCATTGGCTTGACTGGCCTGCTTCTCAGATGAGTTGAGATGAAGAAAGAAACAACCAACCCACTAGTAAGAAATGGACCTACTGATATGCGGGAAAAGAAGAATGGGTAATAACTTTTGTATTTCCATTTTTCTTAACTGCATACTTACTAAATTGCGTCAAAAGTGTGTAGAATTTTTCTGTTACTGTTGTTTCTTTTGACAGAACAGAGACGTATTTCTTAGCAGTGTCTTGTTGCATTACTTTCTGGAATATTACAGAATGCAAAACCATTATTCAGTATTTGTTTAGAATAATAATCATGGGAAATGTATCCAGCCAAAATAACAGTACTATCCTAATGATCCCTATAGGTTGGTTTTCCAGTGCTCAAAAATTACGAAGACAATTGTTTGTAAGAGTGAATAGAAATGGCAGTTTCTTTCCTATACTCGCCATCATAAGTCCGTAATTCTACTTGCTGATTAAGATGACTTAACTGTAAAGAAATTGAAGACATCCTGCTGTATTTTTACTTTAGGGTTGAGACAGCATATGTCTGAAACCAACGTAAAAGCATGGTAGTGACTTGAAGTCAAATAAAGAAAGAATAGTAAGTTTGATGGAAGCATGATGTATCATTCTAATGATGTCAAGTATTAGTATTTGAATCCTTAATTAAAATCTAATTAGTCCAAAGTCATTAGTCCAAAGTCATGTACTAATAGGAATTTTGTTAATGAACATTTAAAGAAAAAGAGTGATTTTGTCATATCAATAAACTAAATCCCAGTTAAGCTTTACTTTCATAATGTTTGGTATCCAGGTATACATGGGTATAAACTTTGCTATTAGTAATTTCTACCTTTCACAGTGCTTTTTCAGTTCATTGTAATGTTCTGATTGACTTGGAAAACAAGATTGACTCCCTCTGGTGGCTGAAATCAGGCCTTTACATTCCGGAGAATGTTTTCCAGAGATCTGTTCAGTCTGGACAGTACAGTCCATGAATACTATTTTATGTTTAGTGTTACATTATTATAGAAAATAGCAATATATTTTCTTTCTGTCATACAGAGTGCAGCGTTGGTGGTACTTTTGCCATCTGAAAGCTTTGGAAGTCCTGGCGGATATTTAGATCACATGGTTCCAAGGAACCCAAGTATATTGTCAAAGTGAACTAACAGTTTGGGCACAATAGGATTGGAACCATTTACTGTGGTGAGAAGAGTCAAAATAGGAAAGGAGGAATTGAGATAAGCAGAGTAATATTGGTGATAGTAAGTGTGTCACAAAAGTACAAGAACTAGATATTATATCTCTAGTTTGGGATTTTCTTCAGCTCATGAAAATTATTTGATCTTAGAAGTAAACAGCTAATTTATTATTATTATTATTATTATTATTATTATTATTATTATTATTATTATTATCATTTGGCCAGGATACCGTTTTGTTATAAAATGGAAAAATTTTATAATATTTAGATTACAACTGTGAATGTGAGATGTCTGACTCCTTTTTTCAAGTAATTCCTCCAAATCCCAACTGACAGAATGTGAGAGAGAAACACTTCTTTTTTGTTACTATTTTCTGCAAATAGTTATGGTTAGAATCTATACACTATAAAATCAAAACTGTCTTCACATTAATAAGCCAAAAACATAAGTAAGCATCCTGGAAGACTGGTATTTCCTTGATTATGAGTTCATAATGCTTTTTGTATATTTTATGTAATCTCTTTTACTGGACTGCCTGCCTTATGTAATGTCTTAGTAATGGAAATGAGGCCATCTGCATGGTAGTCAAGGTTGTTCTCTGAAAGATATGCTCCGTCTGCAGCAAAAAGTAGATTAAATCAAGACCTTTAAAACCTTCACAACCCTTTCATCAAGCTAAGATGAATATTCCTCCGGAACTCTCTCTTACATTCTTTAGAGCAGCCCATCTTTGCTGTCTATTGACATCTTAATCCATCCAACTTCGTTTCTCAACAGCTGCATAATATTCCCATCAGCTGTACGGCCATTGTTTGTATGTCCTTTTTCATCTTCTGCCACTCCTAATTCAATTCTGCAGTCTAATAAACTCTACCTGGTTTGCTTTACATCACCATTATGATTTTGTTCTTTGCCTTTCATTTTCCCTGCTTTCCCTGTAGTGTTTTTTTTTTTTCTCTGTGCATTCTGTAATCTCTGCTCCTAGATATCAGTATTCCAACAGCTGCACTTATGAAAAATGGCAAGTCAGTGATCTAATATTGTTTATTCATTTTATTTGTGCAAACATACTGGGTGTTTTATATTAGCAGAGGAGGAGAGACTCCCCTGACTATGCTGCAGTCCAAGGCAAAGTGGTATGAAGGGGAGCAGAATGCCTGTATCATTCACAGGTATAGGTGAGATGAAAGCCGAGTAAGTGGAAATCTATGTTCTGGATGTATTTGGTACCACCTTCAGCAGCCTTATATTGTCTCTGAATAGGACATCAGGAAAAGATGGTAGCAGGTCTCTAGAAAATCCGATGGTGCTCTTTCAGTCATCTTTAGCATCCTGGAGGGCTTTGTACTCCATCTTTTAATGTATAGTAATACTGATACAACTAAAAGCATATCACCTTTTTCTTGTGTATGTGACATCTGTTTTGAAAAAGGAGGTGAGAGGTATCTTTTGTGTCATGTCTGCTCTTTGCTTTTTCTGAGCATTTCAGGATATGATGCGAGAATTGTGTATGTATGCAAGTGCATGCCCACAGCTTCATATCACGCATGCTTGCATTTTAATCAATTAATTCATTAATTAATTGTCAGGATTTAATGAAGTGACCAGCAGATAAGCTGGCACGTGTTGATTTGGACACAGATTGTACCTACTATGTTCTGCAATTGCTAAGCAGTGCTACCGCCAAATCAAACCTTGTTTGTCATCCTCAGTATGATCTGGTTGAGAGTGGTACTGATCCATGTGCAGAAGATACACAGCTAAAGCAATGCTATTTTGTAATCTTCCCTGTCTTTTCTTGTATACCCTTGTCACAGGTGTGGGCACATTACGGTCAAATAGACTAACTTGATACCATGTACTAACAGCATCATTAACACCAATGTATTGTGGTGTTAATAATACTACTAGTATGCCATAAACTTTGGAACTGAAAAGAAAGCTATGTAGAAATTCTACATTTTTAACTACACATGCATTTGCCTTTGTCCTGTTTTTATGTTGCCTGCAGCAGAAGTATCCAGAGTTCAGGATATTCAAAGGGCATTCTCTGGAAAGTGAACATGGGCCTTTGTGCTGATGAGTGCAGAGAATGCATGTGTAACAGTTCTTCAGATGAAATATAAAGTAACTCAGAAACGCAAATATAGCTCAGCTTGGGTTTCTTGATAACAGATCATCCCAGGTTTGAGTTTAAAAGTGTTTCACATTCTGATGTGATTTACTGGGCACATTTGCTTTTACTCCTCTAACAGAAGTGGTAGGCCTGATATTTGCATGAGCTCTGGCAGGCTCATAAATGGAACTTTCACTCATGTATTCACTGTAGAAGAAACAGCAAACACTACCATTAAAAAAAAAACTTCTTGGCTATAACAAATTAGATGGCATTTATGTTTGTGTTTGTTATGACTGTTTGACTCAAAAGCGTATTTGCAGAGAAGGAATCTGATTTTAGTAAATCAATATAATAAAGCCTTTGATTTTTTACAAAAGCCAGCTAGCTGTAACTTCAGTGTTGGTATTTCAAGGCGTCTCACTGATATTTTAGAAGTTTGTGGTTGTTTGAGCTTCCTTTCCAGGCCCTGGGGAAATAAGAGAATGGTAAATCAAAGCCCAGATCGCTGTTTGCATTTATTTTACTTCTCATTATGACATGTATGCAAACACTTAAAAGAAATGGGGAAAAGGTATAATCATGATAAGATCCCGTTTATAGAACAAAAGGGAATGCATTTCTAGTCTAATTTATTACACTTCTCCTTAATACCATAAAGTCATTTGAGTGCCTCATCAGATTTGACAGTTCATTTATACTTCTAATTCTGTGATAGTGCTGCTAAAATGATTACTGACTCCTTAAGTATAATCCAAGAAAATAACCATAAAATATTTTCTCTGATCTGCAATATGTGTTAATTTCTTGTGTTTTTCCTTTCCAAGTGAGGAAGTTTTAAAAGTACAGATTGCAGTTGGGTACTTAACTGCCATAAAAAGTCATGGTGCTGCCTTTGAAAAAAAGTCTTCCATTTATATTTACTGTCTCCTTTCTGTTTCCCTTGCCTGTGACAACTGAAATCCAGACTATGATTAAAGAAGTATAATTAATCAAAAATATTTAATAGCATTGAGTGAAATATAAATGACACTAGTTTTTGTTTGGGTGGACCTCTTAGCTTAATTTTGAGAATGGAGAAAAAAATCTGTTGATTTTAAATATTGAAAAAAAAAAAAGTTTTATTACAAAATCCAACTGCCATCCAAAATCCAGATACTTTTGTCACATTAAGGATATTAAAATGAGATGCTCTCAAGGCCATCTTCCTTCACCCCTATACTCGTGAGAGAGATTCTGGATCAAGCTTCATGGGTGGCATAAAGAAGCTTTGCCTATACTGAAGTCAACAGAGGGATGACAGATTATACCAGCTGAAAATTGATGTACAAGATTTTAGTCACCAAAGTTGGAATGACAAAAGCATCCCATGGGAGTAACCTAACCTTTCACAGTTTATTGAACATCTGACTTCTGATTCTGTACTGGTTATTCTTAAAATTTTAACTTCTAGCTCCTGCATTCTGTAGTGCAGGTCTTGTAGTGGCACGGCTTCCATCAGAAAGTTGTGACTTGTGGGAAGTAGGCTCCAAATTAGGAAAATTTTCTGCAAATTAGTATGTTAAGCAATTGGTATAGTGGTTTTCATGCCAGACTCCATCCTCTTTAGTCATGGCTGTTCAAAACCAAGTTGCTCACTTAGTTTCCCAGCATGCCCACAGCTGACACATTGCTCTATTACCTCTTTATTTACACTGGCTGTGAGGGCAAGCAGTGCCTTATCGTTATGCCAGGACTGCTCTTAGATTACAGTGAGCAATGTTCCTGTAACAGTGCTTCTCAACAGGGAAAGCTCTGCCCCAATTTGCTCAGAAATTTTAACTCCTTTCTTTGTGCCCCACCTCTGCTTTGTTACTGGTGTCTTATGGCTTTCCAGGTATCAGTGCTTTTCAAGTCCTGAATGACGTGGTACTTAAATCCAGAGAATTCTGTGTTTAAGCTGGAACGTAAATATAGTGCGTTGTCTTCATTTTCAGTGGATCTTCCATCTTTCCATTATTTAGACCTATTTTCTGTAAATTCTTTAGTCCTCTGATTATGTCATGATTTACTGGTGGCTAATCCTGAAACAGGGAGGGTTTTCACTTTCTCTGAATGAAGAGGTCAAATGGAGGCAGTCTCTTTTACACTAAAATTTGCAAAACTGTTCTGGTTTGTTTTCATTTTATGAAAAGCATATGAAAACTATGCAAAGTACTATGCAACTTAATAAGCACTTCAGGTGGGTTCTGTTTTGTAGAAGAGAGTTCAAAGGAGTAGCACTAGTATAAACAGTTCTCCCATTCTCCTTTCTTTGTAATACTTCACTGAGTTGATGTTTGGGATGAGGTGTGCTCATTTCTTGGCAGGATTACTCTTCAAAACTTTACTTGTTTTTGTCTGTTTTCAGGAATACACTTTTATTGCCTAATACTGAAATTGCTAGTTGGAGGAGCTTGTCCTCTGTCTCTTGTCACATGTAATTTTAGTTTAGCATTCCAACTTTTGTAGGCCTCCTTGCTCACTTCATAAACCTTAACTGCTTCTCAAGTAAAATGCTGCCTTGGATGAACAAGCAGGAGCAAGAGTCTAACCAGCTTCATTCCCTGTTCTTCTCTCCCATCTGCCTCCCTCTCCTAGCCCAACAGCACAGTCAGCTGTGTGAGAAATTCCACTGTGAAAGGGTTAACTCGAGTCCCTGCACTCCCTGCAAATTAACACAGTTCTCTGAATGTAAGAATCAAAAATGCACTCGACGTGTTCTGGTAAGCAAGTCTACTAGAATTCTTCATTACATCTCAAATAAAGAATGGCAACAGTTCAACTGATTGCAGCAGCCCTTCTTTAGGCTCCTGTTTTTAAAGATGGCATAAATATCTGCCAAGACAGGTAATTGCCAACGAAAAGGAAGAAAGTGGGCTGCTTTATTTCCTGGTATTTTCTTTTAGCACTTGGGATTTGGAAGACTCGTGTATTTTAATTTACCAGTGTGCAGAAATTGAAACTAGTCGCTAGAAACAAGCTTGAAATGCCCTCTCTTAGTGAAAGACTTACCGTTTTTCAGTGATTCCCAATTTTAAGAAATTGTTTCAAAAAGCAAGGCACCAGGGTTAAAACAAGCTCTTTTATCTCTTTTTAAATATGCTACAAGTCTTTAAATATACTCAACAATCATGACGTTTTCCAAGTATCTTATTTTCTTTACACAGAATGTCAAAAGCACTGCAGGAAGTGCCGCTATGGAATATAATTGATATGGAAGTTTTCCGAGACTATTTTTATTGTTACATTTCAAGATAAAGGCTGTTGAGTTTTTATACAAAAAGAAAAAAAAAAAAGCCTTTTGCAGTTACTTATAGCTGAAAATTAAGTAGTTTTCTGCTAAAATTTTGACATTTTTCTTGGAATTGCTGACACTAACATTTCATTCTGCAGTCTACTGTCATATTCACCACAGCTAACTTGAGCTCTGAGAGTCTGACCTTAGTTATCTGTAGAGGGGACTCCCTGGGCTTGCCCTGTAGTCAGCAGAGATGTTGGTAAGGATCTACTCCAGACCACGGCAGAGAGAGAGCAGGGCAGTGTCCCACCCTGAATTGTACCCGCTAGGACCTCGCTCGGCTGGTGACACCAGGAATTCTGCATAATGGGGCGCCTTCAAGTGGAGGTAGTCTTTATGAAACTATTATACATATTTCTTTTCTTACCCATCTTTTTCCTTCTTTGGCTAATATCTTGATGCATCAGTTGTTGGAAGTTCTACATCCCACTGCTTCTTGTGAATAGTTCTTGAAAGTTGAGCATGGTGATTAGGACATTCCTTTTTGTACCCCAAAAATACATATATCCCAGTGTGGATGGGGTGAAATACACATACACACAGCCCAGTTGAGAATAAACATCCTGCATCACCTTTGGTCTTTCTAGTGTTAAAATCGTGTTGGGGTGGTGGGGAGAAGATGCTTCAGCTAAAAGTCAAAGCTTTTAAAGACACTGATTCTGATTCTCTGCTCCATTACACATTTTTTCACACTGTTGTAACTCCACAGGGCTTCCTTGTCTCTTCCTTGTCAGTTGATAACAAGTAAGAAGAATGTAAATGGCCTGTGGCATCAGGCCCGTGTAGCAGGCAGTAACACAGTATTGTTTGGTGGCTTTATGGTTACTTGTTGAGAATCATCTGGCTGAGGAGGTTAACTATTATCAACTTCACTATTAACTGTTAGAGTTTTAAGACAGCAATTACCACCAAAAGTCAATATCTGCTGTGTCAACAGTTATTAGTAGAATTGGAGGTAAACTTACTGTTAGCAATATTTATGACAGGAAATACTGCTTGTCTTTATTTAAACGTTGGCTTTTAAATGACACGAAAGATTTTATATTGATTTCTATGTATTCAAGTCTCTAGGAATACTTTAATGTTTATTTTCTCCTGAATTAATGTATGAGTTAAAGTTGAATCTGTTGAATTAGGTGTTCCGGTATTAGATTTATTATTTGAGTGTGTAAAAATTCTTGAAAATCTGTATCTTATCAAACTGAGCGTGATTTCAGTTCTCCATTTTACAAATTGTGGAAGGAAATTTCCATTGTTAGAAAAGTCTCGAGTCTTTCCCTCACAGTTACAGAGAAAAGCTCTTAGAACGAAGAGGTGGGATGCTCAGCAGGAATAGGAGGTGTAATCAGACTGACTCGCCATGAGGACTTGTAGGGGTTGATTTGTAGCCAGTATCTGCAAAATCAACTGCAGGGTTCAGTTTGCAAACACTATTGCAAACCAAACCCTGCAGGGTTTGCACGGCTCTGGTTACTATTATTGCTCCTAGTAAGGCTTATTATCCTGTCACAGAAGCTGTAAGAAAGTCCGTCTCTGCACTTTAAACATGATAAGCCTTTGTCACCTACATAGCAATTAATGTTAAAAATAGCAGAGCGCCTATGATAAGATTGTGACTTGCAGGCAGCAAGCCATTGTCCAAGTGCTGGAGACTTATCTGGAGGGGCAGTGAGCCTGCACAGCACTGTCAGTTCGCTGATTGCCATTTCTCTCGGAGTTTGATGAAATATTCATGTCTTTGCTCTGCTCTCTGCAAGCACTATTGATTTCTTGTATAAACGCAGCTATATTTAGTCTAGACGAATGGAATGTGGATTGCTGCTGAATAAATGGGATGAAAGGCTGGGGCTTTGCCTGTCTGTTTCTCTTGGTCTGGGGCAATTATTTATAATCAAGAGTAGTTTTTGTAAGTTAAAGGTGATTTTTTATAATTTAGCGATTAGTCTCAGAACAAAAGTAAGCACTTAGACACAATCATTCTGTTGGGATAACAGGTTAAGAAGACAAATTATGCTCTGAGGTTTACAATCACAGTTGCTAGGATTAAAAAAGAAAAAAAACACAACAACAACAACAACAAAAACACCTAGCAAATGTTTCCAGAATATTGACAATGAGAGAATATGGTTAGTAAAAGAAATCCGGTGCCTCACATCTTCTTTTTTTAAAAATCTGTTGTAAATTTGTATATTTTATGCCAGTAGGTGTTATTGTGCAGTTAGAGTTCAGTTCTGACTGTTTGCTATAGTTTCGACTTCTGCAGCTTTACTGCTCCTGCTTGCTAGATTTTTTCACTGCTTCCTTTTGGTCTTCTCGCAGAAAACAAATACAGGTGTAACAGAATAAAATGAGAAATATTGTATACAGTCTCATTCCCTGGTCGTTTCCTGACATCATGTTTGTTTCCAGTTAACAATCTTATTTTTCTGGTTGAGTAGCAGGAATTGCAGTTAATGTGTTTGTATTCCACTGTCCTCTAGTGGATGGAATCAGAACTGCTAAGCACTATCACAGACCTGTGCTGTTTTCCTCTTGTAGAAATGATACTTGCTAGTTTTTTTGTTCTTTTTTTAACAGGTAAAGTTATGCTCTGTCTCATCTCTTAATATGAAAACATGAGCTTTAAAAGTATTATAGTGAAAATCCTCAAATCTCTCTCTCTTCTTCTGATTTTTAGTCCCTTCTGTTTAAATCAGGAGATGGAAGCCCACAGTCTTCTTCATTCTTCATTTTAATGCTGGATTAATAATATATACCATTATGGCAGCAAATTGAAATAATCTAACGTGTTTTCATTTTCTTGCAAGACATACATAGAGTACGGTGTCTAATCTACTCCAAGCACAGTGGTGATTTTCCAAAAAGCTGTATTAATCCTTCTCATGTTGTGTGTCCAATATTTTCCTCTAATTTCAGGTGTGTTACTCCTGTGGGTTTGCTACAAATCCAGGTATATTATATGCAATAGCTATCTATCTGTAACACCATCTTTGGATAATCTACATGCTAGCTTTCTCTTTTTAGAAAATCTCTTTCAACCCAGAAAGAACTACAGGCCTTCACATCAGGCTGAAGAAGTGCCCAGAGCACTTTGTTGTTAAGCATTCATAGAGTCTGCGAGGTTCTCACTAAATAGCGCTCCTGAAGACTGAGACATGGTTTTAGAAGTGAATTGCTTGTTAATCTATTTAGCAGAATATTAATCCAGGAATATTGTTTCCAGACATTTTCTGGAAAATGATAAAATGGTTTGGAAAATCTCTGGTTGCTAGTAGAAATATTAGAAGTTTGCATACTGTATAGTTTTCATAAATGTTGGCTCTGTACATTGAAGGAGTCTTTGAGTGAAATTGTTCTTTTACCCAGTAGGAATCATCTCTATTCTGCTTCTCCAGTTATATTTAACAGGTATATATTTTGTTGTTTTCCTCCCTCAGTGGATGTGAAGTCGGAGGTTCCTGTGGGATTAGAGCCTATCTCACCATTAGACTTGCGAACCGATCTCAGGATGATGGTTCCCATGGTGGACCCAATTATGCGTGAAAAGCAGCTACAACAGGAGCTACTTCTGATCCAGCAGCAGCAGCAAATTCAGAAACAACTGCTGATTGCAGAGTTTCAGAAACAGCATGAAAACCTGACCCGCCAGCATCAGGCCCAGCTGCAGGAGCACATAAAGGTAGCAACATTTTTAATTTTTCCCTCAGTATATTTGCAAACTGAATATGCTGAGACAGACTCAGCTAAAGGGAGTGTTCCTGTGTCTATGTGATGGAGTGTGAGTGCTTATTCCTCTCTATTTGGGTGATAGAAGTATGTTCAAGCAAAATAACTGCCAGCAAGTTGTTCCCAGCAGATCAAAGTAGTATTATAAGACTCTCCAAACTCACGAAGTCAGTAAATCCACAGAAAATCAGACTACCGATTTCACAATGTTAAATTTTCAGCCAGACTTCAATATGGCTGTCTTTTCAGTGTGAGCAATTTTGAGTATATTAAAAGACTGCTTTTTTCAGCTGCTGTCTGAATTTGTGCCCACAAATCAAATCAATAGACAAGTACATAACATTTGCATTTGTAAAACAGGTAGGCCAAGCAAACTTTGTGTTTTCACTCTTCTCTGAGCTGCCTCACATAACGGAAAAAAAAAAAAGATTTATGGGATTGCATGTGCAATGGTAGGACTGCTATAATGGATTTTGGCTGTGAATTTATGATCTTGCCTTTCTTTTTATTTATATTTTTTCTTCTGATCTACTTGCCGTTATATTACTGTGCTACGTTTCTGCTGGACAAACCTGACAAATGCAGCTGAGCACAGCAGCCAGGGTTTGGTGACACACTGGCAAAGAGTGTTATGCAGTTTCCATGCATTTTTGCCAAAAGAGAAAGATGAGAAACCACAGCAGCCAGCTGCTACCTGATAGTAGAGTTCATTTTAGTGACAGCTGGTAATGCACTATGCTGCTAAAAAGACAGGAAAGGCAGTTAGGAGGTAAAAAGAAGTGTAAGCACACAGAAAAGCACTAATACTCAGTTATTTAAGAGGTTTATTTTGGCCAGGATTGACCTAGAAAACACTGCAAACTGCACTTTCTCATGTCTTTTTGTTCTGTGCAAGTTACAACAGGAACTCCTAGCCATTAAACAACAGCAAGAACTTCTCGAAAAAGAGCAGAAACTGGAGCAGCAGAGACAAGAGCAGGAACTGGAGAGGCATCGCAGGGAACAGCAGCTTCCTCCCCTCAGAGGCAAAGAAAGAGGTCGAGAAAGTAAGCACCAATGTACCATGAACCCTAATACGAAATTAATATATTCCCTTATGCCTTCTTGCAGCTGTAGTGGACAATGAACAGGGATCTGAAGCAATTCTATTATTGTGTGAAATATGCAACTATAGAGTAGTCAAAGCTGTGCTTGCAGAAAGGCAGAGCCACCTGTTGCACCCACAAAAACACACTGCTCTTTTGTGTGCAGACTTGCAGAACTGCAGGAAAGCACCTTCTTGGCAGACCTGTATATATGTCTCTCAAGTAGATAGCTGTTTTTATGAAATAAGAAGGAATTTGAAAGCCTAAAGCTTCACTTGAGAATTTCTCTCTGAAGAGTGTATTTTGCAATACAGAAATCGCTACCAAACATCACGCCATATAACTGTTTAAGTAATTTGAGCATTGTTTCAAGTATGAAAATATAACAGTGTTTAAGAATATCTTCAGCTGAGACTTCTGAATACTTCTGCCTGAGTTATAAGACCAATATGTGTTCAAACTGCTTTGTGTTTGGTTTTGATACCATTTCATGAAACCCAACAAAGAGTTATTTCTAGCTCATACATATCTATAAGGTAAATGACAGATATAAAGGAGGCTGTTGGAATTTGGTGTTCACTAGAGGGAGACAGATACAAATAATTCTCTTTTGTCAGGTCAGCTTAGAAATCGGGTTGCAAAAATAGATTGTGAAGGTATTTAAAATGAAGCTGCCACAAGGAGATATTGTTATTTGGCCTCCTAGTTGAGCAAAAGATATTAACTAACAGAGACAAAACGAGAAAAGTGTTGTACATAATGCTCAGGGGGATCATATACTCTTGCCTTTTTTTTCTTGGGTGGAAAACTGTATTAGTTCAGCAGCTGTGGGTATACCATAATGTAGACTAGAAATTAAGGTGTCCACGGGCTTCCATTACTTTGGTAAACAATGAATCCCTGAAAGCATTATATTGCTGTCAAACAGAGCTTTCAAAGAATTCTTGTTTAGGTGGCAGTGGTGGTGTTATTTTCACATTCTTTGGGGGAAAGCGAGGGGTACATCTGTTCCTCTGTCTGAAGAAAGCTTTCTTGGTAGAGCATTAGCAATCTGAAGTTGTTCGTTTATCCTCTTCAGTCTGGTCTAGTCGGGTTCCTTGCTCTCTGCAACATTAATAATTTTCAAACCACCAGCCTAATGACCCAGAAAGGCAAGGGTGGAAGAAGCCCCAAGGATCCTATAGGTAGTGTGAAAATCAGCATCCATACAAACAGTTGGACTTTATTTATGCTCATGCCAGAGGATGGGCAGTAGTGTGAACTCCATGGTTCCCTTTACAGTTTGATTTCTTGCAGCACTTGTGACCCCCAGGCCCAGCCCCAGCATATTCTGTTGCTGATCTGCTTAATGAGTAGAGGAGGGAAGAAACATACAAAAAGTGAAGTTAGGATCTGAAACTGAGGGGTAGTAGAGATATTTTATGGGAATGAGGTCACAGGGGGACATGCTCACCAGCTAGCTGTGCTGTTGGGTAACCAAATACTTAGAGTATCAGTATTCCCTAGTGCTGCTACTTTCAAAGAAGCATTTTTTTTCTTCCCTTTTTTATCACTGTTTGGGGAAAACTGAAATAATTTTTGTTTCCTTTTTTATGTCGTTTTTACAAAGAATATTATGACTGAGTAAAGAAGCCTGCCCCATGCTGGAAATAGGAATCAGTAGTTTAACCTGACACTGACGTGCCCTGCTGATTTTGCTCTGTTGAGCTAGTGACTGAGAGAGGTCAAAATGCAGTATGTCTTTCTGTTGTGTTGGTCCTTCTGTGATTTTTGTGTCATAAGAGTAGAGTTATCAACTGCAACATGTTTCTGTGGTCCATCTTTCAGACATCACAGGTAGAGGCTCTTGAGTGGCATGAATAAAAAGGCTCATTGGTGGCTCTTTTTGTAGAATTCTGCTCATAATCAAACTGTTCAAAGGGCAGATTTGCTGCACTATTACTATCATTTTACAAAAAGAAAAAACAGTCTTCACTGCTAACTCAAAATGTCCTTTTGTTCCTATCTTTTTAGTTCTGTCATTGGTTTTGGATTTGGAAATTATTAGGAAATGCTCTAAATTCTTTAGATATATCTGGTCTTGGATAAATGGCCTCATCTACCGATGAAAGATTCTTTTATGACTTCACTGGATTTTTGGGTTACGACCAACTTCAGTCTTCTATAGATAAACATTAATCCAAATGTTATCTCATTTTGACTGATTTCCACCAATATTTTTTTAATTTTTTAACACTTTCAGCAGCAAGGATGTGGACTGTTTTTTTTTGTGATATAGTTTTTGTTTTCTTTAAAAATGTAATTTTTAAAGTAAAAACGAGATATGTTTAATTGTGTGTCATAGGGGCAGTGGCCAGTACAGAAGTGAAGCAGAAACTTCAAGAGTTCCTGTTGAGTAAATCGGCAACAAAAGACTCTCCAGCAAATGGGAAGAATCATTCCATGAGCCGCCACCCCAAGCTCTGGTACACGTATGTTCAGTGTTAGGCTGGTTCCTTCCCATATTGAGGTATCCACTTAAACTAGTCAGAAAGATCCTCCAGCAGGGATGCTGAGAGTTTAACTCCAGAACAAGATGAAAATTCAGCCAAGAAATTAGCAAAAAGTTTGATATATCTTGTTGAACTGAAGAGTACTCGGTGGGCAGTGATAATATGAGAGCTATACAGAATACAATGGTGTCAGAAATTTGTATAAACCTTTTATTTCAACTGCTTCATCTCTTGATGCCATCACAGATTTTCCAATTACACTTGATATTTTCCCAAGTTTCTTCAATTTTTGCACTTAGAACAATTTGTATTTGATCTACTTGGATTTTGAATCAATGACAAAACTTGTTTCTTCATGAAGAGATGGTTTCCCAGTGAAGTTATTTGTCTGATGTAAGTAAGTCACAAGGATTTTGAGAAGGATAGTGTTTTTTTTAACTTTTCTAACTCTGATGGATTTCAGTGTCCAAAACTACATATTCTGACAATGGCTTAGCATTGATAAGAATCTGCTTAGGCAACTGAAACAAGTGATTTTGTTGGGTCCTGTAATGCAGATACTACTATTCTAAGAGTTATTTTTTTCTTTATTTTTAACTAATTAATTCCTTTCTAACTTCCTCATTACAACAGACACATTCTTATAAGTCATTAAACAAAATAATAATAAAAAATATCTGACTGCATTTCCAAAAGATTTCAACATTATCCCCAAACTGGCCTTCAGCAGGACACACAGAAATGCATATAGCACATTAGAATTTTATCTTGTACTTGTTCTTTTTAAAAAGAATTACTGAAGGCCTGCCCTTGGAATTCCCATTTGGAGCTAATCAGAACATTGTAGTAACATGATTTAATACACAGTTACATTGTTTCTGGTAGAGATAGAATAAATAATTTCTTCCAAGTAATGCGAAAATTCTCCTGAGTAAGATTTCTGGACTAATAGTCTGAGCTTAGTTCTGAGTCTTCAGATGGGTAAGAACTAGAAGCTCTGCAGAGGGATGTCTTCTGATACACTAGGGAAAGTAGTGCCACATTTCATTAGTGCCTCTCTTCGACAGAGACGTAGTATTACTGGATTAGCCACATTACATTGAAAACAAAGGGAGAGGCACTGTAAGAGGCCAAGTAAAATGATGTTTAGATAAATACAAAGTATGAAAGTTTTCCTCCTTTCCCCCCTCTCCCTCTAAATAAAAATATCAACCAAAAATAAAAACCTGTCTCTAGGCCAAATGATGCAATTTCTTTGCAATTTGCTGTTTCCACATTCAGAAAGATCTGCCCACACTATTTCCTTCATTCAGCAGTTGTCAGCAAGTGTTCTTCAGTTTGGAGCTTCTCTGCTGATGTGAGTGCTATGTGCTGCAGTGGTGTACTCAGAAAACTTCCAAAATGAAATTAAATGCAAGGATTTAGCTTCCCTGTCTCCTCTTGTCTAAATAGTTTGCATTTTTTTTCAACAGATAGAGTAACTCAATATTTTTTTCAGTTTTATATACCAACAGCACCTCCCACCCTCACACACACACACACCCCACCCTGAAAATCCACCCACGTTTTGTTAGAAAAGGCTGGGTCAATACACATCTATTTGTACGAAATAAACAAGACTTAAATGGCTTGTGCTGCGCTTCAGATGGTTCATATTAAAATGCAACAATCTAAAATGGTCAATTCCCCAAACTGGTGACAGATCCTGTCTGTAGGTCAACATGACTCTTATCCTATGTGACTTTTATAATGAGTGCAAAAAGCACATTCTTGGGAATCCCGAGGAGTTCCATAACTTACTGTAAAAGTGAAATTGGTTACATGAGCCTGTGGTTTGTGCACACTTAGAGGAACAAGAACATAAACACAGCTGAGACATGTGTACAACATGTGTAGATAGTTACTGCTGGTCACCTCAGCGACTGCTAATTTGTGACCTCTCTGTGTCTGCTGCAGGGCTGCCCACCATACCTCACTGGATCAAAGCTCTCCACCCCTGAGTGGGGCCTCGCCACCGTACAAATACACTTTACCAGGAGCACAGGATGCCAAGGATGATTTTCCACTCCGTAAAACGGGTGAGTTAGAGTAGTTTATTCGATCCTCTTACCCAGTAATTCTCCCACCTTCTATTTTAACCAGGCTATCCATCAGCAAGGCATATATCATAATCCACAAAACCTGTTCAGGATGATACTAAGGGTAAGTTCAAAGATCCTGGCTGTATCTTTACAAGGTTGGATTGACCACACGGTATCAAGAGCCAGTATTTCCCGACGCTAACACCTAGTGCAAGCTTCAGTCCTGATAAGCTTAGTTTCTAATCAAACCATCATTTCACGGATCTTTATGGTATTATTTTCTTTATCTCAGTATTACTTCTGGGTTTAATAACTCTGTCTCTCTTTTGCATGGTAGATACAGTATCTGTCTTCAGAGGGTATGCTGCCTTTAGACAAAGTTTTTCAGGACATTGTGAGGGGAATTCATGGAAAGAGGTGGAATTGGAATAATATGATATTTTGTGACCTTAATTGCCAAAGTTTATACGTGTATCTACATACACACACACATACATGCACACATTTTTATGTGTTTTTTACACATAGGAATGTATAATAATTTACAATAGAATGTTCATTTGAACATTTCAGAATGTTTCAAAGGATTTAGCAAATGAACCGTTTTTCTTGACAGCAGGTGAACTGTAGACTTGTCTTTTTCTGCATCATAAAGCTAGAAGGATGATGGTGGAGTCCATGTGGCTGTTGCCTCAGGTCCTTGGTGCAGTGACCGGTATCCAGGAATGCAGGGAGACACTAAGAGGGGAAAAAAGAGAAAGAAAAGAAAACATTAGATCGCTTATTGCATGAGTCTGCTGTTGAGTGATATAGTTACATTCGGAGGGAAAGTCTGACCCCCTACTGTGCTAACAGCCTTTGAATGTGATTTAGCCACTGGGAGATTGAAAACTCACTGCAAAACTGGTATTGACTTGAAAAGAAGCGGCATTTGGAAGCAGTGTGCATTCAGAAAGAAAACCCAGTCTGCATCTAATACTTTGGGGCAGACTCTCTAAGCTCATGTTATACCCCCAAATATTTTCAAAAGAATGAAAGAATGAAAAGCAAAGTGCTAATTTATTCTGGGTGAATTATTTAATGTGATCTTTTAACAATTTGTGGTAATATAACAAGATTCTATAAAAATCTGATTCAGGCAATTTGGTCACAATAAGCCCTTATATGTCTCTCTGCTTAATACTGCTGTACTACATATAAGTTCTGTGCCAATAGGCAATACATTTTCATTTTTTAAGCAAAACAATACACTCTACATCTTTTAAATGCTGTGAATTTATCTACATGTTTTTGAAATGCGTTTTAATTTTTTTCCATGTTTATATATCTTAAATGTTATGATTGATATTTATGATGTGTCAGACTGTTGATCTGTAAAACAAAACATTTTCAAACATTGTAATAGTAAAGTTCTCGTGCAGCTGCTAATACTTTTATATCTCTGTGGGGGTTTCAAAATATTCCTTAATTCAATTCCCATTGTCTGCGTAAGAGGACTATAATATAATTAAATCCAGATGTTTTCTATATGTTATTCCAAATATTTGGGCATGCAATGCATCAGTTACAAAATTGGACAAAGGACTTGATGACTCTCTGAAAAGATATCTACAGAATAAATAGACAAATACTAATATAATCATTAGCATAACCATTTTTATGACATTTACATAGTAAATTTGATAAGCAAATAGAAATGTAGTGTCCAGCATATTGTACGTTAGTGAGGGTAGGTATTTGATAGCTCTCTGCATCCATGAAAGTAGCAACTGTTAAATATCCTGTTTACAAGTTCAGTCTCTCTCTGTCCTGGAGTTGTAATTCCAGCCTTCAGCAACATCCCCGCAAATGTTCCAATGATTGTTCATCAGGTTGAGAGTAAAAGCAACAGGAACCAGATTGACACAAATCAAATGACCCTAATCTTATCTGAGTGGTTATAGGGCCATCCTCCAGGCAGAGGGGACATTCTGGAGCCTGTGTCATCCTCATGGGACCTTACCAGACAAAGATGTCCCACGGACACTCATGTATATGGACAGGCTATAAGCCTGCAGAAATCTGACCTTTGCCACAAGGGGTGAACCTCTTTTCCTTTCCTTTGGGCTATGAACGCTTATTGCCACTGGCTCCTGGTAAACCCTCTGTGGTGCTGAACCTGCATGAAGTCAGTGATTCATGTGAAAGTAAACCTTACATTCTTTTCACTCTTCGGAAAGGAATACACATTTTAGGCTTTCATCACAGGCTTGGTTTACTTCTCAATTTTATTTTCCATAAGCATAATATAGAAAATAGAGGTATCTTTCTCTTCTCCAACTTTGATGTAATGCCCTTGGAAGATAATTCTGATTGGATTGATTGCTCTAAGATCAGATTAATGAGAAGCAAAGCTGAATGATTCTTTCCTGACATCCTGATGTGTTATTCACTACCAGGGGAACACTGAGTCTCACACAGGCATTGCAAATCCTCAGACTTTCTTGCTTAATTACTCAGTAATCTATGTAACCTTGGCTTAACTAGTCCAGAAGTGGCAGCTCCTTAAAAATGTTTTTGAAATAGATGCAGATAGACCATGGTTAAGAGGAAAATGTTCTGTCCAGTGTTTATTCTTCTAGCATCTAGATTAATAGGACACATAGGTAACTAGGGAAGTGCTTAACAATCTTGCTGTCTATGTTTACAGTGAGGTACCAGAGTTACCATCCTAGTGCAGTGGCTGTGGTTACCTGGTACCTCTCAGCCATGTGTATTATTCCTTTCCTTACAAGATGCAGCAGAACTTGTCAGCAGCAGGCTTCACAGAGCTTCACTGCATGGAGAACTGGGGCTGTCCTAGGGGCTTGAGGCCAGGATATGCAGCTTTGCACAGCTGCAGTCAGATGCACTGTGCTGACAGACTTTCAAAAAGAGCAGAGCAAGGGGAGCTATTGCTTTATTGAACAGATAAATACACTATAAGGAGAAGCTACCTATCTGTTACTGAGAGCAGAATTTGGCTCAAGTAGTGTAAGAGCAAAGTTTTAAAATGCCCAGGACTTCACCATGGATACCTGTTGTAACATGTGAGTTTTCTGCAAAGCACCCAAAAGCCTGAACAGCACATGGCTCATTAACTTTCAATGAGACTAATGTGTCTAAATTACCCAGAGAGGTTTGAAAATTCCTCCCAGCTACTGAACACTTTTGAAATTCATACTGACTGCTATAAGAGCTCTAATGGGAGCTGTGCACTATTGAAAACCTGATCATTTAATATAGGGAACTTTTGATTGCTGATCTCCATCATTCAATTGTGTATCTATCTGGGAAAATATTATCTACTTGAAGAGGTTACTGTAAAGCTAGCAAAACTTTTATTTATTTATTTATTTATATATTTTTAACTTTGTTGAAACAAATGCAGAAATCCTGGCAAGTGGCCATAACGTTTGCATTTTCTTCAGTCTGTAACATTTCATTTTCTGTGTGCAAGTGTTGATGCAAACCAGCAAAGGCCAGTAAATTCCAATAAAGGTTAGTTCCCTAACCAAAGATGCATGCTTTTCTAAAATGTTGCTAGTGGTAGAATTTCTGTATTTTGCCTCATATTTTGTCTCTTGTTGGAATAAATTTCCAGGGACATCAGCATATAAAGTAGGAACTGTTTTTTTTTTTTTTTCTCTCATGAGTTTAGTACAATCATGAATGGGAATGGGAATCACTATTTCTATTTGTTTTGGTTTTATGCCAGTTGAATCTTTCTTTGCTCATGGACCTTGTAAGCTTACATCTTGCATTTTGCTCAGGGATCTGAGGAACACTCACAATAGCAGTATTTGAGAAGATGTTTGTGGCTCACTTTCCAAAAATTGGAAGCATGCTCAATGGAAATGTAGAACTTTTTAATTTTTTTTTTTAAATAGCAAATAGTACAAAGTTCTAGCTTGGAGGGGGAAAATTAAGTAATTTCATACAGGAAAGAAGAGGAGATGAAGGATTGCTTAACATTGTGATGAAAGGGAGGAAGAAGGCTATGCTGCACAGTCATGAAGATCACTTTGTAAAAACCACATTAGGTTAACCTGATTAGGCAGCAGAATAACAGCATAGCTGTGTAATAAGAGTGAAAGATTCCTGAATGGGAACTCGGTACATGTAGGTTTTTGTTTTGTTTAGTTTAGTTTTGTTTTGTTTCAAAGAAGAAATTAATTCGAATATTTCCTTACCATCATTCTTTCTGCACTTAGTGACTCAGTAATTTACTGGAGCAGTTGAAACGGAGAAGAAAAACATTTCATGTGTGAAAGTTTTTCTCCTCTTCCCTTTCATGCCACCAAATTTCATTTCTGTTTGCATTTTCTAGGAAAACACTCTCCTGTGAAGTAAGATCATATGAAAAAGCTGGATTTCTTTTGGTCTCCAATATAAAAAAATAGGCTTAGAGGATCACAAACCCTCAATTATCATGTCTGCCAAAATGAAGAAGTCAAGCTCAGTAGAGAGAGTCATTATTTTTCTCTGAGTTTATGAGCAAGCACAACAAATGGGAGAGGCACTTTCCCTATTGAAGCAGTGAAAGAAGGCAAACATGATATAATGTTCCTCATTTTATTCTGCTTTTCAGAGATGCTAAGCATTCCTGTTTCCTGCAGTCCTTGGTTTCCTTAGTTAATGAGCAGTCTTGACAAATTTGGTCTAGATGATTTGACTGAAGAAAATCACCAGCACTTACCACAGTGTAAGAAACAAAAAAGAGGTATCCTGATTGTCAGCCCTTCTTTTTTTGACTTCTGTTCCCATATAATTCACTAAATTCACTATCAATAAGTTGTGAGGGCATAATCAGTAGTAAGCAAAGCAACTTTCACTTGTAGTTGAAGAGTGAATTTGAAGTAAACAGTTGCTAGCAGCTTCTTCTGGATTCGTATAGTGGGTGGGCCAAAGTTGAGATAAGCCCTTGGAAGCCAACAGCTCTAAGGAAATGTAATACTGTTGTAGCTACCGTGCTCTGCTGCAGCCATTGTTCTAGGTCCCTCAAGGTTCTGTAGCTTTGTACAGTGGGGGTGAGAAGCAATGCTGTGTCACTTCGGCTTGAATGAGAGGGAAAATATTCTGAGATAGCTTAAAACGAAATACAGATGAATGGCAGGGTAGGTTGAATGACACTGTCAGAGAATAAAGAGTTTGCATTGGTGTGCTTTGGTATGCCCGCCAAGGCCTGAACCAGGATTCAACAGGAGTCATCTCTACGATGATTCCCATAAAGACCATCACCGTCGTTCCGTTAGCACAAGTTGGTTCCTCTAGGATACTTCATTTAACGCTTAGTTTTAATTGCAGGAAAACAAGGTGTTGCACATTGGTGATTATTCTTACTCAATTTCAAGATGGCCTGGATAAAGATTTTTCATTGTGTTTTTGTTTTAGCACAAATCCCTCTACTTGTATATATGTCGCCTTCTCCCTTGCTACTAATTGCTCTGTTGTGCTAAATACTGAATTTTCTTGATGGCTTATCTAATTATGCAGTCCTGCTCTAAATGCTATCCTAATTCTTCTTTTGCTGCTCGATGTGTAGCCAAAATTGAATTGCAAAGTTCTGCTTCATGTGTTTACCTAAAGATTTTCTTACACAAACTATGTATGTTTTCAGAAACACTTTATAAATCAGCATTAACAAGTAGCTTGCATAATTTTTTTGGTAAGTAGGTAATCCAATACTAGACACCTTTTTTACTTTTGAACCTAATGGAAACATAGCTTAAATAAAAAAGCAGTCCTAAAATCTGAAGGATTTTAAGAGCACAGTGTCCATTGAAAATGAAGTGGAATTATTTTAATGGTATTTGAAAGTCTCTTCCTTCTGGATAAATAAGTTACAAAATATTATATATAAAATTTGAAGCACTTTGAAGTCAGTAGCAAACAGTCCTGTTTGATTTGTGTGGAACAAAGTTTTTTCTTCTACTGTGTCTAGGGCAGGGACAGTTGAAAACTTTCAGAAAAATAAACAAGAACATCTAAAAGATGGCAAAAAGAGAAACAGAGAGAGAAGCGAAAAGTGGAAATCACATGGTATCATATCATCCAAAATAGAATACGCTGGTTAGTAAAGATTGCACTTCTCCAAACTCCTGCAAAACATAGTTTCACTGAAAAATCTGTTCAAACCCACAATTCTAATTAAAGGTTTTAGCTGCCAAATAACATGTTCTGGCTAAAGCCAAGTAAGTATTACAGAGCCATTCATGAACAACGGCATAAGCTTTGTACTTTGCTTTTGATTTTCTCATGGGAAAGTAATATAAATGAGAGTGATACCTCCCTGTTGGCTTTAACTGTTAGAAATGCAAAGCATGCTGAAATTGTACATAATTCTCTTCCAAAGGAAAGGAAATAGCATTTCAATGGTTTTCCTCAGTGTCTCGTTGAGTTATGGTGGTGCACAATTATTCCTGTTAAATTACTCTACCAGATGGAAGGTTACATTGTATATTTAGCTAATTAAGTTGTAGGGGACTCGAATTATATCCCAGAGCATAAAGAACCTATCTAAAAGTAAACTTGCTTTAAGTCAGTTTCGTTGTTAAGGTGCAATATCAATGTCTAATTAAGATTTTAAACAGGTGGGGTGTTTTTTGGAGACATGCTTTCACAAAGTCAGCCTTGCCTGCAGAAGTTAGACAAACATGCTTTTAAACTCCAGACAACTTTTGGGCCAAATTTAGCTCCATTTGCCTTCAGTGTAGTTGTGCCTTCCTCCCTTTGAGCTGAATGTGGCCAGAGTTTTCATCTGTTAGGAAAACAAGATGCACTGCCTTTTGGTGCTCTCATTTTCTTGGCATCCAGTACTGTTGTAGCAGAGTCCCTCTGCAGATACTCTGCTTTGCCTTTGAACAACCCTCAACAGTATGCTTCAGCAATCTAGTCCTGTCTCACTCTTATCTATGGATGAAATTGGTACCCTCTCAAAATGGGGGAGAAAGTGAAGGGGTTTAATTTCTGAAGGCTGACAAAATATTATGTTACACTCTCTACCTGCCATCAATGAGCTATCACTGCTGGATATTTTCATAGATTTAAATCTGTGGGATTTAATCACCCTATTAACTAATTCTTCCTTTTTTTTTTCCTTTTTTTTTTTTTCTTTTTTTTAATGGGACCTGGGGAACAACTTAGTAGGGAACATAATTATTCTATAAGAAATAAATCATGCATCTAGTATCTAGGGGTCAAACTGTGGTCCTGTAAAAGTCTGGACCGTTACACTTAGGGGATTATCTCTGACACTTCTTCACTGGAGAAAGTAATTTTTGCTTTGGAAAAATTAGTGGTTTGATGGATGTCAGAGGAGGATTTAGGATGAAGAGTGGAATTTGCAATATTTGGAGGTGTATATGGTCAGAAGTGGGGGCAAGAATAATCAACTGGATTTGATAATCCCAATAATCAAGACCCAACCAGCAGGACTGCTGGTCATACATAACTAAATCTGGATATTCAAATGAGGGATGCCCTCTATGAAGTGACGTGCTTCACCTTCTTCTTTCTCCTCTACAATTCCTGAGAACTAAGATTCAGTTAGGCTCCCATAATTGTTATTAAAGTGCAAACAAATTACAGAATTTGAAGATGGACAGCAAAAATGAGAATTGATTTTAAATTATCGTTGTTCTTTAGTCTATATTCCAAGGCAATATAGTATTATTTACTTTTTAATCCCCTATTTATTATTGCAAAAGGAATATTATTTCATACGAAGAAGATTAAGAAGGACCTGACACAGCAATAAACCATGGTTTCAGCATTTTTAACATGTAATGTGGACTTAGGAGAGACAATGAAACCTATGGAGTCATTGAAACAGTTATATAACCCACGTTGGTGCAAATGCAAGGAGATGTTGTTCATGTGCCAATGAACATAAATTATTAAGAATTCTGTCAACTGTTCAGTTCTTTTGCCTCACAGATTACATGCAGAACAGATATCAATAGGAAATACATCATATTGATCAGCCTTTCATGAAAAATATAAATCTCTCTAATTCTGGCTAAATGCATGTAGCGCTAAGTAATTCCTACATCTAACTCAATAAAGCATTACTAGAAAGATAATTCTTGTTTGTATGGATAATAAAACAGCAATTTTATGTTTCCATACATACTACAGTGAATAAGAAGGAAAAGTTAGATATTCAGAATGGCTTCAGGGTATATTGCATTTTTGAACCTTCTTTAGGAAATCAATGAAAAATTGCTAATCTTGTTAAATTGGCTTCCTTAGCCTGAAGAGAGCTGAAAAGCCAAGAGATCCCCTCTAATCTAATTAGCTGTTTTACCATGTGTTTCACTGAACCTGTTTTTTTATTTGGGGAATGGATATTTACCTTAGTCTGAATAAATAAAGTGTTCTACCTTTTACAAAAGTTAAATAAAGCAAAGGACTAAAGGGTTTCACATATGACCAACATTCCCCTTAAAGCAAATGGTTGTACAGGAAACAGTTTCTGTATAGGCTGAAAACACATTAGGTGATGCAAGCCAGAAAAACAAAGTGTCTCCATCCTATACCTGTGTATCTGGTGCACCCGCCTGGTTGGGACCACCCAGTGGTCAGGTCCATGTAGTTCTTGGAAGAGCTTTAGAGGGGTTATGTAAATGGCTTTTTGTCTCATGAATCTAATTTAAAGCTCTTTCAGAAATGTGTTTTTAAATGACCAAAATTTAAAAGCCATTGAGTCTAGAGAGCTATACTACAGACTGGTATCTCACAATCTGTCAGCTAGTGGAGAAGAATGTCCTATGTGTTTATTGTCTGGTATTGTTTTGTACTGGAATGTGGCTTCCTACAGCAAAAGTCAGTCAGTCATGTAGAAAACAAAAAGTCACTGCTCATCTTGCCTATGTCTAATATATTCAGCTATGTGGAGGTGGTTGAAACAGTCTGTGGCTGCCTACAGGAAGCCAGAGCACAGGTCTGAAACTCCATGCAGAACAGAGAATATTTACATGTCTGCTAGATCCGCCTGGTGCAGGGGAAAGGCTGCGAGACCGTCAGGGCCCTCAGAAGGACAAACTTATTCACAGCTCTCCACAGAGCAGCTAGGGAAGATGGAAGCAATTTTGGTCCCTCACCTGTGTTCTCTCCCTCTCCAGCTTTCTGTCTGAAATTGCTTGCATTCATAGTTCTGGTGAGGAAGCCCAGACTCATTTCCTCATTTAGCCTTTCTGATGTCATGAAAAGTTTCTTGTGCCTTTCACAGTGCCTACATCACTGATGGGGAAACTGAGAAATTTCTCCCTAACCCACTACTCTCAGACTAAGATCTTAGGAACTTATGTATGCCTCTTTTGGCTGTTCTCCTTGCTGCAGTAGTGAGGGGGATTTGACTTCTTCCTTGATTTCCAGGTCCTGGCACAACACAGAAAGGCAGGCTGCTTTGTTATTGGTGTGTATTACCATGGTGAAGGGGAGCCCATAGCATGGACAAGGAACCCATTCTGTTATGCAGTGAACCCACAAAATAAAGATACCTTTACAGTATGTTTTATCCCATTCGGCTCCTCCTGGTTAAAAGGAAATCATCACAGAGACCTCAAATTTATTTCATTATTCACAATCAGCATCTTCTAGAAAATTCTCATTTGTCTCAGTGCTAGAAAGAATCTTGACAAAGGTTAAGCCACTGGTATGCTGGCAATGCCACCATCATGCTAACAAGTATCATCTCATTATTTTCTCTTGTACCTCCAAAGATCTATACCCATACACAATCCACTTTTTTTTCTGTAATTTACACTTTAAGTTTTCTCAGGCACAGACTTGTCATGGTTGTGTGTTGTAAAGCACATAGTGTTTATGTGTGCATGGGTCTCTAATAGAATAGCATAAAGAAAGGGGAAGGGGAAAGGGAAGGGGAAGGGGAAGGGAAGGGAAGGGAAGGGAAGGGAAGGGAAGGGAAGGGAAGGGAAGGGAAGGGAAGGGGAAAGAAAAGATTTCTTGACTGTATTCCTTTATTGGCACTTGGTAGGTATAAGGCAGGAAAAAACAAGGGATAACTCCTGCATGGAGTACAGCATAGAATGTATTCGAATCAATTTAATATGTGACCCTTCACACCTTAAAAAAACGATAACTAAAGATACAGAGGATACCAGTGAAGAGCTAGAATTACTTCAAAATCATGAAATATTTGTTTCATAGTTGTTTCTGTTGACTTAAATACTTTAGAGAAGTCCATGTTGTTGTTTCCAAATGATCTTAGTGATAACAGTTGGAGCCTGGGCAATAGGGAACAATTCATCTTTCTCAAGTAAAATGGGAATTTTGCCGCTGCTGCATGTGCTGTGGTTGAACTCTTTGTAGCCAAATTTAGTATCATTTACCTCGACTGCCCCACAGCTTTTTCAAGCCAGCCTACCAGCTAAGAAAAGGAAATGCTTTCACTTTAGAGCCTTTGGAAGCCTGGACAAAAGCTCACTTTCTGTTCTTCAGGTTTCCTATATATGGCTTTCAACTGGAGATGAGGACCTGCTCACTATACACCCTCTCCCATCCCCCATTTCCTGCCTGGGTTCATTAAATGCTGATTTGAAGTTGGCACACGCTTTTCTGATACAAAAGTAGTACTGTGTTCCTGGAACCATCAGAAAGTAGCATGTTATTATCTTTCACATTCCCTTCATATATATATATGTACTCTCCCCAAGCATAGAAAGGATTTTTATCACTTGTTCTTGAATATGTGTGTGTTTAATTAAGCAAACAAACAAAAAAACAACAACAAAAAATACAATGGTGAAGCAAAGCCTTGTTAAAAAAGAAAACCTCAGCTTGTCTGGGAGCACCCTAGCCCCAGGCTGTATTCTTTAATGCTAGTATCTGCAAATTGCTAATATTAAGCAAAGTGCAGTATATGACACAATGACTACACTGAATCATTTTCATATCTCTCATGCTTGTGTTTCAATATCATATTACTCAGGAGAGATTAGTTTTCTTTCACCTGAGCAATGATGATTGTTGTAATCAAATTAGCGTGTGGCCATATAGGAGCCTGTATATTTTCCTTTTTAACAAAACAGTTAGTTACTTCTTTTCTGCTATTTCAAGACACCATAAAAGACGACAAAAATCATGAAGATGCTATCTTTCATCTTCACCTAGGAAGAATTATCAAAATTATCAGTTCCATAGAGATAACTACAAGCCATGCATGACAAGGAGTTAGATAATTGATCCTTGTGTTGCCTATATCTTCTGTTGCTGTTTGATTCTTTCTGTATCTTTCATAGCTGTTGTCCACTTAAAGTCATTTAAAGAGGAGTATCAATTCATTACTAGCACTAAAAAGAGATGTTAAGCCATGTAATAGTGAAGAGACTCTGAGCAAGCCATATTACTGTCACATCTTATTATTCAAAATTATGCTACAGAGTTGCATAAACAAAGTCATTCTCAGGCTTGTCTTTCTTGAAATCCACTTGAGTGAATCACTCAAATGGATATCAGCTGATTCCCATCAAGATCAATGACATGGGCTTTGGTGACCTTCAGAGAAAATCACGGTATTGTTTTGTTTGCTTTCCTACAAAATACTCTCAATTAATATATTTTTCCTTTCCCAAAGTGGGAACAAATTATTAGTTGTCCCAAAGTGCTAAATGTAGTAGAAGTGCAAAGATTTGCAGACTGAAGAGGTTAGGCTAATAATGACCAATTAGACCTACATCAGATGTATACTGGCTTTTAGCAGGACTTTAGATGAGTAGCCTAACCTATCGGCCTATGGCCATAGAAGGTGCAGCCTGTTTTCCCCATCTGCCCTGCTCCTAGCTGTGTGCTCCCATTTTTCTCTCATCTCTGGCATTCCGTGTTCTTGGTTTTCTACCACTGTAGTGGCAGAAATCTAACCCAACAAACCCCACTGCATTCAGCACCTCCAGCACTTCGGAGAGGTCCTATTACCACATAAAGTCATAGACTTCATGAAGGGCTTTTCAATGATTTTGTGGTATTAATGGAGAGGAAAAAAAAATTTAATTCTTTAGGGCTTAAGGGCTTGTATCTGCCTGAGGAAGCTGTTCTGTGGCAAGCTGGTGAGTAAAGTTTAAGCCTCACAAGTTATTTGGTGCTGGCTTCCCTTGTGACACTCCTGTTCTACACTGAGAATGCCTTTGGGTGATGAACATAGTCAACTTTGACAGTGGATTAATTAAACTGAGCAAAGGTGCTAATAATGTGCAGTAGAAATACACATGGGGTGGCTAATGCAAAACAGTTATTTTAAACAGTTCCCTCTGAAGACCAGTTCTAAGAACTATGAGTTCAAGTATCAAACCAAATAGTCATTTAAAACATAAGGCAGATTAATTATTATTCTTCAGCATTCACAGCTAAGTCTTTCCGAGTGCCTTGCAAATATTAGGGGAACAATTAAATTAAAAAAAAAAAGTTTAAAAGATATTTATTTTTTTCACTTTGCTCACTCATTTGCATTTCAGATTTAAAAGGATTAAAGTTATTTAGAAATAATCTCATGTATAAGCTTTGGGCCAGTATATGTATATATACATATGTGTATCTTTATATTTTTTATCCATAGCTATATCCTTGAAGCTTAAAATACTTAATTTTGCCTTTTCAACAATCCGAAGAGAGCTGACAATTATAGATGTGCTACTGCTGTCTGCATGTAGGAATGCACTGAAGCACGTAGGATTGCTGTAGTGATCGGTACCTGTTGCAGCCAGCAATAGCTTGCTTCAGCTTCAGTGGGGCATGATGGTACAGTCGCCTCTACAGGCATACACCAAGCCAATGGCCCAGCCACTGACAGGTATCAAGAACCCACTTTCCAGTTCTGTGCTTTGTCCAGACATTCTCAAATTGGTTAAATTTATTTAGCATACTGAAATCTGAATACTTATTGCCAGCCCTCGAGTCCCAGCTGGTACCATCTTAGCAGCTGGCAGTTCCTCACGGGAGACTGGCTCCCATTTGAAGCACACAGTCCTCAACCCTTGTCTTTGTCTTGGGAGGTTTATTTTATAATTTAAAAGTCACTCTTCATGCCTTTTCGCTTTAGGATTGGTTATTTCCACTTAAAAATAATATGTCATCTTTCATACAAGGTCTGTCTTCTCAGCTGCCTCATAAATTCAGACACTGAAAACAAAGTCTGCTTCCTCTGTTTATATTATTGATTGGGATGCAGAATTACGATGGGAGTGTGGTAAAAACACAAAGGCAATCACTGTGAGCATGAAACATTCATGTGCGAGTGGATTACCTCCCCAGTGAATGTTGCAGAGGATTTGTATCACATTACTCTGGCATGGATATAGAAATATTTTCTGAATATTAAGACTATGGAATAGTACAAATGGAAATAACCATAAGTGCAAGTGGGGTCAGCACCTTTTCTTCAAAATGTCATCATACTAGGATGAGACCTGTGATGAAAGCATGTAGTGTAATCTTTGACCACTGTTATATTTTCAGTTTCATACCAAATGGTGTCTTAGCAAACAAGTCTCTGGTACAGGAACCATTGGTCTTAATTATGGTAGTAACAGATAAAATCAAGATTTCTTGTTAATATTTTTATTATTAAAGATTTCCACTATTTTGCTAGCCTATGTATCTGTCTGAAATGTGCTCAAGTCATAAGATACTTAAAGGGAGAGCTGGCCAAGAGTGATAGAGTATCTGGTGAAGGGAGCAAGTGGCTGTGGGAGCAGCAGGCACAGCAGCACTCTGGCAGAGGTGCAGTTCCTTTGCTCCCACATGAACATTTCTAATGTCCTCATCACTGAGGGAATGAGTGGGACAGCAGGAAGCAAATTCGTGATCTTACATGCTGGGCAAGGATTGGAATTAGAAGCATGGGTTTGAGTTCCTGTCCCAGACTGACAAGTGGTAAAATATTGAATTGAGTGAAGATTTCATTTATTTAGTTTTTCTGCTAACTCCTGCTCCTTCTTTGGGGCTGAATTTATGTTGGTGCATAGGAGAGAGAACTGATTCCAGTTTCAGCTCTCTTTGTTTTGAGATACTGCTTAGCCAAGCCTCAGTTCCAGAAGGGGAAACACAAAGTCTATTCCACAATTATCTTTCACTAGCTCTTAGCAGTCTGTTTGATAGAGGGTTTACTTATAAGAACAGATAAATGAGTACATGAAACATCATGCTAAAAATATCACAAAATAAGAAGCACAGCAGAGCTTCATCTCTGGTCTTAGCATGAAAAGACTGTGTCCATTTGGGAAACAAAGGTGGAACCTGCCCAAGGTGCATTAAATGTAATCCTAGGTTTTCTGGGAATCAGTCCTACTTCTTCGTTTTCAGACCGTATGCTTTTCTGTGTAAATGTTCCTAGGACACTGTAATAAATCTAGTTGTTTGGTGTGTTACTGAGAAAACATTGAAGATCTGGGCCTAAAATTGCTGACCAAGAAATGTTCTGCCAGCAAGTCTTGTCATAATTTATATTTCTAACCAAAATCAAAAGGCAGCAATAGAGGCTTCTTTCTATTTCTGTCATCAGGCCATAATCCAATTATAATGTTCCAAGTTCCAAGGTGTATTTCCATCCAAGTTTTCACCTTCAAGAGAGATTAAAATGGTGTAGAATACAAGTTTCAGTCATCTCTAATTAATACTAATGATATTAATGATAATTAATGGGTAACTTTAGAGTTGAAATGAGATGAGGAAAAAAAGTAATGGCTAGTTCTTTAGGGAGGAAAAGAAGTTAATTCAATGTGTTATAATTAAAATTCTTTTCTGCCTTTTTCAGCATATCCACTGAAATATTTTGCTCTAATAGCTTAGTGTCTGCGCCTTGAATTCAAGAATATATGAGGAATCAAAAATGTTTAGAGACAGAAAAGAAGAATTTAAACCAGAAATTACTGCATAAACTACATGTTAAATACAGGCTTTTTTATTGTTATTTTGCTTTAATGTTAAGGAAATAACATAAAAATACAATTCCCTCCTCTCTTCTCTGCTGTTGTCTGATAGAGTTAAGGCAGGTGAGAAATAGAGGCATTCTCATCAATACACATTTATTTTGAACTTGTTTTGGAAGAGAGGATTAGGGGAAGGCAAAATGGTTGAAAGTTGAAGTTGAAAATGGTAACAATATTGGGATTCAAAGCTTTTTGGCCTCCTTCCTCTCTTTCCAAGCCTTCAGTCTGAGATGGAGTTGTATGAGGAGCAGCAGAATGACTGGAGACAATGGGCAGTAAAATCTCTGCCTCTGAGCTCTCCTTGGATCAGATGAGGTCCTATAGGGAATGCCAATGGTGTCTGGGTAAAGTAATAATGTGTTTTATAATCATTCATTTTCTTGTCTTCATCTGCAGCCTCAGAGCCCAATTTGAAGGTACGTTCAAGGTTAAAACAAAAGGTGACGGAAAGGAGAAGCAGTCCTTTACTCAGGAGAAAGGACGGAAATGTTGTCAGTTCATTCAAGAAGCGACTCTTTGAGGTGACAGGTAATTAAGAATGGAGAAATTATGTCTTAACTGTGACTGCTTGCAGGCATGTATAAAATACTCCTAAAAGTGGTATATTGGAATTTAAATTGTTTACTAAACAAAAGTATGCGTCTTTTTTTTTTTTTTTTTAATCTTTCCTGCTGCTGGAAAGAAAAGCATATTAAAGAAATTGCTATGTATGAATAACTTGTAATCTTCAGCTTTCTACCGCTTACTAAAAAGACATTGTCCATTTGAAAGCCATCCTTTCCAGCCAGTGTGGAAAACAGTGCTTGGAAAACAGGTAGAACAAATAAATGGTAAACTGTTGATGGTAGGGGATATTAAACAAGAAAACAATAGTGTCTTCCCCTAATTTGTGTCTTCTGTACATGGAGAGCATTTGGGGTTTTGCATGTCCCACTTCTTGTCTCCTGTGGAAAATGTAGATGCAACTAGCAGGCACAAACACACCTATCTGATGTTACTTAGGTTAATCGCAGACCATTTTGGAATCTTGTGTTTGGTCCTACCCTGCTGGTTTCTCTTGCTTGAAAATGTCAATCTGTTCATTTTGATGTAAGGGCTCACTAAGCTATTTTTTCAGTAGCAAAAGTTGAAATGTTTAAATACTGAGTGACATATTTTTGGCCACAGTTGATAGTATTCTTGGTAATTGAAAGGGAACTTTTAGCATGTAAAGATATAGGATTCTGAATATAAAGGGATTAGAGGGAAAAAATGCAAAATAAATATTTGTTATCAAGTAGTATTTCTTTCAATATTTTCCCTACCCTTGAACTAAAAAAGTAGCAGGCTGGATGAACAGTGAATGCCAAAGCTTTCTTTCACCTGTTTGACGTTATAGAGTCATAACTTTGTCACATATATTATTTTGCAGAATTGCACCCCAGCTACTAAACAGTCTAAAATTCTCTCATTTTGGTGCTCAGGACTAGAATGAGTCAAGACCTTATTTGTTGATTTGAAAGAGAAGAACATTTGAGGTTTCTTGCTTTGACTTCACATTACTATTTGGTACTTTCATGGCTTGTTCAAGTATTACTACAATCAGGCTGTATGCTTATACAATGAACTGTTTCTGAACTGTCAGACATGTCTTAATTCATTTGGTATATCAGAATTATGTCACAACAAGAAGGAAGTATAAGACGTAATGAATGAATTCACTTCAGTGTCCTCATAAATGCAATTCTCATGACAACTTTTCACAGTATATCAGGTGTAAATATATAAATATATATTCCCTATAAATTATTTTCAGATCAGAATTTTTACAACTAATGTATTATTTCCATTTGCTGATGCTGTTATGAGCTTCTTGATTTCCACTTCCTTAGTTTTAGCTGATTTCTTTATATTTTGTACACTTGCAAGAAAGGTATAAAGTGAACTACTTGTCCCAGAATATTCTTTTCTACAGCCATTGACAGAGCAGAAACCTGAAAAAGAAAAAATACTGTGTTCACTTCCTGTATCTGACAATAATTCTAAGCATTACAGATTGCAATTATAATTATTAATATCGGTTATATGACACTTTTCACCTTTCATAAACAAAGCTTCCCTGATCAAGCATTTGGCTGAAGCTTTTTTCTCCTTTTTAAAATTCTTTTAACTAAAAATAGCCCTTTATTTATATAAAAGTACTGTTATAACTGTTCAAAAACTGAGGAAAAAAAAGAAGTTTCTACTGCTCTATGAAAAGTAGTCAGAAAACAGCGCAAGAACTTTACCTGACCAGCTACTCTAGCTGGGTACTGATTCACTTCAGTAAATTGAAATCAGCTTTAGCAGGAAACAGCAACAGATCCAAGAAACTACCAGGAAATCTCCTGTTATTTTTGGTCAAAGTGAGGACATATTTTTGCAAGTGAACTGAGAAAGAGTGAAGAAGCAAAGAATTGGCCATAGAATATTTACTGCCACACTTAGTTATTCATTATTTTAACTTCCTGAAGATTTGCATTTGAAAGTTATCACCTGAAATAGCCTTATCTCTACTAATGCCACATTCTTTCATCTTTATCCTTGTGAGTTGCTCCCATGTGCAGAACTTTCATTTATATCAGTATAGGATTAGAATGACTGAATACAGCAACACACAATTAGACCATCCTCTTCCCCTTTATCTTAAACAGAACTTGGGAAATATTAAATCAAGATAACATATAGCCTTTAAAATGCTATTTTAAGATTTTTGTATGTGGTCAATATTCCTTCATATTTGTACTAAAGATGCAGTGAAAGTGGTGTATATTCTGCCATTATTACTTGCGTATGTAAAAATTTGTCTACTACAGGCAGGTCCAGCACCCTTTTTAAAGACTAAGGGGATGGCAGTAGGCCTCATGAATTGATGGTATGTTATCATGACCTTTGCAAGCCTACTATCTCTGTCATTTTGATCTCTTACAGAGGCAGGACTCTATGCAATTAAAAAGAAAAGTCTTTCTTTCCTTTTCACTCTTTACAAGTTCTGTGTGTCTATCCTTGCCCGATACCAAGTATCATACCATCTTCGTGAAAATGATTAAATAATTAAATTCACCCTTTGTGAAGCAGACAGGTCAGAAAGAGAAGGACCAAGAGTATCTTTCCTTGTTAGCACTGTAAAAGGAAAAACAAAGGAAAAGGAGAGTGAGTTAAAAAACTTTAATGTAAATAAATAGCCCATTCATAATTGGTAGATACTTTTCAACAGCAAAAGAAAACACCCTGTGCCATTAAGTGTATCCAGTTAATTGAAGTCTTGTGTTTTTTTGGTGTGAACCATGAATTAATGTATGCTTCATCTGTTTTCCAGAATCCTCAGTCAGTAGCAGCTCCCCTGGATCAGGTCCCAGTTCCCCAAGCAATGGTCCGACCAGCAGCATAACAGAAAGCGAAACCTCAGTTTTGCCATCTAGCATTCAAGCTGAGGTAAGACTCTTTCTCTTTATTGGGTGGATAGCTGCTCAGACTGCAAGATTGAAGAGATTTGAAACTTTAGTTTGATGATACATACAAGCAAAATAATTGAAGAAATTATAATCATCAGGGATACCAGGACACTGCAGGCTGACAGCAGAGTATGTTATATATGAGATATGTGTTCAGAAAGGAGGCCAGCAAATAAAGAGACTCTTTGGTAACAAAAATCTAAACAAAAGCAGCAGTGATGCTACCAAAGAAGCTGAAGAAGGCTATGGAAGGAACTAGGAAGCATCTGTTTTGTAGAATATTAGGGAAGATATTGGGGAGCAAGGGCACAAAGAACTAATGAGGCAACAACAGTTGAATGTGAGATGAACAATCACTGCAATGTTTGCAGTGTCACTGCAGCCCTTTTCCTGGATGAGGTAGAATAGCAATGCTTTACCTGTTTTCAGGATCTCATATTGCTGTGGGTGGGAGGAAATCTGGCTTATCTTCTGGGATAATTTGAAGAAGTGCATGATGATGAATGCTAATGAAGAACTTTCACATGTGAAAGAGTGACTTCATCATTGCTGACTCTAACACTTAGGAGATAAGGCAATCCCGGGTTCAGATGCTGTTGAAGTAGATTTGTTTAGGTACAGTATCAGTGTTAAGTGACTAAGTCTTTTTTCACATCTGCCTTTTATTTTGCTGCACCTCAGTTTCCTTATCTTTTCAGTGCTTACCAACATAACTGATTTGCTAAGAGTCTTTGATACTTGTTTTGTGAAGCTAGATTGTACACGGAAGGAATCTTAACTACTCATTATTATGTTTCATACATACGTGCCTATAATGACAGGAATGCAGATGGTAAATCAGTTGTGATAAACCTCATTTACCATAGACATCAGGCCTAAGTCATGCTTTCCATGGCAACATTGTAAAGGGACAATAAATTAATGCAACCAAGAGAGAATGAAATTCAGAAACATTCCGTGTCCATTGTCCTTACAAATAGCAATTCTTGCTTTGGTGGTAAAATTTTCTATTAATCGTTGGTTTATATTCTTTGTGTTAGAAAAAATTGCATAAGAAAACGTGATTTAACAGAGCTTTAGCTAATGGAGCTATTTCTCCAGGTCAGTGGCAGGACATTCACCTCAGAAAAAAAAAATGGAATGGGCAGTTCAACCTCCAGCAGTGACTTTTCCCCATAATGAATTAATTGTGTGTGTGAACTATGATCCAGGGGGCAGGTGGGTGACCTCTGCACACTGATTAGTAGCCTCTCTCTGGCCCGTAACCAAAAAGAAAAAAAATGGCATTGATGGCTAACATGTGGTCTTGCCTCATAGCCCCTCTGTATGTGATTGCAAAAAAATGTAAATGATGCAGAGCAAGATCCATCATTCAGATAAGATCAGATCCTAGTTCTGTGGAATTAAATGGTATATTTTAATATTGGGAATGTTGTAGTTAGAAGTTTGGCATATATGGATGTTAATGCTGTATTAAACAGGAAAACATATCCAATTGGATTTTGTGTTGATTTGAGGATACTACAAAATGTAAGGGGAATAATGACTCAGACTGGTTTACAGTGCTTGTTACTTTGCACATTTTAGTTTCTGGACATTTGCCCACAGTGTTGAACCACTATAAAGACAAGCATACAACCTGGTCAGACTGGCAATCTGGGAAGATTTGGAAATGCTATACCAAGAACCAACAAAGTTATACTCTGTTTATTAATAGAAAAATGCGTTGCACATCAGTCGCCATTACTTTGCCAGACATCTGTAGGTTTAGTTCCACACAATCCAGAATTTCAAATGAGCCTAAAAAGTTCCTTTTAAATTTAATTTCCATGTGCTGGAGTCAGTCACTCAGCTGGCTGGAAGTGAGCTAAAAAACTGAAACTACTGACTTCCATTTCTGGATCCAGTCAGGGATTTCTTTACCTCTCTGGTTACTGGACTGTTAATACTGTGGTCCTGTGGGCTCTAACATTTTTCCATAAATCTCAATTTCAGTGCATTTTGTTTTCAGTGGGATTTTCCTTGGTAGTTTAACAGCAACCAAACTGCTACATATCGCTTTGCTAGCTTAGCATTAGCTGCCAGCTCTCCAATGCTGTATATCTAATTAATTTTTCATCAGTTACACAAAGTACAGAAGTTTCTAATAATAGGATAAGTGTTCCAAAATCACCCAAAGTATCACTTGTTTTGCTGTAATCCTGCATGACTCACATTGCTGTTGTTTCATAATCGTTGTTGTGACATTTGCAGTAAGTGTTGTGCTCATATCTGAGTGGGTGGATAGCCGTGGTTTTCATGGCAGCAAATAAAACACTTTTGCTGGGGAAAAACAGGTTGCTATGACAGAGCCATTTACCAGTAAAACATGAGTCAATACCGTAAATGATTACACTCCAGTGCATAGACAGAATTAGAGCATTATCAGTAATGAAACAGATTTTTAAAGTCTTTTTGACATATCCATTTGAATAGCTAGACCTCTAAATGGTTTACCCTCTGGAGCAGACAGTCTGGTGAGCAGACATTTACATTTTTTTGAATGCATAAAGGTGCTCTGCAAATGGTACATTTTTGCAGATAATCTTTTACTATCACAGTTCCCCTAATGGTACTTTCAGTACCATTTGTTAAAACACTGGTCTCATTATATGAAACTTGAAAGTTAAACTCAATATTTTAATTGCGCCTTATAAATAAAATGCTGTTTTTATTAGGCCCACTTCTCTCCAGCATCATCAAGGTTCACCGCAGTAGCTATTTGTCTCATGTAGCGTGCCGTACGTTTTCAGGTCACCTGCTGTGCTGGGGCTAAATCGAACTTGCATGAGAAATGCAAGCAGGATTGATCCCCTGCACAGCATGTCCCTTGTGTTCGGAGGGACAACCTGCCGTAGTCATGAGAAATGATTAATTTTGGGCATATGCAGCCTGGTCAAAAGCCGTTGAAGGCAATGACAAGTTTTCACGTGGTATCAGTGGGCTTCAGGTAATTTTCTTTCTCTTTCATTTGCTTATTGGAGAGCAGCATTTCCTAGAATATCACTTTATACAGGAGACATAAATGACAGATACATGTATGATAGATAAATGTATGATACAGCAGATACATGTATGGCAGCATACATGACAGATAAATGTATATTTGATTTGTGCAAGCCCACAGCCCTATGTTTGTAATTCTCAGCTCAATATGGCACTGTTTGCAAGTGGCTAGCGGCAAATTGTCTGAGTTTCTGACCAGCTGGTGAGCTGTAGGCGAAGAGAGTCTAATTAGCAAAATAAGAAATAAGAATGTAATAGTGAATATTCAAAGCTAAGAAAAACTTATTCTAGCTTCACAATTTACAAGTATTAAAGCCAAACCATTTCCTCTTCCCCATCTAATGTCTAGATGTGCATATAAACATGTGCACATGAAGTTGGTGTTCCTGCTTCTCTGCAGGCCCTGGCAGCAAAATAGAAGTACGATAACTAAATATGGGTACTTGTTGATCATCCTGCACTGTTACATTTCATTATCATACCTCTATTTTAAGAAAGAGAGGAAGTATGCTGACAGGCTACTTTAAGCATCAGGGAGCAGGATCCATGGGCCCAGAGAGTATGTATATGGAGGAGCAAGTAAGGCAGTTGTTTTTTGGCGTAATTTAGGTGCCAGTCCAAACCACCAAGTCTGCATGGAGAAGGAGGACCATGACTTAGCCGTTGTGCTGCCAAGTGACACTGCTGGCAACTCCAGTTTGTGCTACCATCTCAGGGTATTGTCAACTGTGTAAAAAGAGAATTTGCAGCTGGGGTCATGTAGTTGTATTGCAGCATGTACTGGACCCTAATCCATGCAGGTGGGCTGCTAAACTTATTGTTGGGAGATGAGGTTTTACTGGCATTTAGGCTAATTTTTATTGAAACTATTAAAAAAAAAGTTACCAAAATGAAAATGACTGATTATTAGAGGTATTAAAAAGTTTGATAGAAGTAGTCTCACGAATAAGTTCCTGTTTTCAACATTAACTTCGCATGGTATGTAACATGATTGATTCTGCCTTGTGTAACAGTCATGCCTGATCTTAATGTGGGAATATGTTTTACTGTCATAAACACTGTCACAGTCATGTTTGTTAATTCAAATCATAGAAGGTAATAGTGGCATACTGAAAACCAAAAAGGAAACATGCATTTTGAAGTGGCTCTGTGTACATAGTGCAGTGGGTACAAATTTGATGATGTTCTAGAAAGCACATCAGAGGTGCTGCAGTGTCCTTTTCCAGTTAAATCTTTGTAGTCTTCCTCACTTATATCTCCACAGTCTTGACATATTTGGTTTTAATCATGGTCAAAGCTGGATATTATCAAGGCAAGACACTGTTAGCCGAGAATAAATGTAATATACAAGTGAAGCTTCTTTGTTTCATATGCTATCTGTTGAGATTCCCTAGGCACCAAAAGAAAATTACAGAGATAGACTTCTACTGTTATTGTCTCAGTGATAGGTCATATCTCCAAACAAACTGTATGAGGAAGGTTATGTTTTGCAATAACATCCTGTGTTTTTGTGCCTAACCACTTTTCATTGATGGTCTGAAGTTGCATTGTATTAGCACAAAGTATTTTACAGAGTTAATTGATATTCCAGGTTTGTCCAGGGGAAAATCTACAGCTCCCCACAACATGCTTGACAAGTTATTATATTTACTTTAGTCAAAGCCCGAGTGTGCAGTATCCCTCTTGGAGGTGGTCTATTATTGGAGTCCCATATGCTTTTTGTTTGGGAAGAAAGCAGTCACTGTGTCATACTGTTACACAGGGTATTCTTTTTCAAGGATGTTGTTCCCTTGGGGACCATATCATGCCAGAGTTCCTAAGTCTAATAAGACCTTTGTAGGTCTTATTGTGTTAAAGTTCTGGGAGGGAAGCAAGAGTTAAACAGAAAATGTAATTCAAGCAACTATACTAGACCACATGTTGAAAAACATGACTGTTAAAGTAGAAAGTCAAAGGCATCAAAAAGATTCCTGTTGTGGTAATGTAACTTTTTATGTTTCTTCCCAATGAATCTAAAATGGAAAGACAGAGGGTGATCTTAGTAGAATGTCTGTTTTTACTTGACAGTAATTAAAAATATATCAGCAATTCCACATCCTTGAAAATTATATCACAAGGATTCAAAACAAGCGTTAAAGATTTTAACTTTAAAGAAGTTAGGCTGTGAGAGGGTTCACCATCATCATCAGAGAATGATGGGACGCTGTTCTTGTGTATATGCAGAGAGAGAGTATATTTTTTTAAACATCAGATGTGACAATGTGGCTCATTTTCTACCCAAGATTCCCATGTTAATGGAAGTAAATAATGTGTCTGAAACATCCTCATATCACAATATGGGTAAATTAACACATAAACCAGGTAGGATACGTTTCATACCTTACCACAAAACTTTAATAACCATAGCAATGTACAGAACTAATACATCCATAATCATGACACCTTTGGTTTGGCTAGATAAAGTCCTTAATTCATTGGCTAAACTCTCACTGAATTTCTAATAGTGAAAGTGCAGTTGACGAGAGAAGAGAAGGTCTAAGAATCCTCAAGATTCTGGGATGGAGTAGGAATTTGACTTACTAACCAAGGCATAATCCCAGATATATTCCAGTTGTTTTCCTAAGGAAGGAAATATCAATAGCTTTTTTACAGGGACAGTACTTATCTGGAACCCCATTGGGATGCAAACCAATGCATGATACATAACTGGCTATCAATGCACAACCAGAATAAAGTAGCCAAGATAAAAAGCCTGGAGATTATACATACTTTGTTTTTTCTCTTTATTCCAGCATCTGGTTTCACAGCAACGCCTTTTGATTCAGGATGAATCAGTGAACTTGTTGAGTCTGTACACATCCCCTTCTCTGCCCAACATTACCTTGGGACTTCCAGCAGTACAAACTCAAATCACTGTAAGTGACCAGTCCAAAGTCTTCCTGTCTACTTTTGCTCCCTGAAAGACTATTTTCTGCATATTCTCTTTTTTAGCATTTTGGAACACAAGCAATTGAGAGTAGGAGCCAGACCTTTCTTTGCATTGGGCAACTTCTGAAAATTTAAGGGCACAACTTGAAAGCAGTAATCATTCTTAATCACAAATAAGTGCCAGTGTGGAGCTTATCTAAATATGGGCCATATGTATTGCATTTATATCTGCAAATCTGGTAACAGATTTCAGACATGGTGAGAAGAACATGAGGAGACAATTTAGTATAAGTGTTCAAATTATATGATCACTCCTACCTGGTAAAGTACAGCACCTGTAACTTTTTATAATGAGATGCCAACAGGAACATAAGCTGGGCTGAAGTGTGGTAGTGGAAGAACCCTGTATTTCTGCAACTGAGTTTGTTTTATAAGGGGTGTACTATCAATCATATAAATTAAATCTGTGGATATATAAACAACATTTAATGACTAGTTATATTCATATGCCCTTTGTTCAGTCTGTAGCAATCAACTTTATTTAGAGCTCTATGTTAAATTAGTATGTGAAATGTATAAGAAAACAGATACAGTATGTATGGAAATCCATGTTGATGGATAAAGATCTTTAGATCTAGCCAGTTACAGTAATCTGGAAGTGAAATCTGAGGCTCAGTAAAATAACTGAAAACTTTGCTACCGGTCAAAACTTTTCTTTCCTGATTTCCTGCAAAAATGTAAAAATACTAATAAAATTATATGATGGTTCTATACAACACTGTATAAATTCTGAAGAAATTCTAGCAATTCATATTTGACAGAACATGAATTGGTAAAATATAAAAATTCTAGATTTCCAGAATATAAAAAGCATATATATATACAGTCTACTATGGTTTGTTAGAAGTACTACTAAATTCCAGTGCTAAACTTAGTTGCAGGTTAAAGTTTCATGCCATTTTATGACTTTTTCAGTACATTTAATGTTCTCACCAATAGCATATTATTGCAGTCCAACATTTTAACATTAGATAGAACTTTGCGTGTAAAATTGTGCAAGCTTTAAATCACTTCTTTTGAAGTCTTTCATGAAATATTTATAAGCAAGTTATTGTTTTTAAGGGATGGAAAACTTGACCTGAACATGAAAAGTAGTGCTTACTTTTCCAGTCTATATCATCAAAAATTTCCTAGCTATTTCACAAAAATATAACTAGCTTCAAAGAAATTTTATAACATTGAAAAAGGAACTGAAAACATCTTTAATTTTCTCACTCAAATGATGAGAGCTTTTGATGTTACCAGCTTGCACCAAATATTACTTTTGGCATTTGAAAAAATAAAGGGGTTGATTTATGCATGTATTGTTTACTTCTGTTACCAGAATAAGTAGTTGCAAACTGAATGTTAAGCTAACTTAGGTGTTCGTTTTTCAGGGAAGGATAGTGACAGAGGGTAAGGTAAGCATACACCCCCCAAAAATTTGTGTAAACTTTGGTTTGCCTCGTTACGATATGCGAAATTCAGATTATCAGAGAGAGATTTTTTTACCATGACATACCATAAGTGGTTTTCAGCAAGCCTCAACACACTTATTTCTGTTAACTGTAAAAATTACTACTCAAGCTTAACTACCCTTCTAAGAAATACATTTTGTTAAAACTAGGTTTTTATTAGGAACAAAGAAATCTAAAGCAGATATGCAATCCTGAAGGGCCAAAGCTTACCAAAAGCTTGAAATCAATAACTGTGCAATTTATAAGGGCACTTTAAAATGCCACACACATACAACAGCTCTTGATAATTCAGTAGACCAGAGTTTAACTGTACAAATTTACTTTGCGAAAGGTGAAAGTTTTGAGCTGTCCTTCAGGGAGTCAGGGAATGCTCCAGGAAAAGTAATAGCTTACCACTACTACAGGTAATTATTTTGTTTTGCTGATTGGCTTGCTGTCTGATGGAAAGTTATGTGAAAACTAAGCCTTGCCTACTCCAAGCTCAATGGAAACTATTTCCTCTGATCCCCTATTTTCCTGTGCAGGAGGCTGGGAAAGGTCTTTAGGAATTTTAAGGATAGGTCCTGTCTTTTCATTAATAATGTTGACTAGTAGTTCCTTGTGCTTTGGCTTTTATTACTGAATTTTTCCAAGTGCTTTCGTTATTTAATTTCTTGCAGTGCTACATTTAACAGGCTTGTTCCCCCTCCCTTTTCATCTCAGAATCAAAGTGTAAGAGAGGGATTTTAACTATTTTTTCTGCATTTAGAAAACATACTGTAAGACCATACAATCAGACAAGTGGAGATATAAATGGCCAGGTCAATGAAAAGCAGTTACCAGTGTCATTGTTTTTTTGACAGGCTTCATCATCATTCAAAGAAAAGCAGAAAGGAGAGACCCAGACACTCAGACAAGGAGTGGCCTTGGCTGGACAGTATGGGGGGAGCATTCCTCCATCTTCAACTCATCCTCATGTTGCTTTGGAGGGAAAGCCAAATAGCAGCCACCAGGCTCTCTTGCAACATCTGTTACTGAAAGAACAAATGAGACAGCAAAAACTTCTTGTGACTGGTAATGATCAAAGCTTCAACACAACAATCATTTTTGATATTTTTAATGACATTTGTATTCTGACTGTTGTGAAAAGTGGAAGGGTGGGAGAGAAAAGCATAGCATTTTGTTTTCCCATGTTAGTGATTCTGCTTGAGTTCATTAGCCTGAAAGAATTCGGTGATTACAGAAAAGAGAAAACGATTACTTCATCACATTCTTTTGCAGCTGCTGAACTTCCCAGCGTGGCTAGGCATTTGGTACACGTCCCACTGCATCAGCACTGATGCAAAGTTCTGCAACATACACCACTCTTCTTATTGAGAGATTTCTGTTCTATTAGAACCAGTAGTTTGTTTTTCTTCACACTGGAGTGAAATGTCACTCTTTTGCAGGAGCGGTTCCTCTTCATCCACAGTCTCCTTTAGCAGCGAAGGAAAGAGTCTCACCTGGCATAAGAGCTGCCCACAAACTGCCTCGTCACAGGCCACTGAATCGAACCCAGTCAGCTCCTCTTCCTCAGAGTACTTTGGCCCAGCTGGTCATCCAGCAGCAACATCAACAGTTTTTGGAGAAGCAGAAACAGTACCAGCAACAGATCCACATGAATAAGGTGAGTTCTGAAAGTAAGGAATTTCTAATGAACATCAATGTTGAAAACTAATAAGGAAATAGATGTCAGTGCCACATGGTAGATGAGAATAGACAGGTTCTTGCACGATTACCTTGCTTATGCATAGTTAGTGTACTTTTATATAGATCTTAAATTTCGGCTTTTGATACAACATTAGTATATGCTTGTTGACACCAATAAGAATACAGTTCAATGAAATAGGTATCAAAGCATCTTTCAGGTTTATTTACATATGCTTTCCTGCCAAATGGTAAATTATGCCTTAAAGATTACTGGCTGTCTATCCAGCTTTTTTTATTTGTCATTTCCAGTTTCAGAAATCATTCAGTTCAGCTGCCTTTGAATCATATTTTAAGTTCATTTGTTGTGGAACAGTATGTGGAATAAATATATAACTCATTTGAAGTCAATCAGCTGATGAAATTGATCTTTTTTGTGTTAGAAATATATTGATAATCTGAATAAATTTTTAATCATCTTTTATCAAATCAGCTTCTTCAATGTAAGTTCATGGATAACATAGAAGTTTGTTAGCTATATGGTGATATAAAAATGCCAGTGAAGGAGAAAGAGAAGAATTTGCTATTGCTAATATCAGATACAAGTTGAACTGGTCCCGTTTCCCTGTATAGTAACACATTTTTCTGAGGAGAAAGAAAGAAGAAAAGGGACCATTCACTAATAAACAAAGTACAGCAATATCTAGGTAGATTTATCAGAGGCTAATGTTTCTACAACAAATGCGATGCTGTTCCCTGCTCTAAAATGAAAATATTCAAGTAATTAAATGCTTTTATCTGAAGAACATTTTTCTTCACTTACTGTGTAACCTTCCAAAAGTTGTTTGCTGGAGCTCCTTGAATAATTCAAATATAGATTGATAACACATCTTTACTTCTTGTTTTGTTTATTTGATAACTATATAGAAGAGCTAATGGCAAAGAAGAAAAGATGAAAAGCAGGGTATTCACTCTTTGTACCTATGTGAAAAGAAAAAAAAGTCAATCCACCTTACAAGGGTGAACTTCCCAGGGGGTACTGATTCTTTGGAATCTACTAAGAATTCCCAACAAAATTAGAAACAAACCTAGAGTTTAAGTACATAGTTTGTACAGTGGTTTGGTTATTAAACCTTGTCTTAATTAGGAAAAATGAAGACCAGAAAACTTCAAAGTTCAGAGCTGATCCTTGCATGTTAACCCCTCTCAGCTTGGGTGTTTTGATTACTCAACTAGGACTCCAGTTGGCTTTTCTTCGAGTATGCATTCCATATGTTTAATCAAGATGGCATATCTTGTAGCCTCAGGTTTTGAAAATATTTCACCTGCCCTCAACTGTTTGAAAAGAATCTTTACCAGTAAAGTAGTGAGTCTTTATGCTGTTTGTGGGTATCCACTGCAAACTGATCAGTTACTGTTCATGCATTCTTCACAAAGCAAAGAACCACATCGACATGTTTGTATTAGGTCATGCTTATTTGCATACATTCTACCATAGCATTTGGGGATATGCACTGTGACTTAGAGGAACATTTTTCCTGAATGTCAAAATTAAACTTGAGACACATTTGACTAGGATACATTGCACCTCACAAGATTCAGGCTGGAAAAGAACTAAAAAGAGTGAGGTTGGCCTGTGGTGGTGCTTGTTTCAGTGTTAAACTTTTATGAAACAAAACATTGAGAACAAGTCCCTCTCAAAACATATTTGAAATACACATTCATTCTCACATGGGTATTTGTAATGAAGAGACAAAACAATTGCTTCTCTTAAAACCTAATGAACCTAGCTTTTATTCTCTACAGTATAGGCTATATGCGTATGTAGGTAGTAGAAATTTATCCCAGGGTCTTTAGCTTACTTCCTTTGCCCAGATCGCTCAGTCTCCTTTATCTCTACTCCCAGAGCAGCTAGCTTTCATCAGGAGCACAGTAACTCACCAGAGCAGCAAACACCTAAGGAGGGATAGGATCATGCTGCATCCACAGAAGCAGTGGATTATGTGAGGACATGGGTGGTTTGTCAGACTTTTTTTACTGTCTGTAGCAGAGGTTTTTCTACCATACCATTCCCAGAAGAACCATTCTGATGAATACCACTGAAAATGACCATGCTCCAATCATACATCTGTGCTCTGTAGGTATATGGAAAGCCAGGTGCTTTCTTATGTAATTAACAGAAGAAATGTTATTTTTAAAAACTGGCATTTAATGGTAGCCATTATAGAAGGGAGTGAGAAATGATCAAATCAGCAAGTGGCTGATAAGTACTGAATTTAAAATTATATTTTTTAACGCTTTAAATTTAAAGGTTCAGATTGAACTTCTGTGCTGGCATAAGGTCTTTTAACTCCACCAGCAGGATGGGACATACTTTGTTCATTCTTAAACCTTACCTTTATTTGCAGTTGAAGTGTTTTGTTCGTTATTTAAGCTAACAGCTTTGTGTGGCTCTTACAATCAAACTTGAACTCTGCAGAGGAGGCTTATCTGAACCGTAGAATGAGATGTTCTACGCCATGTAGCAAAGCGACCCGACATCTTTGCATTTCTTTTGACAAGTTTGAGCATGTATCAAGTGAATACATGTATTTATTTTTCACTCCTCTTTCCTCACTGTTCTGAACGTAGGCCATGTAATGAAACACATATCTGCACAGATATGTAATTCCCTCCTTTTCAGTCTTGAAAAAATGTTTTAATGAGGAGTACTCAAATATTCTCTTAAAAAATTTGGTTAGAAAGATGAGAACCATTTTAAGCTGAGAAGACTATGAAATCCCAATTGATCAAGAGTTTAGAACAAGTTAATACATTCTATTTAATTTCCATTTCTTTTTCCTTTTCTCCTTATGTTTAGGACTCTGTAAGTACTTAAGGCTGTCATATATTTCAACTGAAACAGGTATTTGAATTTTTGCCTTGAAATGTGATGATACGGCATGTGTCAGCAGTCCCTGGAAAGTGATTTTGGTCAGATCTTGGTGGACAAATAGGCAAATCTTGCTGTAACAGCAAAAAGAGGAAGAGAGCAATAGTTTCTCCCCACCCCATAGATGTTTTATTTATCTTGTGTTAAAAAGTGATTTCTTTTCTTTGATAAAAGAATATACTTCAGCAGCAAGCCAGTGCTTCAAGCCAGTGCTGTTGTGAGGGTGATAACAAGCAAAATCTGACATAGGTCAGAGGTAAAGAATTCCCCTGGATCATTTCCATTCTGAAAAGAAAATCATTGCCAAAAGGTGTGCCTCTGTCCTTAATAACAAAGAGAAGATCCCCTATGGATTATTTCTGGTCAGCTGTCATATGCCAGGCTTTTGATGTGGGAAATGGTATACGTCTGCACTGAAGCCTGACATTTATACCTGTGGGATCTAGTACGCTGACCTTCTAAAAACATGCTGCAAAAGTCGACATTGCATCCAAAAGTAGGTAGAAACCCTTGTCCCAGCTTTCTGGAGAAAAAATGATAATGAATGTGCAGTAACCTGAACTCCACTTGTCTTTGGGAAGCTCGACTTTGCTGTTGTCAGCTTTAATACACTTCAGTCCAAATGACAGCTTATTTCCTCATAAGGCCCTTTGATCACCATTGTAGAACTTCATTTTGCTCAATAAAGGGAGTCCAAAGTCTGAAACCTCCAACTAAAATTATTGCAGTTGAGTACCGAAAAACTGCTACTACAGTAAAAATCCTAAAATCTTGTTTTCATTTGTGCATATCTGTATCTAAAAAGGTTTTATGCTGCCACTTGCAGGGAAAAAAAAAAAAGGATTTTTGAGATAACTAATACAAGTGCAAAACTGATAGCATAAGTCTGAGTTCTAGAAAATCTCAGAAATTATAATGTAATCAGCAAGTGAACAAAGCCCTCTACCTTTAAAAGGTGGGATTTTTGGTTGTTTTTTCTTTTTTCTTTTTTTTTTTTTTTTTTTTTTTACCCACGTGTATCATGAATAAAGTCCTACCTCTGCTAAAGCTAAACTACACTGTCTTCACTGGGACCAAGATTTCATTTGATCAGTGAACGAACTTCATCCACTTCAAATGAACTCCACAAGTGCTCTTTAAAAAATGTGTTGATAGCATTTTGACTACACACAATTATTTGTCAATGATAGAGTCCTATATTGGAGTAATGAAGATTAAAATAGTGGGCCAGTTTGCAGTGTGCACTAAAGCACAGAAGCAGTATGGACAATGTTAAAGGTTAAATAAGGAGTCCCTGAATTTCCGTTTTCATTCCAGGGTATTAATAGTTTTGAATGGTTTAAATGGTAAAAATAGTTTCAAATATGGATGTTTCTATTGATCAGTTAACAGAAGAAACTAAGATTATTTGTCATCAATAGGAATATTGAAAAGAGTCAGTTAACCACAGATTCATTATTCAGCCATCTGATATTTAATGAAATAAGAAAGACTGTTTTGATCAGGTTCAACTTGAATAAATGAACCTAGTTTCATTAAATAGATTATGACTGAGATTTTGGCTTTCCAGCTTACCTTTCTGACTAGCATCTTCTGAAAGTGAGAGAGGTAGCATGCCTCTTCTTTGAAATATTGCTCATAGTGGGGGATTATGTGGACAAGACTGCAGCAACAATTAAAAATGCCCAGAGAATTTTTTCCTTTCTTGAGAACTAATGTTTAAGACATAATTCAGAAAAATGATCTTGAAGGTTTAAATGCATCCGTTAGAAACGTACTGCATGGGTAACAGAAAACAGTAAGCAGGTGCCAAGTCATTTTAGTATGGCTAACAACTTACATAGCCGGTCAATGTAATCTGATAGCTACAGAACAGAAGGAGAAAAAGTGTTTTCCATAAGTATGTAAATGAGTTCCTAGAAATGACAGCCATGTATTTGAAAAGAACAATTAATCAAGGAAAGAAATGTATGTGGTGGCTGCATCAGGATTTTGTGCTTTGTCTCTTTGTAAACACATTTTATTTAAAATATTCCATTTTACAAGAGCTTGTTATTACAAAGGAGACAAAGACAGTGGCTACAACTAAAGGCCCTATAAAGTGGTTGTTGCAGTGTCCAGATTATTTGTGCTTTGTTTTCCATTTTTTGGTACAGCCAAGAAAGTTTGATTGTTTTTGATGTCTTTTTTTGGACTCTTGCAGTTATACAATGGAGCTGATGTCTGTAAATGCTTCCTCTCCTGCTGCCACTATTTACTTTGGCTCATGAATATCCCTTACAGTTTAATTTCCTGAAAATAAAAGGGGAAAAAAATATAGGTTACATTAGCAAGAAGCCATTTTTTGAGTAACTCCTTTACTTGGAATACCAATTACAAGAATGTGTATTGGTTCAAGAAGAACAATATGTACAACTAATTTATTCATTAAGTATAAACCACTCTTTTTTAAGTTATTTTTAAACGTAGTCTTACTAAAGCTCAGATTAAGCAATCACATTCTCAAAATGAAAAATGTACGTTAAAACCAGGAAAAAGTTCTTCATGTATCTACAGATAAATTCAGAATTAAAAAAAAAAAAAGAGAGTGGAGATTTAAAGTGAAAGATTTAAATGTTAAGTGTAAGCAGAAGGATCCGGCTGCATTGTAAAAGGACTTGAGCAGTGTTCCATTCAGGGTTTACTTTCTGCTGTGTAATCCAGCTTTAGGTAGAGAGGTACAATAGAAATATTGACCCTAAACTGTTATTTTTTCATGTCTCCAGATATGTAATTTTCTGCAGTAGTGCCAGGAGTATACATAGGATTATATAGTATAAAAGAAGATTTTTCGGACAGGAGAATTGAACAGTCTCCTGATAATTATACTAATGTAATTATTGGAATAAGATGGGGCTGCCTTTAAAAACCACATTAACAAATATGAAAGCATGGTGGTGATATGGCTTAGCAGACTGGGCAGCAGGAGTGTTTCTTCAGGTTTTGCCCCCATGTGGTCCACCCATTTTGTCAGGCTCAGTCACATGAGAGGACATGACTCTAGTGCTTCCTAGCCTGGGGCTTAGTTTCATTCTCAATTCTGCCATCAAGTCACAATGCAAAGGATGTTTTTAATAAGACTTTGCATGAAAGATGACAATATTTACGTACTTGATGACAATATTTACGTACTTTGTAAATTTTATTGTGGAAAAAAAAAAGAGAAAAAAAACACTTCAATTTCACAGAGTTTTAGAAGATTTAATTTGTTTAGCTCCTTCTGTCACCAAAGTCTGGAGCAAATCTCCTGACTTCCGTGGTGTGGGAGCGGGTGCCAAGACAGGCACACTGCAAATTGAAATGCACGCAAATAGCACACTAGTCTCCACAGTTCTTGTGTATGCTTGTATCTCCCTGCTGATTGCATGCAAAAAGCATTTGCAGTGTTCCACATGTAGATTATATACTGCAGGACATCATGTGTTGCATCAGAAAGCTCAGCAGCACTGAAGATGTGTGCCATACAGCAGCATGAAGAAGAAAGAGCCTGACATTAACATGAAACAAGTATAAAAGGAGAGCAGTAATGAGCTAAATATGTCTTAACTTTGCCGTGGACATGCAGTCCTTTTCTGTTGGCTTTCCATCCAGAATAACCCACCTGATGTCAAGTAACTGGCACATGGGATGCTTTACAGATGGAGCAGCACTAGTGACTCTCATGGCTGTATGTGATGATCTGTCGCACAGATGTTTCAGCTTGTACTTGCTTACTGGCCGGCCAGCCTTACCTTTTGCTTTTTGCTTGAGGAATGGAGAGGGATCACATGCAGATGTTTAAGTAAGCAACAGAGTAGCATACCCAATCTGAATATATGTAGTGAGCTTCAGTGCCTTCCTGGTTGGTGTCATCCCCCAGCAAACAACTGGAAAAGATTCATGGGTTTCATCTGAGAAATTGTCAAGATTCTTCTTAATAAAAGGAGACACGTTGCGTTAGTTGCAGTAATGAAAACGCCTCAGTTCAGAGCAGGCCACCTGCAGCATGAGGGATACAGGTGTTGTGATTTTGCAGTTTCCAGAGCAATGAAAAGGGATTTTTGGTTGTTTCTTTTTAGTAAACCATTATGTTCCCATTACCCCCACTCCACTCCCCCCCCCCCAAAAAAAAAAAAAAAAAAAAAAAGAAGGTTTGCTGTGACTACAGCCTGTAGACTTCCACTGTGGAATTTATTTCTCCACTGATGTGAGGTGTGTGTCCCAACATCACTGGGACTGCACAATCAAATCTTTCAGTTATCGTTGCTGACTTTGTGTGTTTCTGAGTCCAGCTGTAGCTTCTTGATCATAGTTTACATGACAATGCTGCCCTTCCCTGGGGTGGCATTTTTCTATGCATTAGTGAGTAGAATGAAAGAACTACACCAGCCATGGTTTGTGACAAAATATCTGTACTGAAGCCATACAGTAACTCTGCATATAAACCCAGCAAAAACTCAGTTTGAAAGACTTGATATCTGTGGAAGGGGTGGGCAGATGGGAGAAGGGAGGAAGGTGAAGTGTTTTTTCTTCTAAGTATATTTGGCCTTGATGATACAAGTCAGTGTTTGTTTAAAATCAAGTGGGCCAGTTGAATAAATGATAATTACTCATTTAGTCCTGCAGATGCTTACTTATCTGGCTGATTTATGCCTCTTTCAACAAGGCCTTTTTTTTTTTTTTGAGTTTGGCTTTTGGATTACATTTGGACTTTTTTTTTTTTTTGAATATATTTGTGACATCTTAAACAAGAAAGCATAAAGCATAAACTATATTTGGTTGTGACACTCAGGCATCTGACACTTCAGTAAAGCTTTACAGTAGCAGTTAGTAGTGTAAAAACAGTATTGCCTGGGTAGCTGTGTTATATTGTCACTGCTGAAACAAGGACACCTGTACCATACGTGACAAAAGCTGCAGTCCTTCCAGTCAGGGACAGGCATCCTTGTTGTCTCCCTGTGCCACAGGAGAGGTGACTGACACTGTCTCTTTGTCACTGCTCCTCTGTGGATCTTCATGCAGTAACTGATAGAGAAGCCTTTGTGAGCATTCCCTAATTTGCTTGTAGCAAAATATTAACCAAGATACTATTTTTCTCTTAAGAGTTCCTTTATTATTTTATGTTGAGAAAAATGAACTGTAATATGTATTTATATAAATTTACCCATTTTTGTTTCAAAAAGAGTATGAAGGGAGACTAATTGCTCTTGATTACCAGCTGCAACAATGCAACAGATGTGTAGTAACATTTTCATTAGTCCACCTTATTTTTAGTTAGCATTACCGTATAGCACTCATTACATACATGATTATTTTCAACTGCAGAATAACAAGTGACCTTTTGCTTAGGAATGTTGGTTCTTTTTTTTTTTTCCCCTGTAAATTAATGTTTTAGTGATGCATCGCTACCTGGTTTTGTTGCAGAAGCTGTAATTTTGTTGGTGCAAATCTGATGCTTCACAGTTTTTGTCACTGGTGAAAAGAGTCGGTAACCGATCCCCCTCCTTCTCTTTCCAGATGCTCTCTAAGTCCATTGAGCAGCTAAAGCAGCCTGGCAGTCACCTGGAGGAAGCTGAAGAAGAGCTTCATGGAGACCACTCGATGCAGGAGGAGCGAGCTGCCGCTAGCGGTGCCAGCATTAGGGCTGAGAGCAGCAGTGCTGGTGTGGATGACAGAATAGGACAGCAGGTTGGGGCTGTGAAGGTCAAAGAGGAGCCACTGGACAGTGATGAGGATATTCAAACCCAGCAAATGGAATCTGGGGAGCAAGCTGCTTTTATGCAACAGGTAATAGGCAAAGATTTAGCTCCAGGATTTGTAATTAAGGTTATTATCTGAACATCACGTGCATTTTCTTAGCCTTTGATAAGCGATTGTGTTTTGAATCACTGATCTAGCAAATCCTGATTTACCATTCAAAGAATTTAACAAAGGAAGAGGTGTTGTATGCACACTTAAAAATGTAGTGGAGCTCATCCTTATGGCCACTAATGGAGAAAATACCTGTTGCAGTCAATTGCTCTACATAACTCTTTGCGTAATAGACGATAGAATTTGTATTAGCCCAGGATTACATTACATCGCTTACTCTTAGTGCAAGAGAACTCGTTATCACCTAGCTTGTTGAGATCAGCTACTGCTGGACTTAGTTTCCAGACCTGATTGATGAAACATTCTTCTCTGATTTTGAATCCTCTGACTTTTGCTTTCAGCTATCTGTATATAATGTATCATAATGTAGTCTTGAACACTGTTAAATATAGGGTATTTTTTCCCCCAGTAGACAGGTACTGACTGCTATATCAGCGGTTCCAGGCTGGAGTACAAAGTGTAAGTTAGAGAAGTGCACAAGATGGATGTAAAGATGCCAGACAAGGCACTGTTTAAATATTGCATTGTTTTCAGTTTTTGCACTGCCTAATTTTTCATTTGTTGTATTTGATGATACTGTCCGCGGAGACATCCTTAAATGAAGCAGATGCAAATACTGGCAAGAAAGAAAACACAGCATTAGGTTCCAATCAGATACTACGGTATTGGAGGAAAAGCACAGAACTGTTATCATTATTGTCTGATATCCAATCACTTGTTTATTTTTTTAAATAACGACTAATCATACAATATTGCATAACCTTTATCACTAGGTCTTACGGACAAATCCTAAAATAAGGTCAGTGTAAAAATGCCAACTCAGCAAGAGGAAACTTCAAATTGTCTGACAGTATTTTACAAACACTGAAGAGCAAAGCACATTTGTGAAGTCTGTGCTTTCAGAGAGCTGGTGTCCCTTTTGTTGCTCCAAAATCAGACGGAGCAGTGCTGGATGCAATGGCAGGCACTGTTTATTTAAGTCAAGACTTTGTCAGGTCCCTGCTGTTCTCCTGCAGAAAAGTGATTCTGAGAGGGGGAGCAGGAAATGCCTTATGGAAACAGGAAGCCCAAGTGATTCATGTGCTGAGGAATGTAAGGCAGGGGGAACGGGGTAGTGTTCTCTCTGTTTTTAAAGGCACTCTATGAATTGATTTATTGTCAAAGAAAATAACAAAGCGAGTAGGGAAATTGTTAAGGAAGCTTTCCAGTGAAACATTTCCTTCATATTCCCTTTTGATATGTTTACCTTGTTTTATAGGTTTACTTTTGTTAAGCTAGTTAAAGATTCATTGTATTAAGATCCCCTTTAATATGGATAATCCCAAACTGACCTGGAATCCTTGTCAGTTTTTTTTCTATTAAAAATATTTATATTTCTAAAGCTAAGGTATTTTAAGGTGCAGTATCCTGTTTCAAAAGAGATAGCTGTTTTGCCAAATGTAGAAATTGTTCTGAAATGTTATTAGCATGTGTTCTTTACATTATGCTCTAATACTATTAAATCTCTTATAAAATGTTGCAACTTATAAAGATACATTATCCTTTTTCCTAGAAGATCTCCAAACAAATGACTAAATAGTTGTTATATAATGAAAGGCCTCCTGAACCATAAAGATCATCTTAGATAGGAACGATATATTAATTGACAAAATATAGGTTATTTTTATTTGTGCTTTATATTTGAACAGAAATCTTTTGCCGTCTTGGATGAAAAAATCACATTCACATTCAAAAAGTGAAGCATATAAAAATGAAATTTTATGTTTTTCCCATTCCGTATAATTTTAATTTTCTTTGAAACGTAACTTCGGCTTCATCAAAAGGGATAGTGCATCTTTTAAAATACATTTTATTTGGGGAGAAATTTGCGATGAGAAGATTTTTGTACAATATCATTTCAAAAACATGTATTCACAAAGGACAGAAGATATTTTTATAATGTCATTCAGGTGAGAAACCCCAATACATTAGTGGGCTTTAATTTAAGAATCTTTCAAATTTGGATAATATTAAAATAGAGAAACTACCTGGAACCAGTGAAAAGGAAAACTGGGTTTAAAAAAACACAGATTTCTAATTGATAATTGTCTCTTACATTTTAAATCTACTGTATTTATTATAATTTACACCCTTAGAGGTGATCTCTTGTTTTGTGTTGTAAATATATTCTGTTTGTATGTTCCCTTTTTTTGCCTTCTGATATAAGTCTCTTCCTTTCTCAAATAAAGTTTTTTTTTAAAAGATCACCTTTCAGATATCTGACTTTGTGTAAAGTTGATAACTTAGTTGTGCTTTTGCTTTGTATAACCAAATATGTTTGCTACACATTGTTGAAACAATTGAAGCTTTCAGGAGCAAGGTTTTTATTACACTATTCTTACAATGATTACACAAAGTCTTCCTTTTAGTCTCTTGTTTTATCCTACATCAGCCATTATAAGTTCTAGTGAATGTGGAAATAGTATCGATGCATGCTCATTTTCCCATCATGGCATTTGTCTTGAACATGTGATCATATGTAGTATCATATTGGAAAGGGAAAGTCCAGTTTCTTTGCCCCCAATTATCCAAAATTATCCAAAATCTGGATGAACTGATATAATTTCTATGACACTTCTAAAATCCTCCTAGAACCATAAAAATGTTGAAACTGAGTTTATAATCACCTTTTTGATACTCCTCAAGACCATTGCAAAACTAGAATCCATCTGTAAATAGAGTGGGAAAAAGGGAATCCACAAACTTGATGACTTTCAAGCAATTGTGGGAGAAAGTGAAGTCCTGCAGCAGAGAAACAGCTAAGTGGTGACGTTTCCTGAACTTTGCTTCAGATCTGCCGAGAAAAACACTTTGTACTACGTAACTCTGTTGCTAAAGTACATGAATATTACTGTCAAAAGAGTATGGAAAATCATTGCCTTCAAACTGTTCATTTAAACAGGAAAAGCTTTTAGCTGCTTTGATTCTAGTAGAATTTTAACTAAAATAAAATGCTTTCAGGAACCTAAGGATGTGAGAATAAATATTTTCATAATTCAAATGTAATTATTTAAGTGATCCAATGGCAAAGTAATGTTTTATCAGTAATACATTAAAAAATAGATAAGAAAATCAAGTTTCAGCTTAGGAAAGCTTAAGTAGCATTAACAGAATAACAATATACTTCTTGCCCTGTCAATTATTATGTATTTTGAATCTTGTGCCTGCAAGTAGATCTTGCTTTTGACAGTGATTTTACCGAGATGCCATTTGTTTAAATACTCACGTCAAAATTAGAAGAGCAGTCTTAAATGCTTTCAGTTGACAGCATTCCTGGTTTGGAGGCTACACCTACATTTTTTTCTAAATTATGTGTTTACCACACACCAAAGCACCCATAATGTAAAAAAAAAATCAAAATGTAATACAATCCATAGGCCTTATTTTTTTCTGGGATTAATGTGCTTCTCCTGATTAATGTGCATCTCTTTTTTTTTTTTTTGAACAGCAGCTGCTTAGTCTGTCCTGTTGTCCACAAAAATAAAGCCAGTGTAGATGCCAGTTTAGAAGTAATTACTACCAAACAAGGGAAAATGCTTCATAATATTTATAAACTCAATAAAAACACGAGTTACTGGATGCTAGCCTTTTTCATCTTCTGATGTTAACAAAATAGGATTAAAAGTTGAATGCCTCAGCAAAACAGGACTCCAGACACTGCCGCTACTCCTCCTCTCTATTCAGCAATTCATTCATGCACCATCTTCATTCCATCTTCGTTATCATCAAGATCACTAAGACTTCTATATGTTATTTAAGCTAACTATACCCTGTTTTTGTCTTCACTGGCATTCTGAGGTATAATCTATAAACATTACTCCCAAGCACCAATCTAAAAATGTTTACTTATTTCTCCCCCTTACGAACACTTCACAATTTGAAGCCAAAATTAGCTAAGGCGAGTTAATTTCCTTATTGTATTCTGTCCCACTAGCAGCATGTCCTACTTATCCCACTTAAGGGTAGTTTGTTTGCTTTTCATTTATTTGTTTAGTTTCTGATTTCCTTATGCAGTTCCCATCATTTGGGTGGTAGCAGTGCTTCTGTACCTGGTTTCTCAATAGAAGAATATAGTGTAGAACATTATATGCTAAATTACTGTTCAGGCAAACAGAAGACAAGCATCATAATTTTATCTTCTTCACTGCTCTAGTGGAATCCTGTTGATTTTTTTTTGTGGCATTTTATCATTGCAATTGATAGACTGTGCTTTGCGTTTAGTAGATTGTGCGCTTTGCATTTTTTTTTTCCTCTTATAACTCAGCCTACTTTAGAATTACAATAAAAGGAAAAAAAAAAAAAAACAACACAAGAACAACAACAAGCCCAAAACACATAGCCAGTTGCAAGGCAGAATGGGGGATGCTCTGGGCTTCCCAGCCATGCTCACTCATTCTGCTGCACAAGGGGTATCCGCTATGTGTGCCCTGCTTTCTGGTCCCCTGGACTCAGGTGTGCTCCTGTTGCTTAGCTGGCCCCATACCTCATAAAGCCCATACAGGCTGACTTTGGCCTTTAATGCTGGTAGTGAATGGCTACATGTAGGCACACACAGCTATTAGAGACCCCAAGGGTTGCTTCAGCAGCAGCTGAAAGTTAAAGGGTACTAGCTCACTAACTTGAAATCATACTTCAGCAGTGCCTAGTTCTCTGGGATGACTACATGGGGACCTTAATAACTAGAGTTACTTTGACAGTCCAGATACTTACTTGTAACCAATTCAGTGCCTTAATTAGCTGATTAAATGAGATGGTTTGAATCTGGCTCAGCACCTTTGTGGCTTTGGTTTTACTTTTCCATAGTTGCCATGAAGTATCTCTGTTGATTCTAACAGTACATAGCCCTGAATCATAAGGGAAGTTGGCTGCACACTTGGTTCTTCCATGTTGATGGCGAGTTGCAGCATTTTTGACCTTGATAAGTGCTGTGAAGACCCAGAAGGGAAATGAGAAATGGAAATGTAACTTTTGAATGTCAGACTTCTAAAGAAACCTTCCATCTTCTCTACTCCCTTCTGCCCTCCCTAAATGATGTTGTAACCACAAGTCTTTCTGATCTGTACTAGATCAATTCACTTTTTTTCTTTTCCTTAGGCTACCTTAGTCATCTCCTGTAACTGTGCAGCCAGTAAGAGAGACACTAACCTTGTACTGTAATGTCCTTCTTCAGTTCTGTGAGTGCACAGGCCCAGTACAACCCCCAAATAATATAGGCTAGCATTAGGATTTCTTTATTCATACCTGAGCCTTAGACTATCCTAGGGAAGGAGTGGGGAGGTTGGAGGGAGAGAACTGTGGTGCTGGATTTGTTTTGTGAAATTTTTTCATTCTTTTACATAAGTCTCTAAATATTTAGCCAGCTTTGTGTCTTCTTTGCTCTTAAGGGTCTGTCCATAAAGTTTTTGACTGTTCATTATCCAATACTACGGGAAGTATAATTCAATTTTTTAATGCCAATTCTATGTGAAAAGGCATAATAATAAGAATTTCTACAAGTAATTGGCCTCTCCCAGTTGGATGTGAAAATGATCTTTTTTTTTTCAGAAAGTATCAAATCTACTTAATGCCAAGGAGTTGATTGCTATTTTGTTTGTCTCTGCTATTGTACACTGCAGATGTAGAAGGCAATAAGACTTATTTTATCGCATAACTAAATTGAGAACTGAGATGTCTGAACAACTATATGGCAAATGTTTTATCAGTACATTACAAAATAACAAAGTTTTTCATTTCACTGATAGCAGCACAGAATAATGTTGATAGTGCTTATATTTTTTGATCCCAAATTATTGATGCTTCTTTTCCTCCTTCAGATACTTACGATATAGTATTTTGGTACTGCACACTTCTGTCAGTGAAAGCTGCTGGGGCAACACCAGGCAAAATTACTTAAGCAGGGGTACATAACTAGCATGAATCAAAAGCCTGTAAGTCCAGATCCCAATAATTATCACTTCACATTTTGACAGTCAGATGATATTACTTTCATACCAATGGGCAATTTATCATTTCCTGTATCAGACAGCATGGTTTTTTTATTATTATTATTATTCTCATTGAAGAGGATTATGTGTTCTTAGAAAGCTACTTCTTTAAATGCTTTGTGTTTGGAAGAGCTCTGTTCTGACCTCCAAATGTTTTTCTCTCTCCCTGACAGACAGGCGCATGCACACACACAAGTTTTCATTTTTTCCTTCCCTTAAAATATGACAGTGAATACATGCACTTCTCAGCACACTGCTGACTAAGTCTTAATAAAGCTCCATTGGTTAATGCCCTGGAAGAGCAACTCAGCCTGAATGCCTTGGAGACATAGGTGCTCTAATGCAGAAAGCAGTTCATAATCTGTCTCCTCTCATGGCCTGGCCTGTGACCTTTGGATCCCCAGGAGGCCGAGGAGGTCTTTCTGCTCAGACTGCCCGCATTTCCTCAGCAAAGAAGCTTGTGAAAATTGCAGCTACAAGAGTGCAGCAATGGTGAGGGTTTAGCAAGGTACTGCTCACCTAAAGCATTTTGTGAAGTATTGGTCTCCAATGCTTTCTTTAATCTTTTCCTTTTGCACCCATTGAGAAGGGTGCTGGGATATTTTTAGGTGGCAGTTTGCAGATTTTAAAGCTGATTTCTATTACTGAGCGGAGCCAGAAGTAGCACTGGGCAGAAACGTTGAAAAATGCTCTTCCCCATGAACAGAATAGCTATAGAGAACAGCTGTTCCTAAGCTTGCTTTCCTAGATCTTCCTCTACTGAAAATACAAGCTTAAGAGTCACCACACACTAGAGAGCTCAGTCGCTCAGCCACCTGACCGCACATGGGAACAGGTGGTCATCAGGGTTCCCTCAGTTCTCACCTGTTCTGATCCATTTTGACACCTCACCTTAGGGCATCACAGGTGCCAACAGCACATCCCTTGACATCTTCCTTTCTTTTCTTTATAGAATGTTTTCGTTCTCCATTTACCTGCACTTGTGCAGGTCTTTTGTCATAGTTTCCCATTAGCTTCTGTGTAAGTTTTAGTTTTCTTAAGCTACTGATTTTATGCAGAGGACTTCAAATCAGTCTCTGGTAGTGTTTCTGACAGAAAATCAAATTGCAGCACTGAATACAGGTGCCATCACCACAGGTTCAGCCCAGGGATATCTCACTTGAATAGCTCTGCTTTGGCTGCTTCTGCAGAAAGTAGGCCTTGTCATGGATTCTGCAGACTTTGGTCAAAATACATGCAGCATTAACCTTTGTGAAAAGATACTGTGAACTAAACCGGTCGGTTATAGAAAGGAATCAGTGTTTGGTTCTCCTTGCTGTCATGGCCATTTAGTGTCATTGCGAGAGGCTGAATATTAACTTATAGACAGATACTCAAAAATTGGTAGGTACATTAACAGAGAAGGAAAAATTTTTGAAGCTTTTTACATCTTACCAGGATCGGCTCTACTGTCTTTACATGCTCTTTGTCAGCATGATTGATAGCTTCAGCTCAGAATTAAGAAAGTCACAAGAAAGAATGCTTTATGTTTGACACACAGCAAGCTGCTATTGATGTACTGCTGGTTCTCCCACCTCCTTCCCCCTCCCCTCCCCCCCCCCTTTAATATAGATGCTAAGTATTGAAAAGGGAAAAATAATCGTGGTCAGGTGAGGTGCTTAGAAATGGAGGAGGATTTATACCACCACTTAAGGCAAGTTAGAAAATGGAGATGCAGTCCTGCTGAAGTTGGTTGCATTCAACCTGCAGAATTGTGTAAGTGCAACAGTAATTTATGTCAGGAAGGACCAATATATATATGATACTTCACTCCTCCATGTTACGCAAAGCTGATTCACTGTACTAAGTGCTTGGGCCCAACCAAACCAGGAGATTCAAGGCCTGCAGCTGACTGCAGGGCTGAGATACTCCATGCAAAATAAACTGAAAAATACAGTCTTGCAGCTAGATACTCCTACCAAAACTGAGAACCTCCTCTGCAGGTCACTGTTACAGGGCTGCACCATCACTGGTGAGACACTACCTCTCCAGTTGCTGCCACAGAAACAGCCGCTGTGCTTGGTCCCTGCCTTTAGCATGTGGGAAGCTGTGCTAGAGGAGGTCCTTGGGGTTTATAGCAGGTCTCGGGAACGAGGAGTAGGGTGGATAATTTGAGAGACCAGGGCAGAGGAAAACCAACAAAAACCACACAGCTGTCCAAATTCTTTGGTCTGAACAATTCACCGAGGGCAAAACTAAGTCAGTTTTGTTAACGCTGGCAGGAGCTGCTGGACCACATTTTCAGTTGGCTTCATAGGTCTTAAGTACACAATGGCATTATGAGGACAAAGAAATGCTACTAACTTCACTCCGTGGATTAAGTTCTCTCTGTGCCACTGAAACTGTTGTGGAGGGCCATAGGGAAAGTGGCTCCTCCCAGCACTTGGCTAAGCAGTTAGTGTTGAGGAAGCACCAGAGCCTGAAAATCAGAGCTGCTTTCCAAGAATGCATTTTGCAAGACAAGAAGAACAGGTGCAAACAAAGCTACCCCTCTGTTACTCCCCTTCAGCAAATTACTCCTCACCACGGCCTTCCCCAGCCCCTTCTCCCACCCATGGCCCAAGGGCAGACCTGCAGGCATCCTCAGGTGCATCAGACCCTCTGCAGACCTCTTTGAATTTGCCTTCTGAAGGCCATAGGGGTCTAGCAAAAATGAGATAATCTCCAGAAAGGCCACAATTACCTTCAGTAACCGCTTCTTCACAGATGTGCTGGGGCCTCTTGTGGAGGGACCTGGCTTCTCTGGCAGGGAAGGGACAGTGGCAGAAGGCCAAGTCCAGCCGTGGAGCAGGAAAGCAGGCAGACGATAAGGCATCTTCCTTGTTTTGGCACTTCTGTGGGAAGCAATGGTGGGCAGAGGATGAGGAGAGGGAGAAGAGGCCATAAAACATCCTACAGCAGCTCTCGTAGTTAGGCTTAAGAGCCCTCCTCATCTCAGAGAACAGGTCCATCTCTTCCTAACCAGATCTTTTCCAGATCAAATAATGGAGATTAGTTAGTAAAGAAAATATTCAAAGGTGTATAAGAACAAAAGTTCCAATTCCTAATTGTCCATACCTATTACATCTTGAATCAATAACTTTCAATAACTTGAGAATACTGTAGTAAGTAAAGATTGAGTCAAGCATCAGTTTTCTATCATCATTATTATCCTACCTTTTAAACGTAAGTTTACATTTATTTTTCCAGATGAAAGTCTGTATTTTAATTTCATTGAATTATTATCAATTATTAAACTTAATACTCCAATTCAGTGCTGAACCTGATATCAGAAACTGAATGCTTATCTGAGCATTCTTGGTTAAGGAAATGCATAAAGTGTAGATGGAATATCTAAAATTATTATGAAATTATCCAATACATACTGGACTAGAAAGCACTTTTTTCCTTTAAAATTTAATTTAAAGGACAGCTTTTTTGTGTGCTGAAATGGTTTTCCCCAAATTCTTAATTCTCTTCATGTCAAGAGTATTATGCAGCCTACAGAATTTATCATTTATAGTAAACGTTCCTGTGTGTCACCTCCCAAAAATCTCAAGGACTGGACATTTAATCAGTGACATCACTGTTTAAAAGTTCCTTCTAAACTGATTTGCAACCTCGTTCTTATTGTGCAAAATAATAAAAATAACAATGATTTAATTTGGCACCATCAACCACTGAAAGATGAATCAAAAAGAGATTAGTAAGTGTTCTAGGTGATCTTAACAGGTCAACTACAAGTAAATTCATTGATGACACATGATACCACTGACTGGCAACTCTGACTGTATTATGGCATGGATAAACATGCTGTCTTTCCTAACAACTGCCCATGAAAACAAAGTAATTTGAGATCATGTTGCTGTAGAAAACAACTAAAAATAATCTTTTTGAATACACATTTGGAGGGCCTGATTAATGCAAAAGCCTGAGAGAAATGTGTTAGAACCTCACGTTGTAAGGTACCGAAGATGTTTCTTTTAACTTTACTTGGAGATTTTTTCTTTTTCCTTTGAATCAGAGCACCAGCACTACCTGCCAGTGTAAACCCAGTAATGCTTCCTGGATGTTCACATGCTCAGGGCATTTTGAGCTGTGCCTTTAAAAATAAATAAATAAGGAATGAACTTGTTTGACATTTCAAGCCAATGACCAAAGCCAGGGAGCCAGTTGAGTATGCTACTATATTCCCTTTAACTTTATTTTTGTGGGCATCACGCATTTTTAAGATAGTTATACATTACCCTGAACCAATGTAATATAAAAGATTTACTGTTACAGTTTGTGTGTGGCCAGGCAATGGCATATGGAAAACATGTTTCCTGCTATTTAATTTAATTACTCTAATCACGTGCCAGCCCCGGGCATGTCATTCTGGACCTCTGAGGCTCTTTGTCTGTCAGAGAGATGGACAATATCTTGGCTTTGTTTAGTTGCTCTGCAGGCTGCAGATAAAACCACTGAAATACTGACTGTTTGTTTAACCAAAACTTTGCATTTTAACCATTTGGCTTTGATTTTTTGTTTTACAAGAAAAGATGACATTTTGGCCTTGGTGAGCTGAAAAGGAAATATTAGGGATATGACGAAGAACTGTCACTTTCAGGCCTTAATAGATGAAAAAGAATACTCTAGCCTTCTGGTCAGAAATCAGCTTTGTTAGCAGAAACTTAAGACATGCGTTGCTGTTATTTTAGAGTTGCCTGTTAGCAAGGGCAGCTGGAAAAGTCCTGTTTATAATTGCTCCATTCTAATGTGTTTAGTCCTTCATTCAACTGTTTCAGTAGATTTTATTTTCTTTAATTTTAATAGATGAAACTCTCATTAAGATTCCATAGCAAGTAATCATGCTAATAACATTGCATCCAGGTCCAAGTTAGCTTTTATGTTAACACCCTACAGTGATTTTCATATAAGAAGTAGCTGTAAATTAGAGCTTTAAGTCCTTTGACGTTAAAAATTAAAAGCAGACAGTACTTTGTTCATATTAGAAACCCCGAATCTGGAGAGAAGAGAGAAATTAATCACACACTTAGCTTTAAGTATGTGCTTAACACTACCATTTCTGTCAGCTGTAAGCACGTGCTCATGTCCATGTTTTCCTGCACCCAGAAGTGATACTAAGGAGTACTGTAGTCTACATGATTTCTAACAATCGTGTTGTTGTAAGAAGAAACAATAAGAAGCAGCTTTGAAATGAAGCTAGTTCCATCTTATAAAGCATTACTATGCATAAATAGACTTGTTTATTCTTATATTTCTGAAGACTGAACTAACTTCAGTTACTGTAAGTTTCAACGTAAACGTACTTATCTCTATATATGGTAATGTACTGGTGCCCTGCCAGAGTAGCTCTCAACCTATATTGCATGGAAGAGGGTAGACAGAAGGTCGATCAAATTGTCTCAAGAGGTCTGCACCATCAGAGGAAAACATTGTATGGGATGGGATGAGATGCAAAAAAATGAAAGTGTCCATCTGAGAAGAATGAGACAGAATTTATATATTTCTGATATTTCAGTGTATGATTTTCCAATTGACTTTACTGTTTTCCTGTTTCCTGGCTGAATCATTGAGACATAGAAATAGTTTCTTTTAAGTTACACAATATAGCAATGTATGAATTAAACTTTTGTTACTATATACAGAATTACAGCTCTTGTCCCATTTAGCTTTGAGCTAACCACTAGATGACACTACTTCCCACTTACTGAACAGGTGTGAGCATATGCTCTAATCTTCCCATATAACAGTTCATACATATTTTCTTGTTTCTCACCCAAAGAATATATATATATTAAAAAAAAAAAATTGTACAGGCATTGCCTTTGCCACTATATATTTTGATGGATCTTGTATTTTGTATATGTATATATATTTAGCAGTGTATACACATGTCTTTGCATGATCTATAGAAAATACGGATTATGCAAGCCGCCTTTAGGGTGTTGTAACTTAGCCAGTTGATGATAGCTCCACTTAAAAAAAAAAAAAAAAAAGAAGAAATTGAAGAAGAACTTAATAGGCTAGAGTTTTATGAAGAACATTCCCCCTTCCTCCCCTCCCTGCCTGCCACCCCCAGTGTCCTGAAAAGAAAACAGTGCTAAGATAGTACAGGACATCTCTAAAGATGGGCATAGAGAAAAAAATAGACAGAGGAGTCAGGAATGAGCAAGCTGTACTACTCAAGTCCAAAAATGACAAACTGTGAAGAGAAATAGACACAGAAGCACTGTCATGCTTATCCATAAGGGTGCTGCAGTTTTTACATTAGGGACAATGCACATTTCAGAAGGGTGCGTGGAAAGAGTCCCGCATTTCTAAAAGCCTGATTTTCAGAAATCCAGAAGCTCCAGAGTACTTGCAAAACTGTTCCTCCAAATCACAGAATCACAGAATGGTTGAGGTGGGAATTATGCTGCTAAATGTAACATAATGCAGAAAGGCTTGAGGATATGCAAGTGGAGTGATAGAGCTTTCTGATTAACATATAATACATTTGTTGTACATGTGCTCTAACTGAAATACATACAACCTGTGATATACTTCATTTAAGGAGTATTTTGTACGGCCATAGTAAAAAGTCTTTAAAATTTGCCTGTCCTCTAGTAGTGTAATAAGGTACTACCCATACTCAAAGCAAATTAGGAATTATCTTTCAGTTTACTAATCTATACTGGGAAAAACAAACAAACAAAAACCAACCAACCAAACAAAAAACCACCTTTGTCATGATACACTTGTTTAAAACGAGATCCTTAGTGGCACTATCGGTTGGTAAATCCTCATCCTCTTTCACATTAGCCAAGTACTTCCATATTCATGTTGAAGGGAACCTGCAAGCAAGGAGGGTAAACCTCCTTGCCCGACAGGATGCTCTGCTCTATTTAAATGTCACATCCTATTGCAACCTTTTATTTTAGCACAATTTCTTCTGTTTTAATGCCAAGCGCTGGTACTAAGGTGTGGTAAAGTCATGTAATGTGAAGTCAACACAGTGCTAACATAGCTCTAGAGCAGAAAGCAAGGTACTTCTGCTAATAAACTGGTTTTGTTATATCAAGTTGGCCATGAGATACAAATTCAATTGCCGATTTGTAAGACTTCAAGAACTTGTATTTCCTTAATTATGTCAGTTTATTTGTACCTATGTCACAGTTCAGCTAACACTTCCTGTAGTTCTGTTGGATATTTAGGAATTATATTTACAGATAAAATCTGTCCCATTCAAAACTAAATTCTAGGTTACAAGAGTGCAAATCCATAGTCCCTATAAAAGAACAGTGATACTCCATAGACATAGAACCATATTTGAAAAATTATGCTTCTAAGTCATTTATCAGCAAAAAGAGACATGTTTATCTATTTGCAACCAACAACTTCACTAGACCCATGTAAGAACTGAGATTCTCTCAGCACTTTAAGGGTGTCCAAGTCCCCAGGAACAAAAATGTTTGGAATCAAGAGTACCTAAATTGCAACCATAAGCAATGCAATCAAAATCAAAGGTATAGTTTTATCCTATGCATGTGTTATTTGGACAGGTTAATTTATTGGGGATTATGGATCTGAGGAGAATCCACCTAATTTTAAACATAAAATAAGAGAAAAGCTGGAAAATAACACTTTAGCCAGAGGTTTTGCTTCCTTATTAAAATGCTGTCTTGTATTTAATCTAAACAAGTGCAATTACTTTTCAGACTTGGATTTCCTCTACAAATTTTGTGCTCTTATATTTCATTTTAGATGGGACATTTATGCAAATTGCTTCTTTTTCACTGATTTCCTGCAGTTTCTTAAATTTGTCAGTAAACAACCTTGAGCCTCCCTCCGAAGACTGTTTAGGAAAGGAACAAGCTCTCTTCTATTTGTGGCTAAGCATGAGCTCCAGGAAGGTTAGCTGGAGTATTCAAAATAAGGCAAAATAAGAAATATCTTGCAAGACAAGCAGCATATCTTCAGACCTGAGTCCGTGACACACTGTGCTAAAAATATCCTGTTGATTCATAAACTACCTGTGCAGGGCAAATTCCCTGCTCAGTCTCATTGTAGAAGCACACAGTGTGAGGTTATACATTGCTTTTGAATGGCAAGAGGGGGGAAAAAAAGTTTTAAATCACTTTTGTTCTCCTCTGACATAAGGACTTTAATGTTATATGACGCAGGAAAAGCTATCCTTCAGAGCTAGCCTCTTCTCTGGGCTGTGAACCTTAGGAGGAAAGGAGCTTGGTCAAACCTGTTACACTTATGGACGAGAAATTATGACCTAATGGCATTTCACACTCGCTCTGTAGCATTCCTAGTTAGCTGGATCAGAGATGGCAGCAGGAGAAAAAATAAATAAAAAAATCTTTCCCCAAGAAACTTGAAAGGCAGCAAAACTACCTCAAAGGACAAAGCACCTGAGCAATCAAATGGATCTGAACCGAGTTCAGAAGGTGGAAAGTAACGTATGCAGTTTTGTACAGCCCTGGAGGTAAACCATTTATAAACAAATACTTCAAACTCTTCCTTCCTCTCTTACTCCCATGCATTACTGAGGCAGCATTAGCAAGAATTTAGGAGGGGTACAAAAGGTGACTGAGGGAACAACCAACCAGCCAGCACCCAGGCTTCAGGTCTGCCTGGGACACACGTGCCTTTTGACAGTTGCCATGAAAGCTCTCTGCATATACTCCAAAATCACTCTGTTTGGATTATCATTTTAAGCGCCTTCCTAAAACTTCTGCTTGTGTGCTAAACCAGAATATGTATTAGAATAATCTACTATGTTACAGACTATGCTAAATTCCAATGCATAGTATGGAGCAGTGCAGTTCAAAGCATTTCTCCTTATTTTCAACAAAGAAAAAAAAAAAAAGTACCCTCCTGTGCCTAGCTCTTCCAGCAGTTTCCACTGAGGAGTTGTTAGGAGGAGTTATTACTTCCCCACACCTTCTGCAGCGTCAGGAATTCCTTTTAGACTAATCTGAAGACAAAACCAGTTGGGTTTAAACAAAGTCCTATGACAATTCAATCTGATTTTGATAGATACAATTTTGGTCTTGCGTTTTCAAACCTACATTTTAGCTAAGGCAGTAATGGGGAGTTTCTTCCTGACATTGAATCACGTGCGGTGATAGTTCCTGCAAATGTCCTGCAAGACATGTTTCTGAGCTCACAAGGAATGCAAGAGACCACACAGGCAAAAGGAAAACACACTAAAAGACAAACAAAACAAAACAAAAAGAAAAGAGTCTAACGAAGAACTTAAAGCCAAACAAACAGGAAACACGACCAGCAGATACAAAAAATAAAAGGATTCAAGCTTGCTAGAAGGAAGGACTTGAACTGTGAAAAATGAAAGATAGACCTGTATGAAACTAACCTAGTGAAATGTTTTGCACCTACATACAGCACAATGCCTTTCTAGCAGCTGATCGTTTTACTAAAATTGTTGTAATAGCTAGTTTTACACGCCTGAGGTAGCAAGTAGTGTCCAAGGCAAAAGATTTATGGTTTGCTCTGGATATAATGGTATGAGAGGAGCTGGCTGCCAAACGGGCCTGTGATTTGAATAGGGCGCCTTTGGTTTGGTAGGTGGTGTATTTGTTCTGCGGCTGGAGTTCACTAGAAGAAGTTGTTTGATGCACTGGCCAATGATAACTATCTTGGGAGAGGGAGAAACCCAAAGCCTCCAAGTTTCAAGGAGAGAACAGAATGAAGTACTTGGGAATATGGAAAAAAAAAGGAAGATTACAAAGTCCATGGCAACATGAAGTAGATCAATTCATGGGGCACTTTGTGGTTTATCACTTTAAAAAAGATTTATTGACCCCACATCTTGGTAATTTTTAGTATTAAATTGACCTCTTTTGAAGACTAAGCTGCATGAGAAGACGAGACAGTAGTTTTGGAACAGAGCCTTAGAAATAACACTGCTGGTTTGGCTCTGCTTCCCATATTGTTGCTTAGCTTTAAAACTTTTCAGCAGGACTTCAGTCTAGTGACCAGCGTGAATCACTGTGGAGTAGATTAACACAGTGTTTTCCCAAGTGTCTAATCTCGCCTTGGGATCAGAATACAAACATGAGCAAAGCATCCTTAAGATCCAAGGAGTCCTCAGAGCAAGCCTGCAATTCAGCCCCGCCAGCCTTTGTGTTTCCTCAGGCTCCTCGGCATCACTTCGAACTTCCAGAATTCTTTGAAAGTCCTGCTCTGACTGAAAGCTTTTCCTTTGCACACTGAGCACAGCTCTCAGCTTGCCTGCGAGAATGGTGTTATATGTGTAGCACCTTATCCTAAAAACCCCATTTGCTGGATGAACTCTTCCTTTCAAGCTTGCTTTTTATTGCTAGAAGGCAAGTTTTGGAGGAGCTGTGTCTGCATTCTTTCTCTTGTGCTTGATGATTTTTCTGCTATTTTAACACTCCTGAAATCAGGGAAAAGCTTTGCACTTCTGAACCAGCTTCAGAGGGAATGGCTGAGAGACACTGAAAGTTTGCTAATCTGCTTGCATACTGCTACAAGAAGGAGATGGGCCTAGTGGAATCCAGATTAGGCTCTCATTGAATTGTTAACCAGCAAGTTCCTGGATTTGGCATTTTGACATCAAGAGATTGATCAATGCCATTTAAAAGTATTCTGTGGCCTGTGTGTGAGGATAAAGAAATATCAAACGCATTAGGAAATGTGGCAATAGGCGGTTCCAAGTCACTTATGTCAAAAGGAACTTGCACAAGAAGGGACAACAAGTAAGATCAGTAGAAACAGTAGAGCATGCATAGAAATGAAGAAGGACCAGACAGTCATTAGGTATGCTTCAACCCAGTTCAGGTCATTGGCCACTACTATCTATATAAACATCTCTACTGTCATTTTAACCTTAAAGTAAAAGCACTGATGTGCTTAGGCATCTATTCTGACAGTGCCTACTTACCTGTATGTATGTGGGTGTCTTCCTTAAAGATTAATACAAGTAAAATGCAAGTGTGTTCTCTGATATCTAATGAAAACTGTTTTGTGTTTACTTACGTAAGCACAAAGAATAACAATAAAGAGGAGCTCATGTATGAGAGGAGTCCATATAACTAAAGATGGAAAAAGCAGGCCCACAGACAGCCCCGTCACGAGGGGTGAGATGTGTCAGTTCAGGATTATTACATGCTTTTTTCTATATTAAAGGATGATAGTCTTGTTCAAACGGAAAGCAACAACAAAATTTGTATGTGAAATTCCTAGCTTGCTGTAATAAAAGATTGAAGTGAATGTTCCTTAAAACAAATCATATAGGAAATTTCCAACCACATTTTGAATATATTACAAATTAAAAGGAACACACACTTATGTATGTCACTCCACCACCTTTTCTCGTGTTACAGTTAGGTCAGAACTAAAAAAATAATAAATAAATAAATACAGGGACTGCAGTAAGTACCATAATATAAAATTACATGTTGATTTTTCCATGGGCTATTAATATCTTGTTACTGTGAGACTGTACTGGTTGGTGGTTTCTGGCTTAGTGGTGTTTGGCTTGTAGGTAAAGGAAAAAAAGAACAATATATCAAGACCTCCTCCAACAGGAATACTGACCTCCAACTGCTATTTTATGTAACTTATTTTTGGTTATTTCCACATTTTTACTGTTAATAGAAGCTGGAAATAGCATTTTATCTTCTTAGCCTCTACACATTTTTGTGCATGCTCAAAAAATACCTGCAGAAATGCTTTTTATCTTACTTACAAGTTTCACTAGTATCAAGATCAAGACTGTCTTAGCTTCTGGAACCCGGGTGGAATTCCAGGAGACATTCCACCGGGTAATATAGTAGAAGATGTAAAATTGCCAGTAACGGGGAGAGAAGAATTTTCTGCAGTAATCAGTCACAGGAGAGGGTGGGAAAAGCAGTGTAGGAGCAGTGCCTGATGTATTCTCTGAGGGCAGTGCCTTTTAGACACTCCTAAACCCACTGAGTCATAATCCACTGATTTCCTTCTCCCTCTCTTTCAAAAATAATTCTGCTCCTAAATATCTAACAACAAGCTGTCAAAGAAGTTCCATTTTTAACACAAACCTGAACTTCCCTTTGCTTGTGAAATGATTCAGAATTAGGAGACTGAAATATTACCATGTAGCTTGTAAAGGTTAGTGGTATTTAGTTATTGATATAAAAACCCCAGTGAGGGATTGCACTGGTAGGGGGCTGCTAATCAAATACAGAACCTTTCGCCTTTGGGTCACTGGATCAAATCTGTCTCTTGTGAATAATGCCCAAAGCTAGCTACAATTTAAGTTTTTGGTGCCCTATATAAATGAAATATGTAGAAATTAGAGATTGCAAAGACCTGTTAAAGCTCACAGCCTGTCCCCCTCCCAGGGCAGAATCATTCTCTCTAGCGCATTTCCTGATTATGGCTATTACCAGTTCCTAGTAGGTCCTGTCCACATTGCAAGGCAAAGCAGCTGGTATTAATTGCTATCGACATTTAACTGGGTCCTCGTGGACTCCCTGCCCTGGCACTGGAGAGCTAGGAGGGGTCTGCAGGCACCTCACTGCTGCTGCCTGCATCTGCAGGCAGCACTGAGCTGCCTGGGGTCGGGGAGCAGGCCAAAGTCCCAGCTTCTTCCCACCCTGTGCAAAATACCTTATAATACAGGGGGATTACTGAATCTCATTTTCATTGCCTCACTTATCCCCCTTTAGAAGTCCTACCAGGGTCCCTTCCATAACCAAACAGCTGCAGGTCATAGTTCCAAATTGTAGGTCTGATGGATTAGTTCAGGTAGCTAAAGAAAAGGCCAGATATTAGTTCAGACATTGATATGGACTAAAATTTTCCCAAAGTTTGGAAGAGATCAGTGCAGAAAGGCTTGCTTGGGGCTTCTTTTTGATTTAAATGAAAAGGTTTGAACCCTATTATCTTTTACAACTTCCATTTGCAAGTAATTAACTATGTTGCAGGATCTCTGTTATTAAGTGCTAGGAACTGCATACTGGCAATATTAATGCTACTCGTGTAAGGTATTTAATGACACCCCGAAATAAGCTAGTAGCAGTGGCCCGTTTCAAAATAATATAAATATGTCATAACTTAAACCATTTCTAAATCTCAAGACAGGAGCCCAAGTGGGTCTACTTTCACTCACCTGCCTTTGAGTGCCTGAAGGTGCAAGTTACAACACAGACAGTGTGGATTCTAAGTGGGATTTCCTCACCACTCCTACTTTTGGCCACATGTGCCTGTCCCACAGCCTTTAAAATCCAATGTTTCCTGCTAAAGATGCTGGAAATACAAATGCAGCCTTGAAATCAGAGTATTTTTAGAAAGAATGCTGAGTGCTGTTTGCTCCCTCAGTGCACCAAGCCTGCAATGCCAGAGGAGGGTGATGTGGTGGTGCTGCCCTGCACACAACAACTTAGTGCCCGGCAGGTGCTGCTGGGGCTTGCTGTCACCTCCCATGTCATCATGCATGGTCCCCATCTGGGACTCACAAGTACCCCATAAAGTGCAAGTCTCTCCATCAGCAGCGTAGCCAACTGCTGCTGCCTTACTGGAGTCAACTCATTTCTGAGATTCACAGTGCCAAAGCTTCGGCTGCTGAAAAACTCGAGTGATCATAAAGGAAGATCCTTTGGGCTTCAGAAATTTTACAATCAGGAGGTTTAAGAAAAGTAGCAAAGATTTTAAAACAAAAGAGCACCAAACAGGAAAAAAGTTGTCCAAAACATCACAGTGAATTTGCAAAGGGGACACTCCACACTTTTTCCAAGAAAAAGAAAAGGAAAAAAAAAGAAAAATAAAACAAAATATCCTGTGTTGTGAAATGTCTTTTTAAACACAGATTTAGAGAATGAAATTGAGGGTTATAAACTAGTAGCCAACAAAAGCAAGAAAGGCTGGAATGTTGGTAACCAATTGCAAAGACAGGATCCAAGCAAAACATCTTGAATTGCTAGTACTGTAATAAATTACAGTTTTCACTTTTGTATTCTGCAAGTGAAAACAGCACTAAGTCAAGCCTGAGAGAAGGAGAGTAACGGATGACCTTTCTAATCCACCCGCACCCAGTACAAGTAGAGGAGCTCCAACATGGAGCAGTGAATACTGAACATGAAAATAATAAGAAGAATAATGCCCATCACTGCGTGAAGGGACAGATTCTGCTCCCATAAAATGGGGTTCCTGTGTTGCTGAAGAGTTAATTGTCAGGTAGCAATAGATGAAAGGCAAACCAGACTCTGGGATGGTCTGCTATGGTAGCTGTTATCTCATTTTCTTCCATGGATTAATTTTCCCCTCTTTAACTTTAATTAGATAAAAGTCCAGGGGTGGGAGGTGGCCCTGGAGTGCTCAGAGGGCAAGAAGTGGTCAAGAGCTGGTTTCTCTCAAACTTTGATTAGCCTATTTGATAAGTGATACTAAGCACCCCAATTGGTTAATGAATGAGGGGTTCCCGTGAGGTAAGTGGCTGGGAAATTTAGCCTCCCCCACCAGGGCAGCAAATATGTAAACTCCTGTCCTTCAGTTAGGTGTCTACTGTGGTTAGGACTAAGAGTGATTTATGTCCTATCTGGGTCCTGGAGTGTATCTACATTGATTGACTCCCTTGATCTTGACATCAGTCACTTGGACTTTCAGAGAAAGGGGGAACGTAGGAGATAATGAAAGCTACATTAAAGAAGACCTTACCATTTATGTAAACGTTATTCTGTCTTCAAAGGCAGAACTATCTTTCAACAGAAAGGAGACTTATTTCCTACTTGAAAATATTAGGAAGAAAAAGATGCAATATTTAATATTGCATAATATATAATATTGACCCCCTAGCTTTAGTGCCAGCCTCTACCTTTGTTTTTTTTTTTTCCTCTTTTTTTTTTTTTTGACTACTTCGCATTATAGTTGCAAGTTGTACTGCATACTGCTTGAAAGTAGTGGTGCAGACACCCTAACGTCTTGTGCAAGGAGACATCACACTCTCCCAATGGATATAATCAAAAAATACAATGAAAAAAAAAAATGAAAAGAGAAAATTAAGAGTTTAGAGAGTAGAAGTGTAGAGAAAACATTTAAAAAGTTCACACATTACTATTAAATGTGGTACTTTCATACATACAAGTCCATGGCAGTATAAACCAGAACATTCAAATAAATCTAAAATGAACCTCACAAATGATCCCCTAATGAATACCACCTACACAATAAGATTTCTCCGGCTGGCTGCCAGGCTCTCCGGCTCTCCTTAGCCCTGAGAGCATGGGGCAGATGTGGGGCATGCTGGGACTGGGAGGGAGCCAGCAGTGTCCTCACCCTGCTCCACAGGTGAGCCACCAGGCCAGGTGCAGTATGAACATCAATTAAAACAGCATTTTTGAAAATGCTGCGCAGACAGGTAATTTGTGGAAGGTTGAAAATATGCACAAACTCACCTGTGTAAGCATCCCTAATTCTGCTACAGATCATCTTCCCTAAGAGAGATGCCTACAAAGTTATAAGAGCATCAGACAAAGCAGAGGAAGAACGGTTATTCTCCAAATCCTGCAATATTAGATTTGGGGAGCTTTTGCTGAAATTACAAGGAGAGCAGTTTAAAGCAGACAAGAGTATTTCTTTGCACCATGAGTAGTGAACTTATGGAATTTGTTGCCGCAGGAGACTGTGGAGGTGCCAGCAGTTCAAAACAGTAGAAGACAAATACATGGACAATGGGATCATAGATAGTAAAGGGAAGAGGCATGGATGTGTCTCTGACATCTACAGAACAAAAATTCGGGATGCTAGGAGAATATGAGGGGAGTGAATTGCAGAGCCAAGCTCATGCGCTTGCATTAAATAGCATCCCCTGTTGCCATGGTCTGAGACAGTATTCAGCTCAATGGGCTGGTCTGATCTAAAAATCTGATTTGGCTGTATCTAGTGCTTCAGTCATAGCCAAACTTAGATTCTTCTATTAAATTTATGTTTTTTTTTTTTTTTTTTTTCTGTCTAGCTTCAGGGTAGAGCTCATTTCTGCTTTCTTTTTCGTAAGCCATGAATTAGTCTCCTGAAGACAAGCTGTCAACAAAACAAGTCCTTTTCTTTCTTAGCTATGTCTTCCAAAAAGTTTAAAATCTGTCTACACTACATGCAAAATGCAGTAGCTATATTCCTAAGAATTTTAGGCTGTCTTAGCAATGGATTAAAAGTGCTAGTTTACAAATTGGAAGGTAGAGAATTTGTAGTCTGGAATTATCTTATTAAATAGGTCAAAAATTAGGACAAGTATGTAAAACTGAGTAATCAAAGTAAAATGAAAAATCTGTGGCAAATCTTTGTATTAACTCTTACGTTTATGTGGGAGGACACATGAAGAAATTCTTAGTTGCTAAGTCCTACATGGCATGTTTGGTAACTAGCAGTAATAACATTTGTACTTCTAAATGGAATACGATTCTCTGTCTGGGAGAAGTGGGCATTAATATGTAACCTGCAGAGCTGGGATATTCCTGTGGCACTGAACAATTTCTTTGTATTGAAAAGATTAGAAAAAATATACATAGCAAGGAGATAAAGTTTTCTTACTCTTCATCTCACACTGAAGAGCTTTCCTATTCTGAACATAGAAACACAGAATTTCATCATTTCAGGAAAAAAAGTTTTATTTTAGCAGCAATATGGGAGCACTGCTAATCAAAAGAAGTCCCCAGAATGAAGTGGCATTAATATGCCTGGTCAGAACAAGGTAGTAGGCAGTACAGATTGTTTCCTGGACAATATCTCTGGACAGATAATATCTACAGAGTGGTATCTGTAACATTATGCTAGTTCTGTTATGTTCCTTGTCCTTTTTTCTGCACCACTTAAACAAACAAGCTTACACGTGTGAAACCCCCCCACCTAAAAACGACCTAAAAAACCCCACCCAACATATCTAATAACTGAAGCACAACCACAATGACATGGAAAAAAAATTCTATCCAAGGAGCTGTTCTTGAGGTGTCTCCCCTGTGGGTTAGGGGGGTTTAGCTGTACTTGACTTTGAGGTTTAGGTTCTCACACTTCCCTTCTCTTAAATAAACAGTAGTTTCTGGCAAATCAAAGAAAACCACACCTGACCTTACATTTATACCTGTGATTTCTTTAGGTCTGCAATGTTATCCTGAGAGAATAGAGACCCTTTAGCAGAATTCCTTGATGGATTTATTGCCGCCTTCTTACAGAAATAAACAAACGCGACTCCTACACCGGAGCAGCTGAGCTATGAGATCAGCTCTGTGCTGACAGTCAGCCTCTAGATCAGATTATGAACTCTTCACTTGGTAATCAAAAATCCAGAGGCATATTGCCATTCCTGAATTACAGTCCTCAAAACTCCTAATTGCTCTGTACCGGGCAGGCAAATCCCTGTCACCAGCCATCAGAACATCCACTGGGCAAACAGCCCAGCTAAGCAAACAGTTTGGTCTAACATACACACGAGCCGACAGCGTTAGATGAGAATCACACATGTGCATAAAATGTGCTCTAGAAGAAAATGTCTAAAGAAAACTGCATTCATGCTTTGTCAAGGTTTAGCATATACTCAAGGTGATAAATCATCCGTTTCTCCTCTCTCCATCCCCCAGCTGCACAGTGACTAAATACCTCTATCAACCAAGCCTTTTAAGTTAAATCAACCTTTTAAAAATTCCTCTTTCTTAATGCTCTAACATGCATGGGTTCACAAAATTAAATTACAATATTTTTTATCTGTTTGGGATCAGAACTGTTTCTTCCTCCTTGTGTTTACTTTCCTTCAGTAGCTGACATCAAAATGTTTTCTGGAATGCTGGGACTAAATAAGTTATGCTTAACTCAATATCTAATACAAATAGCCCTGGGGAAGCTCCAGCAACACAATCATAAAAGCTACAGTTTCTTTTAATAGCTTGCCACACTTTGCTGATATAGTATTTCTCTAATCACCAATCTTTACGTGCCTTCCTGACCTTGGAGCTCTCTGTCCAAATGACTTTGCGGTATCAAAGGCTCGTGTCATTGGAAGAGTGAATGGCTTTCATTTTTCTCCCTGAAACTTCCGGTTCCTGGCATCTGCAAAGAATTATTCCAAGCAGTGTTTTGCTGCCTCGCGGCCAGTGCCCTGTAGTGGCCTGCCTGATGGAAGTGACTTTTCCCCAAAAGGTGACCGTGGTCAGCGGTGGGCGGGTGCCGCCGCCGGTGCGCAGTCAGCCCTGCTTTCTCAGCTGATTCTGCCCGGCCATCGGGCTACCGCAAGCATCGTTACTCTGCAGCAACTAATTACCATGTTTTTTGAAAGGCAATAAATAAAGAGGGCATATACTGTTTTATAGCAAATACAGCAGTAAACAGAAACCCTCCAAAATAAGCATAGGTTCAGAAGCCTTAATATTACAACAAAAGCGAAGTCCAAAGTTTAGAAGCGTTTAAACAAGTAAAGGGTCCCTCCCTCTCATTGCAGGGAGACCTAGGGAATCACTCAACAGAAACTAACTCTGTATAAATGTCTAAAAAGTCACAGTTGTGCTGCTCTGACCATTTCTAGGCCATGACAGTCAGTGGCTGGATCCAAATTCTGTTACTTAGCCTGTGTGATTTGTCTCTGTTAAAGCTGGAGATTCTTGTTCTCTCTGTATAGCCGCACCATCCAGACCCCCATCCCATTTAATTTTTTGCTCTGGTTTCTCATATCTCCCCTCCTTTTTATTTTTTAAATAAATATGAAATGCAATTGGATCTATACTGGTAGTTAAAATGCTAGAATAAACTAAATGAAACTCATAGCTTTTGGGGGGAAGGAATGGATTTTAATTTACTCCCTCCCCCCTCCCCCTTTATTTTTTAAGTGTATTCTGGACTTAGATCCACAACTGCAGTTATGCACCCTTAGTTCTGAGCACTGAACCCTCATGCTGCAAAGGATAAACTACTTGAAAATTCAGTAGCTGGGCTAGATAAAGCCAGGAAGAGATAAGGTGACACAAAGGCTTAGAGATGTTAGAAGACTGGTGTAAGCTCATACAGCTGATCAGTAACAGATAAAATTTGAAAATCCTGCTTTTTCTTTTAAGAGACAAGATTAAGACAACATTCTTCAGAGATGGATTATGTATTTGAATTACTTAAATTAAATTTTAATTCAAAGAATGAAAACAAAACATCTTCAGAGATCCAAATCCTCCCAAAGCAACCTAACTTGACCCAAAATTTATTCAGAGCTTTCAGACTCTGGTGCAACTCTTTCAGCAGCATGGCTCTGTAACCTTTACTAAATGAAAAGGAGAGGCTATTCTGGCCACTTTCTCCCTTAGGGGAAGGGCAGCCACTAGGGACATAAACTTTTCAAAGCCATAGGGAGCCAGCCATCACGCCCTGCTCGGGACTTCTCACTGTCTTTGTTCTCATTAAAATACAAACATTAGGTGACACAGCTAACGTCTCAAGTTTAGGCATCAAGTGTGCGCAATGGTCGCTCCATTCAGAAGCCTTCTCCAGCTAATTAACATGCTTATAAAAATTCATTAGAAGTCTTGCGACTTCAAGAACCTTCTCCCTAAAAAATGAATACCCCCCCCCCCCCAAACTGTTCAGGATGTAATGTATAGAATGTAGTGTATTACTATAGTGAGGAGTATTGCTGTATGACAGCAGCAATCATCAAGGCTTAAAACCAGGCTAAGGAGGAAAAAGTAACAGAGCTGGATCATAGCTCAGACGGATGCCCCATCACATACACGGGGAAAAACAAAAAACAACCCTGTCTCATATTTCCAACCATAAAGTAAACGGCTTCTAAATTCTCCATAGACTGACTAAAAATAAGGAAAAAAGGCCAGGTAGCAGCAGTCAGATTCTTCTGAGTTAAATTATATCCACGTGTATAGCACATTTCAATGTCCAAGGAGCTATTTGGATGTGTGAATCTGACCTTTGATGAAAAACAGGGATATTTCTAAAACTGTCATTGGAAGTCAGAAGCTCAGCCACAACCTAACATATTTTTTCCCTTTGTAAATGTTATTATTAAGTGTTTAATTGCTTAATAGGTTTTCCTACAGAGAGCAGCAAAGAGAAACACCAAGACCCATAGTCAGGGGGCTTCTATAGAGGAGGATTTTGAGAAGGAGAGAAAGAAGGAGCTGGCCTTCTGTCCTGAAGATGTTTAATCCTTCCAGAGGCTGGAAAGAAAACAGACTGGATATACCCAATAAGACTGGGGACAGCAAAGACCCCAAAGACACAACAGCTGAGAATTTTCTGAGGCTCCTGTGCCACAATGGCACTATGTAGGTCACAGAGACCATCAGCCTTCCCCTACTCACCCAAGCTGTTCAGCATCCACTTAAAGCTATGGAGCAGGGATGCACTAATTTGTCACAGTTCAGTGCCTAACAGCTATAATATTTTTATAGTTTCCATTGCTCTGACTTTTCTCCTACTCTTTCCCAAATCCATCACAAACAAAACAACTTCTGACTGTACCTCTACTACTATCTGTTACAATAAGAAACCCTGAAAACCACAGTGCTACATTATTTCCAACTTAAAACAACCAGAAATAGAGACTATTCTTGATGTAATGCAATTATTACAGATGTAATGGTTAAAGGAAGGACTTAGAAATCAGGATATGTAATCACAATTCACTTTGGATTCATAATTCATAGTCTTTCTACACCTTGGTTTCCTGACACATAAAATATTCTCTATGTAGTAGATGAATTACAATTTATTTTCATAGGTTAGCCTTTTATAGGTTTGAGTCAAGTAAGCAATACATTTGCGTGCATATACACAAAAGTTATTACAGAGGAAGAAAGAAGGAAAAAGACAGGAAGTATAATAGTATATGTATTCCAAAAGAAAAAAAAAAAGAAAACCCTGCATCTTATGTGACATATATCTATCTGAAGGTAAAAAACAGACAAATATAAAAACAACAACAACAAAACAGTCCTAAGAAATTATGCCTGAAAAAAAAGATTTAAAAGCTAATAAACCACTGGCAAATCAGGAAGCACAGCTACAGTCCTGCAACACAGAAACAAATATTTCCAAGCACAAAATGATTTCATTTGTCACAGGCCACAGATCTAGAGGTATTTGGGGACAGCTATAATGTTATCTTGAGTGAACACAGGGCCAACATAATTAGGAATAAAGAGGTAAGAAGCAAGGGGAATTGCCTGCGTAACTTCACTTTGCAAAATCCTCCCATGGAAGGTGGCAGGTAGGAAATCTGTATAATAACAAACTTGTCACAAGACAAGGCCAACTAAATACAACAATTAGAATTAACATTCTGCTTTGACTGGTTCCCTGGATTACTCCTCTCCCTCCTCCAATGTTTCATTCAATGTAGTTAAAGCTGTGGTTATTGATTTTCTGCAATATTTTCCAGTACATTTTTTCCCCAGGATTGTGTAGCTGCAAGAAGACTGTCTCTTCTTTGTGGGCATTGCTTTAAGAAGCAGCTATTGAAGTGCCAAACCCTCCTCACAGATATCCCAGTGAAAACACAGACTAAATTTCTTGGTTCTCCTTTAGTCTACGTAGACTTAGACCTGTGTAAATAATCCAGTCTGGCCACAAAAAATGGAGTTACAATGCATGTAGTCATATAATTATGACCTTCTAGTGAAAGAGATGACCTTCTCCACCAACTGTCAGGTCCTTTCTTTTGAGAATTACTGGAAGACCTCTGCTCTTTGACTGCAACCACACAGCCAGGATGCTGGATTTGGGCTTCCCAGCTAGCTCATCTGCCCCTTCCTGACTGCTTGTGTTCTTCCTGCTCATCCACTGACTCCAAGAGCATCTCTGGCATGTCGATGCCCTTCTAGAGGTGCTGTGGAGCTATGCTTAGGGAGGTGCTTTAGGGACTGCACCAGCAATGGAGCTGATCTTCCTATATATACAAATTGAGATACCACTATTTTAGCTGGCCTTTAAAAGAAAGGCCGTGCTTCTGAATACTTAGCAGACATCCCCTGAAAAATTAACTTTTTTTTTTTTCTTAATATAGAACATGATTTTTGTTTCATATTTAGGCAGTCCTGAACATTTTAATCAATATACCTAGACTTCTGTATTTTCTCTTGTCTCAGAAAGGATGAAAATCATAGTAACGAGTAACAGGGCCTAGATGAGGAATATACACCCCTGGTCTCTAATTTTTGTCCTCTGATCTCTTAAACGTGCAAACTTATTTTCCTGCAGGTGAATCCTGTATGCTTTGAATCAAGATCTCTTCTTGATAGAGAAAAATACCATGTTGGCTAATGCAGTGGTAAGATCCTTATGTAGCATGATCAAATCAGTGAACCAAGACCCAGAAGGGCTGTACTGGGACAAATATTATTTCTCCCCATTTCTCTTCTCCAGTTAGATTTTTTTCGTAGTTTTGTGATTTTTGCTCTTGCAGTTTTTATAATATCTTATGATGGACAAGGATTCTGATTACATGAACTCATGAAAGACTCCACTCTGTTGGCAAATGAATAAAGGCAAAACGGAACATGGAAGACAGTTGACCATACAAGGAAAATAGCTTTCAAATTTTAAAAAACAGAAAAAAATATGGAGCGTTATCACAAAGATGACAGGGTAAGGAGAGAACAGAAGAGATCACAGCTTATGATGTTCAGTCCTTTAGATTCTGTAATATTGCTACCCCTCTCTTCTTTTTAGGTGCACCAAGACCTTCACACACCCCTTGTGACAGCAGTGTAGCCCCTAAGTTCTTTTTCAGATGGGACATCTTTGAAGTACATTGTGATGAAGCAAGTTCATAGTTCAAATCAATTCATTCATTTTTCCCATGAAATATAATAAGCATTATGGTCTTTTTGAATTGTACTTTGCATTTTGAGGGCCAAAATTTTCTTAAGGAATGAGAAATTGGAGAATTTATTTTGCAGTCTGCATTATAAAATTAGTGCTGTGTTAGCACATATTATGTTCCACATTCCTTTTTAATCCTCTGGTTGTTCCTAAATCAGCAAACATAAGGGTTTCTCCCCCATTTTCAAATCGCCCATCTGGCAGTTCTAACCCTTGTTAAAAAAAAGCAAAACCTATGCTGAGAAGGATTTACTTGGAAAGTCCATAGTTTCAAGAAATGTTTAAAAGTAATCTCTAGGTGCTTATTATGTTTTTCTTTTAATTATTTGTAATTTGGTCTTGTTCTATATTAAAAAACAGAGCAGACTGTACCTGTTGACTGCAGAAATGTACATATTTACAGAACATCCCTTATATTTATGGAATAAATATATATTACTCTAAGTACATAGATCTGAAAAATATATAGTTTCTCATTTTCATCCGTAGCATCCTTCTTATATTCAATTCCTATATTTTGTAAAGTTTCAATTTATATCACCATTTCACTATATACCAAAAATTCTGCATGCGAAAATCAATGAAGTGATGAGATAAGCATTGCAGAGTAAAAGGTATTTTTGAAATAGTGTGGGATATTTTCAAATGTGTGTATATTTTCAAGAAACTGTGTGATTCTTAGTACTAACATGTTGGAGAATGGAAGTATGCTGATGTTTTCACCACACTGTAGTAAGGTGTGATATTTGGCAATCTTTCCGTCGGAAATCTTCAGAGATGTAGAAGTCCTCCAGCAAGAGACTGGAACCTGGTATTCACCAGGTTACAACCCTGATGTCACACGGGTGGCAGCAAAAATGGATGGATTGTATAAAAGAGCTTGTGTTGCAGGCAACATTAGGATGCAACATCTATGAAGGTGATCTATGGAGAGAGAACAGTTGGTAAAACACCTCTGCTACTCCTCTTCTGCTGGCCACAAGGTCAGTTGATGCTTCCCTTTCTGACTTCATGTACATCCATAAAAGTGAAAAGATATCTGCAGAGGGCTTCTATATGTCCTTGTGATATCCTTAGACATCTATGCATTGGTGTGTATGTGTTGTATATTGAATGACAAGGGTTTCCATGCGTTTTTCTTTCTATTAGACCCAAATAACTTCAATTTATTCTATAATAAAACCTGAAGTCAGCAGAGTTGCCTGTTAGACCAAAGCAAAATCTGCTTAAGTATGTAGAAAACACAGATCTTCAGCAGGGCTGCTGCTGAGTTTAGCCTGGAAGCTACTATTTCTCTGCATGCAGACCATACTAATAATACTTCACTTAAAAAGAAAACATACAGTCTGCTAAGAAACATGGTTCCCATAAACAACAGAAAAATGGTTGAAATGATCTGCATAAAGGAACACCAAGCTGACTTGCTGATACCGTTGATGAGAGTTGGTCTACATTTCCTGGAACAATGAAACAGGTTGGACAGGTGTTTTTTTCATTAATTAGTTTTGCCCAACTAGCAGTTTAATTGAATGACTGTTGGAAAGCCACTAAAATTAGGTGGCAGTAACAGTTAATTGCTAAGAATATGAAGGCTATTTATTCTTCACCTCAGTGTAAAAGAAAAACACAGTTGTTAATAATGAAAGTTAGAGCATGGCGTGGACAACTGTATTTTCTTATTGGTATTCATTTCTGCACTTCTCTGTATTCTTTTATAGAAAGTACCAAATGACTTCAGGAAAACCTTGTGGTATTTATAGTAAAAGTAATAAAGTAGCAAGAATTCTCTAAAGAGATTTGAAAAAAAAAAAGTGCACAAGACATTCAGATTATCCCTTTCTCCCCCAATCATTTATGTATTAATTTTACATCTTTGTGAGAGTCAGAGAGGTAAGACAAGATTCACCCAGAAGCGTGAGTTTTCGAGGAGATGCTGCATTTACTTTGGATATGTGCTGCACACACAACAGAGTCACTTAGCAGAAGTGACAGAAGTCAAGTACCTGCCAATGTCAGGAGTGAAGGCGGGTCTCACAGGAGCAGGAACCAGGAGAAAAAACAGAAGCTCAGCTGGACCTTTGGAATTTCCCACCAGCAGAAAGTGTTCAGCTTTCATGATCCACCTCATTGTCACTCCCAGATACCATTTCCCATCACTCCCTTCCTCTTAATCACGCCATGCTTCAACTTCCTGGCTTGCATTTCTTCACAAGGATAACTCCTCAGTCCACATAGCCACATCAATTTCTCACTTAGATAAATGCTCAGATTTTTGGAAACTCCCTATATAGGGAAAGTAACCTTTATTGTCGTCTCTTTGAGACCATAGGTCAGCAACCCACCCCTCTCCCAGTGTGACAGTAAGAGCAAGGGATAGGGTCCTGACCCTGCTATTATGTCCTAAAAACAAAGGCAAGTGGTGTGACACCAGCCCTGAAACATGCATTTTGTCACATAACCTGAGGCAGGGACGTGTCCTCTCCCACATGACTTAATGCAGGAGCACACTCTTGTCACTCCATTAGTCGTATTTGCTCTTCTCCTCCTCCTTGTCCCACAAGACAAAAGTGTTGACATTTTAATGATGCGTTTTGCCAACCCAGAGGTGCTCCTGCCCTAGAAGGGAAGGATGGCAGGGAAGGGGCAGGGAACTCTGCAGCAGCAGCTTTGCTGCCCCAGAAACAGCAGGGAAAACAAAGCTCTTGGTGAGTGGGTCACTGCACCCTAAGCAGCCACTGCAGTAGGGCCGCCCCTTTTACTAAGCCCTGCCCTGGCAACAGCTGGACTAAGCCTTTCCCCAGTTCTCAGGAACACAAGGAGAGGCAGAAGCCAGTGGGGCTGTTTTATTCAATGCAGCAACCTTATGCCAAGGCTAATCTTCTCTGCCTAGGACTCTAGGTATGGGATTTCATTCCACTGTTTTGTATCTGCACCCAAGACTCATTTGATAGGACTTCATCTCTGTTTAACCGCTTTGTAGTCAACACTGTGTTCTTAGTTTACAGAGTTGGGTTTTCTATTGCTGTAAAAATACTGACCACTTGTGAGCCAGTATACCCACATGTCTCAAGGTTAGCTGCCCTATTTCTTCCTGCCTATTCTTCTGCTTGTTCTAAATCAGTTTCTACCTATTCAATCTGTGTCTGTACTTGCTATTTATTTTTCATAAATATGCTGATTCTGAATTTGTGGCTGACTATATTTCAGATGGCAATTTTTTTTTTTTTGCAGTTTTATTGAAAGTGGTGACTATGAAAGTTTGTGGCTTTACATGTGGTTTTGTCAGAAATAGTATGGGTAGGCTTTCTCGGTCATGTGTTTTCTTTAAGTGATAGAGCAATTTAAAGGAAGACCTCCACCTGTTAATATTTAGGTTGTCTAGTTTGACAAAGATAAATCATTCCTGCACTTTCACATTTGTACACACAAATATTTTCAGGTGATCTCATGGCCTATTTTTTTCCTCATTTTTTGAGGGCAACTTTTTTTTTTTTTTTTTGAGGAGATCAGGCAGAACGGTAATTCACAGAACTACTGGGTCAAAAGAACTACAGCCTCTGCTGACATAGAACTCCTTTTGTCCTGATACTCCTTGCTTAATAATTCATCACTCTCTTCATTTTTTCCTCCACCAAGGTTAGCCCTACTAATATTTTCATGAAGTCCATACTTTTTGAAGCACTGTCAACTACCTACCTCTGAACTGCATGAGAAGTTCTTAGGTGCTCACAATTTCTGACTGAATCAGACTTTGGATGATGATGTGCTGGTTTGGGTCTCAAGCTGTCATCATAGGCACCTTAAAGCAGGGCTGAGCTCCGTTTGCTGCAAGTAGAGGCTGCCTGGCTGGATGTGGCCACTGGCCAGCCTGGGAACCCCTTGGATGCATTCAGCTACAACAACATTGGGAAGGAAGGCAGGCAGCATTGAGGGGGGCAGGACCTGAAGCTACTATGGTGCTACAGGGGTCTGGAAGAGGCTAAGGAAAAGGGCCTCCAACAGGAGCTACTGGATGAGACAAAGTAGAAGATCAGATGCCAGAAATACCCTTCAGAAGAAGGATCTGGAAGAAGAAGTGCTTTGAAGGCAACAGGTCTTCCTGCTAAGAAAGTTTTATTTTCATCCTCACTTAGGGCAAAACTTCCTGCAGCACAAATGCATTTTTCCTCTTCAGTAATAATTGGTCCTGTGGGTAATTTTCAGGAGACAACATGGAAATTATAGGGGAAAATAACCCTAGAGAACAGATTCAAAGAAACATTCTCAGAGGAAAAAGCATCATAAGTTTAGTAATATTGAAGGTTTTGGGGGCAGTGGAGAGGACAGATAGTGTGTGAATGATTTTTAACAGTTACTAGACATCAGTACACTTTTCATACCTAGCAGAGCGCCATTAGAGGCACAACAATAGAGAGCTATAAACCTGGCCACAAATATACGAGACTCTCTAAGCATTAAGCTTGCTATTAGGAATTACAGATTTTGAATTTATTGAGGGAAGTTTTCTATTGTAACAAAAAAAAAGCAAAAGCATAAGCCCTGAAGAGAAACATGTAGATATCCATACATTCTTAGGATTTTTTATGCCTATACCATAATCCTTGGACAATTAACAGCAGTTAAGCTACATATAAACATATCAAACTGAATTAAGTTAAAAAAGAAAAAAAAAGCAGAGCAGCAAAATAAATTAGGAGTGAATCCTTTTTTTTTTCCTGTACAAGACATAATATTTCAAAAGGGCACCGAATCATAGACAATTCAGCCATACTTTAATACCCAACATAGACCATCTAACAATCCAACCAAATACACTTGCAGATCACCAGTTCTCAGAGCCAGTAAAACAAGAAAGTAACTTTTATTAAAATCCTCCAAACACACACATCATTAAGCACTAAAACATAGAAATCATGTGTCTATGCATAAGGAGCATTCACACCAACCCTAATGACTTCCAGGTCCTCCTAGACAACAAATAGCAAAACAAAGAGAATAACAAATATTTACCTCCTATACCACTGAAAAGGTCATCCTCTCTTCAGATACCAATTCTAAATATCCTCCTCAAAATAATTACTGAGGGCCTGAGCTAGTTCCTTGGGAAGATGAAGAAAGACCCCCATTTGCTCCAGCCGAGGCCCTAATTGCTTGCCTCTACTAATGAACTAATCTCAGACACCTGGAACTAGCAGGCTCCATGCCGGGCTGGCAAGGCTCGGGTTACCTAAGAAATGCTCCAAACATATTCACACAAATCACTAACCCTGCAGATGTGCAAATACTGCTTTTGTCATATTGCTGGAGAGATGGACATGTGTTTGCGGTGCTGTAGCACATAAAACCCAAAGATGAATTCATTGTGTTGCACTAATCCCTTCCAGAGGCCAGGTGGGCATTTGGGGAGCCAGATAAGCATGTTGATTATCCATGTTACTCTTTGCATTAATCCACTTGTGACACAGAGTATCACAAACATTCACAGCATAAATATATAGATGGCTGGAAAATATGTATGTGAATGCCTGTTATCTGCAAAATGAAACCAAATCAGGAAGTTAGCCTAAAACTTTGGCTAAAACCTAAACAAGTCTAAACTCTGATGATGTCTAGAGTTTTTAAAATTACAGTTAAAGAATGTGGAAGTCACCTGAGGATGTAAGCAAACCCCACTGTAAGCCTTGTGAGATAAACTACTGCGCTTTTAACAATTTTTAAAAGTTTTTCGCAGGCAAACCATTTTCTGAGACCTCAGAAATTAAAGCAGGTGTCATGCAGCCTTCTATCCAACCATCCACAAATTTCTTGTCCTTCCCTGGGCTGATTATTCTGGTAAACGTGTCAAATTTTAGGTATGTGTCTGCTTTCATTTGAGGAGGGTAGAATGGTATAAGCAAAACACAGTTCATCAGAAAAATGCAAGAGAACAGGAACAGGCTCTCCTTTTGGTCTTTGACAAATTGCTAAAATGTATAGCTGGCTGGCTCTTAGGTATTTTTCACAAAGTTTGGTTAGTATTTAAAAAAAAGTACCCTCATTTGTTCGTATCCCTGAAAAATAGTGTTATTTATATTGCTTATATAGAAACAAACACCTAATCTTTTTATAAGCGAAAGAAGCAACATTTTCGTGACTTATTTACATTTGGTATTCCAAAACGTTGGTTTCCCCTTCTTCAGGATGCCAAATAAATAAATAAATAAATAATAATAATAATAAAATAAACCCACTTATTTCAGCTTCTTAAGGTCAGCCACCTAGATTAGATTTTAGACATTGATTGAATAGCTAACTTACAGCTTCACTGGATATAATTTTGCAGGCAATGTACAAGTGAAGTTCAGTTCTGAAAGTAAAAGGAACGCAGACAAGGCTTGGAGCGCCAAGTCTGTCAGCACAAAGGAAAGTCTAAAGAGAAATTGCTGTGTTCAGTATGAACCCCCAGTGATAGCTGAATTTCCAAGAAGATTTCCTTCAGAGGTATATTTAAATAACACCACTTAATGCAAACTGCCAGAATGCACAGATGCACCCTTACTAGCTTAAAGAACATTTCAATAGGGAAAAATTACTAATGTCTTCTACACTGTAGTAATTATCAGAACAGTGGGCTTAATTAATGAATTGTCATTAGTTAGTGTAAACACTGAAAGATAGCTTCAAAAATCCCTTAGACTGAAGAACTACCAGATACCATCTATTTAATAAATGTAGTGAATTTAACCTATGAGGTCGAGGAGAGCACCAGAAATAACAAACACTTTGCTGATTTCACATATGGTAGTAAAACTGTGTGTGAAGAGGGGCTTCTGCAGTTCGGTAGGAGCATGTCTTCTTCCAAACTGCTTGGCTAGCTCTCTTTGGAAAAGTAGGCAAGAGCTGGTGGATACAGTTGCATCAGGGACAATGCTGCTGTCACCACTTTACCCTGAGGTGCAGGAAGCAATTGTGCCACAGAAAGCAAAAGGCTTCTTGTGCCTTCACTGCTGAGCACTCAGACAGCATTGAGGAAAGTGAATGGTAAATCCTCACAAAGGAATTTATCTACTTCTGTTCTCCACAGTGAAAATATCCAACACAATAGCATCCATGTGTTCTTCACTTCTCCTTTCCAATTGCATGCACCCATAACAAACTTCACAAAAGATGTGTATACCTCAGAGATCAAAAAAGTCCCCTCTGAAAATCATTAGTGAAACAAAGTAAAGAAAATAAGGCACTTAGGTATTTCAGGAAAGAATTCCTGAATGTTCTGTTATGTTCTTAAGGAAAGGGAATATACAGACCTGTTCAGATACCTCCAGATATTTTCTGGAATATATAACACCATCCTGTCATCATGCATTGAAAAATAAAAAATAGTTGGGGACTGTATTTAAAGAAAGGGAAATGGTTCATGACCCCAGACCAAGACACTTCTTGTAAAACCTCTTCTGCTTACTCATATTTTCTTTCTTCATTCAGTCACTTTTGACAAGGCCTCAGGTGATTTACCCTTCCCATGACCTTGTCTTTCCACTGAAGTGGTGACCCTCAGTATTAATGTGGGTTTTGAGGCTGCATTTTAAAGCATTTGTCCTGATTTCAGCTGTTACTGATGAGCGCTCATTTTCCTAAAGGCCTCTTTTCTTGCATGCAGGGCAGACATTCTCGCTCCCCACAAGCTGGGGATTCAGTCTGCAGCTGGTGGTGGGCTGGGGTAGGTCTGGGGCGCTCCCGCCTGCCTTCCTGTACAGCCTGAGCTCTGCTTCACCTCTCCCAGTTTCCAGCAATGGCATCCTGATCTGTCCCAGAATGGCAGCATTTGGCACCACTAATTGTTACTGGGTTTAAAATAATAATAATAATAAAAGCCATATATACCATGTATATATTCCTGTGTTTATATATGTACTAGGCCTGGGTGAGGATAAATAGTGTCTGTAAATCTAAGATGGGAGTGTGAACTTCAACTGGATTTATATTGGGTTGGTCTATTCTCCCACGTGCCTGGTGACAGGACGAGGGGGAATGGGCTAAAGTTGCTCCAGGGGAGGTTTAGGTTGGATATTAGGAAGAACTTCTTTACTGAAAGGGTTGTTAGGCATTGGAATGGGCTGCCCAGGGAAGTGGTTGAGTCACCATCCCTGGAGGTCTTTAAAAGATGTTTAGATGTAGAGCTTAGTGATATGGTTTAGTGAAGGCCTTGTTAGTGTTAGGTCAGAGGTTGGACTAGATGATCTTGGAGGTCTCTTCCAACCTAGATGATTCTGTGATTCTGTGATATTGCAAACTGGCTTGGAAATCTCTTTCTTGCTTTTGCTTTCTGTTAAGGTTCTAGGACCGTATGCACAAAAAAATAAAAATTGGGAAAAAAAAAGGGGGGGTGGGGCTTGGGAAGCAATCCTGCTCTGTGGAGTGATTGAATGCAGAGGTTCCTACTGACTTCAGCATAGCCATGGTTTCAACCTTTGTCATGTCAGCAGAAGTTGTCATCTATTGACAAACAAGATGAAGATTGACATCTGCCTTTCTGCTCTGTCTCAGTCTTTTTACTCCTTCCTACCTTTCACTGAAGTGTTTAGTACTGCCTGCTGACAGAAGCAGTTATGGCCAAAAAAAAAAAAATAGGCCTGAAGTGGGATCTTACTCAACAATCCTTGGATTTCTAAATGATTTGTGAATACCGATGTTCAAAATGTTCCTGTTTTCCAGGCAGTTCTGGGAACCGAGCCCTCTGTCAAAACTTGCCTCACGGTTCCTCAGCAAATTTGGTACTGGGTAATAGGGACACTGCTCTTCGCTTTCAGTGCTCTAGGAAGATTTGATTTTAATTTGTTTGTATAGGATCATAAAGTGCATAGTCTAACACCATGTTATATATTCAAGATGTTAGAAAAAGATTGGTCTTTTATAACTCTGCATGTGAAGCTGTCTTTTCCTCTGTCAGGGAGAACTGACAGGTTGCCTGCCATCACCTCCTCTCCAGCAAAGACAGGAGCCCACAATGTCAGTGTGAAAACATCTGTTGAATGGATTTATTGACTAGGTCTTAGGTGTGCTTTTTTTTTTTTTCTCCACACTGTTTATTACAGCCCTGACCTAATGAACTTAATTTGTTGACATGTTTCCCTCAGTGTCTTACTTGATCCTGTCTCACATTTCTTTCTACTGTGCTGTTTTCTTGGCAACAGGAGTTCCTGGCGCATCGGCGTGTCCACCAGTTGCAAATCTACCAGGCTCAGATGGCTACAGTTGGCATGGCGGGATTAGATAAACATCGGCCGGTGTCCAGGACCCCACCTTCCCCCACTGACTCCGCATTACCTCACCCAGCCATGGACCAGCCCAGCCAGCATGTCTACACGACTGGTAGGATTCCCTAAAGACTGTTTTTAATAGGCAGGGCAAATGCGTTTGTTCATGTGGGATCAACAGATTTAAATGCCTCGAATAACTCCTGCAGCATTGCATTCAGTTTTAGCCCTACTGTTCCTTGGTTTTATGACACTGTACTGGCATCAAGTCAACCAGTGCAGCTGATAAATCACAGGGTTAATATTCACACAGTCATAAATTATTATCATTGACTGGCTCTGGTAATATAGCAACAGGTGCATTTTTTGTGCCTTTAGGTCATTTACAGCTTTTTCTTTCATTTCCCTATCCTCTGGCTCTTTTCTTCATGTTCTGTTTTGTAAAGAGACCACCAGTAAGTTGAAGAAAGACCACCAGTAAGTGGGAAAGCTGCAGTATAATTCTCAATGTCTTCATTTGACAAGTCAGTCTACACTGCAAGGATGGTTTCCCTACAGAAAAAGAAAAACTGTAGCACTGACTGGAAAGTGATGTCAACTACAGCTTTGGTGTCTTTCAGCACTTGTGTGGAGTCTCTACAGAGGAAGGTTTTCTGGGCTGGCCCAGCGTAATCCAATCACTTAGGGAGCATCTCCTATCAGTCTGGCCTAGACTGTCTGAAGCAGAGGGATTAGGACCTTCAGTGAAAGGAAGAAAAATGGTGACAAAAAAAGTCATTTTTATAGGTAACCCAACCTTGCAAGACATTCCATGTTTTTAAGAGTCTGAATATCAGCACAACGTTACAATACGGTTAGAAGTAAAGTTTCACTTACTCTGTGCACAAGAAAGGGGAAAATAGTACTCGGAGATACTGTTTATTCAGGTTTTTATTGTTGGAAGTAATTGTTCCTTTGCATTGGTTGGCAGAATTTGCCATGTTCTAAAAGCTAACAGTTCTTGAGGACGTGACCATGGACTGATATAGGATGGGGTCCTCAAGGGGCACTGTATGTGGCTGTGTGAGACAGTGTGCTTTCCTGCCTCTCAAATTAGAATGTGAACCTGGAAAGCAAAAGATTATTATCTTAAAGAAAAACAAAACAAACAAACAAAAACAAAAGAAAAAGAGATGTCCTAAAAGCACTGGCGAATGGGTACAAGGTGACATTCAAAAATGAAAGAAAGAATTTCTTCTGTACATATACTGTCAATTTAGGAATTTCACTTGTTGGGTAAGAAACATTTGGACTGTACAGATAGAAACCCGCTAATTCACTTTCCATGAGTTTCTGCAAAAAGACCAGCTGTGTAGAGACAGTATTATTAGGCCAGGCCACTGTTTTTCTTGTTGTGGTTCATAGAGTCCCCAAGACATTGTAAACTCATTCTGAAAGACTCACAGAAGACAACAAAAGCAAGCTCACTGTGTATAGTCTTCAAAGTCCCGTTCAAAAATCTGCAGTTTCACTGGAAATGTTGAATAGGGTTGCAAATTTAAAGGCTGCTGTTTGAGTCTGATTGCTAAAGTTTACTGACACCTCCTGTTACAAATCCCCAGATAGGGGACCAGGGCCAGGTGGGTAACATATATCCAGGGATTTGTGGCATCACCAGTGGAACTGTTTAAATGAGAAAATGTGAATATCAGATGGAGAGTAATAGAGGGAATAAAATGATGTAGGACAGACACTCAGTGCAGACGGTGTTGGGAAGTGTGACATACCAGGCACAAATGGCTCATTATTCAGCAAAAGGGAGCCTGATGGGGTTCTGCAGTGGAAATACAGATAGTGCATATGCAGAGTCAAGGCATATTAAAATCAGGCAGGCAATTTAACCTTGTTCTTTTAGTAAAGCATTGCTATATGAACCACAGCACTGGAAAGAAAAAGAAAGAACCAATGTTGCTTATTCCACCTGAGATTCTCAATACTTCATTGAGCTCCCTTCTCTAAATAGGAAACAATTTTTTATTGAATCCTTGTTTTTTTCTTTTGTTAAAACTCTTTTTTCCTTCCACCTCTTTTTCAAGATAGTCACCTCTTATTAAAGATAAAATCCTCCCATTCCCACATTCCCTATGACTTCATTCCTTTTATAATAATTATGCTTCTCTGATTGATGTCTGTACTTTCACTTAGTGTTTATATCCCCCATGTACTGGCTGAAGAAGACATAGTTCAGTGCTATAGCTGTTTCCAAGCTGTGCCTATGCTAACTGGCCAGCCTATACCTCATGGCTGAATGACCAGTCTGGTAATCCAACAGTGCCTACAAGTGCTGCATTCACAATGAAGCATTTCCTTTCTATTGGAAGAAAATCCCTTTCTCTAACACTCTTCAGGCTTACAAACATATATAACCTTTATCAGTGCAGTTTCTGAGTATGTTGAAGATAATTTTGTACTATAAGATTATCAATTTTGGATTGACATTGCACAGAGGCCTTGCAACACCAATTCGGTTTCTGTGAATAGTTATATATATAAAGTATTAGCACATGATGTAGTATGGTATGATTTGGTAAGATATTTTATAGAATGGCTTCACTTGTGAATCATTTCTCCTGAGTCTGGATGGTATCCTGGCATATATTCTTTACTCAGTGGAAAAAAAGAAAATGAGATAGAGTTTTTATCTATTATTTTACAGCCTTTCCTAATTGCTTTGGGATGAAAGCCCTGAGCAACCTGGTCTGGTCACAGTGCTGACCTGCTCTGAGCAAAGGGACCTCTAGGGACCTCTTCCAGCCTGAGCTATCCCATGGTTCTATGATTTGCTCCCTTAAGAAAGCACGAAATGAAACCAGCCATTACCCACAGCAAATGCTACACTACCCTTTTTAAAACTGTGCAGAGAAGGACTGGGTGGGTAGAAAGGGTGAAAATTCTCATACAGCACAAAGTGAGGTCAAATTCTGGTCTTAGAAATTAAAGTAAAAACACCTCCATGATTTGAATTATTTCATATTGCATCTTTTCCTATTTAAGGACAAATATGCTTAGAAGAGTAAAAAAGGTAAAAGGAAAACTGCTGTTGCAAAACATTACACCAGCATCAAAATAAGCCTGTATTATTATTAGTCATGAGAGAAAATGCTTTTGGCCAAATATCTGAAGAGAATCAGAAAGGTGATGGTTGTGAGAGATGTGTACAATATATATGCAGTATGTGCACAAATAGGAAGTTAAAGATGGAAAAAATATAAACTATTCCTGATGCTCACCTAGATGGTTTGAACAATATTTGGTATTACTTAGTTCAGATTATTCTTCTGAATAGTTAATTAGATGCTCTTCCCTTGGATTTTCTTATTGGTACTACTGTTCTCCAGGACATTTTACTTTCTTCAAAGCATTCTGTTAGCCAACACATTTTCAGGTCTCCTGATCTCCCCTTTGTTCAAAATATTATTAGAAGAAGTTGATCCAAATAAAGAATTTTGGTGAAGAATGAGTGTTTGGGAGTCCCCACTAGGGAGATCTTGATTTTTCTGACTTAGTGCAAATTCAATTTCTTTTGTCCTGTGTCCTCTATCATTATATGGTTCAGTGGTGCAACCATTTCAGTCTGTCATCAGGGCCACATTCTGACCTCAATAATATTGGTGTAAATCCAGAATAAATCCATCAGTCTCAGTGGAGCTGCTCAGATTTACACAAGGAATCTGAGAGCAGAATCTGGCTGTAGGCATTTCTTCTAGAGAGACAGAATAACCATCTTTTATTAATATTTCACAGCAGTCTGCAATTGAAAACAGTTGTCTCTCCCTCTCTCTCTCTTTCTTTTGTGGGGGTGGGGAGACTATTGGCTGAATCCTGTTAGGGAAATCCTACAGGCTATTTTTAGCAGTAAGCTCTACTGCTGCATTGTGGTATTGTACCCAGCACATGTGCTGTATGACCAGCAGCCATACATCAGAATTACTTGCACATCCTAAATCAATTTAGATGCTTGCAATAAATGAAAACATATATCTCAGCCTTTTCTTAAGTCAAATAATCTTGTTTAGAAATAATTTCTTGCACTTTCTGGTGTGAATATCTTGCTGTTTAAAAGTTTGGAATTGAAGCTTCTACCATGCAATACTGACCTGACCAGTTAAAATGATTTTTGATTTGGACAAAGTAATTCACATACGACAAAATGACATTTTTATTTATTTTCTATTTGGGAAAAATTATTAATGCATTAAGAAAGGGATGCCTATATCTGTCTATATCTATGTCTACCTATATCTATATCTATATCATCTATATCTATATTATATCTATATCTATATCTATACCTATATCTATATAATCTGTATCTATGTTATATCTATATCTATATCATCTATCTCTATCTATGTCTATCTATATCTATAGAATCTATATATCATCTAATCTATATCTAATCTATCTCTATGCCTATATCTATACCTATATCATATATATCTACCTATATCGATATCATCTTAGGCATTCTGCATTTCACTTCAAAACCTCTGTTTAGTTTCACCCCGATACAGTATTCAAAAAGTGTCATTATTACATAATTTCTTGATTCTGTATATTACTAACATAATAAAACATACTTTTTTTATTTCTATTAACTGCAGTTTGGACTATGCAAATCTAAGCCTATAGGGAACATTCATAATTGGAATAATACGATGGCTGAAAGAGTGGCAGACAAGAGATACTTTCAACTTTGAACTACTCTTGTCAACATTTAACAACATGTTTCCATCGAAGTCCATTGGATATAAGTGCCTGCTTTGCCTAAGTGCTTCTGAAAATCCTGATGCATGTCCATTTAGCATTTAAACACCTCCCCTGTTGGTCAAAGGGATGGGAGGGAAGGTTTTCTTAGTTAATATTATAATGACCACTGCCAATTGTACAATCTGTGTATGCAATAGACAGTAGAAGTCAGAGCTTTGGGTGCCAAGAAAAGGAAAGCTAGATATGTAAGCATGCATCTATTTGCATGCACATTTGGTGTTTCAAATAACTTATAAGACCTGATGATAGAGCAGCAAAGCTTATAAACTGTGCAGCGCAAATAAGTGCAAAGAAAGGAAATTATTAAGTGCTTTGGCAATGCCAGCAGAGATTTTAAGCTGCATTAGTTTATTAGTTCCAGATTTTCACTGGTTCTTTTTTATTATTTAAAAGAAAACAAACCAAAAAAATAAGTACAAGAATTTATTGCCAATGCACTATTTTGTTTGTTGGATAACTGTTTAGCATAAAACCAGTCATGCTACATGTAGGTATTATTTTTCTGTTCTCCTTATGCTAAACATGATTGTCATATTATCATTTTGACTTAAATAGCAAGATCCCAAAGGATCAGTTCTAAAGTGCATGAGCTAAGTAATATGACAGCATAAATATTTCTAGAGCAGCATAATTTAAAAATTCTGGCTTCTAACTGAATTTTCTCAGAACCTTAACTTCGCATTACCCACAATGTATACAGACTCCTATTCAGCAAAATTTTTAAACGCTTTAATAAAGTTCAATATCCATTCAAGAACTTTGCTGAATAAGGGCAGTATTGAGCATGTTGTTGAATCTGGACTTTAATTTTGTATTTTCTTCACTGGCTGACTTTTCAGTAGCAGGCTAACACAATTTTCCCAGAACTGTGTTGGCATCCCAGCAGTGATGGCACATAAGAAAGAAGTTTTGAATGCCAAATTTTGCAGCTTGAAGAAGTTGTTAATTTGAGTCCCTTTCAATTGTAAGGGGAAGAAAAATCCAAATGTTTCCCAAATGAAAATGGTTCACAGGGGTATTTTTTGTTCCAGACATTTCTGAGGGACATGCAAACAATAAGTAAATAAATAGCATTATTTTTCAGTGTCCTAGACTTGGTTTAAGAGCCTTGAAAACCAAAGATTAGTTTTCAAGCCTACTCTCTAGAATTTCTCTTTTGCTCTTAACACACAGCTACAGAGCAATGTGATATTGATACCTCTGTGGTATAAAGTTGTTCTGTCCTTGGCTAAATGAGCATATAAAATTCCAAAGGACCCTTGCATTGCAGTCTAACAACAGGATTTGGTCCTAATTGTGTAGTGAGTGGAAGTTTTCTTTTTAATGAAAAATGACTCTGGCTGCTACTGCTGTATCTCTCTGAAGTTTCCACCTGATATGCTTTTGACTTAATATAGTATCAGTTAAGCAGTACAAATACAGAGTAGCATTGTCATTGTAAAAATTATTTTAAAAGTTGTTTTTCTGAGTGGTTTTCCTTAGACTGGTATGAATAAACAACATTTTCTTGTTGTATAGATGTTGATTAACAACCTTAACTGGCTTTATCCACTAGATATAGAGAAAATAACTGATTCAGTAACGACTCATTTTTTTCTAGCCGTAAAAGATTTAACAAGGCACCACCCATTTTCCTTTCTTCTTGACAGTTGTGGTTTTAGTATAGTTTCTTGAACATTATTTTTTACTTTCTCAGTATGACAAGATAGAACTTTTAAGTCAAAATTCACAGTCTCGCAAAGAAAATAGCATTTAAGATCCAGAATTTTCATCTTTCTCCAACTGACAAATAAAATCCAGTTGTGCTATAGTATGCGTGACCTGAGACTATATAACTTGCATTTGTTTTACTCACGGTTTCTTATTGTGTTGTCTTTGTACTGAAGGTGTTGTATATGACAGTCTGATGCTGAAGCACCAGTGTATGTGTGGCAACTACGCTAATCACCCTGAGCATGCTGGAAGGATCCAAAGCATCTGGTCGAGGCTGCAAGAAACTGGGTTGCTAAACAAGTGTGAGGTAATAAAAGATAAAGACCAGATACTTGACTTTTTAAAGTAAATGGAAAAATTATTAAGTCCTAAATATGTCTTAATTCTGTAAGAATAGAGTGAATTAACATCGAATTATTTGGATTTACCTGGTGATATTAAAATAGCACATTTTAGGAAAGCACACTTTCCAAGCAGAAAACGAATAATTTGCACCATAGACGTCATATCCATATGCATAAGAACCTAAAATTCAGGCATAACTCTGCTCCCCGCCTTGATATAGGAATTTAGAATGACAGAATCAAATGGCAACTGCAGAACTTTCAATAGAACAGTTCTCAATTTCTTGAAGCAGCTAACAATTTTTTACTTCTGTAGTAGTAAAGAGCACTGCTTGTTTATATGTAGTTTCTATCAGTCCATAAGCACACTGAATCTTCTCTTATTTCAGGCTACAAATTGTTTTCAAAAGCATTTTAATTTTCCTGGAGTACAATGGGTGCCAAGTCAAAAGAACGAGGCATTCAAAGTGCAATCTTCTAGATAACATCAAAGCAAAAGCGAAGCTTTCTTCTATTTTGATTTCCCTCAAAAAATCATGTATTAAAATATCATGCATAAAGCAAACATGGGCTCTCAGGTTCGTATATGTCTTGGGTTACTGAAAAACAACTTTTCCTACCACTCACTGCTTCCTGCCAGTTGTGCAGCACTGTCAACTTCTGCAGAAGCCTGTGGCAAACGAGGGTGCTTACTGCACTGCAGCACAAGTCAACAAAGTTCAACAGAAGTCTGCTTATGTTTTCAGGATTTCCAAATTGTCAGGATTCATATACTCTCTTTTTGTTTTTGATATTTATTTATTTATTTATTTATTTATTTTGGTTTTTTTTTGAGTTACTTTTCTTTAAATACTTAGGTTTTTACAAACCCAAAGGAACAGGTACAATAGCCCCCCCCCCCCTTTTTTTTTTTTTTTTTAGTTATTAGTGGCTGTACACAAAGAGTATTCTGCCTAGTATACTGGGCAGTGAGATATTGCAAGGACTAGAAAAGGATTTGTTGTATACAATCATTTAACTAGATGGCAGCACTCTAACAGGCTACTGTTGTTTTTTAGCTTTGATAATTTTTTCAATCTTCAAGAAGACATTCTTTCAGCAAAGTCCTTGAGGCCACATATCACACAAGTGGTTTCACTGATGGGATCACATAATTAAGGAGTAAGTTAAACACCCAGTTGAGTGCTTTACTAAATGAAGGCCTAGATACCTTATTGACTCAGGACCCGTATTATACAGAAAAGACAAAAGAGGGCAAACAAGTAAAATGCAATGTGCTACTATGTATTACTTTCTTTAGCAATAAACAGATATTGCTGAACAATAAATTGTATAGGTCTGGAAAAGGTAAATTGGTAAAGTAGTACAGATTAGTTCTGAGGTGCAGGCCAGTTTCTTGGAAGACATATGGCTTTCTCTTACAATTCTGCAATTTCAAATATTGAATTATAGCCCATTAGGTCCTACAAAATCCAAAGAAAGGGCAGAAAAGAAATAAATAATTTAATGTTGAATGGCATTCAGTTAATTTTGACTCCCATTGTGTGCTTTGAAATGAAGCTGGAATGTGAAATGAGCTGTCAAAATGTAAACTGTGATAAAATCTTGAGGAAGTTCTGTGTGAAGTTCATGCATAGAACTGGTGTTTATCTTGATCCTGTTATGTAGTGAAAGGCAGGATTATATCTGATGATGTAATCCATCCTTTGCTTCACTGAATTCTCTAGCATTTGCTTGATATCAAGCACATCCTTAAATCTGCTCACTTTTAAAAATATAGAAGGGTTGAAGTGATTTGCTTCAACGGTACTTGGATTCTTTAGAAAAGTTATTCAGCTGAATATATGACTCATGTCACTAAAGGAGTGGTTATTGCATTATTCAAGAAATAGTGAGTTAATACCATTAAATGTGTTCTGGAATATACCACGTTGAGGTTGCAGAGCCAAAGCATCACTTGCTCACTGTCTCTTTTACTGACTTCTGAATGCTCCCTCATGGACATTAGTATTTCTTAATATAATTTCTCAATATAGTTTCCCAGAGTTTCTGTCAGAAGGAGTGGGGGGATGGGGGGAGGTTTTACCACATGCAGTGCCTCATGCATCAAGTCTGAAGGACAGCTTAGGAGCAGCAACCTGCAACAGCTAGTTAGCAAAATCTCTGCAGCAACTATAAACTTTTTTTTTTTTTTAATTAAAAAATAATCCCACAAATGGACTGCATTTCCACTTTTGCTTGATGAGAAGTTCCAGGATCAAATCCAGTTCAGTCAGGTGTAGCACAGATCTCTTACCTTGCAACGTGTGCATCCTTAGTCATAGGAGTGTGCCAGGGGACCCTCCCTATTTTCTTATTCTAGCAAGAAACCTTTATGTAAATGAAAAATCTATTTCTATATGATCTTTTTTATCTCTGTCAGGGAACAAAACATGGTCTCTAAACCATGTAGCGAGGATTAACCCCTCTCATGCACCTCATATCTCTGGCCCTGGAGAGATGAAGAGCACAGAGAAGCCAGGCATTGCCAGCTGGGCATGGGATAATGGAAGTCATACATACTGGGCTGACACCGGACTCATTGCAGTTAATAGATTAATCTAGATAGGTTAATATAGACTTAACCCACTGACTGTATATATTGCTCACATTGTCCTCATTTATAGCAAATTTAAAATATAGCTTGATAAAATCATAACAACACTTGACTAGGTTACTCAAAACTGTATCTTCACTACAAAATAAAACGTGCCTGGGACTGTTCTTCACCACTGTGGCCAACTGGCATGGAAAAGCCCATTTTTCATACTATCAGGAGTGCTCCCTGGCCCATGCCAGTGCCCCAGCCATGTCTGGGAGGTTTTTGGGAGAGTGTTAGTTTGCTGCTCAGCCAAAACGGTGTGAAGGACCACTTTAGCAATTTAATAGTACAGATGATTGTGTTCCTCTGCCTGGGAATGTTTCCTGGCACTGCTTAATTTACTGCTGCATATATAGCCAAAAGGACTTGTTTCTCCAGACTGTATTTTGTCTTTCTAGCCATAGATCTTTGAGCTCTAGAATTATTCAAACAAGGTTAATAGGATTCTTGCTAAATCAAGAATCTAGTTCTAGCTTTTGGAATATTTATTTTTTGTTTGTTTTAAATCCTATCGTTTTTCCAAATGCATAGATTACTTCCCCCATTGTTTTTCCCAAGTTGAAAGAGAAAAACATTTAGATCACGGCCAGCCCTGGAGAGTGGGACCTGAGACACCAGTCCCTGACTGAGCCCAGGACAAGAAGGTGCAATCATTACCCCCTGTACTGGACTTTTTTATAGTCCTGGTATTTAAGAAATGTATTGGGAAAGTACAATTTGGTTATAATATTTTTTCATTAGGTTAGCAGTGTTGTGTATGTTTCTGAAATATCTGTTCTGTGTTTGGTAAAAGTTGACCAATGCAGAACAGACAGCTGTGAAATGCAGCCCCAGAACAGGGCAGCTAAAAGACTGGCATAAGAACAGCCATTACCTTTTTTTTTGTATTTTTTTTTTTGATTTTGGAATTTTCTCTTTGTAAAGAACGATGCATAGCTGCCTTACCTTTGGGACAAAAGAAAGACTGAGTTTTGTTTTGGTAGTGGTGTCTGCTTTCCACTTGTTCTATGGAGAGGAAGTATTTACCTAGCTCCTGTGGGGCCATAATTTACACACACATGACTGGCATTAGGCTATACTGATCAACAGTTTTAGAAAAGAAAAGAAGAAAGTAGACAAGGTCCCACTTCATGCTCTCACCTCTACTTCCTATAGGGACTGTGGTCCAGCAACATTTTCCTTTTCAGCCTGGAATTTGATATGAATATGGGTAATTTTCTGGAACGAAGACATTTTACACCTCCTGCTGTTCACATCTCATGGACCAAAGGGGACAGAATGAAAGAATTAAAAGTTTTACAAACCTTTGAGTCTGCCAGATCACATGGACCAAAATATATCAAAAAATTCCATCCTCTGAGCCTCAGTTTACCACTAAAGAAGAAATAACACAGGCAAGTCTATAAAGACACTTTAAGAGCAAAAATCTTTGCAGTATTGAACATACTCAGGTTAGGCACTGGAAGCCCAAAACACATGAAGATAATAACTGCATCTTTCTGTGTGTGTATGAATGATATACCTGTAATTTCCTCATAAGGAAGAGAGAGAGTGATGTGGGTGTACTGACTGGCAAAATATCCATGTTATCTCTTATCTTATTTTTTCAAAATAAGAGAGAATTTAACAATTATGAGAAATCTCAGAAAAGAAAGAAACATGCTGAAGACCTTGTTTACAAACTGAATAACCTGAGAGAATCTGAGACACTGTCTCCATACAAATAGCTGCAGTAAAGGCAATGGTCATCTTATATTGACAGACCTGAGTGAGAAATATTGCTTAAGCTGTGTCAACAATTCCTGTTAGTTTAGCAGAGAGAAACAGGCAGTGTCACCTTTGTCTTTTTGAATCTCTTACCATGCAAGAGTTTAGTCTGCTGAAAGTTTAACCAAAATCTCTAGGTTAACAGAGGTTATCTATGTGAAACTTTAATGATCTATTTTAAGCAGGAGACCAGACGAGACGGTCCTCTTTGACCTTAAATTCTATGAAAGGTGAAAGCATTTTCCTGTTGTGGGGAGAATAACTTTCTGGTTCTGGACTGTTTTTTTGAAGTGCTTAGGTGCATTTTGCTCTCCTGGGATGTGCAAATGTGTCTGCTGATGAGGGGACCTGCATATGGCAGAGGAGGGAACCAACACACAAATTGCTACACACGTTAGAAAAGAATGACTTGCCTTTCTACTATGGATGTATGACCAAACACGCCCTTTCAAGTTCCCCAAATGAAACAAATATGGTCCAAAAGTTCTCCTATGCTATTTCACCTTTTTCATCAGCTTTATGTCATTTTTCTGCTTTCTAGTACACTTTAGGCTTTTGATGTTACCAAGGGCAAAGAAAATGAAAAAAGACATATTAAAATAGAAAAGATGTGGATAAAAATGTACGTCTAAAGTTATACAGATGCATATGTTATGTTGTCTAATAGCTCATGCCAGCAAGAGACAGAAACTTGCTTTACATAACTAAAGTTATATGATTCCAGACTCTGGTAATAGACTTACGGCATGTACTTTTATAAATCTGCTAAATCCTGACATCATTGTGGAAGAAGAATTGTTCTTATTATTACAGGTCATTTTTAGTATCACTTTTTTTTGTGTGTGCGTGTGTGTGTGCGTGTGTGTAAACTTAAGATAGCTATAATTTTAATGTTATTCAAAATGGATTGACCTGCAGAGATACAGAAAAGGTGGGATGAAAGGAACTATAAATGAGGAGTTGTGAATACAGAAACAGTGCAGACATGCACTCTTTACATTTCCCTTTCCTCCTGCCATTTACTGTGTAAAGGAAATGTGCGTGCTAATGTTCAGTGTTGTAGCTGGAGAAGCCTTGGAGAAAGGGCAGCTTGGCTGTTGGCTGCATCTTGAGGACCTTACTGTCAGGAGTAGCCTGAAGTAGGCTGCTAGATGCTATTTGGTTTCTTCAACAAGCATATTTCTACACAACCTGTTTCTTCCTAGAGAACGTGGCTGGCAATATTGGGTACTAGGTAGCTCCTCAGCAAAATACTCTCCACTCTGGTTCATTCTGGGGAGGCCAATTAGAGACCCTACCCAGTTAGTGTACAGCTATAGGATGCCACAGAGCTCCCCATTATAAGAATAACGTCTGGCTGTGGGTCTTCTTGTAGTTAAAGTGGTACAGCATTTAACAGCACTTAAAAAGAGACAGTTAACTGTCTTAAGCATGTCCTATAGAGCTTTTGTGTAACTTGGAGAAAATATATGACCAGAGGATTTTACTCGAGGTTCTTTGATGTCACCTTCATAAATTACCCCTATACTTTTCTTACACATTTGTTTTAGCTGTCCTAGAAACTAACCCTCCTTCCCTGTTTTGCTGTGAGGAACTGGGTATAAAGATTTTAAGCAGCTGATCAGAAACATAGACATTAATGAGAATAGATGAATGAATAAATGTTACCAGTCACCTCGCTTGTGAAGAAAAACACTTCATCTGACCCAGAAGAACTATTATAGAGTGTACTGACTCCATGAAGTAACATAATGTGCTGATTTTGATTGTGCAACTGTGTGTTAAAAGGATGTGAGTGCACTGCTACAAATTCTCATGTGAGACTGGGAGAGGCCTGAAGAAAGTAGCGATGAAAAAAGGGTTTATTAAGTCATTTAGTTCTTGGATCATTCCTTTAAATGTTTTTTTCCACTGCTGTGTTCAGTCCACTTTTAAACACTACAAGAAATAGGGCTTCCACCATTTCCCTGGAGGGGAGCTCGTTCACAGTCATCTAGATCTAACTCTTAGGACATTTTGCCTGGTTAGTTAGAAAAAATTGCTACTGCCGAGCTCAGTATAAATTGTGCTTGGTTCTCTCCTAACATCCCCGTACCCACCACCCAGCAGCTCCTTTTGTCCTCACATTCTCTTTAATATTTATGATATCACTTTCTCCCAGTGAAGAGGTTGGTGCTTCTGGTTGTGCATAAGTAGGTGATGGATATAATAAGAATGACAACTTAAACTCTAAAAAAATAGATGTGAACAATATTTCTGTGACAGGTTAATCAGTCTAGTAAAACTAGGTCAGTCTATTTAGATAACTCCTGTACCTGTTTATTTGTAGACCTTGACAGTCAGATGGATCCACAGTCAAACTTGTGAGAGGTTTTGCCCCAGATGTTCATAATGACCAGCTCTGCAAACAGAGTCTAGGACATTAAAAACAGTCCATTTTCTCTTTGTGTTATGAACAGGAAAGATGATCTTGGGACCCGAACTTTGTTGACAGTGCTGTTTATTATGCCCAAACCTGAACAAAATCTGCTTCATGTTGCTGTGTTTGCAAAAGCACTAACACAGGCAGAGAAGTAAATATTTCTATGACACTCTGTAACTCCTAATACATACAAGGAACTGACCTGGTGAATAAGAAAATGTTAGTTTTATCTTTTCTTCCTTCTTTCCTATCTGCCTTTTTTTTTTTTTTCTAAACTGATTAAATTTATAGAATTGATTTATAGAAATAGTCCTTTTTTTAACACTGATTTAAGTGGGGAGAGTACAAGCTGGTGAAACAGTTAAAGAGACAAACTTCACTTGCAAAAACATAACAAAGCAAGTGAGTCAGTATCTGCAACAGAAAAAATGATCCTGGAAGATCAAACGTACATTAAAAAAAAAAAAGATATGGAAATATTTTATTGAAGAGCTTACACGTTAATTTTCTTCCTCTCTCTGGCTCTCCTCACTGTAATCATCCTCTCCCAGCAGCATAAATTGCAGGTATGATAATAACACAAAAAACATTAATGCATACTCAAAACACACTGCAGATTACAAGTGTGAATAAAGTTTTGTTTTCTAAACTAGAAATTTTCTAGCCAACTCTCTGACTTAAAAAATATCTCACTTTTGGTTTGCATTTCGTAAAATAATGTAGATAAAGTCCGAATCTTTTATTTCCCTTGTATGTAAAACCCTGTATTAAGTTAACTCTGCTAAGACTTAAGTGAAGCATTTGTGATAAACCACACACACATTTGTTTTTCATATAGCATTACTTTAATAAACAAATCAGTGTCACATTCCTGCATGACGCAATTTCAACCCATTATTAATCATACTAAATGTTATTTTGGACCTTTACTTTTTTTTTTCCTTTTTTTTTCTTTTTTTTTTTTTTTCCCCTAAATATTGTCAGTGGAATATTGTAGGCCTCTGCTGTTTTCTTTCAGCGAATTCGAGGTCGAAAAGCCAGTCTGGAGGAAATACAGCTGGTTCACTCTGAACATCATTCACTGCTGTATGGCACCAGCCCCCTGAACAGACAGAAGCTGGACCCCAGGAAACTCCTAGGTCTGTACAGGCCTCTATTCTACTGAGAACAGCACATTCCAGCACTGTCATTAGTCATAGCTGGTGTCAGTTTAAAATACTTGGCAAGCAGTGTGACAAAAATTCACTTTTTCCAAATGCATTGCTGTGTGGAAGGAGAATGTTACAATGGAAGCCAAATATAGATTAGCAAAATGCACAGACTGGAAAGCAGCAATAGAAGTTTCTCCTCATTTGCTTCAAAACCGTCAAAGTGTTAACCCATTATTGTAATTTGCTCTCCATCAGAGGTTGATGGCAATTTTGAACATGGTGGTCTTTGATCTCCTTGTGTTCTTTGCTTTGAAAATGGGAGTTTAAGATACACTTGCTTGTCAGAATTGCTTGTTTGCTGTTCTCATTTGCTTTATTTCAATGATTTCAGCCTTGCTGGTTGCGTATACCATGCCTGAGTCTTGCTACTAAGTGAACTTTATTTTAATGCTTTCCTATTATGCAGAATACGATATCTTTCTGAATAACCAGGAAAAGACATATTAAAATATTAAATGGACCCATGAATGGCATAAAACTGACAAGATTTTGATATCAAGTATCTTCATACACAGACAATGCTCAACGTTCACTTTCATAGTAGAAAAGTAGGGTTAAATTGAGCTCTGTCATGACTGGAGCATGAAGCAGAGCATCTTGTCACACCTGCTACAGAGGATTTGAAAGGAAACACAAACAGTGCATTTTAGAAATAATGTGTGAGTGAAATCCTGCCCCTAAATCCCAGCACACTAGATGGAACACACATTCTCAGCTATTTTTGTAACACTTTAAGATGCAGAGATTTTCCTAAATGTAATAAAACCCAACCCAAACAAAAACAATACTAGCCATCAAAAGAAATTGCTGTCACAGTTCTAGTAATACATAGCAATTATCTTGCTTTAGAAAGAGTTCCTTCTATAATGCAGATTGTTACTTCAGTGAGTCATAAAAGTAGATAGGAAAAACGTCTTGATCACAGTATTATCTAAGTTTATACACCTTCTTCAAGCTGAAATAATTACAATATGTTAGATTCTCAGAAGATGGAGTTTTCAAAGTAGGAAATCCTCATCTTTATTTTTTTAAAGAAAAAACACTAAATTCCTGCAACATTAAAAACTGGAAACATTTTGATTTGGGTTTATCAACATTGTCAAAATGTTCCATTTTGATAAAGTCAAGCATTTCATTTAGATTTTGTTGGTTTTGATTCATTTCATTTTAATTTTTACATTATTTAATATAACATACATTTATATGAAATCTTGTTCGCATTTTGGATCTCAGTGGTTGACTAGCATATGGGACGCAGTGTGTAGTCTCAGTAATGGGGTGAAAAAAGTAATGGACCCAGATATTCTTGCTGTGTTTCTGCCTATGTATAAAGAATACAGAAGACTTTGTTTGCCTAGCCTTAGAAAACCATTTCTTTGCCCACTGTTCTTTACTCAACACTCCTTGCCTTTTTCATTTGGCACTCAGTCCAAAACATTTACTCTCTGAGTTTATATCAAGATCACACTCCTAGCATATATTCTGAGTGTATCCTTGGCTTAATGCCCTCGTCTGTCTCTGTAGGATGTTTTCTTGCTGCCTCTCACATGGCCTTTTACCAAGACAACAGTCAACGAAACACTCTTCCCACATGCTCTTGCATGTGCCTTTTTTTTTTTTCCCCTTTGGCTGGAAGCTCTGATCATTTGAGCTTTCATACTCTTGTATAAAAGAACTTAATTATCTTTTACATTTTTCCAAAATGCAGTGTGACTGTTCCACCCTTCGTTGTCCCCAGTTCTGTGAGGTTGAACCTAACCAATGCTGACATTAAAATTAACATCTTGGTATAGCATAAAAATTCAAAATGATGTGTAGCAAAGGAGAAAAATCTAAAGGAAATGTTTCTCATAAAAATTGTCATCAATAACATCATCTCATAAAACAGTCCTATTTCAGTGAAAGTGCTTTATTTTTTATTATTATTATTTTTTTTCCTGCAGAAGTTGTTTCATCAGATTATGGCTTTGCATCTTAATGAAAAGGGTTGATTCCTTCCCTTACTCCTCTACCCACCCAAAAAGACAGAGGCACACTTTGTTCTCCACTCTTAAGCCTCAGAAAAGTGTTTGTTCCCTTTTTGCTGTTCAGAAGACTACATCTGCATTGTCTGAAGGTCCTTTCTTGCTAACAAGCAGTTTCTGTATCTTTCAAATACAAAAGAAGCACTTGAAGGAATGAAATTAAGTACGACTAAAGCTAGAAATGTACTATCTGTCAATAAATGTTTATTTCCCTGTTCAGGTAACCTACTTTGCTCTGGAAGGCTGCAAAGCAAAATGGCTGTAAACTACTGAAATCAGTGAGAATTACGCACACAGATAATGTGAATATTCTTAATGCTTTCAGAGTATAAACTAGCTTGAACTCTTGGCTTTTTTTTTCACCAAAACGGGTCTTACAAATACAGCTATTGCAAATGATCACTTCAATTTTTACACTATTGTGCAGCTAAGCTTTTGACTGATCGTATTTCACTGTGGTGTGTTAAGCAACATGTTATGTTGCATTACATTTTCTTGACATGAAGGAAACTAATATGGAGACTGTGTGTCACATCACATTATGGTTTCATGTGACAGAATACAACCTTTCAAATCTCTCTGAATAAGCTCAAGGGCAGAACAGTTACCAAGCAACTCTTACAAATTTGTTTGCTTTTTACCTCTACAACAATAATTAAGAAAGTGTTTCTAAAAAGCAAGTTTCCAATGATTACAAGTTTTTAAAAGTGAGAAATATACTGTCAACACATCCCTGACAGTGAGGCAGCATTTAAAGAACAACTAAAGCATGCATTTACAGAGCGCCTGTGCAATTGCAATTTCAAGTCAGTCAAAAAATGATTACTTAGAAGAAATGGCTTCATTCTCAAGGGGTGATACTGGAAACAATTATGTTTCTCAAACTGACGTTGCTTTTTACTGAATGGTGCCTTTTCACAAGTGAACACTTTTTTTTTTTTTTTTTAAGACAGCTTTTTGCCCAAGACTTTTCTTGCTCATCAGAGTCTCAGCCCCCAGTTGCCAATCTCCTAAGCAGCTTCCTTGACTTCCATAGGGGCCTCCTGACTTCAGTGGTGGGTGCCTCACCACTCAATTTAACTAACAAATCCTACTGCCTTTGTGGCTTTACATTTCAGAGTAAAAATCTTAGATAATTTTTATAACTTTATCTGTAAATTTTTGGGGTGAATCTTCTCTAAAAGACCTTTTTTCTCAAGCGATTTGCTGATGATTGCAAACTCTGTCCTGATGCAAAGCCATTTGTCTTTCATCTTAGTTGAAGTATTCCAATATATATTTTCTTTTATTATTTTATTCTGGAAAATCCTCTGGAAAATTCCTTGGGGTGAGGAAGGATGTTACTGGGAAATATCTGCTATTTAACAAATTTTGCTGAGGCATCATCTCTAAACAGCATGGGAAATTCTCATGATTCATTTTCAGGGTTTGCTTTTTTTCCTACTGATTTTCATTTATGGAGGAGTGTTATGAACTCTTTACTTTCTGTGATGGTAGCTAGATGTTGGTCTCACTCTCTTAGTAGAATCTTTCCCAATGTTTTCATGAAATCTTGATGTTTTTCTTCCTCTGCAAGGTCTGTCTTCTTCTTTTTTGACTCTTGTGCAATAAAAAGTGAATATTGTGGCAAGTTGCTTGATACACTGAAGAGGCTTTGTGCTTGTTTTTTTCCCTGCTTTAGTACTATCTGTTGATTGATTTTAGTGTCCTTCCTCACCATCTGCTTTTCTGTTTTCACTTTGTGTTTGTTGTTTTTAATAGTGTTTACCATGTACAATGTGCCTTGTTGCACGGAGATAAATGAGAATTCATCTGTTCTCTCTTATGCAATGGAATTTAAGAAAAAAGGTCTAGTCATTCAATATTCTAAAAATGCCTTCTTTTATCTCAGATTTCAGCTTATGTTTCCATTAATGTCTCCTGACACTTTAACAGCATTAATTTTTTAGTTAGCTGCTCAAGACTTTTTGATCTTCCCCACAGTAAAAAGTGAAAAATTGCTGTTCACATTGGTCCCTGGATCTGCTTAGCAAGGGATCTGGAAACTCCTCCCATACCTCTGCTCTGATGGTCTTCGTCAACGAACATTTCCTTGCATGTCTGGGGCCATTAGGACTCACAGTGTGAGAATGCTCTGCATAGCTGCTGCACCTGCATTTCCCCTGGTAGCTCCACAGGAGGTTTTGTTTGGCTTCTCTCGCACACTGTGCAAAATGATCAAAGGCCTCTGGTCGGTTAAAAATGCATCTTGGATTTTACTCAAAGCGTAAAGCACTTTCTTCATCTCAGATCTTGCAGTCTGATCTCTCATACTTCAAAGATGATGGCTTATAATTGTCTTTGTACATTTCATTGGCACCTGCTAAATATGAGTAACTGCAGTGGTTGCCCCTTCCATAACAATGGGTGGCTCCTCTAGGTAACCTGAGTGATTCACTATCTAACGCTTCCTCCATATGGCAAAGTCACAAAGCCAGTTCTGTGATACTGTGGGGGAAAAGCGTATGTTCTCTTCCACAGCTGCCTTAGGATCAGTTTACATACTTGAATAGGAACTGCATCAAATCCTGAGATCCCTACCCGGTTTCAGTATTGTCCTTATCAAGACAAACAATTAGTTTAGTGGTACAAAAACAAAACAAAACAAAACACAAACACCACCACCAAAAAAAAAAATAAAAGGCAAACAAACAAAACCCCATGAACTAATAAAAAGCAATTATAAGTATTGAAATAAACCCTAAGCTAGAAAATAGATTCTAAAATCTGTTAAGTATTTGTTCGCATTAGTATAATACATTTACTGAGTAATACAGAAACAACTAGTATTTTGTTTAATGTTTTAAAATATTAACTTGTTCATTGACGGAATGTAAATGGTCAGAACTATTCTTGCCAAAGTAGGAAGATGAAGACTGCAATTTTCAAAGCAGAAACTTTTTGGAGAGCTGAAGTTTAAAAATTAGTCATCAGTTGCACGTAGACCTTAATGAGGTTCCCTCTGTTGTCAGTGAAAAGAAGCAGGCACTTCTCAAGTATAATTCATCCCATCAGTCATCTAGGCTGGGCGGAGGTGCCTATCTCACTCCACTGGCTGTAGAAGAAACTGAGATGACTAACTTAGACAAGCTGCTTATCTTTGCAGCAACTAAACATAACGGGTTGACTACTAGCTGTAGTACAGAATGACTGTGGAGTTTGGAGCATTACTTATACACTCCTTTGAAACTATTGTTTACCAATCTTAAGATTTGGTACTGCTGAAAAAGAGTAATTTCAATGCACCATGGCTGATTTGGTTTCTAAGTGTTATTGATATTATTTGTTTGAATACATGGTATTTTCACTGTGTGATACCAAAATTCAGAAATCAGAATTATAGTAGAGGGATTACTGTTCCGGTATTTAAATGAATTTTTGATAACTGATGCTTATTGTTTCTTTTTTTTTTTTCTTTAATATATAGGAAACGTGTCTCAAAAACTCTTTTCCTTGTTGCCTTGTGGGGGACTTGGGGTAAGTAGATTTTTATTTATTTATTTATTTTGCAAGAAGGAAAGCACACAACACATATATTCATTCATGAGCTCCGTAGCACTGTTGCTGCATCAGTTCAAAGTCATGAGAAGTTGATGATGAATCTCGAGATGAAATCTAAGACATTATCATACCATACTCAAAGACACAGAAAAAAGTACATTGCAATAGGCATATAGAGCAGTTAGACAGGAACATATTTTGTGAAAACGTGTACATTTCTTAGTTGTCCTTCTTTCTTTCTTTCTTTTTTTCTTTTTTTGCATATGATCTATTTTTGAGAAAAGTAACATGGGTGCAATTTCTTCTAGCAGAACGAGCTTTGAAGAAGCGAAAATAAATATAGCTTTGCATTATTCAGAGAGGAGAAAAAAATTATCGACACTAACATTTAGCATTATGAGAACTGCTCACTAGTTGCTAGAAAATTCCTTGGGCTCTGTTAAACTAATGAATTAATTTTTATGGCCTGTTTTGAAACAGATTCATTCTGAAATACAGTCTTCCAAGTGAGTATTAGAACTCAGTGGAAAAAATCTGTAGATAAAAATGCATTGCAATACTAGGTAATGAATTCATCTACATTATTGAAAAACATTTAGAATGGAGAGTATCTACTGATTCTGGCATCATGCATAGTTTTGTTCTGTTTTTTTTTTTCCCCCACACAGCAGTATTCTATATATCTGGACCAGCTGCACACATTATTTACTAATGTTAGCAATATCAAAATGCTAATATTACTAGATATGGATGGGATGCCTAGATGATGCAGATATGTTCAAGTTCCCTTGCTCCCTTATGAGTATACAGAAATAAAGCCACAGTCTCTGGATTGCAATTAGAACTATAGGTCAACTTCCAATGCAAACTTCTAATGTTTTATTTACTTTTATCCTCCACAAAGGATAAGTTCTATGCCACAGTAGTCTTTATAGTTGTTTGTTTATTATTATTTTTATTATTATTATTTTTATTATTATTATTACTACTACTACTACTATTATTATTATTATTATTATATCCCTGAAAAACAAAATGTGTGTTGTAGGAACTTAACACAGAAAGCTAATAATTTCATTTTAGCTTTCAGAATTTAGTAATTTTGGAGGATTTATGAACTATGAGTTAAAGACAAGACTTCTCTGAGTATCGAGAAGTGGTAATCATTCAAGCTCTCCTACTATGGATTTACACTTGCTGAGGATTCTGCCTAAAATTTGGAACTTGGTGATTAGCAACTTGCTGTATTTGAAACTTGGGGATCATTTCTGTATATGGACCGGCTAATGTTACACATAGACATGTAGACATGCACTTGCAAATGCACCTCCGTGCACATCTGTGTGCACATATTCACACATGCATATGCATACACACTTTTCTATATAAAAAAGGTGAAATCAATTGTTATTAAGGTAGTTTTTCACAGTTATTGAAGTTTATCGAGAAGTTTACAGAGAGTTGAACAAGAGATGAATGAAGTTGTGAAAGAATGTTGTTCAGACTTCTGAGCAAAGAGGAGGTGATGCAAAATTCCTTGACAATTCTTTCTGTGAGCTTTGGAAAGTAAATATGACCATGGTGGGCTTTGAAAATTAAACTATAAAAGATTTTTCTATGAAACACGTTATTCAGGCATTAATAAGTTAGTGTTAAAAATCATAAATAGAGATAGACTTTGAAATCCTTTTAAATACTTTCAGTAATAAAAGTATGCTGTCCATTCTAAAGCTAACATAAGTCAGAAATGCTCAGTATAACTTAGCTTTTTAAATGCTTAAATTTATCTGTACTTTCTTGGATCTATTTGCTTTATTTCTGATTTAGAATCATGGAAATTGGATTAAAGAACATATAGAAATTGATACTTTATTTATTATTTTCGAGTTGGTTTCCCTTTCTACATATTATTGTCAGGCTTGCTGTGGGGCTCTTCTAAGGGAATGGGTTGTGACCTTTTTAAAGGTAAATAATCAGATTAGGAACTCTCTTTCAGTGATATTTGGCTGTCTATTGGTTAGGATGAGCTCTGGGAAAAGGAGCTATTTCAAACTGTCTGGAAAGCAATTCCTACATTTACTTTCAAAAAAGATGGTAGAAAGAAAGAAGCATTGCTACTTAGTAGTTTTTAAATTAATTGAATAACATTACTCAGTATGAAGCAGTAATCAATGTAAAACAGTAAGATCAGGACATAGTTCATGAAAAGACTGTGAGAAGAAGAATTTAAATTTATTTTTTCTTATCTTTTATTTATTTTCTTGCTTGCTTAATTGGTTACTTGTTCACTAAAGAATCCAGGGAGAAAGGATATTAAACAAAAAAAAAAAAGACATCAGTTCTTGCAGAAGACTTTAAAGACTTTATGGCTCTCTCTTTAATGATAGTTTTCTGAGCTCTTTCATTCTATTGTCTTCTAACCATATGCGGACCTTGCTGGCTGTTATTATGCAGCTCTTCTATTATTAAATACATTAGCAGTTAAACTACTCACACAGGCAATGGTCACACCTAGGCTTATTCTTCTGCACTGCCAAGCTGGATTTAATATCAGAGTTCCCATTTCTTAAGTGATGCTGTTATCAATATGGAGATCATAGTCTGGTTCTGGTTTGGGACCCTAACGCCACATGCTGAAGCTGTACCACAGTTGGAAAGAGCACTGGGCCAGTAAGACAGAGCAAGGAGTAAGGGTGGTATATCTAAATGTACAATCTACCTATCATACATTTATAAATAATGTGAAGTCCTAGCTCCAAGCCTCTGTTCCACAAAGCTTATATATTTCAAATGAAAGAATCACTGGACAAAATGTAAACTACTCTTGGAGTAAGGACTGAAATGCAGACTTCATAGGCATTGCAGACATGATGAGCTGATGGGTTGTTAAGATTATCGGCATGAGTTTGGGATAGCTTGCATTGTTCCCACAGGACTTAAAGATCCAACCAACCTCTGTAACCCTGAATTCTGCTATATTATTGATTTTGTTGTTACCTGTGTTCCAACAGCACCAATAAACTGCAGTCAAGATGAGGGATCCTCTTCTTTCAATATCACTTACAGTGACTGTAGTAAAATAAAGCTCTTTCAAGCATTTTGCAAAGTAAACTAGAGGAAGTGTCCCTAACAAAGTTCCAATATTCTCTGATCCTTTTTCCTGATCACAGCTCTGAATCTTCTGCTTCAATGCAAAATACATGTAAAGCTACTGTTTTCTGATTCTGTAAACATATTAATTTGCTTTCAAGCAGTGATAGTGACTGCTTAAGTCAGGGTTGTTGTTGAATTTGGATAGGTATATGCCAGGCTTTCAGAAGAAAAATAAAGAATAAGAAACTACACAACTAATAAATATCTCCCTATCTAACAGCCCTAAGGTGACTCATACTGACAGCCAAACTGACCAGGTTTCACAGAGGGAGAAAAAAAAAAAAAGGTTATATCTAACCTAAGTTTGTCCATAACAGGTTTTCTTGCATAAATTATATATATATATATAAATATATGTATGTTTTTTTTTTTTTTTTTTTAATCAGTGGACTATCCAGATTCAGCAACATAGCATCCACTGAAGTATGGGACCTCCCTCTTTCAATAGTAGCTTTTATTCTTTTTTCAAGTTGAACACTGTACCTGGACCAACTAAGGTTAAAAAGTTCAAATACTGGAGGGATGTAATTCCTTGTGCTGGAGAGAGACTAGCAGCTCTATGTCCAGTGGTTTTAATCCTAAGAGATGGTTTCTTGCAGCTGGTCAGAGGTTTGGAATGTGAAAAGTTTTCCAGGAGGTGAGTAGATTGCAGGTGAAATGGCCAAATGGGGAGAATAATCACAAATTATTTTTTGGTCCTGCAAATTATCAGACAATTCCACAATTTTTCTTCTGTGAATAGCCACTGGAGATATAACTGATCATTTAATCACTGCATCCATCTATTGCAATTCCTCCCCTTCTGTTTTGCTGTGAAAATGATTAAAAAAAAAGCAGAAATCTACTTTTAACGTGCGCAAGTTTAATCTCCTTGCCTCAGTATGTCACTAAAAATAGTGATTGTTTTTCTGCCTGTTTGACCTGCTGCTGTGTGAAGAAATCTTGAAGTCATTTCTCAGCCATATTTTTTTGCCTAGTTGATAGGCAAAAAAAAAAAACCACAAAAGCAAAGAAGAGCAGGCTTTTATGATAATGTCATCATCGGCTCCCAGCTTCAAACACTTCTGTGGCTTTTGAATTGTCATTTATAACTTGGAACTGAACCGACCCATAATTCCCTTGATGCATTTAGAGAAATTGATAACAGACTGCTTCTTTTATGGCTCAGAGGAGGCAACTCCAATCACATCACTATTGGCAGTCAATATTATTTTCTGACATGGTTGTAAAAGTATAAAGGGGCTTATGGCATTTGTTTAGATGAGGAATGGGCTCTCAAGCTGTGCTGGGGTTTATGGGTCCAGATTACTGAGAAGCAAAGGGAATATGATGTTTGCAAACAGGATATGATTTTATTTAAGTTTGGGTTTCATACGTTGTTCCCTGGGGATTGCCCTGCAGACAGAAGAGAATTTCACTTTTATCATATAAAATTGGGCAGTTATCCAATCCCCCCTGCTCTTCCCCCCTCAAAGACACTGCTCCAAACCTGTAATGTGTAAAGTCAGAACTTTAAACTGCAAGAGGAGGAGCTGTGGGAGAACACCACCCTGCAAGAAATAAGACTTTTGCAGAATAAATCTTTAGAAAGCTGAACAGACTGGTTCATGCAATAAACGCTGAGCCATCTGAGTAGCTAAGAATGGCTTCTGCATACTGGGAAAGTCCATTGCATTTTCTCTAATTTTGCTGTTGTGGCAGAACAGGAATGAGTTTTTCTTCTGGGATAAGCTGGTCTTGTTTCATTAACTGGAATATAACTTAGATCTTTTATACCAGAAAAGAATTTGGCCTGAAACAATCAAAAAAGAAATATGAAGCTATAAAATCTCTCTATGTTTTTCCAAATCGTACAAAATATTTGTAGCATCTCTCTAAATTTTCTGACTGTGGAGTTTCTCCCTAGCGTTCCATGCTGTGGTAGCTGGACACTACTACTTTTTATCCTGACCACACAGAAAGCATGCAAGAAGAAAGGCAACATCTCACTAGTGCACAACTTTAGTAAGTCAATCAGGAAACAAATTGTTTTCTGCTGCTTCTCATTCTTCTCTTGATCTCCCCAGTCTGTGTGCAGGAAGAATTTTCAGCCTTTACTTTTTACAAATTAGTGCTCCTCTTACAAGAATTAATGGTATCAACCTGGTACCATGGTGTAAAAATTAAGAAGGTATTGGTGATAACACTGTGTCTTTGTTGCAGATTTTAGGATCCTAGATGTTTTGCAGGTCTCTCCTGATATCCACATCTAAATCTGGCTGTAATGAAATCAGACTCAGTATGGTTTGTGCACTCAAACTAAACATCACCTCCACATAGGTGTTACAATTAAATTGTGTCCTTCCACTCTGTCCCAGGCTATACCAAAACAGGCATAATCCTGTCACAATATCAACCAAAAATAAGTCTGTTTCCTTGTTTGGTGAAAGTAACCTGTTATTCCTAGAAGCTCAGCTACCCAGTGTGAAATTTCCCACTCTGAAATCATCAATATAGCATGTGTTGATATGTTCACCTATCAATTCAATCTACTTGTCTGAGTGGCCTTATTAACCTCCTGAAATTTTTCAGTTGTAACATTTTGGAGAAGATTGCAGGAGATTTTTGTGAATAAAAGACTTATCTCCTAAGCCTCCCTGGCTACACCATCCCTAAAAAATTCCAAGGTTTAATCAACACAAATTCACAACAGCATTGTACTTTAATTATGGCATTTTGCATGACTATTCAGGACTCAAGGTTACACAGCTCTGACTCTGTGATGTTTTCTGCAGAGGTAATCAAAATATGTGGTGAAAACAGCCATCCTGATGCCACCCCACGGTGTGATGCAAGGCCAGTAGGCATGGGACTGGAGGTTTGTCAGCCTGGAGCACGCAGGGGTCTGCGTGTTGGGACACTCAATGCAGTTCCAGACAAACCTATTTAGGCTATCTACAGGATGGGGGAATGAGGGTATAATGTACTCCCAGTTGCTCTGGCAAGCACTCTTTTAGGTGTCTTACCCCTGTCATTTGTGACAGTTCAGGTCAGCTTGGAACTGACTGGACTATGTTTTGGAGAAATGAACCATTTCTCACTTTACTGAGGCTGTCTTACATAGGCATTCTTAGACGTACTACTGAAACACCCAAAGCAAGAGCCTGGCTATCCGTGCTTACCTATGTAGCCATTAAAGAGCCATGTGCACCATTAGAGCAGGACTCAGTCCATCTAAGATCTGAAGAACTGTCTGGAGGTACTTGATTCCCCCCATTGATAGGGACTTTAAGCAACTAAGTTCCTAATTTTAGACACGTTAATTTTAGGAAAAAAAAAAAAAGTTAAGTTTGATAATGCGAATCTGGATGATCAGAAGAAGAAATAAGTAGATATTCCTCCATTAGCAAGGTGCAGAGACTTCATCTGCAGATCTGGACCATGCAATGGTATCTCACCTCTGGTAGAGTGGGGATGCTGTATTTAGCATATCAATATGGTGCCCACAACAAAAGGAAACAATTTCTTCAGACTAAAAGGCAGATACTTTGTCCTATTCTTGTCCACTCATGGCACAGAGGTGGCCCTGTGTCATATACCACAGGGCTTGATGCTTAATGAGAGGCAAAACTGTTCAGCTAAGAGACATTGTTCCCTGACATCACTTCAGGCAGGTCTGTTTTAGAAATGTCTCAGTCTGCTTTAACTTGTAGCAGGTGAAGATAGAGAGCTCAAGAGTGGTAATCTGCTAACTTGGGTGCTAAAGGTAATCCTGTCAAGCACAGAATTTGGTCCCTTAGAAAATTTGTGGTTTTAATTTTTTTTTAATTTATTTTTTTCCAAATTTTAACAGAGGAGCATTTTTGCTTGGTAGTAGACCAGATTCAAATTGTAAACAAAGATACATAACATAGAAGAAATAAAATTATTTTGAAGCTAATGAGCTATCATAAAATCAATCCTTTAAAAACCTTACCTCATTTTGCATGATTTTTAAAAATTACTGTGTTACCTAAGGCCAGTAATATGCAAAGAAGCCCACTTATTTCCTAGGATATTAAACATATATGTATATTAAACACATGTATTTATGTTAAGTGTAAATAGTGGAATAGTGTTATATACAATAGTATTGTATACAAATTCACTCCATATATGCAATTAAATTTGATGGGAATTCAGTAAAGAAAGTAGAATTCACATTTGCTCTTTAAAAGCACATCACATCTTTATTGACAGAATTTAGCCTCCAAGATGGACAGAAAAAAATCTCTGAAGAGGAAATGTTGTTATGCTCCTTGTCTGAATAAACACCAGGTTCTAGCAGAGCTCCATAGTGTCCTATGACAGAAAGATCATCTACAGCCAAGAAGAAAGCTGAAGTGCTATGTACTACTAATTTTTTTTTCAGCGACAAGTTGCCAATTTTTTAAAAAATAAGTCATATAAAAGTTTTTTTTTCTGTAATTGTGTGCATTACAAACAGCTACACATTGTTTTATCTGTTTGCTCATGAACCCTTGGAAACTGCATGATCAAACATAAGAAGGCAGTTGCACAAGCATTTTCGCACACTAATCCATTAAAACCTAAAACAAATGTCAAGTTAAATTAATAGAGTACTCAGGGCTAGGTCTGTAAGTGCAGTAACATTTTTACAAGCATCTGGTGATATATGCCACATATCTGAGACTTGAATCTGGGCCTAAGTGTTTTATTTATGAGTTTTGTCTAAAAACAAGTTCTAATCCACATCTAATCCATGCTATCCTCCCTCCATTCCCCCTACCAATGATCCACACATTGCTGTTTCATTAAGGTTTTGAGATCCTTTTGGGTGTTTAATGCATGCTTTCTAAGACCCAGAGATTCCAAATGCTTGTCATAAAAGGAAGTTTAGGAGAGTCAATGAATAAAACTACTTCAGAAGATACTGTTGTGTTCAGCTTTTGGCTTGACTTAGCCTGATTCTATTCTTATTCTCATTTTGAATACAAATAGATTTATTTTTAAATACAGACATCACATATTAACTTGATTTTTTTACAAACCTCCATGCGAACTCCCTTTGTAGGGAAATAGGGGTGCTGCATTTATTTATCTGAGGTGGACCACCACCATCAATAACTATGGTAGGCATTCAATTTTTATTTTCTGCTTAGAAATGCTTTGTTAGTATTTTCTTAAAATTGATTTTGCTTTATAATAGCTGTACAAGTTAGATCATTATTGGCAGGTAACACTTGAAAATGTTATATATCCTACATGTAGTAGGTACAGGTACTGTCAACATTCCTTGTTGCACTGAAAGAGGCTTTTGAGGTCAGAATTAATAGCTGCTAAAATTCTTTTTAAAAGTCCATTTCCATGATTATTATAGCTGGTAAATTCTTCTACTGGAATTACACAAACACAGCAGAGAAACCGATGCAAACCAAGTGAATTCCACCTTTTTTGTTCAAGCAATGATTTGTGAAGATCCTTTGAACTATTCATCCCAGTGGAGTCTAAAGATCGCATCCCTTTCACAATTTGTTTGTAAATCACACTGGAAGTATGAAAAAATGATATTCTGGGTACTCTCTATGGCAGGCGTTTTAGATTAAAGCAGTTGGAAAGGCCTTTGACAAAACAAGTCTCTGATACAGCTGTAAAGTAACAGTAAAAATAAAGGAAGCTCTTAGTACATATTTTTCCTAAAGTAACCCACTTTCACAAACTTCCTGTGTGGGGGATTTATGGAAGAGATGTCAGCCTTTTCTCCTTTGTTCCTTACTGAGTGATGTGGCTGACAGGCCATTAGAGGTTGTTCCTTAGAGATGATGTGCACACCTTCACTTCTTTAGTCATGGTGAGATGAAACAGCAGCTGAGAAGCACGCCGAGGACCTTTTGCTTCTTAGTGGAAATCACAGAGGTGATGAATGACCACGAGTACATCTGTAGGAGTGGGAAGTGAGAGCTATGAGTGTGGCACCTGGGAAACTGCACTGCTCATGGTCACGAGCAACATATTCCAGACTTATGTACTGGCGTTCGCTGGCACCAACTCTCTCCAAGAACGGCAGACTTGTTGCTGGAAGTAAGAGCAAAATGCCACACACAAGGTTTAGAGGTTGCAACACTTCAGGAAAACATTTCATTTCTATTTTCATGCCAGGGAAATGAAAAAACTCAATGATGGAAACATGTTTGCTCTGGCATGAGTGGAAGAGTGTGAGACTGAACGCTTTTAAAACTAAAACAAAGGAATTTGCTCTGCAGTACACAAGTTTTATTCAATTGTGGTATCACTAAAGAGCTCTGTATTCTCCCATATTATTCCTCACAGAGGGCTTAATCAGTTTGCTTACTGCAAATAGCTACAATGTTGTTAGCTAACTAGATTTTATTTACTTCACAGTTTTATAAGCATTTATATCTAAGGACAGCATTTTTTTATGTACTAGTTTTTCCAGATTCATGTTAAAATATCACAGCAGAAATGCATATTGAATTAACTTCCATCTAAGAATAGTTGAGCCCTACCTCTGCTCTTTAAAGAGAGGTGAAACAATAATTTTAAACTGCTATGAAGAACTGCTTCTTTTTAGCTTGTTGTGCAGGTTAGTGTACACATAGCACTGCTATCACTGGCTAAAATTTCCATGAGCAGGTAAATGACAGATTGTGTTTTTGAACTATTCTCAGAGAATAAGGAGAATATCTCTGACAGGGACATGTGGTAACTCTTGGAGGACTGTTTTTGATTTTTATGATGGCAACAACTGTGCAGAGAATCCAGAACAGGATGTGAGATTTAGTATATTTTCAATTCCTTTTAGGAATGAAATCAGAATTCCATTGTGGAAGCTCCATTTATGTCGAATAACAAAGTGTGTGTGTGTGTGTATGTGTGTGTGTGATAGAGAGAGAAGTCAAGCTCTAGGATGCATTGTCAGAATGTATCGTAGAGCTTTGGCTCTCTTTTATATTGCCACCTAATTATCAATGAATGTGTATTTAAGACAACTTCAGAGCTCACAGTTAATTATTCAAGGAAGAGAAATAACTCATACAAATGAATAAACCACACAGGGTGTGAAAAATGGCAGGGTTTGTCAGACTGCCAGCAACATATCTGGTCAGCAGAACTGTGATCCAGTGACAATTAGGCAAATCCTGTGACATTTCTGGAGGAAGGATGACTGAGGATGAGGAGTGCAAGGGAAAGGTCAAGTAAAACAAAAGACAGTTATAAATATAAGAACGCTGATAAATTATTGTTATGCCACTTTTTGCCTCTCTGAGGTTCTAGATAGGTATTAGTAGCAGGACATGTAGCTTTTCCAGTTTTAGCAAATACAGGGATTTCAGAAAGGCCCTTATGTAAACAATCTCCCTCTCACAAGTATTTCCATGTCTTTCCTCTCCATCTTCACACACACATACCAACACCTGATGAAGGCATAAGGAGTTGGTAACTTTCAAACTTTGTAGTCAGTCTATCTTAACATGAAATATTCTAGCCCTGAAAGTGGTACAGTACAAGGTTTCTATCTGCTACAACATCTCTGCTGTTTCTTAGCTTGTTTTCAGTATGCTTAAAGTCTTCATTGTGAAAGTCAAGTTATCACATTGGTACTTCTTGCAGGAAACATTCATATTATTCTTTTTTCTTTCTTTCTTTCTTTTTCTTTTTCTTTCTTCCTTCCTTCCTTCCTTCCTTCCTTCCTTCCTTCCTTTCTTCCTTTCCTTTCTTTCCTTTCTTTCCTTTCTTTTTCTTTTTCTTTCTTTCTTTCTTTCTTTCTTTCTTTCTTTCTTTCTTTCTTTCTTTCTTTCTTTCTTTCTTTCTTTCTTTCTCTTTCTTTTTCTCTCTCTCTTTCTCTCTTTCTTTCTCTCTCTGTCTCTCTCTCTTTCTTGTAGTGTAAAGCAGGGAATTTCTGCAGGCAGCACTTGAAACATTAGTAGCATTCAGTCAGGAAAAGTTACCTACATTTCTTTTCACTTAAGTCATTCCTTTCCTCTTTAATGCCTCCACATCCACTTCAGGGACAGGTAGCTTAATTTCTATCATCTGTAGCTTTACAGAGTATTAGCTTTGCTACACATGCCAATGATTGAGCTATACTAGATGTGCTTGAAAAAGTCTACAGCCTACACTGCTCATTCAGGAAACTCGGAGTGAAGTAAATCCATATGTGTGTTTAAAAGTTTAGTATTCAGATAGGGCTTGTGTTTTCTGGCTCTTGCTGTTATCATGCACAATCCTTCTTCTTTGAAGAGCTGCAGTAGTGATAGGCTTTTTTGATAACGAAATGTGTGGTATGCTCATAGTTTACTTCTGACGTTTTGAGGCTTTGAAAAACCATTCTTTTTCATTTTGGTTAAATATTCCAAATACTTTCCTACCCTGACAATTTTTAAAAGGATTCTTGAATTAAAATAATGCATGTAACTAAGCAGAATTTCTCTGTTAGGAACAAATTAGAAATCTGTATTTTCTGTAATTTTTTAACATCTAAAAAAAAAAAAAATCAAGGGAGTTTTTATTAAATTCTTAGGCTACTCCAAAGCACTTACAGAACAAAAGTAAGAAACTGAAAAGTAAAAAAAGTTTATTAAATTCCATCTGACTTTATCATAGACTGTGATTTAGAAGGTATTACATTTGTCACAAGGTTATGCATACTTAGCACCTAGATGACTGTCAGATAAATTCGATCTATACCTGAAGGAGAACCAGAAATCATAATACTATACTCTTTACTCATATAAGATCCAATCTTTTCATCTCACAGGAATAAAAAGCATATCTGGTAGGATTTTACATAGCTGTATTTCATATATAGCATGACAACTAGGCCAGATAGTAGCTGTAATTTTAATGTGTTTGCCACTTATATCACTGTGTTACAACAGCAAGTTGCAAAGTAAACATTGAATAACACTAAAACAAAATCTCTGTTTAAGCACCTGAAAAATTTAAGGCAATGCATCGCATTAATAGAGAGATAAAATGGAGTGGCATGGTATTTTCTAGTTGTGACAGCTAAAGTTTTTGCTGTAGGATGAAAGTTTTTCTAGGTTGTTCTTCATGAAATATTCCTCAAAAATTCAGTCTGAATTTTGCATGACTATGAAACAGATTATAACATCCAAGTTTATAATACTTTACCTTTTCAGGGTAATTATATTCATATCGGTATGTTAGTTTTCTTGTAATAACTACGTACTAAGATATGCAGCTTCAGTTGGCTAACTCTGGTTTTGAGAATTTGCAGTTTTTTGTACATACTATGCCCAAGAGATCAGCTACAATATTCCCCAAGAGATCAGCTAAAATATCCTGAATTTCCTGTGTACTTTTGGTGGTCATTTCTGAAAATTCTTCAAGAAATGCTATTTTGTTTTCTGATAGCCCATTTACATCCAGTCCAGGTACAATTCTGTAATGAAGGAAGTTTTGCAGTGGAAGATATTTGGTCTTATTGTCCTAGTTCAGTCTCCTCACACTCAGCTGAAAGCGGAAAATGATAAATGCCATATCCTGGCCAATACTCGGTGTTCAGCAGTTGAAGAAACTGCCGTCTCATGTGTCAGAGCAGACAACTGTCTTGAAGGGTGGGTACTCTCAAGCTGTGGTTACAATTTTAACTTAATCGGCCTTCCTGGAAATGAATCATAGTCCCTTTGAGGATGCAGACTCCTGCTTGTGCCCTGGTGTACTGAGCAGCTGCCACTGAATCATTTTCATCAGCCACTCCTTCATGTTATCCTTAATTTGCTAGCCATAAAAATGGCAAGAAAGTACTCCCTCCCAGCCTTCTTGCTGATATTTCTTTATTTAAAGTACTGCACTGTATTTTTCAAACTTTATTATGGTTTGATTAAATTGATTTAACCAATGACCTCTACTTATTTATTTCCTTATTTGTTTTAAAAATAAAATTGATTCACAGTTGCTTTAAAGCAGCAGAGAGAGAACCTGAAGTTCTGCCTAATGTTAAATATGTCATGATATTTTTACTACTTGGTTTCTTTCTGGTTTCTTGCTGTAATTTCCTGAGTTACCTACTGATTTGTGTCTCAGGCTACCAATCTGCAAAACAAATATAATAAATCATCCTGTATTAAGCTGATGATGCTTAATTGTGTTTAGACAACTTTTTGAGATTCTCAGATGAAAACACAATGTGTTGTTATTATTGTTATTCTGAAGTTTGCAAACACAGTCCATACTTTTTATTCAGGCCTATTGTGAATAGGAATTATTTTCATTAGTTCTACTGCATGAACACAAAACTGATCAAAATGATAGAAAACTCAGGTCCAGCAAACTGAAAAACATGATCATTTTAGTAGCTTGAAATATAATATTATTGTAACAGTAATGGTGAAGACATTTGACAGGTGTAGAGAGAAGATCAAGCTTCTTTCTGTTTCAAATGACTAATCAGAGAATTCCTCAGAACCTCCACAGTCGAGCAGCATTTGCATCCATTTTCAATTACTTGATTTCTTTCTTTTTTTTTCTTTTTTTCTTTTTTTTTTATTTTTTTCTTTTTAAAGAAATTAGGAACAGAAGCTTCTGGTTCAAACTTAAAACATGTCTCAGTGTACTTGGAAGTTATCCAAATAGCATCTGCCACAGTATTTTGTCTATCCCTAAACGTTTCTCTTTTCATGATAAATTTGTGCAGTATGATACTACTAAAAGCACTTCCCATGGAGCATCAAGGAAGTCTGGCTGTCTCTTTAGATGATTTTTTCAGACTGTTTCACACCATCGTGTCTGCTTGGCATAATAGCATATAAGGGATATGCAACATTTCATCTATACTATGTTGTTTGTTTCTGCAAATAAATAGTTACTAAAAATATATTTCAAAAGTAAAATGTTGGGTTACTGATTGAAGCTGTAGAACAGTGCTGCTTAGCTGGCTTTATAATATTTTATTTATATTTTACAATTAAAATATCTTTATTTTATCTTTATATTTAAATATTCATGTAATGTTTAATGTGTGACATTCGCTTGTATAGCATGCAAAAATGAGAATTTTCTCTGCTTTAAGCAACCATATTCCTCTGTTATAAAGAGTGATCTAAAGCCTTTCAGTCAAAACTTAGCAGTCCATCAAAACTGGAAATACAACAAGGGCAGTACTTCAATTTATTTCATTTTATTTTTTTGTCTATGGCAATGGTAACTACTGAAATTAAGCTAAACAGTGAATCATTGTGATTTCAATCATTTAAAAATGATGCCTGCCTGGGTAAGAAAGAGAAGCTTTTACTGCTAATTTTAAAACACATCCTGATCTGGGCTGCTGGTCAGTTTCTGTCGGCATGCTTTTTTGGGACAGCAGTAGCTGCTCCTGTGGGATCTCGTGTCTCTCACTGGCAGGCCCCCATCCCCACCAATGCGAGGACCCGGTGCAGGGCATCCACTGGCCGGTGAGCAGGCCCAGCCTGGCCGATGTAATGCTGTTTGTAATGAGAAATCTAAACAGGGAATGGCAGCGAGGCATGACAGGAATGTGTTTCCATTGGAGAAGCCCGTACAGAGAAAAAGCATAAGCAAAGCCATGTCCACAAGGCCTTTCAGCTGGCCCGGACGGAAGACTGATGTTATTGTACATGGGCTGTCACGCTGCCAGCCCTCCCTCACGGGTTTGTTTTCTCTCATGCTCTCCCTCTCCCTCTCCCTCTCCCTCTCTCCCCTGCCCTTCTCTTGGGGCCGGCTGTTTGCTCAGGTGGACAGTGACACCGTTTGGAATGAGTTGCACTCGGCCGGGGCGGCACGCATGGCGGTGGGCTGTGTCATCGAGCTGGCGGCCCGCGTGGCCTCCCGGGAGCTGAAGGTGAGGTCCGGGCCACGCGGTGGGTGGGAGGCAGGGAGGTCGGGGGGGGCTGAAGGCAGGCCTTGTTCGCCCGCTCCACGCTGCTGGGCGGTGGGAGGGGAAGAGGGAGGATGGCCACCAAGGTGTGGCAGCCCCAGTGTCTCCTTGAGGCGGCCGGTGAGCCTCGCAGGAGACAGGTTTGCCATTGATGCTCTGAAGTAGTGTTGTTTTCTTCAGAGTGCTACAGCCTGAGGTGAAGTTACTTGTATGTAGCTGGCAAGTTGCTGTGGAACTGCCTTTTGAAGTGTTGTTGTTTTTTTTTTTTTTTTTCTTTTTAATATGATTTAGTCACGTGCATGACCTCACGATACCACCCAGAGAGAGGGGAGGCAATCGGTGGGCAAACAGTTTGTCAGGGAAGAGGGACGCTGTTGATGAGGGGAGTAATGATCCAGAATACGCCTTCCCGTCGGCAGCTCCACGCTGACTGTCCCTCATTGTTCTTCCTGGACGGCTTCTCTTCCCTATCTCCTTTCTGCATGATCCGCAAAGAACGATGTACAAAACCCAAATTATCCCCAGTCTAAACAATTTATAAAAGTTCCAGACCTGACGGACTTTGACATTTTATTTGGTATTTTAACAGCCCTATTTAAAGGTACACCATATGCAGCCTGAATGCAGTCTTGCCCCAATAAACATTGTTGGAGCTAACACGTCTCCTTAATGAAACTGTTTATACTCTTTTCAGTCCAAACACTAACGGATTCAGTCCTGTTTGCAAAATCAAGATAGGAATAAATATTTTAGAATTAGCATTATACAATGATTTTTTTCAAAATTCCAAATGTAATGGAACTTGGGAATTTTCTTCCTCTATATCTGTCTTGTTTCAGTCAAAATATATTAGCTACATATTAGGTGAGGGGTACATATGTTTATGTGTACATATATATATATAAAGAGGTATAGAATATATAGGTATGTAAAGAAGCATTCAGTTAAAATACAGTATTATATCTCTGACCCAGTCAAATGCAATTACTAAACTTTCATGTTCAGATACTGAAATCATTAGCCAGGTGCTACACCAAGCTGCTATAGTTTTTGAAATCTCAAATCAGGGACAGGGCATGTCCATATGGGATCTTGCGCAACTTTTCTGATGGGTACTTCAGCTTTCAGGGCTCGGTAGGATTCAATGCACAACTCACTGAACATTATTCCCACCTAACGAGACCAATGAAAGGGAAGTAGGTTTTTTTACTCATTTTTTTTTGCCTTTGGTGACTGTAGGACATATGTCAGTCTTTAAGACAACATGCAAGCAAATTTTGATAAGAATAATGAGATATGCCCTGTGCACAGTTGGCCTGAGCTGTGTCTACTGCAGAATCTGTACTGCTTATCTTTGTGCTTTTGTGGTGTCTTTCCATGGTGTGATTGCGCTTGATTATTTATCTGTGTGATGGACAGATGGAAAGAATCAAACATCATCCACTGTGAGACCTTGGTTGCTGCTGGAGTTGCAACAAACTGTAAATAAATACTTTAAATTTAATACTAATTTGTAGTTTACTGTAAAATTATTGTTGATCCTAAATAGAATCTTCGTCTGCAGTGGAGAGGACTGGAACAATCTCGTTCCTCCTCCAGCTGAGACATAGGTAATTGTTCAAAACATGTGCCAAGTCACTGGTTTACCCCAAATCATGAGGAAAGTAGGAATGGAAAACATTTGCTGTGAAAGCGAATCAGGAATACTCATGCCATTCCCAATACGTGTTTAACCTGCTCCTGTACTTCCAGCATGAAGTCCAGTGGCTTACGTGCCACTGTGCTGACTGTATGAACTAACAATCTGCATGTGGTATTTATAATTTAAAATGAAAGAAACCCATGGAAAAGTTATTAAGGCCTGGCTGACAGAAGAAAAACATGCTAGCAGAAGTTATGGAAATAAACCGATCCTGATATTTTTTGGCAGAAGCCTCGTATGTTTACTTTGTCACTGCATACAAACCTGGGTTTTGCTCAATGCTCTCATGTAGTAAATTGTATCAGGGGATTTTTTGCAGTGTATTCTGAGGCATTCTACATGGTGTTCACATGAGAATTTAGGTAGCTGTGAGGTTTTAGCCCTGTAGATCTGTATGTGTCAGTCTACATTTATGATGACTTTACATACTGCTTTTCCATCTTGCTGCCATTCTTCCTCTAGAAACACACATGTTGCACTGATCAGCTGTTTCTAGTACAGGGAAAATGCCAATTCTGTAGCATACTTGTGAAGATCTGAGAGGAAGTAAGTGAAGCTGACCACTTCCATGTGCATTCATTGAGCAAATATGCATGTGAAGTAACCATCTGGGGCCTGTACTGTGAGCCCTGAGTGGGAGGATTAAGCTGTGATGGGAATCTGGAAAGGTCTGCCCCAGCTTCAGAATCTTTGGATGACAAAAAAGGCCTTCCAGAATTGTGCATAAGCTATAACAGCTCTGCAGCATGTAAACAGCAAGATGAGAGCAAGTAGGGAAACATGCTGTAATTTTTCCCTGGCAGTTTATAGCTATGGATTGTTATCAGATGGTGTGCTGTCAGTTTGATGTCATCTTAAGAAAAATACTAAATTATGAGACAGGTCACACAGATTTGTTCTGAAATCCCACAGTTGCCTGAGAAGAGCTGCATGTCCTGCAGTTCACAGTGGCAGACTTAAAGTACAGAGCAGGGAATTCCCACAGAGCAGTGCTTCAGACTGCAGCAGAGGAGGCAGTGGATTATCTACCCAGTGCAATGGAGAAAGAGGCCCAGCATAGGTGCCTTCCTCTGAAACAGTTCTGGAGACATTAGGGTAACCTTAGAGTAAAACTTTCTAGCATAGACAATGTCCGAGACAAGAAGCCTCAGGAATGAGACATTGAAGCAATTTATTTAAGTGCTGTTCAGGTGTAAGAATTATCAAATTTGTCAGTGTAGTTGGGTGTAAGCTGCTCAAACATTTCTTACAGCTTGATGAATCAATGCATATATTTTTGTAAAGTCTAGCAAGGTTTTCCTAAAATAAAAATGAATATAATATTTTATTTTATGGGTATGTATGCGGTCAATTTAGAAAAACAAACAAACAAACCACCACAGGATTTACAGTACTGGAGACAAATGTCCTCTCTGCCTGGAGTACAGAAAGTAACATAGACTGTCCCATATTGACTGGCATCTGACATTTAAAGTCCATTTTAGGAAGGAAACAACTTTTCAATTTCCATGCTTACTCCAGTCTCTGCTGACATTGCTTGCATTAAGTGATAGTAGTAGCTCTATGCTATAAGTATGTGCTACTAAGAAGAGAGGTAAGGCTACAAAATCAATTGTGAGTCTACAGAACAATTGAGGGATTCACTGCACAGTCGGACATGAGTCAAAGTAGTACACAAGGCAAAAGGTTCTCTACTTAATTCTGAATTTCCTGAGTCTGCCAGTCCCATTTCACAGAGGTTTCTTCTCAGAACAGCAACATTTTGTTCATCTGATTTGGACAGCGTTCAAAAACTTACCCAGAGTTAGAGTTCTCTTCACCGTAGTTCAAACCCCTTGTGAGACATTAGGTTTCTTTGATCTCCCCGACTAATGGCAAAAGCATCAATATGACAGTGCTAAGGACGTAAAACAATAGGGTTTACTGAAATTCTGCTGCTGCTGTAAAAGTAAATTGGTTAGGGGAGGAGGCTGGTTGGTTTTGTTTATTTTTATTTATTTATTTATTTTAAATTAAGACAATACCTGCTCTGGGGAGACTTAATTCTGGATGTTTTTAATTTGATTATATCAGGTAGGTAAAATCATCCATTAAAATTAAGGATTTTTTGGGTTTGTTTAATAACATAATGAGCACTCACTGAGATCAATTTGATACTCCTTTGAGATAATTTTAATAGAGAATAAAGAATCACACCAGAGAAATATGTAGTATGATAAAAGTGATGTTTTACTGAGCCACATGCTATGCTTTTTCTTTTTTCATGAGTTTATTTGCATGTGTGATGAATGCCGTATCGACAATATTACCATATGATGAGATGAGCTTTGCACGAATGTTGCCCTTTTTCAAGCTTTTTATAAGTGAGGAAACCTGGTGATGGCTGATGAAGTATTTATGTTTTATGTAATCACTGTCACAGCTCTCCCATCTAGCTGTTTTTGCTTTATCTACCTTTGCTCCTTTCCCATTTCCCCAACGGATTTGTGTAGATGATTTTTGCTATTACGCTGGCTACCACCTTTAGTGGAGTGGAGCATGTGGGACTGTGTGACTGTAGTTCCAATGTAGACATTAGGTATACCTAATAAATAATTTCAATACATAAGACAAGTCTTATGATATATTTCTTGGGATTTGGGAAGTAATGCAGGTAGTGCCCTGCATATGATTTCTTGCACATGGTATGGCTTCTGAACTTGAAAAATATTTGTCTCTAGTCTCTAACTAAGGACAGTTACTTCATAAAGAGGGTTCTAAAGATCTCCATCTGCAGAGAGAGCGTTTATTCCCTTAAATAAAAGGATCTCCTTTCTCTCTTGCATGGTCACAAGAAAACAGAGATGTGCTAGAAAAGTAGAAGGAAATGGTGCATATGAAGGCTCAGGCTGTACAAACCTTCTGTAGGACATGAAGGCAGTGCTGTACTTCACTGTGTCCCAGTCACTGCTCCACAATAACGACGCAGATTTGAGGACCATGTGGTCTAATGGTTTGGCGGCACTGGGAGATGCCATCCTTCCCTGCCCTCCCTGGTTTTTTTTCAGGCCCCCTGGCCCTACTGCTTCCCGTACATCAGCTCTGATGCACACCTCACCTCACCTCACCTCACCTCACCTCACCTCACCTCACCTCACCTCACCTCACCTCACCTCACCTCACCTCACCTCACCTCACCTTCCTCCCTGTGTGCTACTTCACTCATAAGCATCTGTGCACAAAGAAACTCTCCCCTATCTTGTGCAGCAGGTGCTTCTAATACTAGTTCTAAGAAGTTGGAAGTGAAATAGCTGATTATATTAGTATGATAATTTTGTAATAATTGTACTTTGCTGTCTAATGTCATTCAAATTATTATTTGTTCTTATAATGGTTGTTTGATTGTGGGCTGTTCTGTGAATATTAAACACATCTTCTTTTTTGGTAACAAAATTTGCATTTCTCTGGCTGTCCCTTTATATCTTACAGTTGACCAGCAGAAAAGAAAAGATATCGGTGAAAAATGTAATTTAAAAAGTGTACGTCTAATAAGAACCACCCCATGCACTGGGAAATGAATTTCCATCAGAATGGGCAACTCAGTCCCAGAGCAGACTGTGGTACTAGTGAAAATCCAAAAGGAACATTTCTGAATTTTTTTTCTCCAGTTTCAGATGTTCCTATTCAGTACTACTACAAGCTGGAATTAATTATTTTAAATACAGTACCCATAATAAGGATTATTCTATAGTTTACTTTGAATATCCTTTAAATATGTCAACATTGGTGATGGCAACACTCTTTTCTGTGATAGAAACTCATTAAGTGCCATATAATTTTAATTTGACAAATTTGAAACAGAAAAGACCTACATAGTAAACTGTTAAGAGCTGGTAGATTTCATATGGTTATTCCTTATTTTTAAAAAAGTTTGAATGAATTAAGAAGCAATTTTGCAAAAAAGCACTCAAGAAAAAAGACATAAATTAAGAGAGATCTTGCATCTACTTCAGCTGAATCAAGAGAAGCATAAGTTTTTTCTCCTCCTTATCATGTGTGTGAATGTGTGCAAGTACAAGCACACACATGTGTAGAGTTGCCCTGTTGGTAGTCAGGGGTCATTTAACAGAATAAAAGCAGTTGAAATGAGTTTCCTCCGAACCAGAATCTGATACATTCCTGGAATGGTTCTTTCTGATATGTCAGGTTGAATCAATACCAAAATAAATCTCCTGCATTTGGTCATTGTTACTCTGCTGTCTTTGTGATTCCTGAATAACTTGAACCTGAAATTCTCATTCCAAATGTGCTTGGTTATTACTGATTTCAAGGTCTTTGTCGCACAAAGCTATGGAAGAATCATAAGGTAAATTGTATTAGTGTAGTGAATAAACAGGATTAGCTTAATTAATACCCCCCACCTTTTAATTTTCTAGTCCTAAAAGTATTCCATGTAAAAATCACTCGTTCCTTTTTTCCAGCTCTACCGCTTTTATTAGATCAAAAATTACAACGAACTGCCTTTCTATAGACATAACAAATGAAAAGGGCTGAGAAGTGTCTTCCTGGCCCTACAGTGTCCTTCCTCCAGTAATACTTCAGGCCAGCAAATTTCCATTCATGCTGGAACAATAGCAAACACCACATAACTCTTCTGGTTATGTAGGAAAATCTCCTTTCGTGGGAGTTGCCCTGTGCTCAGGTAGCTCCTAGACAGCTCTTATGCACATTCTGCCGTACCTTCGTTTCACAGAATCGCAGACTCACAGAACTGTAGGGGTTGGAAGGGACCTCAAGAGATCATCGGGTCAAATTTCTACCTCCTAGTCTCACCTTCTGCCCTATAACACTCTCCCTCTGCCTTACAAAAAATTCTAAGCAATGTGTAGCAGCTACAAAAGGGAAGCTTTTTTTTTCTTTTTTTTTTTTCTGCTACTCAGGCTCAGCATTTTTAACAATGTGTAGCGTGGAAGAACTGTCATAAATGAATGTTTATTTTACTAGTGTTAGAGATATGATTGATAACAACCATCAAAGTTACCAATACAGTTTTTTAGATAGTACTTTATATTCTTTGCTTTTACAAAGTTACCAAATTACAAAATTTTATATGGAACCATCTCTTAGATACTTTATCCCAGCAATTATGGTTATATTTATATCTGAATGACTATTATTATTTCATATAGTAGTACAACTTTAATTATATGTGTGGTATGCAACCTATCTCCATGACCACTCTGTTGTTAAAACTGTTTGTCTGCGTTTTTTCCCAATATAGTTGACACTAGTTGTGGCTAAAGAGGCTGTCGCAGTTGTATGTATGTTAGACAGCAAGCACCAACTTTTCATATATATATTCTCCAGTGCAATCCTTTTAGACCTGCAGGAAAGCAGACAGGGAACTCTCTGTTTCCATCACGGAGTTAAACATTTAACGTCCATTTTTGTGTTCTTGGCCTCTACTAGCTTCCTCTGCAAGACAAAATGGTATTCCCTCATGTCCATTACTGTTTTCTTGGCAAATCTACATGCTGCTAACACTGCTCTGCTAAATCATGGGTTCTTGTTCACTGCATTCGTAGACCCCCAGGGCCAGATACTGGCTCCTGCTCTGGCAGTATGAATAGCTTGTAAAATTTTCCCAAACCGGTACCTGAGGATTGCCTTGCTCTTACACCATTCTTATTCTTACCCTCCCTGCTGGATGGCATAGCTTGGGATCATGTTACAGCAGAAGTGACCTGGTAAGAATATGGTTATCTTCTTCAGGGTACCATTTCAAGGGATTTTTTTAGGCAGCTGAGGTTGAAAGCAGCCCTGATGTTTGTTATTGTAGGAGTTAACTGAGTCAGAGGTAGTAAGAAGGTTAAAGATGGCACTAAGGCCACTTCAGGGTTTGCATCCTGTCAGGTATACTCTATGGAGTACCTTTTAAATTTAAAGAAATACTATTCTATTTAACTTTATAATGACACCATTTCATATATATATATATATATATATATAAGCATAAAGAAGAATATCAATTCTGACAGGAGGAATGGCTACATTTCTGTATAATAACTAAAGCAGATTCAACAAAGAAATGAAGTATTAATTTCATTCGCTCCTGATTCTAATGCTTGTGCACGGTGAAGCAAAAAATAAAACCTTCCATTAAAAACGAGTGTCTATGAATGCCACGTAGGAGCGCTGCTGATTTTAAGACCTATGGGCTGTATTTGTTAAGGGATTTAGACATGTAGAAAGTAAGAGACAGGTGTAAGAGACACCTGATTTTGGATGATGTAGAGCTTCTAGTGTGGTTCTGACTTTGGTACCTTGTCTCCATATGAAATAAACAGAGGTTCCTGAGAAAGCTGTCCTTGGCAACATGTGTAGCTGCAATCAGCTAGCGCAAGGGACAGAGTCCTGCCAGGAACTTTGCTCATCACAAGGGATTACACCCACCTATTTTCCTGACAGTTTCTTTTCAAAGGTATGTAGTTATGAACTTCTAAGTAGAATCACAGAATCACAGAGTGGTTGAAGTTGGAAAGGACCTGTGGAGGTCATCTGGTCTAGAGTAGTTCCAGCCCAGCTCTCAGCATGCCTGGAATGCCCGATTGGCTGGGTTGCTTTAGGTCCACTTGGGATCTGGGCAGAGCAAGCTCCCATTGTCCAGATAGGGGAAGAGTGATTGACACCTTGCCATAGTCACCACGTGTTGCTCTAGGGAAAAAGTTCCTAGCTCTAGTTTTATCTCCTTTTGTCACAGAAATACCAGAGGAACTCTGCTGTATATGGTCAGTCCCTAGCCCTAGAGCAACCAACTGTGTTATTGTGTTGTTTTGAATGCTTGTCTTGGAAAGGTTCAGGCAGAGGTATAGTAGGTGCCCAAGCATGATGTGGCCCAATGTTCTGACCCAGCATGCTAAAGAAATAATCAATTGTATCACTAAATAAAATGAGGCCACAGTATGGGGATGTACACCTTTTCTCGTTGGAAGCCAAGAGTCTATCTCTCTGGAATCAGGAAAAACTGTGGAAAAAGTCTAACATTTTTTCTTAGTTTTTATTTAAGATCTAATGTATGTATAATTGTAATTATTTGTTTATTTATTTATTTATTTATACAATTTGTAAACTGAGTTTCGGCAGGTTTCCCTTTGTTCATTGTTCAAATATGTACAGATTTTAGAATATGACTATTCAGGCTTTACTCTTTATCCTCAAATTTTGCTAGAAGTAAGCATATAATGACACAGACATGAATCCTTTTTCTAATGTTCATGTCTGTCAGTCAGTTTAATGTTCTGTCTACATATAAAGGTGTCTGTATCCTAGTATAAATAAGGCTCTGTACAAAAATGCTTTGAATTTATGTGTGTTGGCTTCATTTTCAACATATTCCTCTGTGTTAGTCTTTCTATCTTTAAAGCAGATTTTTGCCTTTCTGTCTACTGTTCTGAGCTCACTGTCTGGTATTTAAATATTGCCTAACTAAATGAATTCATGTTCTCTTGTGCGAATACATGATGTGTTCGTGCAAATCTTGAAAGCAGAAGAAACAAAGTGTTTTATCAATTGCATGAAAGTTGCTGTTAATACTGTATGGTAACTAGTTTTCAGTGTTTGGTAGAATTTGATTACATTATATGCCTTATCAATATAATGTATCTAAAAAAAAATTTTTCTCATGTGTATACTGAACTTATTGCAATATTAAAACAACAACAACAACAAAAACAAAAACATAATAAATGGTCACAACACTAAAGTAAATGTTGTGCATGTAAGTAAATGCATGTTCATGGAGAACCGGAATAGCTTACTTAAGCTCTGATAGCAGAAAATAAGCCAGCTATAATTAAACAATACTTCCAAACAGTGTTGTCAAAATAAGGAAATAGAAGAGAGAAGCCTAAAGTGTAAATGTCATGTCAAAAAGAGCAGTGTCAATTTTTTTGTGTGTCTGTATTTTCCCCCATGAAATTCTCCCAGGTATAACAATCTTAATTATATTGATCTTTTGGGATTGCTGATAAAGTTAGACAATAATGATCTGTGAGATGAGGGGCAGCTGTAATTCTTGCTTGTATTTTTTTCCAAATTCTTACAAATATAGAGAGAACAAAGTACAGGTAGCATAGAGCTCTTTCCAGTAATGCCCTCTTCTCTGAGTGTTCTTTCACTTATTCATCTGTACATTCCTCAGCATACACGTACTTTATTTTTCATAAATGCTAGAAGAGAATTCTTTACAGAATTCTTCTCTAAGTCATATTTTATGTAAAAAGCAACTAAGGAGGATCAGCGTTTTAGCTGAGCGTAAAGCTGGTTTGATTCTGAAGACTAGTGCAAGCCACAATGCCTTTTTTACTGATGCTGTGTTTGATCTATAAACAATTTATATTTCACCTTAAGGAATGCTTGCCTAAATTTTAACATATATTTTTGTTCTGTCTTTAGTTTCTTTGGCTTTTATTTTCCTGAAGTGTGGACATTTAATACAAAATAAGGCATGATGTCCACCCCCTTCAACATTCTTTCAATGGTGGCCAGAGAAACCACTCTTTAGAGATGTACTCCATTTACATTATAGTTTTACTGTAGCCTGATAGAAGTTTTGCCAGGCTGCACAAAAATTTGCCACTGGCTGCTTTGATTATGTTCAGCATCAGATGTTATAAGATAGCCTAGTAGTAACTGCTTATAAAGTAATGCCAGTGAAACAACATAGGCAGATAATTGTGCAAGTGCACACAGTAACACCTGTGTGAATAAAAGATTAGCCATTATCATGTTCATTTCATATGAGTAAAGACTGAAACATTGACATTTAACTAGCTTAAGTATATCTAACTGGTCTATTGTAATTATTAATTATTGAAACATAGAGATATTCCATCCTTGTTTCTGTTTCTTCCCCTCTGAAAATACGGTGCTCAGTCTTGTAGCCCTGCACATACACATGGCATTTGTGTGAGATTGCTTCAAAATACAAGTTTGGCTCATAAAATCATCACAGATTATAACTTCTTATTTTGATGTATGTGGTATTTGTCATGGACTTGACATGAATAGAAGAATTAGCTGAATAGAAGAGATTAACAGTCTTGAGTAGTTGAAATAAAGAGTAAATTTGATGAAGTAATGTTGTTACTTCTGAATCTGACTTTTTAAAGAGAAATTTGATAATACACACCTTATTATGCACTGCTTCCTGAATATATAATCTAACTTTCTGAACAGAAAATATATTTCTACATTTGCCCCTTACCTTACCCCACCATGAAGTGGGAAGACTTCATTTTTCTTTTATCTCCAGTGGCAAAAAATTCCTTGATCATCACTGATCCTACTGCTGTCTTTTATAAACATTTCTATACAATTTCAGAACGTGTGTTAGAAATTGACTTTAGGGAATGTATTAAGCTTGTGAGACTGGCAGGTTCCCAAGTTTAATTCATAGTCTGCAGAAATATGGGATATTCATTGCCGTTCTTTTTCTACTGTTAGGATTTGTATGTGTGTGTGTGTCTGAATTTATCATTTAGTTCATACAGAAAGTAGGGTCAACACTGAGTAATTGTTTAAAATTTACACCTCAAGCTGCTTTTAGTTTGAATTTTCTCAGTCTCAAACAATGTAAGGTTACATGAACTTAGATCAAGAATGGGTTGGTCCTCTCTGCTCCCATTTAAATATGAATTCTTGACTTCAGAGTTGACAACAACAGCTTTCTCATCCTGTCTTTTCCTCCTGTTCAGGTTGTGTTGTGTGTGTGCGTGTGTATGTATGCGCATGTGCATATTTATATAAGCTTATATACCACTGTTCTCAAATATATTATTTCTGGCAATACTATGAAAGGGTGATTGGACAGAAAAAGTGCTTAAGAGTCTCAAATATATTTCAATCCAGTCTGCCTGCTGCTCTGTTTTGCACTGAGTCAAGTATTTTTTTAAGCTGATAATTGAAAACCTATCTTGTTCTTACAGAATGGTTTTGCTGTTGTAAGGCCCCCAGGCCATCATGCTGAAGAATCAACAGCCATGTAAGTACCAGGGAATATTGCCCATCTTGGAGCACTAAGGTTACTGGCAATCACCTGTGTTGTGCATGTCTCTGAAGAACTGTAATTGTTAGCAGATGACTGAAAAGGCTTTCTAGGTACTCCCAGAAGCAGATTTATGGCCTCAGAGATCATATAGCATTTTTTTTAAATGCTCTGAACATTATTTATAGCTGTTTTCCTGACTGATTTGCTTTCTTATTTCTGTTCTTCCCTATTCCACAGGGGATTCTGCTTTTTTAATTCGATTGCAATTACTGCCAAATACTTGAGAGACAAGCTGAATATAGGGAAGATATTGATTGTAGATCTGGTATGTATTCTTGGCAAGCATCGCACTTTCAGTGCATCTAGATAAAAGATAATGAATTTGTATTTATATGTCAGACCTTCCTGCTTTTAATACCTACAAGTAATAAAGGTGTGCATTTCCTCTGATTTTGGGAACTCATTAAAGCCAGGATGGCAGTACTGAAGCCATAAACATCTATGTTTCACTTTAATGGTGTTAACTGCAATTTAATGAGAAGAAGGCACAGATCAGGGCAACTTTTATGGTCCTTAAATGAATTGATACTTCCACCGTTAAAATAACCCTACAGAACCCAAGTTTACCTTTCCCTACAGAATACAAACTTTAAATAGTCAGATGTGCTTTAAAGAATGTTGTTGCTTTGGTAACCAAATTGGCCACTTCCCCCAGCTAGCAGTGATTCGACTTGTTGTGTAACTTCAATATTATTAAACAAATCAACAGGTCATTCCCTCTAAGAAGTTTTCAATTCATGTATGCCAGCTTTTGATGGTTCCCTGAAGGAAAGCTACATGATTAAAAATCCACTTCATTGGATTAGTCTTGTATTCTAATAGAAGGCATTCTTACACAATGCTTAACAGTTTTAACAAATGGATTATTTAAATGCAGATGACATTTGGCATGTTGTCTATATTATTTTCATGAATAATGAATTGGAGCTCTGCCTTGCACTTAAAGGATCAGCCCAATGTACAGCCCAAGGAAAGTTGAATGCTGATTTATGAGCACCATTTTTGTTTTCTTACAGTTCATGAGGAGGTGTAATAGGGTGTCTGACAAAGCATAGACAGGAAATGAACCCTGGCATCAAAACCTAACCTGTTACATCTGCACTTAATTAATTTTTGCAGGTGATAAAAGATTTAAAGACAAAATATGTTAAAGGGTTTTTGAAGTGCAGAGCTTAATAGTCTAAATCTTGTTCATATCTGCACTCATAATTAAATCTTATTGTGAAGTCATGGCCTTACCATCTAGCACTTTTGTTCAGTTAAACATGCATACTGGTTGTTGAAGAGAAGCAGAGAAAGGGCGAGTGTGGGAGAAGGAATGGCAGAGGAAAAATGAGTGGTAGAATAAGTATATGGGCAGGACAGATATTCTTAGGTTGTTTTTTACAAACATTTCTCAGAGTGTTCTACTATCACTTAGGGTCACAATTAAAAACTGCAAGAAACCAGTACTTGCGAAAAAAAAATCACTTCCACTGTTTTTGTAGCCATTTGCTGACTTGAATCTTACACTTCATTGAGTTTTACTGCTGTAAATGCTAGCCAAAAGTGAACTCTATGTTTATTCTTGTTTTTGAATAAAAAAAAAATATTCAGAGTTTTTTGTGAATGTTTCTAAGTCTTTTTTACTACAAGTGTTACATTCACTTAGTCAAGAATAGAAATCACTTCCATTTCACCTACACAACCAATAAGTACTCAGGAATTCAACACTGATTTTGCAAGGCAAGTTTAAATGTGCAAATCATTACCTGTGGAAATGATAACCTGTGAGGCTGCCTATGCTTACCCAGGAAAGTAGATAGGGAATGCTCAGCCTCTTTCTGATTCTGTTCCATTGGCCAGAATAACTCCACTGGTGAAAAGAGAGAAGTATATGGCTGATAAAGATTACTTCATTCCTGGAGCAATTGCAGTCCAGTCCCTAGCCTGCTCCGTGGTCAGTGCAATAATGCACAAAAAGTCATATGGAAAATTTCTTATATATAGGCAAACTGTGGATAATTCTCAATCCAGACTAAATGAATGAATAAATTAGTATTTATGTCTCTATGTCCACCAACAGATTTTTGAGCGTCTGAAATAAATAATGGAATTACAGATGTTAGACTTGGAATTAACCTTTAAGATTATATTTTGATAGTTACTAGCACAGCAGGACCCCATGCTGGTTGGCAGCTATACATGTTACTACTATGTTAATGTTAAATGTAATGTTCAATCCCATGCATTAAACTGTATTCTAATTACAAATGAAGTGTAGTCTTTGTAGCTGCTGTGTTCATATAAATTCTTAACTTTTTAATTTTTAATCTTTCCTTCTTTTTTTTTTCTACACAAAAATAAAAGATCTCTCTGTCAGCTTTTCTTTCCTCATTCTACCTTTGAATAAATCTCAGTTTTTGAACGGACTTATGTATCCTGAATACATTTGATGTATTAAGGGCAGAATCTAAACACATTTCCCACATGGTAACATCCACAGTCTTAAACAGCACATTCCTTTGTCTAAACAGAGAAGTTATTGCTCTTCAAAATAGAGTAACCTTTGGTGGAATTAAAGTGTAGACAAGAAAACTAGCTTTGAGATGCAAATAATTAAGAAAAAAAAAAAAGAGAGAGTTCTCTTGTCATTTCATGGAATCACAGAATCATTTAGTTTGGAAGAGACCTCCAAAATCACCTAGTCCAACCTCTGACCTAATACCAACAAGTTCTCCACTAAACTAATTTGTTTTCTAGTCATTTGAAAACTGTTATAGCAAGAATATATCTATAACCCCAAATAAGCTAGGAAAATAAAGACTATTTAAAATCACAAAGTGAAGTACTCTTACATTTTTTAAACATGGTGCTTACAGATGTATCTATATGGCCAACATTGTTCCTCAGATTCTTGTTGCGTTCCTGGTCCCAAGGTTATCCATACCTGCAAATATGCTAGCAGGATCTGGGTCTGTTTTGAAGTAAACCAATTAATTCTGTCCCAGAAGAAAACTGGATGTTGTTCTGGGATTAGGCTGCATGCCAGCTTTGACTCCATTTGCCAGTCAAAACCTAATAATACTATGCTGGCTGCCTTCAAACCTCCAACACCCTCACACCAGTGTGTGCTACCTTGCACCCCCAATGTGTTACATTTAACCTTGCCATTACACAGTTTGGCTGTGACTTAATCCTTGTGTTACTTCAAGGACTTTCAACTGAGGAAAAAAAAAAAGGTAACTGTTATAATATTACCCCATATAAGTCCCAGAGGGGTCCAAGTCAAGCACGATGCAGTACAGATGAGACTTGGTCAATGTAGAGAGTCATGAAAAATGTTAGAGAGAATCATGGGCTACATCAGCTGGCAAAGAACGCATGCAGTGGGCACTGCTTGCTGTGCTGTCGGCAGCATACACCTAACTTGAATCTTCCTGGAGTATAGGCATTTTGAAGAAAATGTGACCATTGTTTTCTCTGATACTAAATTCAGTTCAAACCTCATAGTGTTTGTAAAATAAATAGTCTGGGTGATAATGTCACCATTTAGTGTACTTTGTCCTTTTGAATTCTGTCTTTAAGTCAGAAATTTTAAAGGGATCAGCTAAATGAGGAGAATCAACAATATCTATAACTTTTCAGCTTCTTACAAATCCCAGTGGAAAAACATACAATAAAGGCTCAATTTTCCTTTACAAAAAGGCAAGTGGATTTTCCATTTTCACTTGTAAAATTTCATGTGTGCCTAACTACATATTACAATAGTAGAACTGTGAAAACGAAAATAAAAAATATGAAAAGCCCATATTATCAGCCTTTATTATACAGATATACTGCCAGCATTTATTTTCCAATATTTTACTTAATGACAGAATTTCTTTTCACTGGTGTTATATAATATTTGAAATATGGAGAATGGCCAAGGTCACTCCTTGATTGTTGAAGGCACCATCCTATCTGCCAGATGATTTAATAGCTAATGAGATCATATTCCTCTGTCTTCAACTGTTGCCGTCATGATTTTGCAAAAATGAAGTATGAAGTCCTTTCCGCATCTGGCATCTCTTTTGATGTGGATCTAACTGCTGAGGGACTGCTAACTGAACTGAATGTTTCAAGAAAGCCAATTTACTCAGCTGGTCACAGAGCCTTTGACCTCAATAGTGGAACTTGGCAAATCAATGAATACACTTATGTTTAGTGTTCTGTCAAGAATTGTGAAAAAGCTCTGTAAACCATAGATCCTTCTGCAAAATACTAGTTTGTAGTTTAAACATTAGTCTTTCTTCAGAGGCCAATGAGGCTAGTTAATTAAGCCTGAGGGGTTATGAACTGTTGGCAGTTAATAAGTCATAAAATTCCTCCATAAAACAGGATGCTAGATTCCATCACTGAGGCAAGGAGTACAAAGAGCTGGTGTATAAATATCTAATTGTACAAAAGGACTGGGATTTCTCAATGACTGCTCATCTGGAGTCTCCAGGGCACGCTCGCTATGGTTTCCTGATTTTTAGAAGCCAGTTTAAAAAATGAGTGCATTAAAGAGTAATTTGCCTGAAAGTTCAGGAAGTATGGGGTGGTGAAGGGAGGGGGAAAGGGGAAGACAAAAGGAGGGCAATGGAGAGGGAGAGAAACAGAGAGAGAGAGGGGGTAAAAGAGAGCAGAACTGAGCTCTCTACACTGAGTTGGACATTATTACATTTGTCATCTGTTTTCTTTCTCCTTTAGGATGTTCACCATGGCAACGGTACACAGCAGGCTTTTTATGCTGACCCCAGCATCCTGTATGTTTCCCTCCATCGCTATGATGAAGGCAACTTCTTCCCCGGCAGTGGAGCCCCAAATGAGGTTAGGTTTATTTCTTTAGAGCCCCATTTTTATTTGTATCTTTCAGGTAATTGCGTTGCATGATTACCCCTAATTTTCTTGTCCTTCTCTGGTTCTTTAAATTACACCAGATTACCAAATTGTCCACTGGGAGCAGGGGACCAGTGGAAAACAAGTGCATAACCCAGAGCAGTCCTTGTCAAACAAGGCTTTGCTGATCTGACACGTTGTTTGATGTTTGTTTCTAAAGAACACTTCAGATGTTTTCCCCCTTTCCCTCTCTCTTTTCCTTCTTTCTTTTCCTCCTTTTTATTTCTTCCCATTTTCTTCCTATTTTTCAGGTTGGAAGTGGCCCAGGTGAAGGTTATAATATAAATATTGCTTGGACAGGTGGCTTGGATCCTCCTATGGGTGATGTTGAATATCTCACAGCATTCAGGTTGGTACCTTTTTCTTTTAAAGTTATGAAAACCAGTGGTAGAATACAAACACATAAATAAAAACTGATGTAATTTTGAAAGACAGGAGAAATGACCCATGGTGAAACTAATTTAATACTGGTATCCTGGTATTTGAAAGCTTAGTAGGCTTAATAAATGGGTAATTCAATTTTTGTAGTCACCCACTTAGAATAGAAAAAAATATCTAATGATTTAATCAGTCGCTCATTTTATCATTATCATATCATGACAGTAAAATGACTTTCAGCTTGCTAACTCCTCTATGTACAAAATTTAAATGTAATCATTGATATCTGGCACAAGAGAAATACTGTTCACATCGATTGCAGTTACACATAAGTATAGCACATACAAAGTAATATTAAGTATGGTCCAATCCCAGCATTCCTCATTAGCTTGAAATTCTTACCATGGTGGTTCTCACAGATTTGACCAATTGTAATTTTCTGTGAATTTCAGTAAAATGCTAGTTACTAAAAAGTAAACAATTTTGAAATTTCTCAATTCTCAAGAATGACAGGAAATGCTGCATGCTGTATTTCTCTTCATTTTCAATAGCTCATTTTAATTAAGTTTTATTCTTTCATAGGTGATGCATCATAATCTTTAGTCTTATTTTCATGGAACCAGAGGAGATAGAGCCAGTTTGAAACGTACTTTTAGTCTTCCAGTAGTCCCGTCTTACATGCATTGTTTCACCTCATTGTTGAGCAGTCCAGTGGAAGGGTTTAGTGAACACTGGCCTCTCAAGAGTGGGCAAATACTACGTCTGAAATGAGGTTTCATTTAGTGAAAGATGATGTGAAGGAAAGGCAATGAGACAGCACATCTATTTGATCACCTCCAAGAAGTAGTGCATTTACATTCTGTAGCTTTTGATCTGTATTCTATTCAAAATGCATCACAAAAAGTATAAATTCATTTTTGCTTTTTTTCCGAAGCACTCCTGTTTAGTCAATTAAATAATATGCCAAGGATCTGATAAATAACACACCTGAATTGAAAGTCCAAACCCTGGACCTGCACACAGAGTGGCCCAACACATTCACAGTGTTACACTGTTATTGTGAAAAAGGGTTGAATTTTATTTACAACATTTGCCTGTACGTAAAAAGAGTATAAACAAATAGTCAGTGACATGCTTCAAATCTTCTATACTTCAGTATTCCCTTGGGCTCTTACCAAGGTCTGTTGTATTCTTTGTTGAGATCTTATGAACCGGATGGTTCAAATCACCGGTATTGGTATCTGATACTAATGTTTGGTATGATCAGCCCCAAATTCCTGGTTTGTATCTGACCTATCCCAATAATGATATAGGTAATGTGGCCATCTTAGTACTGTGGAGAATGGTGTTCTCAACTCGTTGAACAGAAGACTCAAATAAGTGAGACTACAACCACAATTGGCACCCCTTCTATCCTGACAGCAAGTACCTGGGCTTAAGAATACCTTTTCAAAAATGTTCTTTGCCTTTGTAGTTTAAGCACATTCATAAACATTTTGGAGCAACTAATACCACTGTTGTACATATTACTTTGCCTCGGAGTTAAAGGGAATTTCAGTCTGCTGTTTTGCATGTGCACTATTCAGGAAAATAAAATTCATGTAAGCTACTACACAATGACTAATCATTTGCAGATATACCACTAAAATAAGTGCTTAATTATGCTTTTTCTTTAAAGCAGATAAATTCAAGGTAATGATTAGGCTCTCTCTTAAAAGAATTGCTGATGGTTCAAAACTTAATGCATTTTAAATGTTAATAATTTTAAATAATTTTAAATTTAAATAATTTTAAATGCATCCAGTTCATGTTGCAATTAATGTGGGCAAGGGTCATTATCTTAAATAGTCAACTGATATTTTTTTTTGTTTCTTTGTGTTTTAGAAATAGAATGCTGTTGACTCATTACAATAGATACTGTTGTTTTCCTTTTCTTCAAAAGAGCTGAAAAAACAGAAAATGTTTCCCTACATCGTAAGCTCCTTTTTGCCCAGGCACAGTCTTTGTGCCAAATTTAATGCTTACTGTTGCGTAGTATGCCTGTTAGGGAAGTTTTGAGTGGGCCTCAGTGAAGCAAAGTGCATGGAACTCTGAAGGGTGGACACAAAGGTCTATAAATTGTGTAGGATAAACCATTTTTTGTGGATCTGGTCTGAATGGTAGATAGGTTTACCACCCCTAATGATGAGGCGCTTAATCTTCAAACCAGAATCTATCCCTGCTATGATCCAAAATGTCATAGATGATGTAACCTGCATTCTCAGTTTGGCCAGGACAGAATTGTGAGACACTGGCCAGGAATGAGAGATCCACAGTTCAGTCCTTTTGCCTTAGATAGAAAGGAAGGTAGAAACTTGAAGAAAATTAATAGAAGACTTGGTTAAAAAGTCATCAAGTTGGCTGTTGCTTAGGAGTTGTGACCTGCAACAGGTCAGTTTTTATGAAAATATACAGTGAGTTTTGTAGATAGGAAAATGAGCTTGATATTTTCTCAAACTGATTTTAGAGACAGAGTTATGAAACTGTTCCTAAACAAGTGACAGGGAAAATGTTGGATATCCTCAGTTTTGAGAAGAAAAATATGAAGGGACAAAATGGAGAGATTTTCTCTTCATACCTACTCCCCAGCAGGGAGAGGGGACATGTAGGATTCAGTCCCTAGCGAAGGCAAGAGAGCGTGTTGGTGAAATTCCTCTCCAACATAACCAAGGTGTCAGTAAGTTTGCAGACAGATGGAACTGAGTTGGAGAACAGCTGAGGCTTCCTGCTTTTGGCAGCTTCGACAGCCTAATTCTTTGAGTCCTTAGGAGCTGAGAAATTTGCATTAAAATCATCTAACAGTCTCCAAGGGGGTACGCATAACCTTTATTTTCTCACTGGCAGAGCCCTAGTTTCTTCCTAGAATTGCACTAAGCACATATTTGAAGTGTCAGCAACCCTGACACTAGGTAACTCATTACTGCTTGATTGACTGTCAAATTTCACAGCAGAGATCCTTCTGAATGATAATGTCCACAGAAATAGAGACCAAGTCCTTTTGTTTGCTTCTAGAGTTTTGCATATAATCAGGTATTATATATGATGATGTAGTTGATATCATTTATATAGTTCCTAGGGCAGAATATATGTAGAACTGTACGAGCATTTACATACACACACACACATCTATATATAGATGCAGCTAACTGAATATTTGTGATTTTCAGCTGCATAGATCTATTTTAAGCAAATCCAGTTGTGACTGAATGAGATTTCACCTCACTCTCTTTCTCCAAATTGTCCTAGAAAATATTTCTATCTTTTCTGGAAAAAGCAACTTCCCTGTGTAAAAATGCAGAACAGTTGAAGATGAATTAGATGCATAACACCGAGTCATCACTTCAACATCATGCTGAGTGAGTGGCTCCAGTGGGACGCTAGTGGAAGCTAAAGAAATTAGGGTGCTTGTTTGTGTCTGCCATTTTGCTTTCTGTGCTACATGAAGAGTCTTTACTGTATTTTTTAAACTAACTCCATATAGTGCCAAATCGAATTTAAATGGCTGGAACCAGTTTGAAGATGAAGACAACTCTTGTGTATAAAAAAAATCTTTTTCCTGCCATTTATTTTCTATTTCTAGTAGGAAAATATGTTTGATCATGTTAACTACAAGGAGGTAGTAGAAAATGTAGGAGTTAGAAGTTTCTGCAGAATGAAAAAGAGGTGCAAAAATCAAATCAATATACCCCTTAATTTTGCCAGAAAAGTTTTGCTTGTTTTTGTCATAGTTAAGAAACTGTTTTATCTACAAAATTCCTTGAAAGAATGCCCTTTTCCTGAAGGGCAGCCACAACTTCTTTTCCCCTATGATATCAAAAAAAAAAACCCCACAGCTCTTTTCCATTATTCTTAAGGCCTTCGTCTCTAGAGAGCTATGTTTCATCATTTACTTCCACCTATATAAAATTTGCTTTAATCTCTTTGAAAACAATAGAAGATGGTGGCTATTTTCTAAGAAGATGATTCTACGCTCAAGTTTATGAGAATGTGATCCACTCTCTTCTGCCAACAGCTATAGAAAAAACAAGAGCGATGGTCAACTACTAATGTTCAAATAATTACTTTCATAAGCTATGCATTATACCAGATGTGCTCAGTAAAGGAGGTAGCAGGTCTGTGTTGTACATGTGCATATGTACATATATGTACTTAGTTTACAGAGGACAGGAGAGATGTGTTTCTGTAGAGCAAAATATAGCAGACGCAGGAGGAAATGGAAAAAAATGTGAGGGTTAAGAAGAGTGAGGGAGAAGCAAGAGACAGAAGGAAACTGGGGTGTGCCTTCCAACTGCTTTGCACTGCTTTTGTTCAACAAAGGAGCTGTAAATTTAGCTTAACCAGCCAGTATGCTCTGGCTGCTTTGCTCTCTACTCCAGAGTAGCATAAAACACCCACAGCATGTCAGTGAACCTGGCCATAAAAGCATACATAAAATGAAATGTGTGTATGTGTGTTTCTTGGAATCATTAGAAGTAGCTCATGATAATATTATCTTTGAGTTTGATTTTTAGCAGCCATGTGTATGATTTTAATTTAATAAGGTGAGCAAATTCAAAAGACATGGGTGACATTAAGGCCGAGTTAGGGATGAACTTCTATATCTATGATTTAATTTTAAATACAGCACAAAATTTATAATTACCTCAAAAAAATCATTTAAAAAAAAGAGAATTCAAAATTAAAGTCATACTTGAAAACAGGTATGTAAAAATGTAAAAGTGCAAAAATGAAAGAAAATAAAGATATACAGATAATCTTCGATCTTTTACAGTGCTTGTTTTGGAAGAAAATAAATATGTTTAAAACTCACTGTAGTCCAATCTCTTATCAAAAACATTTAGAAATATTCATTGTAGTCTTATCATCTTACAGTGCATAATTAAGTTTTTTGAGAGATTGCATTGATGTATACTGACTCTTTTTTGGTCTTAGTTTTATATTTCCTGATCTGATGACATTCCATTTTGACATTTCAAATGAAAAATTCTTAAAATACAATTTTGTTCTTTTTCAAATATATTCTCCTTGCTAGTTCTGTTTTGGTGTAGGTACTGTCTATGTTTATTTGTTTGTTTTGTTTTGAGTTTTTAAGTTACAAATTCACACATATATCCTAAAGAGAAAACTTAAAGAAAATATTGATATGCTTTACCTATGCTGTTTCATGTAGTTACATATAGATAGTATCCATTTGTATGCATTGCTTTAATTTTACCTTAAATTTACTTTCAGAATTTTTTGTTTGCTAAAGCATTGGAAACAACAACCTTAATCAGTTTTGTGTATCTGATAAGATTCTGTATTCATTTAATCTGTTGGTATTGAGTTTCCTGGTCTTATGTATGTGTGCCTGAAAAACAAAAATTAAGTTTTTTAGCTCAGATCTCTAATATTCCAATTTCATTAGAAGTCCATATGTTTGTGTGCTACATTTGCAGATGAAGGGCACAGTCTTGCTTGTGCATATTTATTATTTTAAATGCATTTGCATTCCCTGTGTCATATCCCTTGTTATTTTTCTTCTCTTAAAAGTCAGTATTTCTGGTCTTTTCAATCTCTCTTTATTTAGAAAATCATCTAATTGCCTAATGATTTTAATTGCTCATCTCTAAAACTCTTCTAGAAAAGAGCTTAAAACACCACATGAGGGCGAACCACCAATTTATACTATTTTGAATACTATTATGGCTTTATTTGACATCACTCTTCTGCAATATAGTATATCTCTTTGACTGAATAGAAACCCTGGTTACTGATAAACAGAACAAAAGAATGTAGGAGACAAAAATCAAGTTTTCTTAGCTGTACCTAGCTTTATTTACAGTGAGTCACAGAACAGTGCTATATTGTTATGATGTTAAATGATTTCCACAAAAAATAGTTTTTGAGAAGAAAGTTCTACTGAACAGTAATTCTAGATATTCATAGCTTAATACTACTATTTTTATGACTACAATGTCCAGAGGCTGCTGCTGAGTTTATATTATAGTAGGCTAGGTCTAAAAACTGCATTAAGGTCAGATTCTCATTCAAGAACTTGCAGTGCAATGAGATAAAAGGGCAAAAATATGAGAGGAGAAATGAAAAAGCCAAATTAGCTACTCTGCTTCATGAGTCAATAAAAGCAAACAGAAAGAACTAAGATCTTCAGAACCTTAATCTACTTTGTTATCCATTGTTATGTTGAACTCCATTGTTAATGGCCTGAGACTAGCAAAATGCCATGTTTATCTTTACTAATGGAAAAAATATATATATTTCCCAATATTTAACTTTTTAATAACTGGTAATTAATTTGTAATCACTGGATTGCCCCAGTGATTGTTATTTCTTGTCTATTTGCTGACAGCAATGCGTTCAGCACTTCACTTCATAAAGAGGAAGTCAGAATCTCTGAGTCATATGTACAAGAGTCCAGTAATGATTTACCCAAATGCAGATGGACATTTTGAAGAGTGCTAATTACCCACAATCCTTCTGCATGGTCATGAGCATAATGCAGAAAAATATAACTAAACAGAACACAGTTATGGAAGCTCTAGGAAATCTATGTGATGGTTTCTGTACATATGTATATAGTTTGCAGTCATCCACAGCATTCTGCAGAGTCGTAAGTCAGAGTTGCAATCAGTTGCTCATTTCTGATTTTGTCCACTGCTTCTGAGCATTGTTATAAGATGAGCATTTCAACAAGAGATCTTTCTTTTCCCTTCTGCCATAGAAAATGTCTCAGCAGTATTCAAAGAAAGGTACACCAAACAGCCAAAAAAAAGAGATGACTTAAAAGTGCCTGAGAGTTCCTTTTGAAGAAGTTTGAAGAAGGTAGAAGTTTGCTTGGAATATTATTTTTTTTAAATCTGCCTGGAGTATAACATTCATATGTAAATGCTTAATAGTCCTGAGAATTTGTGGCTTTGTATGATATATTTATTTTTGTAATAATAGTAAGTTATCATGCTTTTGGCTTGTTTCTTGACAAATATTCTCAGCATTCAGATGAGTATTGTGGGGATAAGGAGAGAGTCCTTGGGAAACTGAGAAGCAGAGTTAAAGCGTTTGAAACACTGGCATAAACAGCTTTTCAACATTTTGTTATACTTCAGAGTTCACCATAAAACTAAACCTGGCAACACTGTTTATATCCTGCAACCTCTTGTTCTTTCTACTCGTTTATTTTTATTTGGAAAATCTAACTTCTTCTCACCAAACTACCCTAAATTTTCACCTTTACTGTATCAGGATGTTTAAAACTACGTATGACGCTCCTTTCATTCACTGGAACTACAGAAATGAAACCTTTCATTAGAGAAATTAATTAGTGTCGGCTTACTTTTCTACAGATGCACAGTTTCTTTTATTGACATGGCAGAGTAGGGGGTGGAGGAGAAAGGATAATAAAATATGGCATGTGTCAGGTTTATGTGGTTCAGGTTAAAAACTATTTGATTAAAACCCCAAGCTGTACATGGCCTGTAGTTTAGAAGTACCAAAAAGTACCTGAGCTCTTCTCCAGTAGAAATATTTTTCAATTTTTTTTCAAGCCAGAAAGATGAAAGAACGGAAGTGTATGGATAAAGAATTGCCACATTGTCAAATACTTTGATGGAAAGGTGAGAAATACCACCAGAAACATCCTGGAAGAAATTAAAAAGCAGCACGATTACAGAAGATATTTTTGTGCTAACAGTCAAAATATCTGTGGTATTTAAATGGAGATAAATTTCAGGTCTAAATTAAAAGTCCTACAGCAACACTGAGCAATTGTGTAGATGTCCAGCTCCAATTTAAATTTTGTTGCTTTATAATAACTTTTGAGAACTACACTGTAGCCTGTAAAAAATATCCACATGTTCTCTGCTGGAACAGCTCCAGACTGTAACAGAACCACTAGATTGCACCCTGGTGCTTTATGTATTGTTTAATTGTTTTCCTTTGGTGGATATTTTTATTAAAAGCCCATTATCCAGAATCAGACAGGAGTGTTGTTTCAAGAACAGCAGAAACAGAGGTCTTTCAGCTACACAGTTCTTATTCATGCCTTCTTTAGCCAGCTTAGCTAATGAGACCTCCACTGTTCTTCTTTTAATACTTCAAGGAGAAAAAGAAACTGAAGATTTTATTTTCCTCCTTTCAAACATAAGCCGGATTGCAAAGAGGTATTGTGAGGTTGTGTGTGTGCTCACGCACCTGTGTCTCTGTATAAGTTTGTGTGGATACCTCTGGGGCACGTCTGTGCTTATAGATGTTCTCATGTTTTTGCATCAATAACTCCTTGGAGGTTTTTTTTTTTATTATTTTTTTTTTAATGATTTTTGTACCTGTGCTACACTTTGCTGGAAAGTAATTGAATAAAAGGAACAACCCTTTTTCATAGAAAACATATTCTAGTAAATAAAGCTCCACTAATTCCAAAGAAAAATAGAAAAATCTGGCAAGACCCAGATTTTGAAATCCTGAATTATGCTGAGTAGCACTCTGCTCAGTGCTGCAAGATCTTATGAGGTTTCATGTTACTGGATGTTGTTGGAGCCCCAACTCTGAGTATTTTATTACTTTTAAAAGTCAGCTCTTAGTCTTGCAAAAGAAATGTTTGAAACTAAGAAAACATGTATGTCTCAAAAAAAAGATATCTAATGAAAAAGTTCAGGGAGGTCTATGACTCATGATTATGTGGTGTTAGCAGTACTGCTTGGGCCACCAGTAATCCCATTAAATCAATGCAGCTTCTTGAAGAATGGATTGTTACTCAGTGTGAGGGAATCTATCAAACTTCAGGCTCCTAGATATGAATTGTTTCTTACAGGCAATATAAGAAAACAGCTCAGTCATAGAGTAATTTACCATGTTTGGCATATTTGTGTATTTTTTCATGAAAAGGGAAGTCTATGTTCTGTGATCACATATACTCAATTTTACTTCTACTAGAGTCAGGATTTAAAATTGAATCAATCATCAACTGCACTAGTTAATGCACCTCTCAGTTCTGCACACCAGCATAATTCACGGCTAAAATGTAATGTTGTTACTTATACTCAATTGTAACTTCTTGCAAGAGTCACCATTAAAAAAGCAAAGGCTGTTCATGGAGTAAACGTGGCAAGATATGATCCTAGATACTTTGACTATATTTAACATAATTAAGCAACCAAATCTTTCCGATTATATACAAGCACTGTCATTAATTGCCATGGCTTGAAACAAACCAAGCTTTTAAAGTATTTCATTACCTGATTCATATGTTTGCCTACCACAATCTTTCTAGTCACATATTGATATCAAGTGTCAAAATAAAGTTACCAAAATTGCAAGTGTACCAAAAATTAATGAAAAATGAAACCAAGCAATTTACAGCACATTATAAACAGACTGAAAATAGCTACGCCTGGACTGTTGGTAAGCTGCTTAGCATTTATCCTATGTCATGTTACAGTGTACATGCATGTCAGATTATATAAGGTGGAGTACTGAAGGAAAGATACAGCTTGTTTGTCTCTTTTCTCCCCATCAGTAATTCACTGGTCTTTGCTGCTTTTTCCCTCTTGTGCTGGGTGTGCGTTACTAAGTAGAGCTGACTAAAGACAGCAGTTCCAGTAAGTAGCAACTGTCCGTGGTTTTGACATGTGATTTTCTTCTACACTGGAACAAAACCAAAACTATTTGAAAGCTTCCAAGAAAACAACTAAGTGTGTTTCAAACCCTTTCGTGACAATGTTAATCTCTAGCCTCATGGTGAGGACATTACTCTAGAAATAAAGAAACAAACAAACAAAAACAACAACAACAAAAAGAAAACTTTGGTGAAAAATCTCATCTCTGAATGATAGAAAAAAATTTTTCTTTCCTCATTCTTACAAATCAGGGACTTGAACCTGACATAATTGCATCTGAAGTTAATGCCTTTGCTGTCAGGCTATTTGGAATTTATTTTTATCCTTACTCTAAAAAAGGTGTCCCTCTGAAAAACATTAGGGATTTATACCTACAAAAATATTCTGTTGTAGTAAAAGGGTACATTTCATGAAAAAGTTACACATCCAATCATGAATTATTAGGCTGACAGGAGAGTGGAGACTAATTGCCTCCCTATTACCAATCAAGAAGTTTACAGATTAAGAAACTATTGTTAAATCTCTGCAAGTGCTTCAATTCCTGTGTGAGAGGGATTTCTCAATCCCCTTGCTTTATTAACATCTACTTCACTCCATATATGATGAACTCTCTATGGAACAGGTTTCCCTTGGATCCGAAAATGACAATTTGCTATCTGTTCATTTACCTCACTTTGTTCTACAAAGAAAAATTGTTTAAACAGGTTTCCCTTATTTTTCAATACAATTCTTGTAAGAAACTGTAACAAACAAAGTCAAAAAAAAAAAAAGTCAACTTTGTAACAGCTCAAAGTCTCTGTGATTTCCTTCTGATCAAGAAAGGAGTGATTTAATTTGCACACACTGTACCATCAGGTAGACCACTGCTAAGAAGCTGCCCCAAAAGTAAAAACATGCAGTGGATGAGTGTTCTAGTTAATTTTGACTTGCTCTGTGTCAAGTTCAGTCATTGGCCCCTGTGAAAAAAATCACTGAAAAAAATTTTTTTTTAATATTGCCTTTTATGCTTCTGCAAAGCAAGTTTAATGACTTCAATGCATTAGAAATAAGTTCTCTTCTGTTTTGCTTCCCTGAAGTAAGGACTGATTCAGTAAACATTTATCTTACCAGACTATTCAAGCAATAGTGTTTTAGTGATTAGACATATATTAATAGTACATTCTTTAAAAATTCCTCCCACCCTTTTTCTTTCACATTTCTTTCTTGGAGTCATTCATTCAACCACTCATCAAATTCTTCACAGCAGCCACAACTCCCCTTCCCCTCCCATAGCTCTGTCCTCTGCCTCTGATCACAAAGTTGCTACTCATCTTTTCTTCTCTAACTCTTTTACTTGGCACCAGGGGCCTCATTCTTTTTCATCTTCTGATCTCAATCTGACAAAAACTTTTATCTTCCCTTATTCATCTATTTAACCTCTCATTCCCCTCATAACAGGCTATTGTCGCAAGTGATACAATCATATTTCACTGAAAAGAAAAACCACTGTTAAACTCTCTATCACCCTCTCTACTTTCTCCTTCTCTATCCTCAAGACTGCTGAGTGTACAGATTGCAGCCTGTCATACAGTTCAGTTCTAGACCTTCTTCAGAACACAATCCCAGCCTTCCTTTCCTCTGAAACCATTCTTGGCATAAACTCCTCCTAGCCCGAAGCTCAAAGTCTATATTTCATCCTTATCTTCCCTAGCCCAAGTATCATCCACTTTTATTAACCTTGATGATCTTTGTCTTGAAAATTCATCCTTCTCTGGCTCCCATGCATGGTAGACCCTGGCCTTTACCCAACATTTTGAGTCACTTTTTGAACATGTGCTTTTGAGGAGTAAATATTTCCTTCCTTCAGCTTTCTTCATTTGTTCCCTGCTATTATGCTTTTGGTCTTGGTGCCTTCTCCTACTTCTTTGCATCTGTCTAGAGGAGAGTACATCCAATATGCAAATTCAGTTATTCTTTGTCAGCTGGTTACTTCAGGTCTTTGTGCCTGTATTGAGTACGTCTCTTATATGCATCTTGAAAATTTAAAGTAACCATGATAAATTAATTGAGGAAGTCTACTTTTAGTTCAGGCTCAAACTTGCCAAAGTTTTACTCCCAAGTCAGGAGTAGCAATACGGCCACTCTCTACAGGTAAAACCATCTTTCTGACTGTCACCCAGATAAATTCTTGTTAACTTTGACCTTCTCTGTTGGAAGTCACAACCCAGCAACGTCTAAATTTTGCAAATTCTTTCTGTAGCATGTGTGTGAAATAAAGAATATGCTACCATTCTCAGCAGCTAGTGATTTTTAAGCTGATGCCATTTTTTTTTTCTTATTTAATGTCCTTCTCAGAATGCTATGAGGTTCATATTTGAGATTGTTATACAATGTACAGGTTTTCTGCTTTTTTGGTGATAATGCTTGTAGGGTATTCTCATAAACAATTATGAAGCCTCCTTGAAATCTTTTATTAGTGTTCTATTTTGCTATATTGCCTCCCACAAAACTAGACAGTAATTGAATTCCTCTACTGCTAAGATGACCTCTAAGAAAATCTGTCCACTTTTTCTAGCTTTTGCCTATAGTTCCCCAAAATGTATAGACAGGAGTCATCTTTTTGCTTTTTCTTTGCAGTCTAATACAATGGGGTTGTTGTTCATAACAGTGGCTTCAATGTAATGTACTAATACAAATATATTTATTATTATTAAGGATAATAGCAAGATTTAAACAGTTAAAAGGTTAATTTGGGATGTGTTTTGTATGTAATGCCCACTCTAGCTACTAGAATGGGAGGAGGAGATAGGGTGTTTCTCTCCCCATCATGTTGCATGAGAAGTACGCACCCCCAGTACTGGTGGCAGTGGCTGCATGTGACACATGCAATCATACAAGGGAGTGGAGTTACTGGGACCAAGGCTGGAACTAGGCCTCCCTCCAGGTCCCCAGATCTGATGCAGAGAAGGAGTGTCTTTGCAGGTCTAGAAAGGGGGGAGATGGAGGAATCAAGACCTCTAGCCCAGATGGAAGACATGCCTTTCTTTGTCTGTTATATGAATGTCCTGATTTTATTTGGGAAACTGTAATATAGACCTGTATTCTGGAACTGTTCTTGTTCCACTGAAACATACGGATATGCTACTGGTAGGATGCAGTCCTTCTCGAAACAGGCTCTGGAAAGTATGATCCATTCCTGTTCATCCATCTCAGGAACACACATACTGCTCAGTATCACTTCTGCAGTGTCCGTGATCTCATTAAGCCCATGAGCATGCGTATCTTGTTGACATCTGAGGAAACATGATGCTTATCAACAAAATGTAGGGCCTGCTGTACACTGCATCACTTCAAACACAATAAGGTTATTAAAGCTTAATTACATAAGAAACAGTATACATGTTTTGCAAGCTTGTAGAATGTCACTTGCAGGAGTTAAGCAAGATATAAGAGTTTCCTAAGTTTCTATTATAGTTTTATTTCCAGCAGCATTCTTTGAAAAACTAAGTAAATTACTGCATCTATTGGACCTCTGAGGCTTGGGGCAAAGAATGGAAAAATTATTTACAAAAGCTTGAAAATATTTAATCACTAGAGGCAGGGGGCAACTGTGTTTTAATTAGCAGTTCCTCAGGCCATTGGCTGGCTAGAGGCTTTCTCAAACAACCACACAAACGCACTGAATAGCTGTTTGCCAGCCTTAGGGTCAGGCCTGAGATGAAACAGATAAGATAATTGGCTCTAATGAAATCCAGAAGGCCTTGGCTTTCTTGTTTGAGCTTGGATTTGAAAAGTGCGTGTGGAAGTGAGGCTTAATTCAAACCAGTCCTGAACTAGGCCCGTTTTTCAGTGACTTTGATATTGTTTGAAGTTCTGAAAGTGTTCGCCACACCACTAGCCTGCTGGGCTGGGCCTCCCCGGTCACCTTAATTACTGAGCTTTATTGCTGACTTTACTACACAGGAAAGGAGCCATTATATGTTCCATCAACATCAGCTCTCCTCAGATTGGAGGAAAGGGCAGGGTGAAAGGCCACTGTAGGAAGGCAAAAACTTCACTTTGAGGTAGTCAGATCATTTACCCGTGTTAAATTTCACTGTGCTATGTGTGTACATTCCTCACAACACAGAAGCCCAATTTCCATTTTTTTTTTTAGCAAGTGATTACTTTTCAAAACATTTTGTTTGTGTCTGATTAGCAGAAGGGGACATTTATTCTTAGAGGTGGAAAGAAGGCAAATTGTAACAAACGCCTAATTAATCATCACAGAGGAAAGAAATCTAGTTAAAGTCTGTAATAAAGAGAAATTGTTCTTAATGCTTCTTTGAAGTGGGAATAAGTGAGGAAACCCCTATGGTGTGTTTGCAGACCTGACACCCTACAGAACTGACTCCTTGCAGCCAGCCTGGTATCTTGAGAGTAACTTGTAATGTGCTCTGCAAAAACAGAAGGGCTCCTGTGAAATACTGTAACAGCAAGCAACAGTTGAGGTATTTTAGCAATGTTAGTTGTGAGTTATTCTCTTCAGGATAATTACTTTCAGAGTTTGGTCCTAATCTCTTTAGCTGCTCCAGCTGGTGGTGCTGCTGGAAAAAAAAGAAGCTGAACGAACTCATGTGCATGAATGAGTTTTCAGATCTAGACACTCTATAGTGGGAGGGACGTCTATCAGGTTTCAGGAGTCAGTATCTGGGGCCACTGAAGTCCCTGGGAAGACTGCTGTTGGGAAACCTGGGACAGATGCTGCAAATGCTTAGATGCGTGGCTGAATATGTTTACGTTAACTCTATGTTCCTAAGTCAGTCAGGCTACTAACCTCAGTAAAGTTACACATGTGCATTAATGTTTGCAGGATTGGGCCTCCTGAGACTAATGAAAGTGTGTAACATAGGCCAATTTGGGCCAGATTCCATATTACCAACACTAGCACATAATAAAAGAAATATTGATGAATATTACTTGCTGGTGAGGCTCTGTGAACTGTGAAGTTCAGATCAAGATACACAAACTTTATTTCCATGAACTTGGGAGGAAGTTTAGAAAAGACTGAAAAATCAATTCTGTTGCTATCTACTATGTGAGCATTACATTTATTTATTTATTTATTTATTTATTTATTATTTCCTTTGTTGTTGTTGTTTTTATGGAGCTAATATTTCTGCTTTTCTTAATAGCTTGAAAATGTCTTGGATTCCTTCACAAAAATTAGAAATGTCATAAAGATACATTCTGCAGAGTATTCAGCTCTTTCCTTAAGGCAACAGTTTCACAAAGAAGGCTTCTGTAATTTGATATAGTTCCACCTTGTATTATTTTATAAATAAAATATATGCTATAATGCAAATTTTATGTCTGTATAGCTGAAGATTTTTTAACACAAAGGACTCCTATTTAAGAAGCCTGAAGGCTTCTTGTTTTTCTTCCCTTTCATATGCCCTGTCATTTTAACATGTTTTATGTTAGTAGAATGGCAAATTGGTTATACGCTTTGAAGAAAAGCAGCAGGTTTTAATACTTTTATCAACATTTTGTGAAATTTTAACCTGTTAAACTCATGGCCAGCATCACAGGGAGCTAGTTATATCTTGCATATTTTATTAGCACAAAGCCAGGAGAAAATATCTTTGGAAATAACCATAATTCATTACAATTATCAGAAAACAATGATTTCCCTTCTAATACAAAAGGTTGTTTTGTGAGAAAATAATAGTGTAGGTGTCACTGCATGAGAGTGTGAGAGCTTCTATAAGCAGTATTTCCAGATTTGCAGATGTTCTGTTCTTTATTAAACAGTAGATTTTGTTTGCTCTCATTTTTTTTTTATAACTTTATATAATGACAAAATCTTCCCTTTTGATACCATGCTTCTTAAGAGGTGGTTTGAGCTACTACTGCTGTGAATGAAACTTTTACTTCTTATTGCAGTAAACACCGTACTCTGAAGAAAGATTTCCTTAGGTAAGATACAGTCAGAATCTCCTAACAAAACTGTACAGAACATTTGATGTTTTGATAAATTAAAAAAGGTTATTTTTCTGAACAGAAGTAGCATAACCATGAGCTTCAATGATGTGACAGTGAGAAGGCAGGGGAGGGTGTAAGTGTCCATGACCTGTGTCTGACTGTACCTTCAGCTACATTCACCACATTTTGTGGAAATTAGGAAAAGTGGGATTATATAATCTATTAGTGATTTAATTCATACCTTGCACATATGCCTAATGATGTCTTCAACAGAAGTAACAGGATTATAAAATCTAATGGTGATTTAATCTGACCTTTGCACATCTGTCTACAAACTTTGTTTAAGCTTAGGTGGGTGGTGTAAATCAAGCAGGGGATAGTGACTGAGGAAGCATTTTATTGCAAGAAAAAATTCCCTGGATGCTTAAGTCACTTATTGCCAAGGTTTCCAACAATGTTTTTAAGTTGGTACAACAATTATTATTAAAAGTGTCTTTTTTATGTGGGAGCTGAGGGCTATAGAGTTTCATAATTTCCACCTTAGAGCTTAGTTACCATTGCTTGTAAATCTGCAATTTTAAAAAGGAAAGCCTAACACAAAATTCATAAAGTGGCCATTATCTGATGTAATGGTGTTGTGCTGTGTATTTTCAAGTTACTGTAGAGACCACACAGCAAATCAATGCCTGAGCCAAGACTAAATGTTGGGCCTCAGTGCTTTTGATAATTCTGTGAAATTCCTAATTCTTGCATCTTTAAAATGAATAATTCTAAATAAATAAATAAATAAATAAATAAATAAATAATTTCATTAGCTATCATCCTTTTGTGAATCTGTCTGTTAAAATTTTCTGAAGCTAGATTTTAATCCTACTTTTCATTATTCTTTCTGTACATCATTTTAGAAAGTGTAAGGAAGAGGTAAACTGAACCATTTGTGTTCAATAAGTCACTTTTAAATGCAGTGACCATGACATACATTTTGATAGTGCTGTGTTTTGTTGAACGTTGAATGTTTTTTTCACTACCTGATAACAAGAAAGCAACTGGAAGATAAATGCCACTAAGAAGATTTAATTGATGCTTTACCTATATATGTAATTATAGATTACTTTCAGGCAGGCAGTCAATGGAAATCTTAATAAGAATATTAATTATGGTAAATACATGTGGCTTTTTGGCTGTGACATTTCATTGCTGTACTCAGTAACAACAGTAAGAATAATTCACTGCAGAGAACATTCATAGAGGATGCCATAGGTACATAATTCTTTTGACTGAGGAATTCAGCTGGGATACATTTCTCATATCATGGCATATGCTATATTCTCATAGATTAGTTGTGTGTGATGTGGGAGATCAAAGGATTGCACTTTTATTTCTGTGGCCACAATAAACTTGAAAAGAATAAAAGGGAATCATTGTGAATATCACGTAAAACAAATGGGAGTTAACATGATTTAGAGAAAGTAACAATTAGAAGAAAAATGAGGATATCATACTTCTTTATTGTTCTTGGTTGTAGTGTGAAGTCTTGCACCTGCTTGTTAGCAAGGTCAGATTTAGGATTACAAAAAAAAACAAAAACAAAAAACAAGGTGCTTTTAGTTGCATTTTTTCTCTTAATAGCTCTGGTGCCTTAATTTAATTCATATGTACAGTATTCCAAAATAACTGCAGTGATTGATAGTATTGTAATAAAACACAGGAAAATACACAAAAATTCAATGTTTCTTTAAAAATTTAAAACAATTCCCATTGCATTCTATTTATTATTGTGCTTAAAGCATTTTTAATAGGAATGAAATTCTATTGTAACTCTAACATGAAGCATTACATTGAATTTGCAGTTAATGGTATCTTAGTCATCTTTAAAAAGTGACTAATAATTCACTCTGTTTACAGTTAAAAAACAACTAATTTACATTTAATGGAAGCTATTGTGTAACTAGAGTTCCATACTATTAGTGGTACGTTAGGTTATGCAAAGATTGTGGATTAAGAAAGTGCTAAATCCTGTCTTGCACATGCTGCTTATGAATGCTATTATTCTTTTTAAAATTCAGGTAATTTTGTTATAATTTATTATAACATTATTAGCTGCCCAGATTAGACTATGATTTTTGCACTGAAAAATCAGCAGCATACAAGCTATTGAGAGGAAACAGAAGGTTCTGCCTACTGTGTAGAAACAATTTGTACTGGTACCCTAAAGGAAAATGTGGGAAGCAGCCTTACGTTTTGAGATCTTAGTTGAAAACTTTGATTATACAGATGTGATTCACTTCCATGTGTCCTTTCTACTTTGAACATGACAAGAGATGACCTTATATTTGGAAAAAGAAGGTTGAGTTCCTCTGCTCTCTACCCAGGAGACCTTTTCTGCCCTAGTTCCTTAAGACTGGCTGGAGAATAGCATCAGTGGAAGGTTTCTTAGAATGGTTTCTCTGCTGGAGTTTTTAGCTTGATGTACTCAATAATATTGATGCAGTTGTGATTTTTGGCTTCTTACTTCACATTAGGTTATGATTCAAAGCTAGTATATAAACAGAGAGGAATTCAGGGCCAAGTTCAGACATCCAGCCATGTGCCTGCAATGTAGGGGTCTCCACGTGAGTAAGGGGTTCAGGTTCCTGTTGTGGTGCTCCAGGTGATACACTCAACTGACTTGAGAGAACTGTGTCAATCACCCTTGAACAGGGATATACACTGGTTATTTGAACGACTTCCTCGTGCATGCCTGCACCCACTAGGACCCTGATTCAGTTCTCAGAACGTATGTGTCCAGTGCCATGTGAGAACTGCTGGAGGAGTTGATGTTTACTGGTGTGGCTGACAACAATGGCACGGGACCTCTGTAAGATCTATGCCTTTTCACCATGCCAGCACGTGCCCAAGCAGGATCCCCGTGAATCCCAAAAGCTGCTGGATAGCTTTGCATAGGTAATTGAAATGAATCCTCTGTTTCCATGAAATATAATGACTGTTTAGATCCTTAGTGCACATTTAGAATCCTACAGTGTAAGTCTGCATTTGCATTTGTATTCCATTTCTGGATAAACTCATCTCTATTCTAGGTAATGATTATTCACATTCTTCTGGAAAAAAAAAAATCAATTAATTGGATTTTGTTCCAATCTGATTAGAGATATTGTCCTAAAACAGTCTTTTGGAGCATGCCTATTCTGTACCCGCAAAGAAATTGTAGATGTACTCCATCCAGTTTCAAGCTACCTGTGAAATGCCTGAAGATATAATTATCATGAAATACCAGTGCTAATTGGTTTTGTCTATACAGCACTATGTCAAAGTGTAAACAAACACATTATAAGTAGTTTATCTCCAAGCTGATCCTTCAGACTGCGAGAAGTTTTAAATGGACTAATACACTGTGCTCAGATAAATTACCTTTTCTTAGCAATATAAAGTAGTCTGTACAAAACTGAGTGCCTCTGTGGCAAAAGCTTTTCTGTATCCCAGCTGACTCATTTTAAAGTTAACAGAGACATCTTTTCTTCATGCTGCAGTGTGCAGCGTAGTGACATCCCTGGGTAAGGTATCCGCTTCAGTTTATTGATGAAGTAAGTGGGAGGTTTGCCACTTTGGTTGCACATATTTTGTTGTATCCTTGTACTGCACCTTCCACAGCCAACATTGTTGGCTGCATTTAGACTAAAAACATGAGAATAATAATCTGGGATGAGGTTGTACTTTAGTCAAGTTGTACCATATACTCCTGAAGGGACTACCTCTCAGCAGTGACCCTTTCCAGAAATTTAGAGCTGATAATATTTATGAGAGTTTGGAGCAGCTGAAGCATTGGCTAGAGATCTTTTAAATAGCTAAATTTCAACACATTCCCTATAGAGCTGAAAGTGATCATCTGAGACCTGTCGGAGGAAGATCATGCCTTAATTGTACCTTGTTGTACTATAAAAAATGAGACCTCTCCACTAGATTTAAGAGCCAGTGGTATTGTGATCTGTGTGAACTCTTAGGGGAACTCATCTGGGATATTACAGTGTGTATGAAATAAGTTTGTGTCACTGGTAGAGGTAAAAATAGTCACATAAATGTGATGGTTTCTGTAATTGATCTTTTCTAAAAGTATCTCCAGTTTGACAGGGAGCATCTTTTCAGTGTGATTTATTCTGTAATAGAGTACACTCTGGTGGCTGCGTTCCAAAAATGCTGTCCTGAATATCTATTTATAAGTAGAGCAACTCCAAATCACTCAGGTTCATGACTCCAGCATTCTATTGTAAGACAGTATTACTGTCTTGGCTGTGGCATAGATGCCAGCCTTCAGAATAGAGCCTCTCTGAAAGCAAAAAGAACTGATTACCACTTTCAGTAGCAACCCCTTACTCTGACAGTGCTGCACATTAGCACCTGAGCTTTAAAAATTAGAGTACAATATGTCATGGAGTGTGGAATGACATGGAACAACACTGCTAATTTTATTTGTTAAACTCCAAGTCAGCCAATTTCGTCTGTCACTTGCCCTTTCACCATGGAGTGGAGAGTGCACTGTTGTAAGCAGAAGAATGATCCTTTCTCCAGACTGTTTCAAAACTTTGATAGTTTTCACAATCAGAGAGAAGAGGTAGGGACTCTGTAATCAATGCCTCTCTTAATCCCATTTGTATCCTCTGCAAATTTGTAGAAGTCTCTGGAATTTCCAGTTTTCTCCACGAAAAAAGGGCACGAGTTTGCAATGATTTTCCACCTTCACTGACACTGGGAAGAGCAAGGACCTACTATTTGGCCCTCCAGTTCTCAAAATCTTGAAAATATCCCCTTGGACAGCACAAGCAGAAGGACAGAGTTAGGAAAGAAAGCCTCAACTGATTCAACTCTTTGCTGTATAAATGGTAAATCTCATAAGATAAATAGGGCTTTTCTACTTCAGGAGTGTTTATCTGGAGGAAGTGCCTTTTTCTGCAAATGGGAACTGTCCCAAGGAAAAGGGACACAACACAGCTGGACTTCACTGAAGTTGATAGTTCAGTTAAGTGTCCAACCAGTGTTCCCAAGCCTGAGACATAGAAATGTATAGGTAGTTCTGTTAATTACGCACCTGTGCACATTTAAATGATGGACCGGATGCTGTGGTGATGATCTTGTCTAAGTCCCTTTGGCATTGCAGCTCTGGATGTCTATCACAGAGGAAGCACTGAAGAGATGACAAGGCAAAGTGCACAAACATGAGAAACTTGTGAAGGCCCTAAGAATGAGTGTGTCTATACCCACAGTTCTGCAAGTTCAGTACTTTATTGTACAATTTTTGAACATTTGTGAAGAACTGTTCTTTATTAAGAAAGAAAGGTAGTTTCAAGTGACTCCCGCAGGAAGTTTGTGACTGAATCCAGTTTATGGATTAATGAATCCCCCTAATCATCAGTGGCTGGATTATAGCTTCACAACAGGGAGTTATGACATCCATGGTGGCGTAAATGTGCAGAGCATTAAACCTGCCATGTTAAGCCATTTTCAGCGATAGAATAATATAGATATTTGGGCCATGACTCTAAAACATTTTAAATGAATGTCTTTTTATTTTTTTTTAAATAATCATATTTTTGCTTGTACCACAGCAGCATTATTAAATTATACTAACATTAAAATGAATACATTCATGAATGTTCTTCAACAGATATAATAATGTGAAACAAAATTCACAGCCTCCCTTCAGTGTAAAGTACATACTGTGATATTGTGCTTACCTGTGTACAGATAGGACCCTAGGGAATTACACATTTCTAAGAAAAGCACGTTTCTATGAACTGTCTCCATTAATTAATTAAAATTAATGCTTCCAGGAATAAAAACACACTATATGTTAGACAACATTCAGAAAAGTAATTTGCTTAGGTTAGTGAAGACATCCAAGACTTTCTTTAAAAATAAATAAATAAAAGAAGTTTTAGTTTGATGAAATTGTTCAGTATCTCCGAGAATGAAGCTCTCAGGTCTCGTTCATTCTCCATCTCTGTGAGATAATTGGGAAGTAAAGGGGAAAACAGAGGGCTCGTCTAATAGTAATGAGCAAGCAGATGAGAGAAAACAGAGTAGAAAGAGAATGTAGATGAGAAAGAGAAGAGGAAAAGATGAGAGAAAACAGATGGAAGCCAAAAACCCAATGAAGTGAGAGAGACAAGACTATAATGATTTACACAAGACATGGTGGAACTAGTCTGGATAAAATAAAAAAAGAAACTTATACCATCAGTCTAACTTCAGAATAAAGCAAATCTTTAACTGGATTTAACAAAATGTTCAGGCAAAACTTTAGAATTAGAAACAGAGATTCTATAATAGGATATTCTGATAGTATTGGTGACCTGCATAGATAAGATTGAAATAAACATCAGAACATTTACATGTTTATACAAGCCAAACTTCAACTCCCACCCCCTCCCACCCTGAGGTCTAATCTTTGTTAGTATATACTTCCTTTAAGCGCTGTACAGAGCCTAAAATAGAATGCATAGATAACAACATAAATGGACATTATATTTTTATACATTTGTCCAAGAATACCATTTTTTCTCCTATTACTCTGGTCTGATAACTGTTCTTTGTTCCCTTAACAATAAATCATTATTTACATTTACATGAAAACTTAAAATAAATTCTAATGGACTGTTTCAACTTATTGAAGGAGAATTTTGGAACTGTTAGAGAGAGCACAACTCTCTAGCAACTGCATATCAGGATTTGGCTTCCCTTGCAATTAGATATGGAGCCAAATTGGAAGATGCATGTATACCCTGTAGCTGGTGAAACAACATATACCCTTTTCAAATTTAAATGTTTTTTATCTGTATGGTTCATGCATGAATTCTGGAAATACTTAGTATTCTAGAAGTATATATTCTAGAAGTAAACTGCAGTAGTTTCCTAATACCTTTAAAACATACATGAGCTCTATTTACCAGTAGTTAGCAATCTTGCTAAAAGGAATGCTTCTTAGATTGCAAGCTGCAGAGTACTTCTCATTTGTTGTTTTAGTCACTGTTTTTTTCTTAATTTAATTTATTTTTTATTTTTTTCCCATGATCAGGTCAAAGTTCTCCTTTGGTGATTCAGTGGAATTTAAAGAGAATGGAGTAGAGCCAGAGGGAATATGAAAATATCAGCCTTGGCATGATCAGCTTATTTTTCAGTACTCTTTGCTCTTTGATACTCCTCATTTCTATCATTGCTTTCTTGGTGAAGAAAGCAGTGCAATGAGGTGGTGGGAAAGCTGGCTTTACCAGTCCTCATTCCACAGTCAAGTCTCTTCAGAGATAACTATTTCCTTCCTGACTCTGTGTTTCCACTTGGATAGACAGGTTGCCAGGATTCTTGGTTTCAGGGCACCAACTGCTGCTTGAGAATGGAGTTAAATTTCAAGATTTACAATTTAAATTTCAAGATTTTTAGTAGAAAAAATAAAATTAAAAATATTATCTTTTTTAAGGCTATGGCATCAAATTTAAAATATTTGTGCTACTGTGCTACGATGTCTTTTTAAAGCAACACCGTGTAAGTAATATCAAAAACATGATTTATTTAGCACTAGATAAGAAAATTCATTGCAAATCACTGGCAAAATCTGTCAAATTTATAGAGCTGGATTAACAATAAGAAAGAAGTCAATTGCCCAATAAATGAGAAGAAAAACATCAAATTCTAGATATTTGGTTAAGTTGTTATGCATTCACAAAAGACAGAAAGTGTTCAAATTAAGACTGCAAAATCAAAGTCAACTTAGATAACTACATACACAGACTTTTTCTAGCTATCCTCAATATTACAGTAACTTAGGGTTCTTTTTCTCTTTTCTTTTCTTTTCTTTTCTTTTCTTTTCTTTTCTTTTCTTTTCTTTTCTTTTCTTTTCTTTTCTTTTCTTTTCTTTTCTTTTCTTTTCTTTTCTTTTCTTTTCTTTTCTTTTCTTTTCTTTTCTTTTCTTTTCTTTTCTTTTCTTTTCTTTTCTTTTCTTTTCTTTTCTTTTCTTTTCTTTTCTTTTCTTTTCTTTTCCTTTCCTTTCCTTTCCTTTCCTTTTCTTTTCTTTTCTTTTCCTTTCCTTTCCTTTTCTTTTCTTTTTTTCTTTATTTTATTTTATTTTCTTCTTCCTTTCCTTTCCTTTCCTTTCCTTTCCTTTCCTTTCCTTTCCTTTCCTTTCCTTTCCTTTCCTTTCCTTTCCTTTCCTTTCCTTTCCTTTCCTTTCCTTTCCTTTCCTTTCCTTTCCTTTCCTTTCCTTTCCTTCCCTTCCCTTCCCTTCCCTTCCCTTCCCTTCCCTTCCCTTCCCTTCCCTTCCCTTCCCTTCCCTTCCCTTCCCTTCCCTTCCCTTCCCTTCCCTTCCCTTCCCTTCCCTTCCCTTCCCTTCCCTTCCCTTCCCTTCCCTTCCCTTCCCTTCCCTTCCCTTCCCTTCCCTTCCCTTCCCTTCCCTTCCCTTCCCTTCCCTTCCCTTCCCTTCCCTTCCCTTCCCTTCCCTTCCCTTCCCTTCCCTTCCCTTCCCTTCCCTTCCCTTCCCTTCCCTTCCCTTCCCTTCCCTTCCCTTCCCTTCCCTTCCCTTCCCTTCCCTTCCCTTCCCTTCCCTCCCCTCCCCTCCCCTCCCCTCCCCTCCCCTCCCCTCCCCTCCCCTCCCCTCCCCTCCCCTCCCCTCCCCTCCCCTCCCCTCCCCTCCCCTTCCCCTTCCCCTTCCCCTTCCCCTTCCCCTTCCCCTTCCCCTTCCCCTTCCCCTTCCCCTTCCCCTTCCCCTTCCCCTTCCCCTTCCCCTTCCCCTTCCCCTTCCCCTTCCCCTTCCCCTTCCCCTTCCCCTTCCCCTTTCTTTTTTTTTTTCTTTTCTTCTCTTTTCTTCCAAAGACTGAGCTATCTTACAGAAAGACTATACAAAGATTACAAATTTTAATAAGTAATTTTTTCCTTAGCAGTTCATGCTGAAGGGCTGACAATTTCTTTTTGTTCATGCGCCAGGAGTCTTCTAACCTTTCTTGAAGGGGCCACAACTTAAAAATCTATTGGATCACCTCCCATGTATTAGCAATGATAAAAACTTCCTCCTATTCACTGTAATTGCACAACTCCCTGTGACAGGTTTGGCAATTTTATGTTGGAAGAGTAATTTTAACAAAGAGTAGATGGGAAGTGAGTGCCAAATTTCTCAGATGGTGTAAAATTCCTTGTTTTTAAATAAAGGTTGGCAACTGCAAGTGAAGAACTCAAGCAGAAAAAAGATCTTTGCAGAGTTTTTGGGACCGTTGGTAATCCAAAGATAACAGCAGGAAAAATGCTGCTTTTGAACTAGTCATTTGCACAGTTTACAAGCTCTTTTGGTAATTTTATATAGGAATTTAAAATGACAAAAGGATTTCATAAGTGAGTGGTAACTCCCTTTTTTGCAGTAAGCACATTAAAGCTAATTAAAGTTCAATTCTTCAGAGATAAAGGATTATGAACTTCTAAGGGGGCTGTGGAATACTTGGAAAATGAGTGTTTTATCAAATATATTTTGGCTTTGAGAAAAGTTCAAGTTTTTGGACACAATGTAAAATTTTAATTATATGATAGCTAGATACTGTGTGATCCAGATATTAAATCTGGAAGTACTTTTTTTTTCTTCTTCTTCTTATTTTTATTATTATTTTTTTAATGAAGTATATTTGAATGTACTTTTGACTTACATTTGTTACGATATTTTCTGAAACTTCTCTGTTATTTTGTGATGTATCCAATCTCAGTTATATTATTTTGACTGTCACTCTGAGAGATAAGTGCAACAAAAATAACTCTAGAAGTGGAAATCATGCTTAGGGATGTTTTTGTTGCTAGTTTCAACATTGTAAATTGAGACAGACATTGAAAAAGGGAACTATGTGATTCAGTTCATTCTTACATTTTCTTGAAATTACAATCAATCTCAGTTTCCGAGGCAACTGACTACATGAGGATGGACCAGCCAATAATGGGAAACAGCTTTCTGTTTTATTACTGTAACATATGGTATAAAAAGTCTTTTTTGTTTCATGCTGTTGAGGAGACTATCCAATTTATCACTGCAAATAGGATCCAAAAATGATTAAAAGAGGTGTGAGCAGTTCAGTTTTGTAGCAGAAATCCAGAGACATAAGTTCATGGGGGAAAAGCAAATTCAGATACATCAAAATATAATTTTTAGATGCTCTTCCCAAATCCCAAACTTCATCTTGATTTTTCCTCTGACCTTCCTCAGGGGTCCTGGCAACATGAAGGGTTGGTGTAAGTGATTGTATTGGCAAATGGATTAGCATTGTAGCAATATGACTCTCTCAGGATGAGTTGAATTGCCGTTCTGCTGTAAATTGCCTTGCACAAATAAAAGGCTTCTTCCATGTGCACCACTGAAAGAGGTATGATTGATCTAGGACCACAAGGCCTACTACATTTCTTTTGCAGACATCAGATAAAATCTAATAGGAGAAGTGTTGGCTCCTAGCAGTCATTGTAAGCTTAAGTAAAATATTAAATCACATTGTAGTATATCAGCACTTCCATGTTTTGTTTCTCGAGTTGAGATTTCAAGTGCTTTGCTATTCACTATTCGTTCCTTGCTTAATAAAAAAAAAAAAAAAAGCTGTGAAACATTTACACAGGAGTTAGGGTATTCCTGAGGTATTCCTGAATTCTGTATGGTGTTCTTCAACGTTTATTTTTCAGTGCCTTTGTTTATTTATTTATTTTTCCTCCTTCCAGGTATGCTTAAGAAAAACTTTTTATTTCGCTCAAAATTTATTTATTTTTTTTTTGTAAGTTTCTGTGAAGTTCTGTGAAGTTTCTGTAAGTTCTGTTTCAGAAATTTGCTACTTTCCTTTGCTACTTTCATATTTTATTAAACTTCCTGTTTATGTCATTGATTCCTTAATATTTAAAGTTCTTTCCCATGTCAAAAAAAAACTTCCTTTTTATTTTCAGTATAAATAACTATTTTTTTATCATTTTACTGAAATCAGAAACAAAATTCCTGTTCTCAACATGTCATATTGGGCTTTATATTTCCCTAAGCCTTAGTTACCTCCTTTCTTTGACTTCACTCTCCACTTCACATTGTTGGTGTAATTTTCATGCAGGAGAGCATTTTATATTTTATAATATCAGCCCATCTAATGTTACTCCCTGAACATGGACTGGTACTTTTCTTTGTCAGTTGAGTCTTTCTAATCACATTCAATTCAGTTAATATGTAAGCACTGACATCTAAATTTCTCTGTCTTTGGAGTCTGTCATATTTCCATGATTTTGTTGAGCAAAAGTTAATATGAGAAGAGAGGGATAGGGTAATGTAAGAGGGACAGTATCCTTCCCAACTACCCAAAGTCAACTGCAGATCACATTTCTAACCAAACAGTAGCTGAAACTGCATAAGAAGAAGTTATAGTTTCTAACACTGTGTGGTACACAGAGATTACTGCTTTAGTGGGAGCACATCCCTACTCCTACAAATACCTTCTTTCTTCTCTGAGAATTTTGCAGTGTGTGTTGGGGGGGAGGGGAGTTGGGGGGGGGGGCGAGGGGGAGGGATAGAAAAGTGCTCTTCTGGGTTACCTCACATTACCTGTAAATATTTCCCCTGTTAAAATTGTATCAGTATGGGTTCCATTAACTGGCCTTCATCTTAGGTAAAGTGAGAAGACTTGATTCTGTATTATATAAAATCTTGGTGTATAAGGGATGCTGTGTTTTTGGCTGTCAGAATGAAGTCCAGCTGGTCTGTTTAAATGCAGACTAGAATAAGGGGATGGACTAACAAGGTCTCAATTCCAATGACAAAGTTCTTGCAAGCGTGAGACAAATAGGCATGTATTTACCAATACAGAAGTGTTTGATGCTGTTGCTGCCTGTAACATCACTATCTTTCTGCTTTAGACCAGAGATGCTTCCTAATTTGGTTTGGGTGTAAGAAAATGTCCATATGTTTCTTTTCTACGAGTGTCTGTTTTTCATCAGGAAAAACCAAGAGGAAGTGACATATGTCTGTATATGTCTGAAAGAATACCTCTGAAGAGCTAAAAAAACAGATTAACCATTTGGTTAACAGATTAACCATGAGGTATTTTCTGAATATCATTAATTCAATAGTGACAATATAATATATAATAAAAGAATAGTGACTATCCAGAAATGTAAAATTTCTATTTAATGATACGACAGAAAACCACACACACAGAAAATGCCTTTAAAAGTAGTAGTGACTATATGGAAAGAAATACAAGACAAGGAGAGAAAGCATTTGCAAGAGAGAATATGTAGAGACCTCTGAGAAAAAAAAAAAAAAAAACTTCATGTGCTTTGTATTCACAACCATGTTGATGAATCCAGCATGCAAAAAAAATATGCTTTTGCAAATGGCTGTGACCTTGATGAATAATATGATTTCTAGAAAATGCTCATTTTCTTTTCATTTAAAAAAGAAAGAAAAAAAAATCCCTTTCTGGGCAAACTGCAGTTCCCAGAAATTTAGAAAATTTTGTGGTAAAAGTATTTTTTCCAAGGGATTTCTGTATCTTCTATCCACTCAGCCTATTGCTCCCATGAAAAAAATATCACCCCTCCATTACATCTCCCCAGGCATTTTGTATGAGATTTACCCTCTGTTCCTCCCCACATCTCCCCACTTTTCCAGGCATTGAAAAGTCTTTTAAACGTCTCTACCAATCACTGCAGTAATAGCATAAGTGCATTGTTAACACTGCAAACTGAGCATTAGTGTGATCAGTAGTATAGTAAATTTTCGTTAGAATTTCTTTATTTGTGCTGATTGCCAGACCATATACCATATGCCCAAACTGGGAAGCTTTTCTGAATGTTTTTGTTAAATGAGGAGGGTAGATTTTAGACCTGGAGACAAACTGAATACTCCAGAGCCCTCTTCTCAGATGCACAAAGGCTCACTTTCTTTTTAATTTATTCAGAACACCATCCTTTCCCTTTTCCCCAATTTCACCATTCTTCTGGAGTGTAGGCAAAATAGGTCCTACACTATCCTTTCTCTTATACTGTTCTTAGCTGGCTAAGGAATTTTAAAGGTGTCAACTACTCTAAAAGATATGCTCAAAGTAATTTCCTTTTTGTAGGCATACTTAATTCTTCAGAGAGGACATCATGTTATCAATCATTTTGTTAACTCTATCAATCCTACGCATTGTGGCAGAATTTTACATCTGTATTTAGCTATTTCAGTTATTTTAAGATTTTTGTCTTCTTAGTAACAATCATTTTGCTATGTAATAAGATTTACTGGGAACAGTGAACTGTTCTGGTATTATTATGTTAAAGTTTTAAGCAAGTCCAATGACTTATGTAATAAGATACTGTTGAAAGAAATGACTTAGCAGAAAGGCAAAATTATTTTGTTATAGCAAAGGGCATGTACTGTACTGTACTGTACTCAGACTTGATAGAAAAGTTTCTAGGCTATGCGTTGCAGCCATCCAGCCATCTGAATTTTAAAACAGAAATCTTAAAATACCCTCAAATGTGACTAATATCTTTATGACAGAAAAACTTCTCAAGATTTTTTTTTCCCCATAGAATAAACTAATAACAACTAAAGGACACCAAATTGATTTTTCTGATAGGAACATGTTATGTCATGAACGCTAAACACTCTTAAATATTGCTTGAGGGTAAAATTTGGTAGTGGATATACATGTGTTATCATCATTTCCCTTACCTGTTAGAATGGCTTTGACAGGAAAAATATTGAATTAAAATGGTGGGATCCAATACTTACTGCATTTTTCTTTCTCATTATTGGTGATACTATTTTAAGTCATTCTGTGCTATAATTTGAAGCTTCATCTTTTTGAAATAAACTTCTATTTCCTCCTTCTTATATGTCATCTTGTTGTATAGCTCTTGGAAGCCACATCAGTGGAAGCTATGTAGAAGAGTCCTTATAATTAAATTGAAACCACCTTTCTAAGTAATAATAAAAAATGGAAGTATCAGTAAATATTGTAGACTATTTCTTATGCTTTTTGAGTGTTTAAAATGTTGCAATTCCAGTTGTGATAGAATTTAGATGCCAAAATATTTTTTTTAAAAAAGAACCAACAAATAGGAGTCTTAGACTCTGAAAATGTCTTCAATAGCCAAAAATAAAGCTCACGGTGCTTCAAAAATTTTTCTATACTGAATACTGAATAGATTTTTCATACAGTGTCACTTAGATACTCCTACAATTGTATCACTTGAAATTACTAACATGGGGCATTGCCTCAAGACCTTAACCTTTTAAACACTTTGGCATGTGCTTAATTTAGCATCATGCATAAATCCCCCTGAAATGATCATGACTTATAGTAGTCAAGATGTGATTACCTTTTTCTCCTTGAAGAATAAACCTACTCTTAATAAAAAGTTAATACTGAATTAAAGAATTAAGAAATAAAGATATTTTACATCTCCAGAGATCAAATAAGGTAACTAAAATAATAGTTACGACGAGAATATTGATGGTGCTTATAAAAAGTAGAGAAGAAATAAAATATTAAAAAAGATGTATATAAAAAAAGAAGCCTATAAGGGTAAAAGAAGAGATGTAAAAAGAAAGCCTATAAAGATAAAAAACATATAAAAGATATAGCTTAGGAACTAATACAGATAAAGTCTGCAGGAGCTAGGCATAACCTGGAGTCTAGGACAAAACTAATTATCAGATGACAGTCAGAAAGGAATTTTTGGGGCAAGTTCTCAGGTTTAGTCTTGGTGAACTTGGGCTGACATTAGGACTGGTATAAAGAAATGTTAAGAAGGTAAGCCAAAATTTTAGGGAGACACAGGAGTACAAACTCAATTAATATTACAGATGAAGAAAAAAAAATCTCCAATAGTTGTACAGAAATACTGTGTAGATTTCTGTGAGGATAGACGTTACTTGATATTGTACTACATTAAAACATATGTGCAAACAACACATAAAAATAGTAGATACCATAAGTTTCACATACCTATCAGGGTAATCTTTTAAATTCTTTCTGACCTAGTCATATCAAGGTGCATTCAACAGCATACTTGTGCAGTTTTAAGGTAGGACAACACAGTGATTGGAGCAATATTTTATTTGCAGGATACAAAACTGAGAAACTCCACATAAACCTATTTATTTATTTATTTATTTCAGATGAGACTGGGTCTCTATTTGGTGGCAAAACCCCCACTCTAATAGTAATATTGCATTGTATATATCTATATATAGAGATATAAATATAGATATATATTTCTTGCAAACTATAGGTCTGTTATAACTGGATAAACAAGAGTGCTTTTATAGTGTTTTCTAGTAGTTAAAGTAGTTAACTTAGAGTGTTTTGCATTTTCTTTCTAGGTTTTTCCAAGGTCTGCTAAGTAATTTATTCATCTTCTACCAGCTCTTAGTTTTAGCTGATTCATCTGTAAAGTGGGTACAAGACATGCTTGTGTTAGAGCACTGCGCAATCAGAAACAGCTATACTGATTTATACCAGCTGAATATTTGGGCCTTTCTATTTATTAATGTTCTGAAAGTACTTTGAGATCACTGGATGAAAACAGTGGAGGATTTTAGGGAAAGAGCAAATAATTTATGTTACTAAGCTATTCCGATCTGCAGTTTTAGACCACTGTGGATTTTCTTTCTCAGTTACATAAATTACTGTCCTGGGCTGGTTTTCCTGCTCATTTCCTTTTTAAATTACCAACACAGCAAAAGAATTGTAGCTATTTGCATTAGTTTAATTTTCTTTGGAGATTTCCAGCTCTGTATGATGGTACTTGCAAAGTCATTTTTGGGTTGGGTACTTCTCCACAGTCTCTTCTGGGAGAACAAATGTTTGGGAGCATCTTAAACATGTGCTGTAAATGTACAAAAATAGAATGGAAGAATAAAAGGAACAAGATCAAGTAAACAGAGTCCCTTGGTAGAATCTCTTTAATGTCTTGCATCTGATGTTCAGATTGGTGGGGAGGGGAGGATCACATGCTTGATGTTTTCTCTAGGACTACACCCAACTGGAAGCCATCCCTTGGCTTCTCTGCAGACAGCAGCATACCCAAATGGAACATATTAATTCTCCGGGGAAATCTCCTTAGTAGGATAGAAAGGAATCTTTTCAGCTTCCCAGATACATGCTCTGTTCCCAATAGCATCAGACTTAAAGGAGGACCTGCAATACCTTGGGCTGGAGCACAGAGTTGCATTGTAACTGCAAAGTTTAGCATAGATAAATAACTCCTGTGATCCAGCTGCTCAAGCTTTCAGGATCTGCCATGTTTATTAATGAAAATGTGATTGAAAATAAAGAAACAGTCAGCTAGGCAAGGTGCCCCTGTAACTCTGCTGTCATCATTAGGTGAATATGGTATACGAAATATTTACGCTTCTATATGAGTCAGGATCACAGAAAATAAATATCCCTTTTATGTGCTTTATTTCCTTTGGAGAAAGGAGTAGAGGAGAGGGTGGGTCATAGTGGAAGAATAAAATTCACTTATTTTCTGACAAAAGCTACTCTCACCTCACTGGAGAAGGATCCTAGCTTTAGCTTCTGCTTGCTGATAACGCCTGCAGCCTAACTGGTTTCAAGCAGGAAGCTGACAGCCTGCCAGTCCCCAGTCTGTACCTGTCTAGTGACCTATGGCCAGAAGCCAAATCATATTTCTTACCCCTGCTGTGGGTAAGATAATAACTGTTCTTGCCTAGGTCTGAGTGCAGACTGGCTATCTACCCTTGCAAACAATTTCTGATGAGCAGAGTTTTGACCCTTCACACCGTAACAAATCCCGCCAGCTGCAGTCTGACTTCTGAGCATAGGGTTGGTCTGAGGAATTTGGAAAGGTTAACATGAATATCTATTGGTGTATGACCAATGCTAGTTGTATGCCAGATTTTATTTTTTTTTAAACATATTTTCTGTTATGATCTGATTCAGAGGATTCTGTTCTTAAGCAGTTCCGAAGGGAAGTGCTGTGGTTATTGAGCTCCTGAGGAGGCAGTTGATGGATGATGTCTCTTTTGCACACCTTGCAAAACCCTCCAGAGTGTAGATGAGATGGAAAAGGAGCAAGGTCTGATGCTACTCTACTCCCAGGAGGCATAGAAGTGTTAGGAGCTGTTCAACCATTCTTAATCTCCTGAAGCAGGAGAAGCCTATGTATGAGGGAGACATGAGCCTTGTGTTGCTTTTAGGTGAAAAAAAGGGATGAGTCTAGTGCTTTGTGTAGGCTTTCTTTACAGCTGCCTACCTCAAAATGGTTTTCTATGGACAGATGTTCAGGAGTAATGACGAGGCTGAAGCTTGAAAGGTGGCAAATGCCAAAGGATTTTATTTCTGTCCTGGTGACATTTAGCCCATATTTAAAGGTTTATCTATACTACTGATTTCTCATAGCACTTTGTAAGATAGAAAAAGATCTGTTGCATTTGTGAATGAATTTACATGTGTGTTTTGTGCCACAAAGGAGTCCTTGACAAAGGTTAGAGACGTCTACATGAAGTACAAAAGAAAATGTTGTGATGTTTTCCAGAGAAGTTAAGCTGCTCTTCTCTAGGCAGAGATCTCATAGTAGATAAAAGATGAGCAACCTTAAATGCCTGTTTGCTTATGTAGAGGAAGACTGCAGTAGAGATTTAAAGACTAGATGTTTATATGGTCCTCTCTGCAATTGAGAGACTTAGAGCTGCTGTCGTTTTCAAAGGCCAAATAGCAGGCTTGGTTGCTGTGTGAAGGACCACAAATATCCTGAGATGTTTTAGTTGAAGAGTCAAGCCTGCTACTCTAGTAACCATTTTTTCTTTCTTTTTTTTCAGAAAAAAAAATCCTCTTAGGTCTTACTGTAGTTGCATAAGTTAAGGTAAACAAACAGTAATAGAACAATGAATTCTGAATGCCACCTCTTGTTGTTATCCTTACAACCTTCTCCTTCCTTTAGTTGAGATCCCTGTATAGCCCTTCTGTATGGATTTATACATATGCTACTATTTACTGTATGCTACTGTTAAAGATATCATTGCACCTGATGCATTGTGTGAAAGACCTGGCTTTCGGTATTTAATAATTTTGCTAATATTAGCAGTGTGGCTGACCATTTCCTTGTCAGATATATGTATTTGAAAAAAAAAAAAAAAGAAGAAACTGTGGCTAAAGTATTTTTGCTGCTTCTAAAAATGAGATTAAGGGTCAAATGCTTTGTTTTGCCCAAGTTATTAAAAATGTGCTGACATATTTGTGTTTTGGAGCAAGGCCTTAAAATGTGGTAGATATGTTGTAGATTTTCCCAGTATTCCAAATTATTCATCTCTCAGAAATCTCATTCTGCTTGAGCTTGGTAAGCTTTCCTAGTGCAACTTGAGTTTCTAAAGATGCTGTTAGTTCTGAACACGCTTCATTCTCTGACACCCCTGAGCATGGTCTATGCTGCACTTACGGCTGCACTTTTTTTGACATTAAGAAGAAAAAAACAGAGCCTGACTTAAATTTGAGGAAATGTGAATGGAGAGGAGGAGGGCAAAAGCTCAAGTGGCTGCAGATAGGGAGGGTTCTCCACAGGATCCCTCCTTCTTTCAGTGCATAAGATACATGGTGCTATGGGGACAGATCAAGATTGCATATCAGCCACAGTCCTCATCAGTAATCAGGATTCTTGCCACATGTGTTGCAGACTTGGGGGAGTTTGGGAAGTATGTGTTGCTTCAGACACTGAACGTATAATTAGAGTATCAGAAGGTATGTACATAAGAAAGATAAGACGTGATTGCGTAGGAGATCTTTTTCCTGATATTGTTCCCTAACTATGGGGAGGTTAACCTGCAGAAATGTTCAGTCAGTGTAGTGTCTAATGTAATTATTCATCTGTGTACTGTGTGTGTTATATAGTTATACATCATAGAAATATAGAAAAAAAGACCTAGAAGAGATGTAATCTGACCTACTGCCTCAAGGCCATATCAGCCTGAGCCCGCAGCAAGCATGATGGATATTTATTTTACCTGTTATTAAATTCTTGAACAGTTTATTTAAACGATTATCTATTTTTACCACTGAAAAGCTTTTTCCAGTGCCTGAAATACAGCTTTCCTGCTGCAATTACTTCATGTCCGATCCATGCTATAAATGCAGAGCAGGTTCTTTCCTCTTGCAACAGTCACTTACATATTTGTGGACTTTTATCACAGTTACTCTCTGTTCTGTGAGTCAAATAATTGTATTATTTTTCCACTTAGGTCACATTTCTTTAATTTTTTTTTTCTTTCCTGTTGTTCTCTCAGATTGGGTTAGATCCTTCCCAAAGCGCAATGCTTGCTATTGGAATTCACACTTCAGTACAGGCCTACTGACGACATGTTAAAAAGGGAATATGTTACAAATTATGCTATTTTGTCTGTAGACATTCTTGGTCCAATCTCACTTAAATTATCAAAAATATGAAATTGTGTCTATCATTTATTTTCTAACATAAAATGATATACATTGAAATGATGTATGACCTGTAAGAAATTTTCACTTAATCTGAATTCTTCTTTTCTCTAACGAGTAAAACAACCACCTTCCTAATATTAAAAATAACTTTGAGGAAATCAGAACAAAATAAAGTTCTTAAAATATAGACCAAAGAAACACTGAAAACAAAAACAAAAAATTGCTAACAATTTGTTATCAACATGCTTTTTTCACAGAAAACCTTACTTTTCAACAAAAACTTGATACTTTTGGCCTAAATTGATTAAAGAAATAAATATTATGCTAAATAAACACATAGTACGATGCATATGCAAAATTGACCTGCAGATTTTGAGCTGTGTAGACTGATTGAGTTTTCCTTGGTTTAATACATTTCAATTAGAGAATTTATTAGTATATTTTTCTTTTAATGCTAGTGATATCCCCCTGAATTAACACAGACGTTACAGGCTCAGCATCTCTCACACTGTGCAAAAGCTGTCCTTATGCCTTCCCTTCAGATAGTCAGCCTGAAAGAGGGCATCCGTGAATACAGTACATAAGGTTTTATCCTCTCCTTCGACTAAACCAAAGTTAATCCCTACTGAAGTTTGTCAAAGAAGGGGTTAAAAAAGTGGAATCTTTGTGACTGTGAGGGGCTGAATTATCTTCCTGACACCAGCAGGGGTTGCTGTCACTGGTTTGTGGTTGTCACATTCCTGTTATGCTTGACCTTGGAAAGGCTTGACAACATAGTCTGGATTTGATTAAGGGAATTTCATGTTTTTCCTTTGCTAGAGTCACCCCCCACCTCGACAAACATTTAAAAATGTTAAGAAAGAAAGAAAAAAAAGTTTGGAAAGCAAACATTTTCCCAAAAGAAATTTATAGTTCAAATTTACACCAAGTTCGCACTAACTGGAGCAGTCCGGGTTTCCACTCAGGCTTTGAGTGCTCTCTGTAAACCATTAGTCACTTCCCTGGAAGAGGCAGCTTTTTATAGGCAGCAGTATAAAACAGGCACAGATGTGTGTGTAATATTAGAGGCTTTCACATGTACCTGCCTTACCCCCCCCCCCCCCCGATCGTAGAAAAGGAAAAAAGAATTACTAAAGAAAAAAATAATTTTTTTATATTTTTGCTTCAGACTTCATTTGGTTTTGGATTGCCACGATGAAGATTGGCTTAATTAAAAGAAAATATGTTTTTGATGTACAAAACCCTTGTTGGGTTGTGGATTTTTGAGACTGTGGCAATTTGTAGTTCTTTTAATTTTTAACCTATTGTTTGTTTGTTTTTTTTCTTTTTCACTTTACAGGACTGTGATCATGCCAGCTGCCAATGAGTTTGATCCAGAGATTGTCTTGGTATCAGCGGGATTTGATGCCGTGGAAGGCCATGACTCTCCACTGGGCGGGTATAAAGTCACAGCAAAATGTAGGTACAGTCACAAGGTGCACATTTCTGTATCAGTACTTCTTCTCTTTGGGAACCTTATCCAAAGTCCATGTTATGTCCATAGTTCTATTTTGTGAGATTACAGATGTGTAACGAAGGGCAGGGACTGAGTGGAAATGAACATTTGTATTTCTGGCTCACTCCTTTCTGTTCCTTTTGGCATTTTTGTCTCAGCTTTTTAAAGTATTACTTTTCTGGCATTCAAATAACATTTTAGAGGTTTCATGCTTTTCAATAGGCCCCATTTTCCAAATGATGGAGTAAGTTATTTCTCTTTAAATATATATTGGAGATTTTAAGCATTGGCGGCCTAAGTCCAATCTCATATTGCTGTTTTGTTATTGTAATCTTTTCAGCTTGATGGCATTAATCCTGAATTACATCAGTGTTCATGAAGGCCAACATTTTCTAAAAGACTACTCTGTTGGGTCTCAATGTTTGGATGTCCATTTCAGTCCTCCAAAAAGTGTGTTCAAGGCAGGGTTTTAGTACTTTCTGAAAGACAGGTCTATCTGACATGTCTCATATCTAGCACTCCAAAGTCACTAGTTCTTACTGAATACTGTTGCCAAAATGATCCCAAACCTGAGACATTAAGCATGGGTGAGTAATGTAATAATGCTCTGTACAGTACTGTGCAGTGTAACATTGCTATATATAAATCAGCTTCCATGAGGCAATGCAAAATGGTTTCCTAATTCAGTGCTGCGAATAATTTTCTTCAGTATGTACATTTTTTTCAGTATATCTCAAGAAACACCATATTAACATTTGATTAGTTATTAAATATTGATCCCCCTTGCTAATCACAAATTCTTTGGGAAAAGCCTGGAGAAGTCAATGAGATTTAAAGGCATTTAACATGCTGCACAAATGGACCTCAGCTCAGAGGGAATTTGTCCATCAGTCCCTCTGCCTTTTGTTACAGGTGAGTTCACTGGAGTTGGTATTTACCTTAGGAGGAGCAAGGAAGAGACACTTTTTATTTTTTTTCATTTAAAATAAACAATGTACAGGTTCTCCTGAATATCAAACACAAAAAAAATAGGTGAAGAGCTAGACTGACTCTTTATAGTGGCATGCTGTGGAAATTGAGTATGCAGAAGGCAGTGCAAGGGCCTCCTGAACATACTCACACAGGTGTTAGCTTACAACAGGGTTGGGAAGGGAACATCCCTGTGACTGCACGTAAGATGTATTAAGTTTTTAAGCTTAATGCAGTGTCTGCATTAGAGAAGAAAGGGTTGTAGTGGCCTGTATGCATGTTTGAGTATGACTTATCAGTGTGTTATAAGTTTTAGTAAAATGTGTGTGAAAAGCTCTTTGAAAAAGGTTTACTATCATTTATTTATTTATTTTTCTGAAGTATGGTTTCTGGTCAGAGGCACGATTTCATGACCATAAGTGGTAAGCAGATAAGCTTCCAAGTGATACAAAGGAGTTATTTTTTAGAGCATGGATAATTATCTGGATATAACTGCTGAAAATATATGCTAAATGTCTCTTAAGCATCCATGATGCTCCAGCATGATACTCTGGCACACATGATGCCTGCACACAGGATATTCTGGCATAGCAGCTTCAACAACTTTCATATCAATTGCAATAAGATTCATATTTTCCTCTCAGAATAGACTGAATTTCACCCAACAACAAAGAAAAAATGTTTGATATTGGAATCAAAGTTAATTTTCATTCATGAATGAATTAATGAACTCTTCACAGCTTTTAGACACTGAAATCATAGTACATTTTTTAATATAAGAGGCTGCACATCCATAAGTTACACGTGTGTGAGAAAAAAAAGTGATTTACAGTAGGTGGCTCTTGTTTAAATTAAGGGAAACGCCAAGATAGACCTAGATAATGATCATGCACCTGAGGGATGAATAAAGCCTTTTGTATAGAGCCAAAGGAATTTATTATTTCCCCCAAACAAAATTCTCCACATTCCACCATACCTTTTTAGAACATAACATACTATATGCGGTATGTTGAAAAATGAACAGTCTATAAAAAATAAATCATTTAAAGTCCAAAGAGAAACACTCATATTAAAGTCTACAAATAGATATTCATGATTTTTTAGAATAATTGTTTTGTAAGAATTATAAATTATGCCAAAAGAAGTAAATGTAAAGCTTCATCTGTAAATATTCTTTCTTTATAAAATCTAGTTTTTATTTGTACACTTAATACGTTGGATTTTCTGACTTGTGATGACCCAATATAAACTTTACAGATACAAATTAGGAAGAGACTGATATCAAAGGAGAGAAGTTAGATCCTTAATTAATAACCTTACACTATTAAAGATAGTTAGAGAGACACAATACTATTGATAAGAAGTTATATCTTCCCTTCAGAGTACAGTAACAGATTAAAAAAATATATATATTAACCAATCAGCATTTCCAAGTAACAAAATAAACGCCATTGGATGAAGATAACAGATTAGACTAACTGAAGCCTTGGAATAACAATATAGCAGGCAACTGAAAAAAGAAAAAAACCTGATCTACTAAATCTATTCATTTTGAGATGTGTAAATTATAAAAAGTTTTCAACCACTATTTTAATTTTTCCCTGTATCGATGTACAATCTGATTTACTAAGCAGTTGCCATTTCTGACTACTAAATAAAAACATCAGCAAAAAAATAGTCCTACATATTTTTACAGATGATTTTAATGAATGGGTCTGATGTGCAAGTCAAGATTTCTTGCAGTGATATGACCCTTAGCTTGTCTAGTAGAGAGTAGTATGGAAAAAAGCCAACTGAGATAAATGATAATAGCAGAGCTAGAATATCTCACTTGCCTAATTTATCTCCAGTCCCATTAAGCAACTAAATCACTAAAGGTCTTTTTCCACTGGGGGAAAAAAAAAAAAAAAAGTGTTTAAAAAAGATTGGAAGGGCGGGAGAAGGGCGGGCGGGAGAGTTGAATCTTTCTTCTCTTTCCATGCTTTTCAAATCACTTCTCCCAAGTAGATCTTTTTCTCCAGCTGCCTTTTTAATTCCTTCTTGTTTGTTGATTTTTTGAGGAAAAAGGTATTCACTAAACAAATGAATATTTAATTAACTTTTACCCAGACAAGATTTTGATGCAATGCAGAACTGAGAATAAGATAAAATAAAACATCTGTTTCAACCCCATCTTTGAGGATCTTGCAGGCACATTGGATTGTCTCTTTTTATCCTTTATTCCAATAATTTTTCTCAACAAAACACTGTCATTTCAAAAGGCGCTTGTACACCTTTTGTACCTATTTGTACCTAATATGTACATATTTATACATACACAACTTGAAACATATACTCAGTCTATGTGCATAAATGTAGTAATGGACTTTATAATGTGTTAAGAACAAAATGGACTTCAAAGATTTGAGATGACTGGTGGCATAATGTGGGAACTTTCTGCTGCCAGGAAGCTCTTGGGCCTGTAGTGCCAGCTATAGTCCTAATACCTCAGTAAGAAAAGGCAAGCATTATAGACAATACCTTTTATTAGACTACCTAGCACAGATGGAAACAGTATGAATATTTCTGAATGAAAAACCCCTTTGTCCTGAAGATCTTCCCCCCAAGGTAGACTGTCTGAAAACAAGTTTCTTTTTCCAAATATACTTTTTTTTTTTTTTCCTGATAAAGATATTATCTCCACTAACAAACTCCACCTTGCCCATGTCCTTAGGGCTATTATGACTGCACAAGCAAAGCAAAGAAAGCAAGGCACATGGCTGGTCCTCCTGGCCCAAGGTCTTGCACAGTAATAGGTGTCAAAGCAGAGTGATAATTCCTGCTCAGGAACTTCTCTTACTTCTGATAGGGCCTGGCTCACATCATTAGGGATATTCAAGCAGCTTATGTCAGATTTTACTTTGTTACCCCGACTTAGGACTCTTCACCGAAATCATAGGGGAGAAAAGTTTGTTATTGTCATGTCCAACTTTGGTACCACAGCTGCCTCCATGTTGCATGGTTATACTGATTCCCCAAGCAGTGTGGTGAAGGTGCAGCAGCAGGAGCTCTCTCATGCACAGCTTTCGTATCCAGAGTAACTATTGATGTCTTTGGAATCCCTTTGTTTAGATCCAGGACTATAAAGGTGCTTTAATTTTACTGTAGATTATGATCAGCTAAGAGGAAAACAGGTCTTAGTTCCTAACTAACCTAATATTTCCTTTTTATTATTAGAATAGTATTATTTTTTAATAAAGTAACAGATAAAATATCAACACAATATGTAACATATTGTAAAAATGTAGCTGCATAAAATCCACTTTTTGTTCTGGTGCAGTAAAAATTGTATTGACAATAAAATATAAGAAAAATAATGGGCAAAGAAATAAAGGTCATAAAGAGGTTTTATATTTAGAATAGTAAGGAATTGCTTAAAAAATCTACTCTTCCATCTTGTCCTTCTGATGCTTAGGTGGAACATCTGATATATTATGCATTTTATTTTATAGTTAATTTTTACAACCTCTGCTAAAATGTACTGTATTAACATGCCATTTGAATTCTGTGAAGTGTACCGGTCTGAAAAAGAGCTGCTGTGTCTGATCATAAATTTGCAAGTTGTTAGATCCTGAAAGAGCACTGCTTTTAAATTTAGCCCTGCTGACTGTAGAGGTTATCCCTGTAACATTATCCTGAGGTGAAGTACTTTCTCTTTGTTTTATAGAGCAACCCTTAGAATAACGCCTGCATTAAAGTCGCTGATAAAATTTTGCTGTTCAAGTAAATATTGTACACAATTGCTCATTAAATGGCAACCATTCCATAAGAAAATAAACTAAGCAGAGAAATGTCAGCCAATACTTAAGATTTTTTCAGGGTACTTATCTTCCTGAAGCTCTACATTTGTTAAGGGCTATAATGATTTACTGGAGTTTTCCTGTTGTTTTACTCTCTTATTCCAAAAATGCTATTTGACACCACAGTGTAAAATAAGATCAGCAATTAGCAGTAGGAAAAGATACCACTGCAGGCATTTAAAAAGTAAATCATACCTGTCTACTATTACGCCAAATTCATGATGCAAAGTTGATCCAGTGTCCAGAATATAATTAACTAAGCTGATTTGCAACTTTTAAATATTTTATTTAAGCAAATTGCAATAACTCCTTTAATTTATCAAAAGCCATAGTATGCTGTGATACACTCTGTTCAAGTGGGACCACTGAAAACAGTGTTAAAGCTATGAATGGTTTAACTCCTTGTGAGCCCTCGGCAGGTAGGGCTTAGAGGACTTCACTGTTAACATAACACAATCTGTCCAATTAATGACAGCAGAGGAAATAATTAATGCTCTAAACATCAAAAAGAAATATGTCACCTTAAGTAGTAGAAATTAATGTGTAAAAAGGGTTGCTGACTTACATGCAGACTACAAGTCTTATTTCAAGGAATTTCTTCTCATGGCATGAACTGGTGCTTCTCAGAGTATAAGTAAGAGCAACCAGATTAAATACAGGTGTCTATCCTGTTGGTTTCTGCTTTGCCCTTAAGCATGAATAAAAGTCACTTCATGAAATTTATCTTCAATGACCAATGTTTTCTTGAGTCTTCACAATTGCACTGTACATTGGAATGTGGAATCTTTTCAGTTTCCTGCTACATTTGATGTATAGTGTATATGTTAGAAACAAACCAAAGGAAAATGCTAGAACTGCATATCACTGAATTCAAGTGTAGAAATGATCTGGGTCTAAGGTTAGTACTTCAGCTATGTTTCAGAACAAAGTTTTCCTGTGGGTCAGACTCACTATTTCTAAAATATTCTGTGTAGCTAATCAGAGTATTTCAAGTACTGCAGGGTATATATATATATATATCTTGGGAGCATTTAATTTCTAAATCCATCCCCAAATAATTTTATAACTGTCAACTGCACAGTACCTTGAATTGACTGTGAGTTGTTTAGGATAGGGTAACTGTAAAGTCGCTGGGGAGGGACTGCACACTCTTCTGATTTTCAAACCTCTACTATGAAAGGCTTTCTTGACACTTGATTCTCTGAAAAAGAATCCTGACTGGTATAACTAGGCTAATATATGTGTTGTTAAAGGAAGGTTGGGAGAAAAAAAAAAAATAGTCCATGAAAATTGACAGCTGACTAAACAGAATAGTAGTTTTGATTTGGTAGCTGTTTAAACACAGTTTAGGTCTCTAAAAATAGCATTGTAGGTTTTCATGCTGCCACATCTAATTTCTTCTCTTCACAAGAGAAGTCTTTTTGACTCAACCATCACCATAAGAATCTATGGTCTTGGAAAGTCTGTCACTAACTACTTCAGAGTGCAGATCCAGTAGACATTGTCTATTACTTGCCTTGTATAGGCTCTGCTTCTTGTCATATCTCTCTGTAAATACATGAAAAATTAACTCATCAACCCATCAGAAAACTTAATCAACAAAACGAATGGATTTCTGTCAGGCTATCAAGTTTAATCAGCTTATGGAAGGACCAGCGTGTGCCAGAATTAGTGGAAGGGAGACAGAGACAGTTGAGGAAGGGAGAGATACAGTAAGATACCTTTTGGTGGCAGAAAGATGTTAAATTAACTCAGTTGCCACAGCTGTCTTCTCATCTGAATTTTTCTGGGTTCGGAGATTTGATTTTGGTTAACATAATTTGCAGTACTGGAGATGATAAGAGTTATCCAACAAGACAGATTTTGAGTTGTTGACTCTTAGCTAAAAGCTTTGGAGGTGGAGGTAGAGCAATGATCATTCATAAAGTTTTTCATGGTGGATTCTCTTAATTCCTATCAGAAATTTTTCTTTTGCTTCTTTTGCCTCTTGGAAACTACAGGATACCCAGTGACTGACAGCTGGAAGACATAGCATCAAGCTAGCTTTCCAGTTGCTCACTTTGGAAAGCAAATATGGATTTTTTTTCTAGGGTGTTTTCTTGAATGCTAATTGAATGATTACTTGCTACAATACAATGGCATCAAAAGATATGGCAAGTTCATTGGTGACATACCCTCAGTCATGAGTATTTTCATTGGATTTTTGGGGGAGAAGCATATCATTTTGACTTTTTTTTCCTCCTACCCCATAACATTTGTTGGCATATGTTGTGGTTTAACCCGGCTGGCAGCTAAACACCACACAGCCGTTCGCTCACCCTCCCCCCTCCCTCTCTGGGATGGGGGAGAGAAACGGGAAAGTGAAGCCGGTGAGTTGAGATAAAGACAGTTTATTAAGACAGGGATATAATAATATAAGGAATATAAGGAATATAATAATAACAATAATAATAATAATAGTGATAATGATAATAGTATTAACAATAATAATGTGTAAGAAAACAAGTGATGCACAATGCAATTGCTCACCACCCGCTGACCGATGCCCAGCCTATCCCCGAGCAGCCGGCCCCACACCCCGGCCAGCCACCCCTATATATTGTTTAGCATGACGTCAGATGGTATGGAATACCCCTTTGGCCAGTTTGGGTCAGCTGTCCTGGGTCTGTCCCCTCCCAGCTCCTGCTGCACCCCCAGCCTGCTCGCTGGCAGGACAGAGCGAGAAGCCGAAAAGTCCTTGGCCTGGTGTAAACACTGCTCTGCAACAATTAAAACATCAGCATGTTATCAGCGCTCTTCTCATCCTAATCCAAAACATAGCACCCTACCAGCTACTATGAGCTACTTAACTCTGTCCTAACTGGAACCAGGACAGCATAGCATTTCATATGGCTTGGGCATGGCCACTATGTTGCCCAGCGTCATGAGTTGGTTTATGTTGCATTTACTCTTTCGTTTGTGCTCCTAAAGTTTAACCTTGCACTTCCAATTTCACTGAATACTTTGCTGGTAACTCCAGGATTAGGTACGTTATTGAAGTTTATACTACATTTGCATTGATAAATATGAAATTTAGAAAAAACTAGGAATCCTGCTCTGTGAGGAGGAAAAAAAAATAGCTTCTGTAGAAATCAGAGAAGAGATGAGAATTCACTGTATAAAATTAGTCTCCTCTCTGGGACATATAATAATAAAGGGAAAGGTGAAGGCATAAGAGGGTAAGGCTTTTTACTTGGTAGATTTCCATTTGAAGAAGGTATTAATGCTTGAAAAAATACAGAAAAAAATATGAAAATGCTGAATGGACAATTTTAACATTGGATTGAAGAATCTGTCCTCACATGCCATCAAGTAAACACATTGGAGTGTGAATTTCAACCAAAAGAAACAAAATAGGATCAGTGAACATGTGACCTCATTTGCTGCAGCCAGAGAAATCATCTCCAGACTTTGGGGCACTCATCTCTAACTGAACAGGTATTCAAAGCAATCTGTAGGATTCAAAAGTTTAAGCACTTATTTTGTTATTGCTCAGTGTTTTCAGTCATTGTCTGTTAACTAGTGTGCCTTCCAGAAGGGACTGCCTAAGCAGGAACTGAGAGGAATTAGAAATATTAATAAGTGCTGATTTGCCCTGCTCTTTCACTTAGCCTTTCTTTCTGTAAATCAGCCAGGAGAGATTTCCATTTTCCATTCCCACTCCTGCCCCACAAATAGAAGATGTGTCTGCTGGCTAGTTAACTAACTAGCGCAAGTGAAAAAACACCTGTATACAATGTTCCAGATATACAGTGCCGATCCATCTGCAGAATGCATCAGGTGCCAGTTCCTTGATTTAGGGCAGTTACTGGGGACAGGGTGGAGGATAGATTACAACGGAAAAAAAGAGCATCTACACAACCATTAGGAATTATTTTTCCCTTTCAGTCATCTTCCCTTATCTCTTCACCTACCTATTGCTGTTTTTTTCTTTCATGTTACAGTAGTGACACTGGCTAGTGGCAATCACTGATATGAGGAGTTTTAAACAGGTAAAATTGGTGTCACCTTTTCTCAGTTTTGAAATTTAAACTTATGAAATCTTTTTCCTTATTAAAAAGGAAAGGTTATAATTTAATAGAAGAAAGAAAAGGAAAAAGGAATTGTTGTTGTTGTTATTATTTTTATTTATTTATTTATTTATTTTGCTTAGGTTGTATTAAACTTGTTAAGTTACAATTTAAATACAGCAAATTAAATATAAGATTTTAAGGCCATTTTGAAACTAATGGAGCTTGACACAGTGTTCAGCAACTTGCGTGTGCTTTTCACAGGATTGGGTCCTGAGAGAAAATTGTTGAAAGACATCTCCAAATGTGGATTTCTCCATAACAAAGTGTCTGATCTTTTATAGCATCGTTGCATTGGGAATTAGGCTTGTCTTTGGGAATTTGTAAAGCTTTAGTAGGAGAGCATGATTTATGTCTTAGAATTTAACTATTCTCTGTAATAAATAGAAATGCACCACAAGTATTTACTTGGTTGCGCCATGGGAAAATTTTTAACATATTGTTCACAGCTTCAGAATGCCATAAAAGAAGACATGTAATTTGCAGACCGGACTATCCTTTGTGATTTCTAACCAATATATTTGATTAATATCTTTCAAAAGAGACACCAGCCAAAATGTTTACATCTCATTAGGCAGAGAAGAAGGGAGCACACACAATTTTGATTATGAGCTTGGATGGTTCACTTCTTTGGGCTTCACATCCCTACTACTTAAGGCAGACTGTAACTTTAAGATGTTATCTCTTGCCTGCACAAACAAACAGCCAGTTATGCTTTTTATGGTGGGTAGTTCTCAAACCAACAGGGGATTAGAAGATATTAGCTTGAGTTTGTGGTTCCCTGCTGAACTATCATGAGGTCCATGGATTCCTGTCCTGAATATTTCACAGAGCAAACACCTCTTATCTAGGGTGATATTCTCACACTGGCCTCTTGGCCATGGACTTCAAAAGCTAATCACAGGGAGGGCTAGAGAGGCAATAACCCTTAATATAACAGTCTCTCCTGATAGGGACAGACAGGGTAAAGGTAAGGCGTCTCTGAAGTTTGCTCTTGTGTGTTTAGCCCCATGGGGTGATAAGGGGCCATCTGTTTTTTTGGTCTGCAAACTCATCTTTTTCACAGTATCACAGTATCAAGTACACTCGGGCCTGACTGATATCAGCACCAGCAATTCTTCACTGATCTGAAGAGATTTTCTTGGTATTTAAGCTTTGATTACAGGCAATTGTCTTAGTTGCTGTTGTGTTGTTTTTAATCAAGCAAACCCATAAAATGAAATATAAAAAGTGAATTTCAAAGTACTTGAAGAAAAGGCTTGAAGAAAAGAAATTATATATAAAAAAAATAATAAAAAGATAATTAATTGTGGATAAAGGGATATGAATGCTTGACCATGTGATTAAACTTGAAATATCAGTTCATGGCAGTAGTTTCATAAAGTTATTTATTATGCAGCACCTCAGAGGATGCTTGCATCCTAACAAGTAGAATATCAGTGATGCAAATTGTTAAAATACAATTCAGAGTTAGTTTTGTTGTGGAACTCTTAGGATACAGTTCCTTCATATTTTTAAGCTTTTCCTGTCAGCGGTTTCTTTATCAAGTGAACACTGAGATTCCATTGCAATCTCCTTATTCTAATGGCTTTAATGCAAACACTTAATACAATGAAATCTATAACAAAATGCTGCTAGTTGCCAACGTTGGTACGTTAAAAAAAGCGCTAATTTCGACCACTCCACTAACCTGATTAAGAGTTACTAAAATAGTTAATGTTTACAGACCTTGCATTGTATGTATTAATAGGGTACAAAAGTACAAGTTAAAAAATCTTCAAATGCATATGCAAATGAGAAATCTGTTATTTAAATCATTTAGCTACTTCCTGAAGTTTTGTAGAATTAACTTGGAACGAAAAAGAAATATTTCTGCTGTAAGTCCATTTCAAATATATTTAGTAGTAATTTATTTACTTCAGAATCCTTTTTTTCCCTATCATTGATTATGATTCACACACAGTAAATTGGATCAAGGGACAGATCTCTGGCCCACTTTTGTAAGTTTGTAAGGGAAAACTAAAAATACGTATGTATCCAGAACAACAAATATTGCTATTTAACCAAAAATCAGTTACTTCCTGTTTTCTGTTTATGGTAGTAATTGTTAGCATGAATTAAATATTTCTGTTTCGTTTGATCCACAGCCTTTTTATCTCTTTTCTTTAGATTCTGTTTTGTAAAAAAAAGACTGGTTCTCTAACTATATTGTGACCACAGGTTTTTTTTGTTTGTTTGTTTTTTTTTCAGTATCTGACAATGCATCCATTTAGATGTAATTTGGTTGTGAGAGCTAGTCTCTAAATCTGCTTTTTACCTACTTAAAATGGATTGACAATCTCTCAAAAACAAAACAAAACAAAAAGAAACACAACAACAAAACCACTCAAACAGTGGCCCATAGTAATGAATGTATCCTTCAGTAAAATTCCTGCATAAATAAAAGTACTAAGTTCAAACTTATTTTCCTTATGTGATTACGTATATCAGAGATTAATTCAGTTACTGGGCTGTAAGAAAAGGTGAGCACTTGCATGTATTGCCTCATAATTTAAGTTTTAATTTGTCATTGTATTTTAAGCATATTGTGTATGTTCTTCTGCATCTTTTTCTTCTTATTAAGCAATGCTCAAGGTTTGTGAAGAATACTTTTTTTTTTTCCCAGAATATTTTTATGCTGCCAAAATAAATGCTCAATTTAAAAAAAAGAAATAATAAATAATATTTTATGAATATATTTTAAATAGATAATTCCCATATTAATTCCTTTCTGTTTTTTTTTTTCTTTTTAATGAAACCCAAAAGCATAGCTATTTCTTTTTGTCAAAAATTGGATCATTTGTACAAAAACCTTGGAAAAAATGAGATTAGTATCTTCTGTTTCTTGCAGATTTTTTTTCCAAAAGAAAAGATACTGACTTTCAGCAAATAAAATCCAATTATTATTTTTATCGATTTTATTTCTAAATAGTGGAATGTAGTCTCCTTTGTTTTCAGTTGAAACTTATGGTTGACTCCAAGTAAGGAATCACTTTTATATTTTCTAGACTGGAGGAACAGCTTTGCCTTGAAATCGTGTTTAAACATGACTGCTCTGTATACTAAATAAATTTAGCAGGAATCAGCTGTAAACAGCTTTAGAACAGTAGCATCTCTATTCCTACTCTTTCAAGGCATCTTAGCACAAAAGTAGAACTGATAAAGCCAAATGTAGTATTAGTGAAACTTCAGAAGCTAACATGAACAAGTTATAAGTAATTTTCATTCAAACAAACACTCAAATAAATAATCTTCTTAATCAAGCCCTGGGAAAAAGAGTAAATAAAAGAGTAAATAAAATCTATTGATCAAGTGATGTTATTCCAAAACTTGTAATTTAATTAGCAGATATGCTACATCAAAGGAGTTATCCAAGAAATTGTGATGTTTATATGACCTTGTGAAAAAAACTTTATTTTTCTAGTGGTGTCAACTGCATCAACTGTAGCTTTGTAGAGAATAAATGAAGACAGTACATATGTACTGACCTGTATAATTTTTTCGTTTGACCCTTTTTGGGTGTATACATTCCCACACACAGTGCTCACTTCTGGGAATTTCCCAGCATACCTTTTGAGGGAAAACATAGAGGTCACAAAAGTTGAACAAAATTACTAAGCCAAGATCTTGAAGGGATATGGAAAAAAGTATTAGATCTAAAATGGTTTCATCCACAATGAGTTCCAGTCCGTCAACTTCACTGAGCATCACTGTTTTGTTTTGTTTTTTTTCCAAATAATATTGCAATTTGAAAATTATCAGTATTGGCACTACTTTTTTTATAATGGCATAGGTTATTGATGGTGACTATAGACGATTACTTTAAAAAATGCTTAAGGAAGTCTGTGTCATTTTAATTGCTTGAGTGAAACAAAATGCCAAACAGGATGTCTTTGTCCCCTTTGAACTTGAGGCATCACATGGACATGAAGCTACTGAATTCTCTGATTAGTTATGTGGTGCTGGACTCCCAGTGGCACTTAATGAAGATAAGTTTTTATGTAGTGCTTTTAAAAAAGGACGGGAAATTAGATCTGCCTGATCAAATTCAGTACTTTATCACAGACATAGTAAAGTTGGGAAATGGAGGGAAAAAAAAAAAGAAAGAAAGAAGGGGAAAGGGAAAGGGAAAGGGAAAGGGAAAGGGAAAGGGAAAGGGAAAGGGAAAGGGAAAGGGAAAGGGAAAGGGAAAGGGAAAGGGAAAGGGAAGGGGAAAGGGGGAGGGGGAGGGGGAGGGGGAGGGGGAGGGGAGGGGAGGGGAGGGGAGGGGAGGGGAGGGGAGGGGAGGGGAAGGGAAGGGAAGGGAAGGGAAGGGAAGGGAAGGGAAGGGAAGGGAAGGGAAGGGAAGGGAAGGGAAGGGAAGGGAAGGGAAGGGAAGGGAAGGGAAGGGAAGGGAAGGGAAGGGAAGGGAAGGGAAGGGAAGGGAAGGGAAGGGAAGGGAAGGGAAGGGAAGGGAAGGGAAGGGAAACATGAGAGAAATTTTAGAACATAAAATGAATATTTTCTATTCAGAGTAAATATTTAATCGAGAGTTTCCTAATTGCAAAATATCTTTTATGGTTAAAAAAAAAGAAAAGAAAAGAAAGGAAAAGTAAGAAAAATATCGCTAATTTTCAATTTTGGTTTAATATTATAAGTTTCTTTCATTATAGTCCATGAAAATTTTATAACTGATTTCAATGAAACTAAGTATCTTATATCAAGGAGACCTATAGTATGATTGCTTTACCCATACAGCCATACAGCGTGATATACACAGAGCATCAGAACTTCTCACACCTAATAACAATATTTTTAACAGCAGGCTCTTTATTTGGCTGACTACTGACTATTGAGTAGATATAGATATCAATACTGACTATTGATATCTATTGAGACTGTACAATAGATATCAAAAATTACATCTTGAGTAAGCTGTTTTGTTGTATTTTTTCCTTCCAAATCTGGCCATCCCTCTTGTCATCTTGACACAACTACCTAATTTAGTCTATTGGATAATACTGTCCCTTTGTCTTTTACAGTCAAAAAGGTTCATAGGAAAGGCCTGCTTAACTACTAAGGAATATTCTGCAATCTTCATTTTATTACTATTTTGTCATTATGTTACTGAACTGCACCTTCCATGTTAGTTTCAGATCAATGAATTGTACCGCTTGCTACTTTTGTGAGGCTGATATGTGCAGATTTCATTCTGGAGCATATCTGTAGAGTTTTAATTTTCATTTACTTCAATTTCTGCCTCTAAAGCATTCCTCTTTTTCAAATGTCTCCTTTTCGAAGCACTATAGCTATTTATGGTGGCACTGTTTAAAGATAAATCAATCCCGAATCTGAAAGAAAAGTCTTGAGAGCAGCAAATTCATTCATGATGATATGAGGAGAACATTTTCCTGTGTTTCAGCCTGGGAAATTCCAGATGTGAGGATGGCAAGGCTGGCTGTCAGACTTCCTAGCTGGAGCCATTCTTTTGACCAGGTGGTGTTACTTCTAAATGACTTGGACAAATGGCCAAATTCCTCTTCTTTTTTTTTTTTTTTTCCTGGGATATCTAAAAGCCACCCTGGCAAACACATACCATTTACCAAGTTTTTATCATGTTCTTAGCAGAGAAGTGCCAGTATACTCAAGGGAAAAGGAGAAAAGGACAGTGGAATAAAAACACATTAGGAGAGAGGGAGGTAAGTACAGAGCAGAATTTAAAAGAGCTGATGTGTCTTAGCCGAAGAAAGCAAGGTGCAAAGTGGGTTGATAGGATAACAAATACTTTGAGTCAGAAGGAGAACTGTAGTCTGAGGAATTATTACTGGGAATAATGGAACACATTTGGAATAGAAGTCCTCTGTCTGCATGTAATCATTTTCAAAGTTTATGAATCTGGAAGTATTCTAAAAGGTATTCATAGAAGAATAGCCTTGCAAGCTAAAATGATTATTACTACGACATGCTAATGTGACTTCTTCCATGTTACAGGTAGAACAACCAGAATTTCTAAGTCATTTCCATAATTTCTGTATAAAAATACACATGAATCATTATTATAAATATGTTTATAATGCACTATTATGTATAGCATATTTTATTAAATAATTTTCTAGTGATTACATAATACACTAATAATGCATTATTATGCTAATATAACTTGTTCAAATTAAAGAAATTTATCTTTGAATGCAGAATTTTGTAAACTACAATGTAAGGTTAAAGCCATAAACAGTTTGAAGCTGTGACAGGGTCGGTTCAGGCTGGATATCAGGAAGAGGTTCTTCACTGAGAAGGTGGTTGGGCACTGGAGCAGGCTCCCCAGGGAAGTGACTTATGGCACCAAGCCTGGTGGAGTTCAAGAAGCATTTGGACAACACTCTCAGACACATGGTCTGATTTTTGGGTGGTCCTTTGGGGACCCAGGAGTTGGACTCTATGATCCTTGTGGGTCCCTTCCAACTTGGGATATTCTATGATTGTATGATTCTACAAAATCTCTAGTACGAGTAATTTTTAATTAGGTATTAACAGAGGAATTGTCTACTTAATTTAAAAGCATTTGTTTCTAACTTCATATTTATCTGAGGAGCTTCTCATTCAGCACACTGTTCACAATACCTTTCGTACATGAAAATAAGTTTTACTTGCCTTGATGTAATGAGTCTTTCAGAACCATAAATGAAAACTAATTTAGCTTTATGAATACTATACATCTTACTAAGTCTAGGTTTGTCTATGACTGTCAATACAGAGAACTGTTTAATTCTGAAAAGCTATTCAACCTTTCTAAAAGCTGGTGCAACAGATCTTCCTGGGAAGATTCCCCTCTCCACACTGAGCAGTAGTTAGCCTAGTAGACTAGCAGAGGCAAGACAGCTAATTTTTCCTTGGCTAAAGGCAGGAGACAAGGATCCTGGTGAGTGTTGAAGTCAAAGGTCTTTACCAGCAGTATGTTCTTCAAAATCTATGAAGGTTATGGATTAAAAATGAAATTAAATGAATTCATAAGCAAGCATTCTATTAACACAAACTGAGTTGCTAAAATTGATAGTGAAATTCAATTAAAATAAGATAAACTTCAGAGCCCTCTATTTTCAGTCAAAATTTTACACTCTTAATAGTGTGTTTTAAGAGAGGTATTGTGGAACTAAGACATTCAGACATGTCTTTACCATAAGTTTACCAGTACACTTCACTGGGAAAAACTATTTTGACATAAATCCAGGGTGTCAGTTCTGAGGACATCCTAATGATTCTGTGATTTTGCATGAGTCCATGAACAAGATCTTATACAAAACAGGCTTCTCACATGCAACTCAATCATTGTTTCACTCTTAATAAGTAGTATTTTAGAAGGGTTGTAGATATGAAGCATGTGGGTATGGGATAGTGAAGGTAAAGGAAGAGATACCATGGCACCTCCATGAGGAGGTCTCCAATAAATCTTGGATATGCAGCTGTTAACCTTCCTGCAATATGTCAGACAAAGTCCAGCTCCCTTGTCAGCCCCTGCTTCTCCAGCCCCCTCAGCTATCATAAACACCCTGCACATATCCTACACACACACACAAACACACACACACACACACACACACTGGTATTGTGCACATGTATGTATTTGGCTGACAATTAAGAATTATGCTTTTTACGTTCTGCTTCAAACATCTGGACACTTTCAGGCCTTGGCCTGTCTAGAAATTACTTTCAATATGTTTCAAAGGTAGCGTGCAATTAAAACTAGTCGCAGCAGCACATGATGCCAGTACCTTTAGATGACACTAATGCGTACTAAAATGTTCCAGTGAGTGGAAGAACCTGAGGAGAAAATGTATAAAGTCAGTTGTGGTGTTTTTGCTGTTGCTTCAGAAATTTAGTCTTTGAGTTGAAAGGCAGGCAATAACAGCAAAAAGCTGGCCACAGGACAAATAAATATGGCATTGAGTTGTATTCATTACAACACATCGGACAACGAATGAACAACGGCAACTATCAGCTTTCATGAATTGCCTTGGAAAATGCCAGTGTTGTGTAAGTTGACCAAAAGAACCATGTATACCACTGCACATGCTCAACACAGAAGGGGGAGACCAGCAAGCACTAGAAGAATAAAACTGCTTCATGGGGGAGCCATGTTTGTTTGGATTATTTATTGCTTTCATTCAAAAATCTCAGTTTAGTGTATCACTGTGTATTTTCTACCCCTTCAGTTTTCAGAAAAATTCCAATAAACTCATTTTTGCTAGTGAAAGGGGTCAAAATTAGAAAACATTCTTCAGAGAGTTAGGAGGATAGGAAGGAGAAAAGAAAGGTCAATGTAGAAGAAAAAGGTTGGATGAATAAAGGTATGTGAGAGCAAAGCTTCGCATGAAAGATTATTGCGGATAAAGCTTTTTTAAAACAAACATAAAAAACAATATATAAATCAAGAGCACAAAAGCCTGGTTTTATGATTTCTTTTTGGTGCTGTTTAATTTCTTTATATCTTTTTCACCATTGTTAAAAATACAGCCAAAACTTCAAAGGCAAGCTGCATGTGTTCTAAATCAGGACTTCAGTCCTGATGTATGACAGCACAAAAATTAAAACTAAATAAATGTGCTGTCTAAACTCCCATATTTCTCAAAAAATTGCTTTAAAGCCTTTAAAAAATTAGAATTATTGCTTGATCTTACTTTACCAACCATAATGTTTTCAACAGAGTAAATGACAAAATATTATATTAAAAAGAGAGAAAGAAAAAAGAGTTTTGTCTGAATATATCTGAACACCTGTATTTGGCTGTCCTGCAGTTTTGTCAGATGCAAGGGGAAAATGAAACTTTACAGTGATTTGTCTGATGGTGAATATGGGTTGCATAAATTCTCAGCTTATCCACTGTTTTCTGGAAGGCTTTGCAACAGTCAGAATAAATCAATGAAAACAAAGCAGTATGTCTGTGCAGGAAAGAATAATATTCTTGGTTTAGCTCATAAAGATGGTCGAAGAGCGGGCAGATTCTCATGAAAAAAATGTGCAAAAATTTTCTCTGTTCAAATTATGAACTTTCTAAAAGGTCAAGTTATAATTCCATTTTATTTTACTGCCATTGGACCTGATTTTGCTGTTTTCTGTCCTTAAGTGAAATGGCATGTCTGACTCCAAAGGTGTCTGGCCAGAGTACACCAGTTAAATCTGCCTGCAAAAAAATTGCTAGACTGGGGCCTTTGTGGCGTCCCTTTTCCTCTGGCATTTACTTTTACAATGGCCATTTGTTGTTCTTCTAGTAAGTTGTTTTGATTGACTCATTTGTGTTATCAGGTTGCAAAAGGGGCAAGTGGCCCAGGTAAATAGGAATGCAAATGCTGTTCTTTTTAGTAAACATTTAATTTTCTTTTAAAACTCATTCATTCCATCCCTGCTCCTGTTCCTTTTTATTTCCAATTTAGAAATAGTCACAGGCTCTGATTTATGTTCTCATTGAAGTCTGAATAGTGGCATTTCTTTGCAAAGATTCCTGGATATTTATGTGATCAAGAGAACTGGTTATTTACTACTTGTCAATTATCTTAACTGTTATATATAAAGGTTCAAAAAATATCATTTGAGAATTATCCATAAGAAACGGATAATTATGGGTAGGAAGTCAAAGTAAGCAGTGTGCAGACAGCCTCTAAACTAAACGTAACATTTGGCAAATGCTAATATATATGTCCAAACAGTTTTATGAAGATGAAGCAGGGCTGTACTATTTGATCAATTTATTATTATTTATTATTATTATATTATATTATTATTATTTATTTATTTATATATTTTATATTTTTATAATTTATATTATATATATTATTTATATATACTATATATCATATTATATATTATATATTATATATATTATAATATATTATTCATTTTTATAATATTTTAAAATATTTTTATAATATTTTATATTATATTTATAAATATATTATATATAAATAATATATATTATATATAAATAAATATATAAAATATTATTTGTATAATTTTTATATTTTATAATTATTTATTACTATTATTATTACTGCTATTATTATTATTATAGTTTGTTACATAATTATAGTTTCTTATATAATGAATACTTCAGAACTATGAATACTTCTGTTCTTATAATACATAAAAGACTGGCCATACTTTTATATCATACAAAGACAGGGACTCAAACTCACTTCCAGTGAGTTTGAGACATTCTGGGTCCTTTTTAAAGGTCTTAGTGTACTGTCCTAACTTTAGCACTTAACCTTGCTGTCTTAATTAAAAGCACAGATTCCTTAGACAGCCAGTGGAGCCTCTGGAAGCTGACTCAGAGTACCAGTGCTCTCCAAAAGTGGGTGGCCAAAAAAAGTCTCCCAGCCTACGAGAGATTTGAAGAGTATCTTCGAGTTAATTGCAGATCTTTGGATATTTACTATGTGCTAACATTGTAACTCCCACATATGCACTTCAGAAGTTGCCAGAATTCATTTTGGAGCCAGCTACTTTGACATTTTTAATGTGCACTGTTGATAATATAGATAACATTTTCATTTTTGGTAAATTCTACAATAAAGGGTTTACAATTTTTAATCAAGCAAAAAGCTTTTTCACTGTTTTGGTATAGATGTCACGAAGAACATAGTTATAGAAGCAATAAGTGTGCTCTGTGCGTTGAACTTATTAGAATATGACCTGAAATTTTGTTTATAGAAAAAGGAAATATAAAGAGTTTGGATAATTACAGAAGGAGAAAATAGAAGCTACATTTATGTTGCCTATTTTTTTTTTCTTGTGCCTTTTTCTTCAAGAAGTTCTCAGAATTTTTTATTTGCAACAATCCTCTGATGACTAGCTATGGAATACTCTCAGGCTGGCAAAGTGTCATTACCTTTTCCTATTATGTTCTCTCCTGTCCAATGAACTGCTAATATATGTCTTTTCTCTTTTCCTCATTTCATTCCTAATTAAGATATCAGTGGCATGTGAAAATGCACAGATGAAAAATTTGAATCTGGATCCACTGAAAGAAGCATCAATAGAGGCTCTTTCCAGAATAAATTTACCAGTTTGGCTCAAACTTTCAGCCAGCTGTAGGATGAATGAGTTGCTCAATTTAGGCTCAGCTGAAAATGTTTACACACTTTTTCTTTGAAACAGTAAATCTAGAAATTGCATATAAAAACCATGCACAAAGGAACATTATTTGGGTTATAAGGTCAATTGGTCTAAGTTAGGCCAAGTGAGATTTATGATTGCTTGCACAATAGACTCCTTTTGCATATGCTTTAAGATAGAGTTATTAACTAAGTGAACATCTACTATTCTGGACCTTTGCTTTTATCAGTATAGAGGGTGACAGATTCAGAAAGTAACCATAACACAGCAACAAATGCTAACTAATTTCAAAGTTTCTGCCTAAATCTAAAAAGCAGAGGAAATAAATGTTCCTCTACTTTTCTTGTGTGTATACGATTATTTTTTTCCATTAGCCTCTTTTCTATAATGAAAAACAACTTTAAAGAACATGAGCACTATTCTTAAAAGTAGTTGATGCAAAAATGGCACTGGGGAGCTTTAGATTTCTTGTTTCTTTTGTCTTTATTTCAGATTAAATAAAATGTAATCTGAATCTTTTAAAAAAGTTAATCTTTTAAAATGTTTATTTTTCTGATAATCCAATATGTAAAATCAGCTATCAAGTCAAAGATAATTATTTACCATTTACACAACGCAACTGCCTGCAAAAAGCCACAGACAGAAATTCAGACAGAGCTCGGATCCAAATATTAAATTATATGCACTGTATAGGGTGCCATAGAACAGATAATAGTCACCTTGAAACAAATTTCTCCAGAGCATTTCTAGACATGGTAAGGATACAGGAAGGTCCACTGTAGCATGTACAAGAAATAAAAATATCCTGGTCTTAAGGGGTCACAAGGACTGTTCCTGCCTGCTTCTTGGACAAGCAAAACAGGATAGAATGAAAAAAAAAAAAAAAAAATCAACCCTGTTCGTTGTTGTTGTTGTTGTTTTGTTTTGTTTTTTTTTTACATCCTCCTCTGCCTGCCACCACTTACACCTGTATGAGCCCTTCTAGTTGCACATTCAGGAAATATGGGCTTCATACCTCCTGAATAAGGAGGCAACATCCAGGAATGTGGAATTGTATAGATTTTAGTACTAAAGAAGTGTGTTTTCTTAGTAGCTACCACCAGTAGAAGTCATCTTCAATTTGGAAATGTGTTCTTCCTTTGCCTACCAGCAAGTACTTGTCCCCAGCCAGGTTTTCTATTTGGAGCTGAGTACAAGTCCTGGTAAATGTTATAATAAATATGTAACTTTCACATTGTAAGTTCACAATGGGTATGTGGGAAAGGAAACAAAAGCTTTTTGTTTGTGATAATCATTAAAAAGCCTTCCAGGCTGTCTTTGAGCTGTTCCAAGCTGGGCTAGGTCTATGCTGGCACTTATCATCTTGAGACAGTCACACATCGTATAGAAGGGGGCAAAAGCTACCCTTTCCCCTGCCTCTAAAAATTTGTATGTATAAACAGGTAGTTTACTTATGATGACCCACTGGAATAAGACATAGTCTGGAAAGACATGAAAGTAGTTTAAAGATTAGAAAAAACAACTGCTATTGACTCTTTGAGTCCAGGTGATACCAAATGCTTGTGTATTCATAATGAAATCTGTTCTGACTGATAAAACGTGGATCTCCAAGTATATGTTTGAACTTTAATGTGGATTTTATTCACAATTTCTAAACTTATTTTACTGTGATTAGAAGAAGAGAAATTTTACCCTTGGTCAAATTTAGCTCACAATTCAAGAAGTATAAATGCATTGTAGCCATGAGATTACTTCAGATTTTTTTTTCTCTGAGACCATCTGACAGTATGTCTCAATAAAGGGCAAATGATGTGATAATTCCCAGGCAGACTATCTTGTTATCAAATACCTGCTTATTTAAATGTGTCTTCACCGTATTTGCTCAGGGTGTTATCAGTACCACTTTTGCCTACACATATAAAGCTGTCACATGGAATGCAATTTATTTTCAATTCAGTGCCAGCTGCCTATGTTTAGACCTTGGCTAAGTTGGCAGCTGGTCACTGAGCAATCCAGAGTTCACTGCAGACAAAATCTGAATCATTTCCATGTTAATATAACTGTAGGACTGTCTCATCTTCCTCTGTGTACAAAGGATGTGAAAGTATATCCCTGGAGAAGAATTCAGAAATGCTGTGTGTTATCTGCAGAAATAAGGGCATAAACTTTCTTTGTTCTGTTTAATTTCTGACCATTACTGATGGTTATTAGAAAATCTAATTCCTTGACACTGTTCAATTGCATATTCATATTAATTTTTGTTCTTGTTCATCCATTCAGACAACCAGTAATTTCCTTTCTATGCCTATATTTTCTTTTAGTCACAAAAATGTACTTATCTTATTTGGTAACAGTCATTTTCATTGACCCAACAAACAATATTATTATTTTCCCAACTCTCCCATGTCTCATATTTTGTTTTCTTTCATCTTTCTTTCTATTATATAATTACTATGAATTAACTAATTCAATCTAACATAGTATCCAGCTATAAAAATTAGGTAACAGTGGGAAGATGATTGAAATTTGATTCATTACCAAGTCTTTTATGAAATGAAATCAGCAGTTTGGCCAAAGCTGAGAATTACTAAAAAGTGCATCCTTTTCTGCTGGAGTGATGACTACACACTCTGGTGAGTGGAGCACTTCTCAATTTGATATTTTTCCTTGTAGAGCTTCTTTATTTATCTGTAGAGAGGCAATTAAACACCTTTGTTGTCAGAGGTTTGTAAGTGGCTTTGCTATGATGTTTGTATAATTTTTCCCAAGCTTTCAGCTGCTGTGATTCTTCAGCTTTGTCAGAAGGAAGAATAAATGCAATCCTGATGTTTGGTATATGTTGTTTGCTAATTTTCGGGTGCCGCTAGGGAGTTTTGGGCTCTGACAGCAGGTTATTTTACTTGTAGTAGTTAAAACTCTGCAGGGAGAAACAGTAGCTATTCTTGTAGATTTTCAGCATCTGCATTTAGAAAAGCCAATATACTGTTTTCTCTTGAAGAAGAAATTGCCGATGTTGCTCAAGAAAGTCTCTTAACACTGAGTGAATGATTTTTGCCCTATTTTGAACTTCCCTCTTTTAAGAAGAATGACTAAGATGACTTTGGTAATGCAGCTGCAACAACATCTGGAGTCCTCAAATTACCTTTGCATTAGCTGGCTGGGTTTATGTCAGAATATAGCACAGAAATGTCATTGTTTGTCTTGATGTGTCTGTTGTTCAATGAAGATTATGTCTGCCAGCTTCCCTTGATACTGTTGTCATGCTATGGTAACAGGAGAAATAATGGCCATTTGCTTATCTACAGATCCTACAGAATCAGGTAATTCCTGAGTGATTCTGCTCTTCACTCTGCACAAACCCAGAAAGTAGTATTCCCTGACTGCTCGGCTGCCTGAAAGTAGTTTTCACTCCGTGCTTGAAGTTTACTGAAGAAAAGGTAGAAAACCACTGTGTGAAGAAGTCCATGAGAGTTTCTGGTTGGTTCTCAAGCAGTAATTTATAGTTTAGTGTTTGGCTGCAGAAGCTCACAGAAGGGCTTTTTCTGAGAAGCATATTTCAGAAGACTGGAAGGACATTGATGAGATATTCTAAAGAAAGGTTTTACTCTCGCATGTGTATGCAGTGGGAACATGTTCTGAGGAAACTGAGGCCAATCCCATTCCAATCAACATTGTACCAGAACACAGTTTTAATTGTACACGAATCCCTCTTTTTCATCCAGCAACTGAATCTGGCCCTAATGCTTACAAAATGGGGAAAAAAGAAAAAAAAAATGGAACATCTTTGCAATAATGCTTTAAAAATTTTACATATCTGTGATGAGGATGAATCATATTTCATTCTGGGAAACAGCAAATAAAAATATTTTCTGCATATTTTCACCTCCTGTGCATCAGAATGGAGTGACGTCAGTTCTGCCTCCACTTGAGGCCCGTATAATTCTGTGCCACCTTTTTTTTTTTTTTTCTTTTTTTTTCCCAGCAGCTTATGGCTTATGGCTCTTGCAAAGTCTGCTGTCTAATAACATGTGTGACAAGGCTCTGACATGACTTCTCCATTCGGAAAGGAGGCTGTGTGGAGCCACCTATGTCATTCCGATGTTAGCTACATTTTCTTTTAGTCTGTGGGGTTTTACCTGCCATTTCAAGGCATCTTAGTGTCCTTTTTTTAGCATGAAAAGAGACAAAGGGGCTTTTGTACGGGTTGAAATCACATCCTTTATTCTTACATGTTTTTGTAATAGAACAGCATAATAGAAAGTTGCTCAATGTATTTTATTTGGAAATTGCAATTAATCAGAAGGCTGTAAGGAGTCAGACCCCAAACCTAGTTTTAATACCATTTCCTTTAGTGAGTTTTACACATTACCTTTTCAATAAGTGGTGACAGGCAGTGCATTTCTTAGTGATTATAGCATGTGTCAGGTGGGGTTAACAGGCACAAGGCCAGAAGGAAAGTAACTACTCGAGATGTACAATAATCCCTTAGAAATGCACTGCCTTATTTCCTCCTGATATTATAAAATGATGTTTATTAAACAATGTGATCCAAATCCTGAGGGGCGTTAGACCTCTGATAGTAATATTGAGTTCACCAGGAGACTTGATGCCAAACTGGTCAGGAAGTCTAGTATTTACCTCAAGTCTTTCCATGTACAAGAACCCATCCCTGATACGCTTATTGTATCTATGTCCCTCATCTTGCAATGATGAATGATCCACATCTGGAGGCCAAGTCCTTAGATTATGGCATATGCTGATTAACACTGGCTAAGCAACTTAGCCTTAATTTAATGTGCTGTGTTGATGTGGCAGGGTCAGTAAACGACTGCAAATAAAGTGAGAGCCTTAATTTTTAGACTCAGAGAAACTGTGTATGTTGGAAAGATCGTTTAATCCATGCTGCTTTTCTTGGCAGAATTTTGTAGACCATCTTCAGAAAATGGCAGTCAGTTCTCAGCTTCTGAGTGATGAGCTTTAAATCAGATCCTTTGTGTTAGTCTCTTGGGTCAATTCAAAATTAACTGACTTGACTTTTCATCAGTTAAAAAAATATAAATCTAGATATTCCCATCAGATTGTTTTTGGTCATAACTCTGTGCCCATATTTCAGCTATACTTATTTGTAAGAGAAGAAGCTTTGCCCTATGTATTTTAAAAATATTTCAAGTTATAGGCAGTAGCATTATAATAACCTTCTCCAAACTTAATCAAGCTTACTGATTTAATAGTAGTCAATAGTAGTATCTGATTTTCATTCCGTTGTGAATGAAACAGATTTCTCACACTTGGAATTATTTATTTATTTTTATCAGATGTCTTGTTTTTGAGCCAACTTCTTGCTGAGTCTGAACTCAGATTTGGAGATATAATCATCTGTAAGTTGTAACATCAGATGCATATATTGTATATCAGTTTAAGTTGAGCAACTTGACCAGATTTGGAGGAAGCTATAATGGTATCAATGCTACCACCTGCAATCGGCTTGGCAGATATGACAGTATGTGGGCCAGATTTTAAGATGATAATTATCAGTCTGATTAGACTATACACACAGAATCCCTTTTGAGAGATTTTTAAGGTCTTTTCAGAAAAAATAAAGTAAAATAAAAACCCCCAAAGCCCACAAAGAAGGGAACCTCCACCCTTCAGATGCAGCAACAGCCTGATTCAGAGATGTGAATCTGAGTTTCTGACACGCTACCTTGTTGTCTGCAATTCTGCATTTTCCCTCTTGGCTTCAGCTTTCTTATGCAGAACAGCTACGTGTTCCTGGAAAAAACATTGAAAAACTCACTGGGATGGATAATCTTGCTTCCTGTCCAGCTTTACTGAGTAGGGGATTTGCTATGTGGGAAGCAAAATGAAAAAGGGGGAGGATGGCAGGAGAGGGGAGAAGTTATTACTTGGGCCAGGTGTGAGACAGGACAGAGATGAAGAGAATATGAGGAAATCAAGAAGAAAGGAAGTCATGGAGCAAATACCTAGTAAGAACAGGCCTAAAAACATCCAACCAGTTCTGGGAATATCCAAAATCTCCTGCTTTCAACTCTGGCAGTTGAAATTTGTGGTTGAATTTTTTCCCTCTGAATCCACATGACAGCACTACAATAGCTTTAAAAACATAGTCATTATTTTGTACACTACTGTGACCTTTCCTGGAGGATTCTGAATCCCTGTTATTTGATAATACAAAACACAAAAGAAATCCTGTCTGTTTTTTTTTTTTTTTTTTTGGTATAAATAAGCTGGGAGAAGAGTTCAGGGGAAGATTCTTCCTACACGTGTTTTCTCTGAAGAACATTTTGTCAGATGGGTAGTGCTGCTGTTGTATGTATGGTGGAGGTATACAAATGCCTTCTTCCTGGATGACTGAACAAATGCAATGGACTATGGGACCCACTTGGATACCTGTGTGCCTAGACCATCGTACTCAGCATTGGCAAGATAGCTCTACCCTGTAATGTGACAAATTTGCATTATTTGTCTTTTGAAGAGACATTCTATGCATCCTTGAGTAAGTATATAATAGATATTTAATAAGTTATGTTCAGTGTAGCAGCTCAAGAACAGCTAATTATGAAAAACATATTACTGTAGAACTAACAGGCATGCAATAAAAACATCTATTACATAAATTGTTAATCCATAAAAAATGTGTTTCTGGGACCATTGGTATTTATTTAACGTACAATTACTGTCTAATTTAATCTAAATTAAATGCCTTCTTAAGACATGTAATTTAAAGTGTTACTGAGCTTCCTTCTCTGGAATTAAAAGCAAGAAATCAGCAGCTAATGCCTGGAGGCCAGGTCTTTACCATTTAAATTCAGGTATCCTAGCACTAACATTCATAATTTCAGCCATTCGGAAAATGTTTTTCATAAGAATATATTTGGCTTTAAAATCTCCCTTTTCCCCTCACTCAGGGCCGCATCCTGCCAACTGAATCAAGCCTCTGACTTAATCCAAATGAAGTTTTGATTGAATAAAAGGTACAGAATTAAGACCTGAGAATAAAATGTCTTTTCTTATCACAGAAGACAAGTTTTGCAAAATGTTCTAGCTCCTGCCAGTGCTGGAAGGGTAAATTATCATTTGACTCCTGTATGGATGTATTTATTTAGGACACGTAGCCTGATGACTCAGGAAGTTATGTAAAAACTGATCCAGTTAATTTTAGATGCTATTGTTGGAAGAATATCAATGAAAATTAATCAAATAGTCACGAAGGAACCACAGGGATGGAGCGCAGAACACTGGTGGGTAGACTTTTGGCAGCAATCATCGCAACAGTTTTAATGAGAGGAAAACACATTCTCAAGTAAATTAGAGAGTAATGACATGATTAAATGGTAAATAATAGTTAAATACATGCTTGGAGGTCCAGGATAGAGACTGTGGAGTTTTTGTGTTTTGGGTGTATTCCTCTCAAGGCTGCTCCGAATAGCCAAAGGAGCTCACCAGAACTCTGCCTGTAATTTAGGGTCAGATTGTAGCTTTTAAGATGCTGAAGCTGAAAGAGCTGTTGGGGCCCTGCTGCAGCAGGAGACTTGCTGAGGCTTTCTCCATAACCCCAGAGCCTTGCCAGCCTTTTGGTTGTTGACGTGTCCTCGTTTTTGCAGGAGCCGCCTCCCCTGAGCAAGGGCCAGTGCTATGGCTCTGCTCAGCTCAGGCTGCTGTCACCCAGAACGACCGTGCGGGAGACATCTGCTCTCCTTACGTGCAGCGAGGGAGAGGGAAGGGGTCTGTCTTCTTCCGAGGCAGGTTTAGACCCCATTAGGTAGGTGTTTGCACATTCAGTGGTGGGCAAACTGAATTGCATATATGATTGTTTCTGCAAATGAGGAGTGCTGCAATGTCAGCTGGGGCGGACCCCTCCTATATGGGCCCCTCCCTGTCTACTAAGAAAAGGACGGGGAAAGGATCACATCCACAAGTTGTCTTCCTTCTCAAATGTTTCTCCTAGAATATGAGGCTGTATGTACAAACTCTGATTTGTTAGCTTTACCTCATCTAGCTGTACTACACACCAAGGTTTTGTGATTGAAGGGGACTGGCCTGGGTCAAAAGTGTTTTACCTGCTCTTTACCACTTTCTGTTTCAGGTTGTCAGGGTAAGCATAACCCGAAAGCAAAAACAGAAAATTAAAATACTTCCTGGTTCTCTTTTTATAGGTTTTAACATATTTTCTTGGTTTTCAGTAAGTCCAGGTAGAATATAGGTGCCCCAGCCACTTTGGTCAAATGAAGCAGAAGTGTCACCAAACATTCCTTGCTGTTTGGCAAAACTAGAGGGAGCACATGGGGAGGCTGTCTGTTACAAAAGGAAATAAATAAGTAAGTAAAAATGCAACCAAAAAAAACAGAACTCAGTGCTAAACTGGGACATCAGTCCACTAAAAGCTGACTTACTTGATTAAATGGTAATTCAAGTGAGCAGCACACTGTGTCCTCCAATAACAACCTGGCAGCTTGTTTATTAGCATAATACAGCATTAATTTTCTCTCTTTCTGCCTTACCACAATAGAACATGTTCTAACATGAGGCTGAGTATTGTATTTCCTCCAGTAATAACATTGGAGGAGGGAAAGGGTATAATTGAAGAATACTTGTTATGTTTTTGTTTTAAAAGTTTATATTTTCACTTCAAAGATCAGTAGATAACAGCTCATATACTGTGTAATTCTCTAATGCATAACAATGCCCAATAACACAGACGTTCAAGTTGTCTACTAGAAAGGAAAATTCATGATTTGCAATCTGCAGTAAAATAATTTAGTTATGCCACTCAAAGTTTATGAGTATATGTCTGTTAATGCATTATTTGAATGCAATATGGTACTTAGATGATTGATGCAGTTTGTAACCATGAATAGAGTGTTGGCTGCTGCCACAATTACATGGATTCAGGGGGCATAGAAGCAAATCTGGCTCTTGGAAAATTGTATCAAGTTGGTAAATAAGAACTCAGAAAGAAAAGCATTAATAGCATTATTTCTCAAAGGTTATTGTAAATTTGGCACATTAGTAAATTTGTTAGTACTGTAAAGTATCCAGATATTTTAAAATATTTTTTCTGACTTTTTTCTGACTTCTGTATATAATACACACAACTGCATTATTCCAAGAGGATCTTGCAGCATCTTCTCCTCTTCATATTTAGATAGTGTCTTATAATGATCTCAGTTTTAATATGCTCTTCATTTTTTGCTTAGGTGTACAGTTGTTCATACATGCTACTTTTTTGTCAGCAAAAAGCAAACCAACTGGCGAGTGAGATTTTCAGAAATAGTTCATATAGAACATTCAGAATAGTGTTTTATTGCTGTTTCTTGTGTAAATCAGAGGTTTTTCACTGTATTTACAAGGATCATAGCAAGTCAATATTAAGTGCTTTTGCAAATTCTGCCCTGGATGAATAAATATATGCAAAGGAAACAGGCACTTTTAATATTTAAATTATAAAAAACATACCTGAAAATAAATGCTGGCACAAAACCATGCTCACAATTTCCTGGTGCACTGCAAGAGCATAATTGTAAAAAAAAAAAAAAGTGCTACTTCTCTGAAGTGCAGTATCACTGAGCACATTTACAAGAAGATTTGAAAAATACCCCGTATGTATAATATTTTCTCACTTATTGACTGAAATGATTGGAAATACTATATATATTCTTTAAATAGTGTGACATTTGTACTCATGCTCATGGACACAAATAATTGTGGATGCTCCTAAGGCTATTTCAAACCTTGAGTGGTAGGTGTCTGTCATTGAGCCAGTACTCAGATTGTAAATGGCCCAAAGGCAGCCGTGTGGACAAATTGAATCCTCAAAGAAAGGATGCCCATTTCAGGCTGGTCTGAAAATCAAGTGCTGGTGTTTTAACATGACTTTCTACTTTATATCTGAACCTTCTTATGTTTTTATAAAATGTCACTAATCTGTAATTCTTATGCACCAGAGCAAACCCATACAGTTTTAGAATATGGCAAATCCAAACTGAAATGATCTTTTAAAGCCAGCATTATAGCTGGCATCTTTGTCAGCAGGCAGAGTAGAAGGGCCAAGAATTTCTGCTGATTTCTAGAAATCCATGTGAATTGGAAGATACGCGATACTGCATGCTTATCTGACTGCTTTTTTGCCTTAGAGTTGTTCAGTGGGGCGTCAAATATGTGCTTAATCTCCTTTTATCAGGGGAGATGACTACTTCTTTTCATGGTGCTTGTTACTATTTTCTTCTTGTTTTCCTTAATTATTTGGCATGAACTATAGTCCATCTTAAAACCATTACTTGACTGGGATTCCTTTCTTTCCATTTTGTTACTTCTGTGCTCCAGGGGATTTCCTTGAGGAAGCTAATATCTTTCCTAGGTTGCTGCAGTGACACAGAATCCAAGTTTCTTTGTTAAGAATTTCCATAACTCATTCAGTCTCAGGCAACATTGGTACTGTTGGCTAAAGTTATTTCCTCCCTTCCTAGCAAGATACCTTTACTGTCTTGGGGTATTTATACTGAAGAAAAGACCCCATCATGCTGATTTGGTTTGGCAACATTTTTTTGTTTGTTTGTTTTGTTTTTGTTTTGTTTTGTTACTGTGATTTGTGTTGGGAAAGATACTTTCTGTGTGGCTCATTGCATATATCCCCACACAGCCAGTAATGATTATTATAACATTGATACTAGGAGAATTATTAGGAAAGCAAGCAGACAAATTAACATTACAATGGCTATGAGATATATTTTGTATGGTTGTCTAAAAGAAGAAAAAGCCACTGAGACAGTCTTTACATTTATTGCCACACATAATCCAAAAAATTATGGTGTGGCTGCAGCAGCATTTAGTCACATAATATTTTCAAAATGTGCAGGGAAAATAGGGAAGATCTTTCCCTTTTTCACAGAAGCTCTGTGATGTCAGGATGACAGTGCTTAAAAGTGCTGTTGGATTTCTCACAGAGCCTAGGAGTGGGTTGTAGAGTTTGTAGATGTGGGGAGTCTGTGCCTGTTCATTCTTCATTTCCTTTAAATGCTGTATGTACGACTCACTTTATGCTGCTGGCACTCTCTTGTTATGAATCTGAAGATCACATGTGTAACATGCAGACAGAAATAAATCCTGTAGGTAAAAGAAAGTAGAAATTGGCTAAAGATCAAAGGTTATCCTCATTCCACTCCTTCCTTCACTTTTATTATCCTGTCTAAATTCAGTCTTTTGTAGAGAGGCTTTGTTTTTTTTCATGAAGAAAGGTTGAGCTTAAATGAGAGTTTAAGATTTTATTTGTTTTTCAACCCTGTATGTAATTTGAACCATGGTGTAGTTACTTTGGTAGAATCAAAACCGCAGTTCTTAGACGGTACTGAAGATTGTGGAGTGGTTTAAGGAAACAATATTTCACCCTAAGTGTTCTGTGATCATCTATAGATTAAGTGACAAATAGATCTTTCTTTTTTTCTTTTTTCTTTTCATTCTTCTCTTTCCTTTTTTGGTTTGTTTTTGTATCTTTTTTTTCTTTCTCTTTCTCTTTCTCTTTCTTTCTTTTTCTTTTTCTTTTTCTTTTTCTTTTTCTTTTTCTTTTTTTCTTTTTCTTTTTCTTTTTCTTTTTCTTTTTCTTTTTCTTTTTCTTTTTCTTTTTCTTTTTCTTTTTCTTTTTCTTTTTCTTTTTCTTTTTCTTTTTCTTTTTCTTTTTCTTTTTCTTTTTCTTTTTCTTTTTCTTTTTCTTCTTCTGCTTCTGCTTCTTCTTTTTCTTTTTCTTTTTCTTTTCTTTTTCTTTTTCTTTTCTTTTTCCTTCTCTTTCTCTTTTTGACAGAATAACTAAACTAAATCTGGTATCATTAAAGTTCCTGTTCTAAAAACAGTTGTCTTCAGGCTTAACAGAGTCCTAAGATGTAAATTGAACTAATTGTGCATTTACTTGTTTTCCAGATCAAACCTTAAGTTTGTCCTGGAAAATTTCTTTGGAAAATATGCTTGTAATTTTTGTTTTTTTGAATATTTGGTGACCTTCTTCACTAGAACATGAAAAAAAAAAGGTGGTGATTTTCCTGTCTTTAAAGAACCACAGATTTTAGCAGGTATTTTCAAAGTGCTTTATTTAAGACTATGAAATGCACTGGAATGAGTAGTGATGGCCATCAGTAGAGCAACTAAACCAGGCCAAGTAGAACAGTTAAGAACATGTGATGGGTATTTAACTTCAGTAGTTTCAAAGCTTTACTTATCATTTCTCACTTAAAGGAGTGAGTAACAAAAACAAACAACAGCTGTTCTGGGAAACCAACACAAAACTTGAAATTTCTCTTCTCTCCAAATTAGCATTTGTTCATGTAATTTGTTTTGTCATTAAAAGTCAAATAAATTATTTTTACTTGAATCACAGATGAAAACTTTGTGGCAATAGTTTTGTAGTTATAGATCACCATTGAAAATGGAGTACCATCATTTCTGACTGTGATGCAGAATTGCTTAGAACGTTGTGGGGCAGTAGCGAGCAACACTGGTAGAGATACACTGAAATGCTGGACAGTTTCATCTTATACCAAAACTTTGAATCAAAAAAGTGATCCAGTTCTTAGTGTTGTTTCTAAAACACTTACAAAATGGAGCTAAGATGTGACATGTTTGCACTATTTTTCACTCCACGGCTGTATATTAGACTCAAAGACCAAATACAAAGAAGCAAGCTGTAAACAAAAATTTCATTATCTCATTTGAAAAATACAATTATTTTTAACTATATAATAGCTTAACTACAAACGTTATTTGTCATGCCATGTCAATGCCATGACTGACCAGGATTGTGTTATCTATATCTAAATAACATGGTTATTTGTTACATTGATGTGCAAATGAGACGAGAATCTGGAGTGACAGTGGTTAATAATGTTACAAAGGGAGAGGCAACCTCATGTTTCAACTAATCTCCAGCTATTAAAGATCAGCATGAAGGACATTATCTCACATCTGCCTCATACAAAATTCCATATACCTAACTCCAAAGCATCTGGTGTGAGCCATAGTCAGAAACAGGATACTGGACTAAATATATCCCATGCACCCTGTGCAATATCTTTGAGCTTTCTACATTCTTACACAGCAGATGTGAAATATGCCAGTAATATCTGTTCTGCTTTAATTATTTGCACTACTGTATTTGAATAATAGGTTTTGGTCACCTAACCAAGCAATTGCTGAAGCTAGCCGATGGCCGTGTTGTGCTGGCACTGGAGGGAGGACATGACCTTACTGCCATCTGTGATGCATCTGAAGCCTGCATAAACGCCCTTTTAGGAAATGAGGTAAAACATAAATCATAATAGGTGGAGAGAATGATCCAAGTTTGCTAAAACTCCTATCTTTGATTTTCTTTTAGTAACAAAGGCAGCAGATCTTTTTTCTTTGGGTATAAAAACCATGCAAGTTGAACACATCTCAGATGAGCTAAAAGCATGCTTTGGTTTGGATAAATATCTCTAAACAATATTATTATATAAATCCTTTAGTGTTTTCCTAAGTTATTCCCAGTTCTGAGCGAGATTTAATACTTCAAAATTTGCATTTGGTGATGTACTAAATAATAGGCTTGACTAACTGGTAGTCATTGATGAGCATATCATTTATCAGGATCAGACCTTCCAGCCAATTATCATGGAAAAAAAAAAAAAGGCTTTTGCAAGGCATCTGATAATCTTAACAATTGGATATTGCAAAGACTTTTTTTTTTTTCAGTATTCTGACACTGCTTCTACTGGTGAGTAGAAGAAAAAAAAATAAATCAGAGGTTCTTGAAATTGAAAAACATTAATAAAACGTGTCCAAGACTTAAAAAAAAACAATCAAGTTAGAAATGAAGGTTCATGTTGGTCTGTATGCAGTTTAAATGGAATGTCCAATTTGTCCTTATCAAACACTGTATATATTATGAAAAAAGTTTTGAGAGTGGACTGGCAGACTAACTAGACATGAGTACATACTATTTATGTAAACAAGCACAAGATAATCACTCGTCTTTGTGAAAACTGGTTCTGTTGTATGGAAAATATCTTTTCTCCTAGAAATACAGTGAGAAGGAAGATAAGCTTGCTGAAGGTGCAGACAAAGTCATTTATGAAAGGACTGAAGTTTTTACCATAAACTGTGAATTTTGTGAGATCTTGTTATTAAGTTCAGTGTGTTACCATTTCTCCCCAGGGGAAATGGTAATAGCTAAATAATTTCACCAATCAAGTGTATTAGTGCTAAATTGCAAGCTAGTCTGCTCATTCCCTTCCACTTAAGTCTTCATACCTATGAGAATAATGTAAAGTAATGTATCTTCTGATGGAAATTGGATAGAAGGCTTTTCTAAATGTTCTTTTTAACCTTTGCTTTTTATCTTTATGACCCACCAAGAAAAAAAAAATGCTTATTGTTTTTTACATTATACATAGAATGTATCTAGTGATAGCTTTCTCAACAGTATTCTCAGAAATATACAGAAGTAGACATGTCCACACACAAAAAAATAATCTTTCATCTGGGCTTTATCTACCGTTACCCTTGACAAGACCCATAAGAAGCATTTTCCAGTCTTGTGACATGTACTATTGAAACGGATGCTCAGCTCAGTGCTAATCCTTTTAGTTAGGTGCTGAAATCTGAAAACCTAGCTTGAAGCATTTGGCAGTCTTAGTGAATGCAGTGTTGCCTTCCCAATGAGTAACTTCCAGGGCATTCATTCGTATTCTCTGTCGTGACTTTCCCTGTGGTAGTATCTTATGATGTCAGTGGCTTTTCACAGCTCTCCTAATCCCACTCTCTGAAATTTGCACCTTTATGGGACTAATGCTAATAATACAATGCTGATGATATGATGTATCTTCCTCTGTGTAGATGCCTGGGTCCCTCTATCCAGTTATGACCATTTGGTGGTGCTACCCATTTATGAAAAATGCCTTGTTTTGTTTTAACACTATATCACACCCAACTACCATTTCTGCTGTTACTGACCAGCCATTATCTAATACTGACTGTGAGAAAAAGGAATGGGATAAGTGGATTGGAATAAAAACTTTCTTCCGTTTTCTTTTAGAGTAAACAGGGACTGGGAAATTAGATAAGTTATGAATCTATCTGTTTGCAAAATTTAGCAAAGCAAATTTCAAGAGAGACAAAAATGTAACAGATTGAAGACAAACGTAACCACACAGCCATTTATAATCCACTTATAAAAGAACATGATCATTAATAATTTGAAACATCTCATGCAATAAGCATTATTCTCATGTGCTCTTACTCACAGCTGTATCCTTAGGGGCATGCATTAAATGGTCTGGTGCAGCAGAATTTCAAAGAGAAAATACGCTGTGGCTGCTAAGAAGACAAAAATACTCCAGAGACGATGTCATTACCAGTACTACCATAAGAAACTGATGTTTGCTTAAAAGAATAAGTAAAGGTGTTGCCGAGGAGCAGACACTAATGAGGAAGTCTGATACCGAGTTAGCAGTTAGAAGTCAGCACGTCTGTTGACGTGTATAGATTTATGGCAATCTACACCACATGGCCTATAGCATATACACTGCTTGATTTCAGCATAGTATTCATGAACTTGCACAGCAAACTGCAAGCGTATTCCTGCCGAGGGCAGGAAAAAAAAATGGTTTTCTTCTAATAACCAATTATTGTAATTTGAGGATGCATTCTTCCTTGAATGCAATTCTTTACAGGTGATTAATAGGATAATTATAACTTATTATCTGCCCTTCACTTTTACAAATAATGGTGTATTCTAGTTTTAAGATGTTGGCAAGATGAACTTCAGTTTTTAAACACTACATATGTAATTGAACTCAAATTAAAAAGGTTGGGAAAGGCCTTTGGAAGGTACTCTGCAGTTTGTCAAATGTATTTATTCATGTGCTGAGGATTAGAATTCATAAACATTTTGCAGAGTTTTTGAAAACTTTTTTTTTTTTGCTTTTGTTGTTTTTGGCCAGGACTTGTCAATACAAGAATCCATGGCTTCATATGTTCTATTACCAGCAGAATAACATACAAAAAGGAAAAAAAAAAGAATTGTTAAACTAGCAGCAACTTCTAGCTTTCATGAGAGCTAGTCTGATATGTAGAGGTAACATCAAACTTAAAGGAAAGCCTTCTTTTCTTAATTTGTATTAAGAAGGAAAACAGTTTGACACCCAAAATAGGCATACTTTGCTCTTAGTTGTATGTAGCCTGTAGGACAGAGATCTGTTTAGCAAGATAACTTTTTACTCATCTCTTAACAAATGCAAGTGGAGTCACTAGGAAAAGAATACACTATCAAGTTAATCTTCTTTAAATAATTTGAGCATGGCACAGGAAATTCCTGCATGCAGTTGTTGATTTTGAAGACTAACCAAAAAACTATTAAAAGGTCTCTTTTTCTTGGAAGAGCTCAGAATTTAAATGAGCTATCAGCCCCATCTATGTGTGGGGAATACTTCTGAACTTCTCTGCAGAAGTACTTTTGAACAGCAATTTCAAAATTGAACAGAAAGCCATGTAGGATTATAATTGTCTTTTTTACTGATTGGAAGTACTTATATTGGTAATTGTTTATTTCTAAACCCCAATACTGTTCCCTAAACATAGGCACCCAGTCCCTTTTTAGATGCTGTAGGGGTACCTAGGACATTTGCACAGGACTGGTAGAAGTAACATAGAATGTAGAGGAGACCCACACTTGTTCTGTGTGGCAACATGAGATCAGGCAGAACACCCCATAATGTCTGAAATGGGTCCATTTGGTTTGGTTGTGTTTGGGCAGCTCATTACCCCCTTAAATAATGAGAAAAATAAAATAGAAAATATAGAGATAAATGCAAAGATAAATTTTATAAAGACAAATTTATTAATTAGAAATTTTATATATATATATATTTTAAATAAAGATCTGGAGATCTCAAGTTTGTTGTCCTTATATCTGCGTACAAGCAGAAAATTTCCATGTCACATTGAGAAAAATCTATTTGACCATTTGCAGAGCTAATTAGGAGCACTGTAGGTTATCTTCTTGGAAGGAAATCTTCCCAAGAGGTGGGAAGAGATTAAGCAGCTGGATTCCCCTGAAATCCAAAATAAAAACATGGAAATCCTTCTGGAAGGTAAAAGGCAGGGTAATCATAAGTTGCTTTAAAATGTTCCTAAGATTTCTGAACATGATTTTAAAACTTCTCCATTAAATGAGCATCTGTCAAAACAAAGGAAATGCTAGATTCAGATATTTAGAAAAGAGACATTTCTTTTAAGCCTAAGCTTATTCTGAGTTATGGTCTTGTGCTTAAAATTCAGTTCTCTCACTTATTAAGACAATCTTTAAAAAGTTCTGCAGTTTTTCACAGATAGGTTATATAATTTCAAGTACTTATCTTTAAAGCATATATATATACATATCAAGTAAGAAATTAATTAAATGTATTTGTATTTTATTCCAAGAAATGCGTGAAAATGGGGTTCAGTATTTGGATTTTCCCCCAGATCTATCCCTTTTCATGACAGGTGGTAAGGCTGCTGTAAACGTGCAGAGATAGGTTATGTTTTCTTTCCTCTACATTACTTTTGAAGAGGCACTACTGGGATTTGAAAAGCCCTCCGGGATAAGCTCTCCTTGAGTTCAGTATCCTGAATCCTGCAGCTTATTTCCAACATAACTAGATTAATTTTGGGGGTTCTTTGGCAGCCAGAGAGAATGAGGAAGGATTCCGCCAAGCACAAAACTCTTCAGATCAAAACCTAAGGATTTAGTTCTTCCTTCATCCCATCCCATGTCAAGAAGCCAGGCGGGGCATTTCCGTGGGACACAGAAGTCAGTCTAACATCCTGGGCCCTCTGATCTGTCTACAGGTTTGGTCAGAGTCTCTTAAGCTCTACAGGGTACAGCAGTTTTTTCTGTTGTCTATAACAAGTGATAATTGGTCACAGATGGGGTCATGTTCTCCTTTACACAGAGGAAATGGTAAAGTGCAGTCCACAGTGTGCTCTGCCCAGCGGGACCCTGCAACAAAGGCACACAGGGGATGCATGTCTGCTCTCATTGACTGCGGCGGCCAAGGCTGAATTTGGCCCCAAGTGCAACAACATTTTTAAGTGACTAAATTTAACATCTTCTAGTAAATATTCTTCTGGCTTGAATTTCAGTCTGAAGCAGAATTGACAAAAACATTGTGATTGGTTGGCTCCCAAGCATGCTTAAAATCTTATACTGGACATTTTCTTGCAGAGTGTGAAGTATGTGCTTCTTTCTTGCAATCTGTTGAGCTGGCATTTAGGAGGGGATGGTAATTGAAGTGGAAAGCTTGTACTCTACAGCTTTCCCGCTGATGATGAAAAGTTGGCATTTTCCCTTTTGTGGAATTCAGTGTGAATCTGGGGCTGCTTGCCAGCTAGGCAACAAGCTCTGCCAAGAGGGCCTGGACTGCGTTAAAAAGGGGTTATTTGCCAGAACAGGTAAGCATTTCTTTCTCCAAAATGGAAATATTCGTGTAAGTGAATATGGCCTGAGATCAGTTTAAAATTGCATGGTAAACTTGGTCACAATCTTACATCCTTGTTTTTAATCTGATTCTAATACTAGAAAATAATTAACACTGAGTCTAAGCCACCTGTCAACTGCTGCTTGCATAAGCATGAAGCCCAGAAATTGGCCTAAAAATAGAAAATTAGATGGGAAAGGAAAGTGGAGCGAGGTACATGCCAGAGGTCAGTATGGTGGCATCAAAGTCCACAAAAAGAGCAGTACTACTCAGGAAGCTGTTTGGCCGAGGGAGCAAAATATTCCTAGTTCAAATTTACATATTTCCAAGGCAAGGCATGCATTGGTTTTCAGGAACAGGTAGTTGGTAATAACCTTTCAGGCTTTTGAACCTATTTCCTAGGGAAAACTGTCATTTATGTACAACACTGTAACTGTGGATCACAAAAATACCTGCCTAAAGTGTTTATATATAAAATCAGAAAGTGCAGAAACTTTGAGAAGATCACTAATATAAGAACATAGAGGACCAGAGGGCCTGTGAGATCTTTGAGCTTAGTCCTCTGTAATCATGGCAAGACTCAGAACAACAAAGCCCAATCTTTGTGCTGGTATGCTTCTCACACAGTAAACGTGGGAAAGGGAGGTTGTAGCACTTCCCTCCGCAGCCGAAGCATCCCTGTGAATCTCACCTGCCTTCTCCCCTTCCTCCGTGCCTGTCAGGACTCTCCATGCTCCTCACCACACTGCAACAATCTTCCCTGAAGCTAATCTTGGTGCTTTAAAACATGACAGGGCTAAGACTATGCAGATACAGCTAGATATTCCCGCTCAGTACAGACTGCTGTAGTTTCAGATTCTCCCCACATTCCCAAAGATCATTTCAGATCACTTCCTGGGTGAATGCAATTTCGATCTTTATTTTCATCTTCAGATATCTGTTGATATGCCTCTGGCAGACTTTGATGACCCAAGTGATTTTTGCCTATTTACATTGTTTTTCCTACTTTGAAAATTATTAGCAAATACAGTTTCTACTTTCATCTGCTTTCATCTGCTGCTTTGGGCACAAAAGCCCGATTCAGCCATGTAAAAGCTTTGAAAATATGACTCTTTGTTTCTGGTCCAAACTGTCTCTCCAGTGGTTTGGTTATTTCTGCACTGACTTGAGCTGTTCTTCTCTGAAAGATTTCTTTCCTAGCAATGTATTTCCAGTGCTCTTTTCAGCTTCCATTCTGCTAGCCTCCAGGTTTAATAGACTTCATGATCTGAATGCCAATAAGTGTAGGAGGGAAGGCAATGGTGCCATATATGCCAGGTGTAGAGTAATTGCTTTTGTTCACTGTTGGGTCTAACTGTTGATATTTTCCAGGGTCACCGCTATGTCTGTACAGTTCTATCCAACCAGTGAATAGCTGCCAACAGAAATTGGACTTTCAAATGCAGACAGTCTCATTTCAAAGTGTATAGAAATAGCTGCCATAAGCCACTGGCTTTATTTCTACAGTGTTTTTGTAACAGTACTGCTTTGGACTGAATAGGATATATGATATAATAAACTTACTTCTGGAACCTGATGTTTCCCTGATATGGAAGAGGATCCAAGTCGTGTCTGGTTATCCTTAAGGTTAGGAGGCAGAATAGCTGTGGAGCAGAAGTTGAGTTTTGAATATGACATGAAAGTGTTGTGGAAAAAGGAGTTAAGCAAATGATCAAACAGAACTATTATACTCACATCACCTACAGATCTGTTAGTAGAGCTAATAGATAGGATAATGATTGGAATAATAATTGTTGGACATTTGACCCTTTTTCATCTTCTCTTTAGTGATTGATCAGTGTATTCTGATTTCTGAAAACAGATTTGCCATTTCTGAATATTGGTCTGATATGTCTAGATATTCAAATGCATTCTACATGTTAAACAATTTACTTCTGTACTGATGAAAAGAGGTGTAATTGATATATTAAGAAAAATCAAGACATTTTTTTTGGATCCTGAAAGAATCTGAGAAGAAGGCAAAAAAAATTCCTTTTAATAGGAAATATCTTCTAGCTATGTCTACATTGTTTGCTCCTAGCTTGCTATTTAGTACAAGAGATCTGCAGAAAGAATCTCAAGGTGCTCAAAGAGAAAAGCAAGATACAGCTTTGAAATCTTTAATTTTGACCATTTCATACCTTGTACTCCAGCATTGTTTATACTTTTACAGCCTGGAACTATTATTTCCTTTCTAGGGAGTGAATTGATCATCAAGACCTTAGGAATTAGGAAATTGTCAAAATAGAACCTTAAGCTACTCTTTAATTCCTCTTCTGTGTTCCTACACCCAGTACAACCAAACAGAACTTCAGGACTTTTTCCTTTTCTGGGCCAAATGATAGATTGCTTTAAAAAGAAGCTAGCAAGTGATAAAAGGAAGTGCTATTTACCTACATAACTCAAGGTATGAATTATTAAGAAAACAGTCTTTATTCTAAGATCTGTGAAGCTTGAGCTGTTGGTGGCCATTTTCATAGATGCACAGTTTTACCTCAGGAACCTGCAAGTAATCAAATAGAGTAATCTATGGAGATCGTGAAGTGTAAATGTTTCTGTAAATCTGATTTTCATTGTAATTGCTCTCTTGGTTCTAATCCATGATACCTATTAGATAGCAACAATCTTCCTTTGCAGTCTGGCCTTCTCAGTAACTGAGTAGAGCTGGGACCAAGTCAGGTTCTACCAGCACTTCTCTGCGTACTTGCTCACTGTGCAGAATGGAGTGATTTATGCTATTTGAAAACAAAACATAGTGCTATTGTTTCTAGCCACAAGTAAATCTTCCAGCTGCAATCCCATATGGGATTCTAAGGAAATAATGACATGAACAGGCCTATTCATTTTAGTACTGAGACACCAAAAGTCTGGCAATATTTGCTATGTCTTTATCACTGACAGGCATTCACTGCTGATCATACTGGTAGGATCCAAGAAGTTCTGGGATTTGTAGCTGAGCTTGCTTAAAATAGCACCACTAAGGGGATATCTACACTGCAGTTGCTTCTTACTTTGTGTGCTTGGATCAAAGCTGTTTTTATCTAGTTGGTGGGTAGCAATGCAGTGGTAGCAACCCCGAGGACAATCTGCGATGGCTACTGAAGTATTTACTTCACAGGGGAAGCTGCTTGGGTGGGCTTCACTTGACCTAGTTTAAAGTAGGCCCAGGCATGCTTAATAAAGGAGTTTTGTCTGCAGTACAGATGTCTCCTACCAATGATGGTTGAACTTCCTTAGCTTTTGAGAAGAGAGACTGATGTTGATATTACTCTTGTTCACCTTGACATGGTTGGCACTCCTGACTCTGCAGAAAGCACACCTCCACCACCAGCAGCCTGTGTGGGGAAGTGGTAAAGTTGGCTGGTCTCTAAGCCCAGTTCAAGGAAAACTTAGTTGTTTGAAGATTTAGTACAAGAAAGGGCATTTAGCCCAAACCATGCTTTACCCTTTTTCTAGGAGAAAATGTATGGACAAAAAACACAAGTAGATGAATTTCAAAATACAGTTGTTTTTTCACTTGGTTGTCATCCTCATGAATTGATAGGATATAGTAATTTCTGATGATAATAATAGTAATTTCTGATGATAATAATAGTAAATACTATCATATGTTTATCTTTTGCAAATCTGAAATCCAAATTAGGACTAATCCACGTCCTATAAACAGAAGAAAAGTACAGTATGTCCCCATGTACTGAAGTATCAGAGTAAAATGGAAAAATACTGTTATCTCCAGATCATAAATGGGGATTTAAAATGAGTGGGCAATTGTTACGGAAAATTAGTGTTAAAAAGGTGGATATAACAAAAGTGTCCAGGGACACTTTTTAAAATATTTAGGTACCTAATTTTCCTCCATGGGAAGTGGTGAAGGATGGCTCATATTCATTGCAGGGAATAAATAATTATGTGTAGCATCTCAACACGTCCTTCTGCTAATTTATTATGATGCAGCCCCACGCAAAGAATACACAATTAAAACTGGCTAATTAAAATGCAGTTGGTACTAAAAAAAACTTACTTAGAGAACTCTTACTGCTGATCTGCATAACCATTTTTATATACTACTTTATTTGAAATTAATGCAAAGCTAGTAAAAACAGCTGTTTTATGGTTTTCTTCTATAAATCTTAAAATGCGTAAGATGGTTAGATGCAGTAACACTAGAAAAATGAAGATAATAGAGTGTACACTTCAGTTCCAGTGTGGCTTCAGTAAGGTTTTATTTGGAGTACCCAGCTGCGTATACAGACACAGTGGAATTTGGTTTGTGAGGAACCTACAAAAATTACACAAATAACTAGCATTTTTTTAATGAATAATACACAGACATGCACCTGCTTCAGAGACTCGATAGATTAGTCTTGCAGCCAATAGAAAAGCCCCTTGGAATTCAATTACATGGCTGAAAAACAGAAAACAAAATCATGGCTATACTTTTAGAACTCTAACCAGCAAAATGTTAGCAGTTCCTGGGCCGAGCTTTTCCTGAGGATTAGATTGTTTCAGTTTGTTTTACTTCCCTGTGTCTTATTGAAAATTTATATTATTCTATTCTATTCTTGCAGCTGGAGCCTCTCCCGGAAGATATTGTGCACCAAATTCCCAATAAGAATGCAATAGCTTCTTTAAAAAAGACCACTGAAATTCAAAGTATGTTACTCAGTTTGGGTTGTTGGGTTTGGGGTATTTGTTTATTATTAATTAATGTCATAGAAATTAAACTGCGTTTCACAGAAAACAGCAGGCAAGCTTTTTGTGTATAAATCCACATGCTGTGTCTAGTATGTGTATATACATATGTATATATATACACACACTTTTGTTTCTTTGCCATCTCTTTGTTTGTGCTATGTATTTATCTCTGAAGAATTAAGCCACTTTAATTATTTAGAGCTTTCTGATGCTTGAATATTCCCAAATCTCTCCATTCCAGATTAGTTAAATGAAATAGGTGTTTGTCAGTGAGGGACAGGAACAGACAGGTAAATCAGAACTCTAAAAAATATTTTTTGCAGTCTGTGTAGTCCTTTACAAGATACTCACTTTAAGGTGTAGAAGAATTTGAAATAAAATGTAAACGCTCAAACTGGGCACTGATCCCTGGAACAATGGTGACAAATATGTTGTGATTTTATCCTATTTCTAGTGCAGGCAATACTTTGCTTCATTTGTGCGCCTTGCTTCCAATCCTTTATTAACCAGATGCTTTGGGGCTTTTGCTCTGCCCTCACAGAAAATTTTTCACTTTGCCATCAGTTGCCTTAATACATCTAAGCAGACCTCCCTTCATTTCTCTTATCTTCTGCTCTGTGCCATTTTACCAAGGCAGCAGGAGCTTCCTGACTTCTACTGTTTGCTGGCTCCTTAACAAAAACAAATGGATAACAAATGTTTTTATTATGTTAGGTTAATCACAAATAATTGGGAGTCATCTCTATAAAATAAAAGCAGCTTTTCCATCATGCATTATCCACTGATAATGCAGTACTTTTCAATCTGACGTTAGTAAAGAGATGATGAAAATTTATTGTAGGTGTATAATTTATCCTTCATATCCAGTAGTTACCCAAATATGTACATGCTCTAAGTAAATTAGCTGTATATGATAAATTTCAGTACGTTATTTTTGCTGAGTGGTATGTTCTCTGTTAATTACCCGGTAGGAGTCAGCAATGTAAGGAAATTTAAATAATAGTAGTCAAGATAGTATTGATTTACAAATGATAATAAGGACTGAAAGCTACACACAAGGCACCAGAGATCTTAAAGACAGCAGGAAAAAATATCTAAATCTGTTTGGAATTTAATGTATGTATTAAATGCAATACATGTTTAAATGTAATACATGTACTTAATGAAAAATGAATCTGAAATAGACAAAAAGTGGAGATGAAAAAATAAATAATACTGGATCTAGAAAGGCATAGTGTTTTACCAGCAATGTTTACACATCAATGATGGCCATATAGAGAGAAGGAAGAGACTTAGGAACAAGGATATGTTGTGTGTCTCAAAACACAGTCCAGAGCTCTGCAGAGTGGCTTAATTTTGCTTGTTCAGAGCAAACTTTTGTTTGAGCAGACCCAGTACAGCCATGGCAGTCCAATGAACTTCTGTAACCTATACCAGGCTGCTCAGGATTTGGAGTTATTTGTACATAATATTTTTGTTTGCTTGTTTGTCTGTTTGATTTTTTGTCATTTTGTTGTTGTTTGTTTGTTTCCCAGCTATTACCTAAAAAAGTTATGTGTGCATCATGTTGTCTGGAGAGAGGCCAAGTATTAAAAAGGAATGTGTGTGGATGACGGAAAGGAATACTGAAGAAGTTTAGGAGGTTTTATGCAGGACACATAATTAGACGGAATTCAGAGAAGCAAGTACATGTTGAATGTTACAGAGTTATGCAGGCTGAAAGTAGTGGAGGTGGAGGAGCACCTACAAAGGTGTTGAGAAAGCCTGCTTTTTCTAAATGATTGCATGTGTCTTGGGCCTATTTCTGTGATCCAACTTTGATAATGAATATTAGCAATATTTTAGACCAAAAAAAAGTCCCTCCTTTGTGTTTGTTTCAAAAAAAAATATTGAAGATGCAATACCTAGACAATGAGAGGAAACAAATTTTTTTTGTAAGGGGGATGGAATTTGTATAAATGTTTTGTTTGTGACAGTGATCTAAAGCTCTTTTGGAAATGTAATATATTTGGAAATAGTAGTTCCCACACCCATGTAATATGGTATTTCTAAACAATCCTGTTCATTAGCTTTAATACAACCCCCAAAACAATTTTTTTCAAGCAAGCCATGGTACAGCATGTCCAAAGCTATTGGTGAAAGGCAATTACAAATGCCCGTAACCAGGACAGGATCATTCACTTTTATTATTTCCTGGTTATAAACAGTGCTCCCACAAATTTTTGAGGGGGACTTAAGCACATATTCATGCTGAAAGCCAAAGCATATCTAGAAGACTGATTTGGTTTGACTGTTACTTCTTGCAAACAGTGACTGCTCTTCAAGTTTTGTATGAATGAAACCAGCAGCATGCTCCCTTCTTTTCCCTGTACTCCACAATGTTATCAGTGAATGTAACAGGACTGGTAGAAATGCACATCCCAGCATAGCACAGCGGAAACAGCATTTTCAAAGGTGTGAGCAGTTTGAGGTAGATGTGTCTCCTTTAAGCTCATCTAATTGTCAATCCACAGCATACCTAGGGTTCCTAACAAAGCTCCTTTGCAGCTGCGATTGCCTCTCTGTTCCACGAGACTTTGCCTGCAAATCTTTCAGTTGAAAACATATTCAAGCACTGTGTTCTTTATGCACACTATATATTTGTTGTTCTTTGTTAAGGAAAACTTGCAAAGCTGTTCTGCTTACCACAGGTGTGCATAAGCTTTCTGATTTTAAAGAAAAATCTACTGGTGCTTTTTCACCAGCATCAGAAAGCCCTGCACAAGGTACCTGCTACTACCTGGATGCTATTCCTAATTGGAGCTGCTTTAAAATTTCCTCCCACAAACCACAAACAGCCTGCCATGTACTCCCCTTCTCCAAAATCCTCCACTGCAGCATAGGTGCTGCCACCTGCTTCCTGGCCAGACTCTGCTACCCCTCGCTATTGCTGAAGTGCCTCTGTAACACAATTCATAGTGCAGGGAAACAAGAAAAATCACTGATCGCTTGGGAGCGAAGGGCAGTTAAATGGGCACAGAGAGCCTGCTAATATGCTTGAATTGGCCCTGAGTTTTAGCGTTACAAGAAAGCCCGGATTCAGGGGGCAGCTGGTGTGTGAGCCTGTGTGTGAATGAACGAATGTGATGTAGCAATACTCACTGATGCTGTTTTATTGTTGCTGCAGGAGAGCAGCACAGTGGTAGCTGGGTACTAATATTTTATTTTATGAATAAGAGCCCTTGAAAACTCCAGCAGTGAACATGGGTTCATTTCTTTTATAGGCAAGAGGGGGTATTATTCCCATGCCAACAGATTTGATTTTCTTGCACATCTGTTTCTGCAACAAAAACCCCACCCACTCTGTGAACATTTAGCTCATAAATTATAGGGTTTGAATTGGGTGTATATTGCAAAGACTGACTTTTGCACATATGATCTGTGAGAACACTGTGGAATGCCCATATAAATTTTTGTTTGTTTTTAGTGTATTTTTTAATGAATAGAGAATATGGTCTCTGAGCACAGTAATAATAGAGAATATTTTTGTCTTGTTTTTATAAAATTTGCCAGGCTCCAATCACTGAGCCTACTGCTATGTACATAACTTTTTAGCTGTGTCTTTCATGCTTTTGGAGCAAAGCCAACCTTCTAACACTTAATCTCAACTTTGTAGGATACTTAATACACTTTACATTTTATCCCCAGAAGGTCCCTGTTATTTAAAGATTCTGCTAACTACTCAAACGTGCACACTATTAGAGTTCAAAGAAACACTCTGGCCATGCTCACTGGTTGTTCTTGCAGATTGACTTGGGCTTTCATCTTGCAATGATATTTTTGAATAAAGACATTTTCAGGCTTTATTGACAGCTGCTTTCTCACTGGAGGGAAAAGTTCATCTTTGAAAAAGCCTGAAACAGTGCTGAGAGCCATGTTACCAGTGAGGGAGTTTTCAGCAGCCTTTGTGCAGCACAGACAGCACCACCACTGGCCTGGCCTCCCAGCTGTCAAAGCCTCCAGCTACCCTCCGGATAAGCACCTCTCCTCAGCCTGCTGCCCAGCTGCCAAAATTCTCCTTTTAGCCCTTGGAAAAGTCCCCTACTTGATCCCCTCTCTTTCACAGCTGTTGAAACCCTCTGTCTAATTCCCAGATAAGTACCCTGACCCAACCTCTGCAGCAGCTGCTGGAAGCCTCTTGCTAAACACTGCGTAAGCACTGGTCCAGAGCTCCCAGCCTTCCCAAAGCTCCTCATTTCCAGGTGTCATCCACCTGGCAATTAGCGAGTGCTTGGTGGATTACTGGGTTGTAAGAAATACATATGTAAATTCTTACTTTTCTCTGGGTCACCACTAATTGTCCTCCTTTTCTTAACAGCTCTGCAGTAGTGGGACATTTTTTATGTTGCCCATAAGTCACCTGCCACTGTTGTTGGTGTGACTCAAGAAGCTCCTTACTGTCTCTTCTGTAGCAGGCTGAAAGATGAGGATGCTCATGTTTTAAATCCACTGGTGTGTTTTTACACTGCAAACTAGAAAGCTCTATTCCTTATGATACCTGTCAGCTTTCCAGCAACGGCCAGTTCATATATGAAAGTTTTAAAGAAATTATTGTTCTAGTATACGCCCTGAGGTTGGAGGAGAAAGAACATCCAGGACTAACAAACCTGATTGTTCTGGCAACATCCCTTCAGTCCAAGCTGGCATTTCTGACTTTTTTCCGTTTTGAGACAGTGCTGTGTGAGCATGTTGTAAAACAATGTTCATTTTTCTAGTCCTATTTATTGTGTATGCATCAGCTGTTTGCAATACCAGAGCTTTTAGGTATTAACCCTGCCCTGAACTCCCTTTACCTTGTGAAGATAAAGCCAATAGCCTGTCTGACAGTATGAGTTCATTAGGCTGCATGTTACTCCGCCAGTTTATTACCTTCTGGGGAAGGGTGTGACACAGCCCTTGGAATGAAAGAGCTTTCCAACTTGGCATTTGTAGGTTCAGAAATATACTTTGCTGCAGTTTGAAATTTCAATTGTGCTGCTTACACTGCAGTGATTTTAAATTATAATCACCCGGTGTTGAACTAAGTGATTACTATGCTTGTACCACCATGCTAGCTAAAATTCCCATAAATTATGATGTTATGTTTTCCTTAGGCAAGTACTGGAAGTCAGTGGAGCCATATTCTGTGCCAGTGGATTGTGCTCTGGCTGAGTCTCAGAAACGAGAGAGGGAGGAGACAGAAACAGTATCTGCTATGGCCTCCCTTTCAGTGGATGTTGAACAGTGCTTTCCTCAGGAAGGCAGCAGGTAAGCATATGCAGTTATTGCAGAGAGCAAGGCTTTTACTCTCCAGTCACACGAGATGCAGAAGACAGCTAGACTAAGACTTGTTTCAAAATTGTCTGCTAATTGAGCTACCTGGAATTTGTCATCCCTGAATTTAAGTTCTCCCTACTTGGCTGCTGGAAACAGAGGTATTCTATGCTAACATATTTTTGATGTGTGTAATTCTTTACTAAGGTTCATGAGTAGTAAAACAACCTTATTTTCTCCTCGTGTCTAAAGCTCTCTACTATAGAAAAAGTGCACAATTGGCATTACCTGTATGAAAATAATAGACATATTCAAGTGTAATCAACTGTATTCTTTTTATTGGAAGCAATTCAAAACTGTTTTAGCTTTAACTTTCTAGGAAGGCATCTAATATCTAAGGCATCTAATTTTAGTGGAGTACTTAGTGTTAGGTCGGAGGTTGGACTCGATGATCTTGAGGTCTCTTCCAACCTAGAGAAATCTGTGAATCTGTGAATCTGTAATACATGGTCAGATAAATTTAATAAGGATGGACTTGAATCATTATTAAATGATATTAGATAGGCATTAAATGTTACTTCCCTGGAAGCGATGGAACAGGGCCAGTATAAAACTTAAAGCAATCCTGACCAGGATCAGGGCCAACATCTTCTGCCTACTGTGCTGAAGGTACCAGCTAAGAAGGAGAATGATGTTTTTTCCATCTTGTCAGCTGCTTTTTTAGGTTAATGAACATTGCTTTCATTTTCACAGCCTGAGAAAATGATACAGTAACTGCTGTTGGTTTTCTGCCAAATAAAGATGAAAAAAAAAAAGGCCACTGAAGACTATGTGGTCTACAAAACAGTACTTGTTCAAAGTGACACCAGGAATCAGAAGAATCAGAAGAGCCACTGCAGAAGTTCTCGAAGTTTCCTATTTACTCATCTGAAGGACAAACTTTTCTGTCCTTCTCCAACAGAGGAAGACCCAAAGTGCGGGGAGGTGTTCAGTTTCCATCACGAGAAAACAAGAAAGGGAGGAGGAAAGGAGAAAAAACCCTTATAAGGAGACTCATCAGCTCCCTTCATGCTGTGGATTGGAGCTGCATAACAGCAGGAGAGAAAGGAGGGAGCTGTGGGTAGGCAGAAGGGTGGTGGGAGTAGGGCCAAAAGGATCCATGGTCCTATGCCGTGACAGCAACTTGTTTGATTTGGTTCTTGACTCCTTCACGGGCTCTTTTATTCAAAACTGGCCCGATAGGCAGCTGAAAGCATCCAGGGGGATAGTGTGGAGACAGCTAAAAGCTATAGCTGCATTTGGAAGTGAACGTCTCTCTCAACCATGAGAGCATTCATCTGTCAGTAAGTTAGCATGTGGGGCTCAAAGGAACACATGAGGCAGAGCTAGCTAGTAAAGTTTGCAGTGTTTACATAATTACCTTTCTGATTTTAATTACATTTTTGTATGCTATGGCTATTTTTGGTCTAATATTATTACAAACAAATCCATAAAAGCTTAGGGAAGGATCCAGTGATGAACGCGAGACATATTTTAGATCTGTGAGTGTGTTAATCAGTGTTAGGCTAAGGAATAATGCAAAGTTTTTCATATAGATTTGTGACAGTCACGAGACACTTCTGTTAGCCAGGGACAGAAAGCTGGGGATCCTATTCATGTATGTATGCACAGCTCTGAAAGACATGGAATTTTAATTAAAGTGTTGGAACAAAAACAGTCAAACAAAGTTTTAAATTGTGTGAAAAAGGGTCTGGTTAATTTTGTATATTTTTATATTGCCAAGATATAATAACCAAGAGCCAATAACCAAGAACTGTATTTGTTATGAGCCTCTAGTCACTTAAAACTACAGCCATCAAGAGCAACCACTGATCTTACATGACTTGAACAAAATAACCCTTTGACTAATGCTGTACTTAATTATTGTATTTATTACCTACCCACTGATAACCTGTGACAGTTTCCACCCACTCTGAAAACAGCATTTCAGAGCAGAGCTGAGAGGAATGGAAAAAAAACGGATGTGCTGAAATGTACACAAGTGGAATTCATGTGGCTGCCAGATTCATTACACTTCATCAGTCCTGGGCTCTTATGGGGGTGAAGCCCATCGTGATGAATTGTTCTGTGGAAAAAATGGCTTCGTTTGAAATGTCTTTGGTGCTGCAGAAGTTTTTCAGCAGCACAAATAAATCTTTACATGCATGTATCCCTGATTCTGTTTCCACATTTGTAACTCTTAAGTTACCCAAAGTCACCCAAAGCCAGAGAGCAACAGCACAACATAAGCATTATCTCCCTGAGCCAAAAGTGACACCTAGGTTTTGTGAGGCTTCAGGATATCACTCTCTTGGCTTTCTTCCTGCTGAATGTAAAGAGGAATATGGGATCAAAAAGGGTCACCCTGACAGTCTGATTTCAAAGGCGCAGGCCACAGAGCCGCAGGGAGACCTGAGGGGACCTGGCTGCACTTTGAGCATGAATGAAACTCTAGCACAGGATTATAAATCCAGGGATTGATTTGACATTGCACACTACAGTTCCATGCCAGAATAACTTTATTCATTTAACAAAAGCATACTGTTCAGTTCATAGATGCATACCAACACAAGCTGGAGTAACGTAGTGATGTCACAACTTTACTTTTTCACATTTGTTCCATTTGTTATAATTAAGGACCAAGTACATGATGCTCCTTCTCTAGCCTCCTTCTATGACAACTGGCAGGTCTGCAGGGACATGAGGAGCCCTCAGAGCTCTTAAGTGGACCCCTCTTCCCTATTGTAGGTGGCAGTCAGCTTCTGAAGACCTATCGAAAGCCTTCACCTTGAGTGTTTTTGGGGAAAAGTTAGTTGTGGCTGGCAGGGCAAGTTCAGAGCAGAAAGTGCCATGGCTAACAGGGCAGCCTGAAAGGTTCCTTCATTATGCCAGGAGCCAATTAACTTTCTCTTAATAGCCACCATGGCTAGCCAGGCTGGTAATTCTGGTCCTTTTTCATTGAATCGATGACAGACATCCTGTTGACTTCAGTTTTGGATGGTTGGGCCTGCAGATGAAGACTGGCAGCAAAACTCTTTGTGGGAAACTCTTGCCAGTTATGTTGGAGGATATATTGGTGTTTGAAGTGAGATGACTCATTTTAAACTCAGATTTTGGGTAAAGCAGCTCTTTTCCTGGCCAAGTCATATCTGACTCATTTACCGCTGATGAATAAACGATAAAATGCTCCTGGCTAAGGCCCCTCTTAAGTTTTTCTCTTTCTTTCGTCTCTCTTTCTTTCTTTTCTTCAAGTGACAGTGCAGATTATTTTTTTTTTATTTGATTTTCTCTGACAGGCTAAATGAAGAAAACCGTGAAAGCTGCTACGCTTTTTGTGTTTAATTTTACCAAAGCACAACTCTGCATTTTAAGATTAAATTGAAACTTGATTACAGACTTCAGAAGAGAACAGATATAGAAAAAAGCCTCTGTGGATAGGAAAGAAAACATGCATGATGCTAACAAAGATTTAAATACAGATGCAATTAAAGGAACAAGCATGCCCTAGAAAGCATTTCTAACTACCATAACTTTTGTGTGTTGATAACTGCTTATTCCCTAAGTGAGATACAGATTTAACTGATTAGAATTTTGCTTTGGCCAGACATCTGTTTTAGAAATCTTGCTATGAAAATATTCAATACAATGCTGTCCATGATACACTGGAGCTTCTGTACATTTCTTCTTAAAATGGAAAAATAAAAGGGTGTGGAGGGAGATCTCTGGCACTTACTACTTTTACAGCAAACAGTAAATCTTGAGAATGACATTTATCAGGATTTGACTTTATGGCCCTCATTCAGCCAAGCATAGGTTTTACTCAAATAGAAATGAAAACAGTGTCATTTTTAGATATTTCTCTCAGTGTTACTGAGCTATCAGTTGCGTTTTGAGTCATGCTGCAATATATTTTATAGCAGTGAGAATGGTTGAATTGTGGGGTACAGCTAGCTGCCACCTAGGGCCACATTCTGTGTTTGTGCATCAGCTCACAGAGCTTTGCTTAGCATATTGCTGTTTGGGTATCCACTTCAGCTGGGCTGAAGAACCTACATCTACCTGGCCATACCCCACAGGATCTGAAATCACAGCCAGGCTCAGGGGCTAGAGGATCTGCAGCCTTATCTTGCCCACCTTCCTCTCATCCCCCGGTGGAGGGTGCCTAAGGAAGAGAACTGGGAACAGATACGTTGAGAGACAGCCTTGCTCTGCTTAGTCTCTAGGTCTTGATGGCTGTATCTGACCCATCCTGTGTAAAAGCTTCCAGGATACCTTCCAGATGTAAATTTTTCAAAGGTGTTTTTCAACCATCTTGCAGTTTTGGTGTTCAGGTAGTGAATCCCACAGCTTCATCAGGCATTGCACTTCTTTTTCTTTGCTCTAAACTTATTAACTGGTAAATTCACTGAACATTCTCTAGTTATGAGAAATCAAAGATTTTTTTTCCTTACTTTCTCGTCCAAGACATTTTATTCCTTCTGGTATGAAAATAATTTCTTCTAATCATTCTTCTTGCCCCTATCTATGTCTTTTCTATTTCAACTTTTATTTTTTGATGGAGTAAGGACTGCATCCAGGGCACCAGGTGTTGGGCATACTATGTATTTATAAGGAAGATTAATGGTGGGCATTTTTGTTGTTTGTTGTTCTTTTCTACTCTCATTAACTCCAAGCTCTCAGTAATTGCCATCACAGTATATAAACAATTAAATCTGTCCTCCCCCCCTGCTTTGTGTATTACTTTGTATCTGTTTACCTTCTTTCCCACTCAGAAATGGTGCTATGGGCTTTAGGTCTGTCTAGTATCTGTAATTTTGCATCATCAACAAATGTTATCAGCTAAATGTACTGGTACTCTGCCACGTCTTCTTGAGATGCTGTGGAATATCCTTCCATGATGAACATTCACCAGTATTATTATCCATTTCCCACATTTGATGGATTGTTAATCCATGGCAAGACCATCTCTCATAACCTAAGTTCCTCAAAGCACTTGGATAAAATTTCTGGAAGACTTTCTTTGCAGAGGTATCACTTGATCCCTCTTCCTTCAGTTCCTTCAGAAACTTCTAATAAATTCGGGAGGCTTGACTTCTCTGCAAGAGTTAAGTCTTAACTCATAGCCAAATTACTATTATCTAAATGCCTATTAATTCTGTAATTTATTATAGGTGCTATCAATTTCCCCAATACAGACTTACTGTATGTCCTGTAGTTTCCAAAATGGGGATTGCATTTCTTACCCTCTCTACCTCTGGCATGGATGCTGAATTAAGCAGTGGAATATGCTCAATCATTATTTATATAGAAACATCATGATTACATTCCCTTAGAACTCAGTGGACAAATATCATTTGCTCTTAGCAATTTGGCAATGTTTAATATATCAGCTTGTTCTAGTGCTGATTCAGTTTAAGACAGTTCATCTGCAAATAATAAGATCTGCCTGATGCTTCTCTAGTGAACAGAGATATAAATAGTTCATTTTGCTCTTGTGGTTTACCTTCCTTGATGCTCCTTTTATGCTTTGATCATTTCTTCTGATGTATTTTGAAAGATCCTTTTATTATTAGTTTTTATGCCTTTAACATGTTGCTCTTCAGATTCTCCTTTTGGCCTCATTGTGGGTTTACATTGAACTTGCCAGTGTTTCTACTTTGTTTGCCTTATTTAGTCATGACTTCCTCTTTTGAGAGCTTATGTGTATTTACCTTATTGTGCTCTTAAACTGTGAAGGTTTTTTTTTCTTTTAGTTCCTTTTCTTTGATTCATACAGAGTCAATTTTTACTAGGATATACACTTACCCAGGATCTCTAATATGATGTCTTCAGGCACTCTTCAAATCATCTTCATGGTTTAGAAATGTACCTCTTTTTCCCCAGCTCTTTGCTACCAGAGGATCACTTTTCAATTACAATGCTCTTCCTTGAGACAGCTGAGTTAAATTAGGAACAGATTACAGCATAAAACAGCCATACCCCACCAGAAAATCTATCTTCTGTTCAGCGATTTTTGCGACTTGGAAGCATACCTTGAATTTTTATTTTTATGTGTGTGATGATGTAGCTATGAGGAATCCCTGTAATTCTAATTTATAAAATAAGGTAAGATAAATGTTTGCTTTTTTTGGATGGTTTACAGGATTTATCTGTTTTTAAATATTGATTTAAAAAAAAAAAGTGCAGATAAAGCTATTTTAAATAGCGTTCACATTAAATAATATGGTTGCCATTTACTTACAACTGCCACAGAGCAGTACGTAAAATGTCACAAGTTTAGCCAGAGTTTATCCATATGGCAGGATTCTCTCATCTCCTCCAATTGTTTTAATATAATCATATGTTTTAGCAGTAACTACGAAGAGACTATTTCACTCTACAAGAGTGTGAACTGCATATAGAGAGTGGCATAGGTGAGCAGCCTTTATGGCATACCCAAGTAATTAGACCAAATGCAAGAGGGCTCTGCTCCTAGGCACTTGCAATTTCAGTCAGCCACCATGAAGCTTTATGAAAAATCACAGTTGTGATTCAACATTAATTACAGTCCCAATCTGTGCCATTTGGGATCTGCCAATCCCACAGATCAGCCCAGATCAGACCCAAGCTCACAGTTACATTTCTGAGGAATTAGTCAGAGCATACAATATGGGTTGATTTTTTTGCCTGTTTTGTGTTTTTATGCCAACTTCTTGTCAGCTACAGGAAGACAGACTGAACTGATATAACTAACAATGACATAATTGAGGTAACATAAATTTGGCCTGTCAGACTCTGCCCCCTTGATTTTTTATTTTATTTTTTGGAAAACTTTTGATTTCAGCTGAATGGGTATATATATATTGATTCACCTCTCAGAGTTATATGATTACAGTGTTTTTCTTTCTGTGCAAAGGGCTCTAAAACTTTACTTGCTCTCTCACAAAGCTCTGGCCTAAGCTGTTATCCCATAAAGATGCATGGTTTTTAATGATAAGTTGTTGGATAGATCCAGTGACTTCTCTTGCACAAATAATTTGAAGTTAAAGCACATGCACGAATCTTCAAAGCAGACTGGAGAAGGTTGAAAATACATTGAGAGACAGCAGTTGGATTTGCCAAGGCACCTGAACCTCCTCTCCATTTCCAAAAAGGCCTTAGCATCTTGTGCTCGCATATACAAATTTCTACTGGTGCCTAGGCTCTGGCTGTTGCAGAATATTGGGATGTTGTTGGAGTGTGTTAGAATATACTAGGACACAGCACTCAAGGTTAGTCCTGGTGCTCAGAAGTGCCCTCATCAGGGAGAAATTGCTTAGGACTCAAACCACGAATGCGATCATCTCCGAGTTGTGCTACGTTCATGAGAATGTCAGTCCTATAGGCCAAATACATGTGAGCAGACTTGCATGTACTTCTTCCCTATCTCTATAAATAACCCAAACTCCCACTTCCACTTCCAGAAGTTTTCCAGAGCTCCATTCCTTCCTACTCTGCCAATCTCCAATTGAAATCTATTGAAAACTATTTCTTCCCAGTCACTTATTCACAGCACAACCTAAAAGCTTAACTGTTACCTGCTTTCAAACTGCTCTCTTCTCAGACAGCCCCATAAGTCTCCGAGTGTTTAAGAGGGCCTACTGCACTTTTACTTTATGCCAGAGAAGCAGGTCCTCCAAGAGTGGCTGTAGAAAGTGGGAACATGTAGTCAGCACAGGAGCGATATACAACAAGCATGGTCTGTACATGGAGCATGTTCCTTTACTATACCTGAGGACCTGAGCAGCAGGCTGAGCTCCATCCCACCTCTGTTGCCAGTGTGCCACCTCTGCCACAAGCCAGAACAATGCAAGGAAATGGGCGAAATGGGGAAATGGGGAATGGGCGAAAGTTGCGACAGGGGAGTTTTAGGTTGGATGTTAGGAAGTACTTCTTTACCGAAAGGGTTATTAAGCATTGGAACGGGCTGCCCAGGGAGGTGGTGGAGTCACCATCCCTGGAGGTCTTTAAAAGACGTTTAGATGTAGAGCTTAGCGATATGGTTTAGTGGAGTACTTAGTGTTAGGTCGAAGGTTGGACTCGATGATCTTGAGGTCTCTTCCGACCTAGAAATCTGTGATACTGTGAAAAATAAAAAGACAGCAATGATTTTTTTTTATTTTTTTTTTAAGATGTCTCAATAAACATATTTTGGTAAGCTCTCTGGGCTTCTGCTGCCTGTTGAGGAGGAGTGATGCTCTGCTGCATCTGTGCATAGGCAGGACAGTGCTCCCACTCAGCTTTGCTCTGTCCAAAGTGGCCCCTGCTGCAGCCTTCCTTGAAACTCTGCTTCACATCCCCACTCAGAAACAAGGGAGCTGCAGTGGTTATTGTACACATGAAAATGTCTCCACTGTATAGAGAGGAACAAAAGACTAGAGATTTATAGATTAACAATCTTTTCTGGTTACTAACCCTTTGGAAAATGATTAGTCTGAAAAACATTTTCTTTTTCACATAGCATTCATCCAACTTATTTTTCAATATACTAGCTGTAATCATTCCAAATCATAAAGGAATAACCTGTATAAAACCATTTACAGAGACACTTCTGATTTTTTCATTGGGAAAGACTTTAATAAAGTCCAGACTAATTTAAAATTCTCTGGCTTCCTTGCTAAATAAACTACCAAAGCCCATGCAAGCCCCCATTAATTACTTCCCTCCCCACTCCCCCCCATGGGATCTCATGAGCTTGTACTTTCTGAAGTATTTTTTACTGAAGCTAATCATTATACCGGCTTATCAGATTTAACTGTTAAATGCCTGTTTTATTTATTAATTTGTGTTTACTTTTCTCCCTCCCCTCATTTCAGAATTGCTTGAAGTGATTAGTTTTAAGGAGGTCTTAGACTCATTTCTATACTGTATCCTGCCAGATTGAGGTGACAAATGGTGTATGTCAAAATTCTTACACCCTTCAACGGTGAGGTCTAACCGTGGTCTCAAAAGCTCCCCATTTTATAATTACCAGCATAATCCTCGGTTGCAGTAGCTTGTTACGTACTAGGAATTATGTCACTTCCCAACGGCTCGGCGTATGTCCCCATTTGATACTTAGTGGATGTTTTAGAGCTCATCTTGCCTAAGCTGAATGTTTCCCAGAGGCTTTCAAATAAAAGAAACACTTATGATTTGATGAGCTATTATTAATGGATATCTGTCTATGACAGCGATGTGTTAATCAGGTTTAGAATTTGGTCTCAGAAGTTGCAGGGAGGCAGGCAGCCAGACAAGGAATTTATTAAAACACAGAATCAAAAGCCAGAGGACTGAGGAACCCCACAAGAAATGTTGCTAACTACTTGGCTACTAGTGAACCATTTTGTTTTAATGGTATGGGCCCACTTAGAAAAACAAATGCATGTATTTTGAGTTGCAGATGCTTGCAAAATAAAAGTATCACAGCTATTTTTTTCACAAAAATTATTTGATTCTGTTGACACAAAGCATGTACATTTCTGGACAAAAAGTTATAAAATATTCTGACATATTTTAATATAAACAGGAACATTTTAAGTGATTGCTTGGATCTAAAATGTTTTTCCACTTGACATTTGTTTATACTTCCTAGGAAAGAAACTCTATTTATGGATAACTGAATAACACAAATAAACATCAGAGAGAGCTGAAAAATCAGCTTTGATTATGCATGAAAATCTACAATGTCATTGTGTACTCTCGTGCCGTGTTCTGATTGCCTGTTTATTTTTACAGAGCTGCTGGCGAGCCCATGGAAGAAGAGCCAGCCTTGTGAAGTGCCAAGTCCTCCCTGATATTTCCTGTGGGTGACATCATTGTGTATCCCCCCAAAGCACCCTCAGACATGTCTTGTCTGCTGCTTGGGTGGCACGGATCAGATGGAACATAAACACTGGGCACAAAACTCTGAATAGCAGCTTCACTTGTTCTTTGGATGAACTTGAAAGGGCCCTAAAGATTCCTTAAATGTAACCGCTACAATTCTAGAGTTACAGTAAAACAGGCTTGGGAGAAAGAGCCTAGAGCATGCTTTTTATATGCTGTTTGACCCACTCACCAACATGAATTGTGAAATAGAGTATTACAAAATTCTACATGATAGATTATAGATACAAGAGTTGCAACAGCCAGCAAAATACTTGGTAAACTCCATGAATCACTTTCTGACACTTTTTACTGGGTAATTTTTTTCATACTGTGTTAAACTGTTAATAGAATTTGTTTTCTTTGCTTTGTGTAATGAAGAAAAAAAAAACCTCTTATTTTACGTGCTGTTTTTTAACCCCTTGTAATGAGTTCTAGCAGAACGAGTAAAAGGTGTGTAAACTAAGATGAGGGATTTTAGCTAAAGGGAAAGTACTTCTTATTGTACTATAAATCCCCCAAAGTACTGTGCTTGGTGGTGCTTTTTTTTCTTTTCCCTTTTCCTGGACATATCTCCCCATTTTATGTAACCTTTTCTATCATAAAATCACATTCACGATTCCCTAAAATGAGCGACCTTCTGTCTTTAAAAAAGTGCTGTACCCGCCGTAGTTGACAGTAGCTCTCACCAGATGTGCAGCAGAGATCAAGTAGTCTCTGAAAAATGGATGGCTTTCCAAATGTGTTTTTAGTTTGTTCCAAAATGTTTCTGTGTCCTGACTCTGAGAGCAGCAATTGGCAGCGGCTGCGTGCAGCTCATTTGGAGCTCAGGTGTTTCCGTGGAGGTTGCGTGGGGAGCGTTTTTACAGGTTGTCGTGTGAATACAGACTGATTCTTTTATGTAGTCCTGCACCGAGAGAGCTGATGTTGCTTGAGAAGTTTCCAAGGGTTTAGGCTTTATTTTAGATCCCCCAAGTGCAGCAAGCTTTCCCTGCAATGTGACATTAGCTGTTTGATTCTGCGTTGGTGAACGTAACATAGAGCTGTGCCTTTAGCTGATAATGAACGCTTAAACTATTACACGTGTTGCCTTACCATCAGAGAAAGAGATAGGGCATGTATGTAAGACGACTTCAAATGAACAAAATTGTGCTACAGCAACTTTTATTTTGTTTACAACTTTCTCACCTAATGAACCCTGGGAGATACCTTGAAGTATTCTGCTTGCAGCCAGTATTTGATAGCTCGCTTGGCTTTTAAAATCAAATGATGTTCATTTTTATACATTTTCCAAACTGAAAGTATATATTAAAGCCATAAGTGAAGACTGTCATGCTTTTTATTCTGAAATCTGAAAGAAACCTTAATTAAAACAAGATTTTGGTGAAGGCCATGATATGAAAGATAGGGAACAATATGGTTTCAGTTATAGGCAGACTCAAACCTGTAAATCAAAGATGAAAGATTTCACTCAAATAGAATTATATAATTCTCTTTTGTTATGCAGTCAGACTATATCTTTCATGCATTTGGGTTTGTTTACGATTAGCATTTTAATTTTAAAGACTTTTATTACTTATACAAAAGCTCTCTGCTACAAGTTAGAAATCTGAGGCATGCTTTGAAAAGGGAAATCTAAAAAAGGAATGTCATTTCCTATAATGCAAAGTAAACTTTTATTCCAAAAGGCTTACTCTAAAATGGATGCATGCCCCTCAGAAAGTAAAATAAAATTCTACCTGCCATTTACAAGCCAAAACCATGCTCGTTTTAGTAATGCAAAGGGTCCCAGCCGGCTAAATTAACTCCTGGTGCAAGCCACCTTGCCTGACTTTGAGCTGTTCTGAAGGGACTGTTCACATGACTAAAGCAATCAGAAGTACACCCTATTATTTTTAGCAGACTTGTGATGGTAATCTTACTTGCCATTTACTGCAATTTACTTGTGGTCTTCAAAGAAGTTTCCCTTCAAGGAAACCAAGGACCATAGCTGATCAGTTGGGTAATTTGTAAAGCTTTTCACATTTTGAAATAATAGCTGCAAAATTTTAATTGAGTGCACAGTAAGATCATTTTAGAGTTAACCCCACAAATGTAAAATGTGTATCCTTAGCTTGCATGAAATGGAATATGAATTGCAGCTTGAAAAGTGATTTACAAACTTTGCCAATTAACATCTATATTCTGGGGTGGAAATCAGCTAAAGCTGTCCTTTGTAGCTGGAAATGCTTTTAAAATTCCAGAATAATTTGAATTAAACCACATTATAAACTCACACTTATGCATTTATACAGGCATACTCCCAGACAGACAACTAGACATGCTATTGGTTAAAGTCAGGATCATTTGGATAAGCAAATGTGCAAATAAACTACACACAGATTGTGTCCAGAACTCTGCTCTCACTGAAGCCAATTGCAAAATCCTCTTTGATTTCAGTGGGAGATGGATCAGGACCTGTTTTTTTTTTTTTGTGCACTTTTTTTTTTTTTTTTAAGTCCAGAACACCATTACTTTTTGATTATGTCATTACAAGGCACCGTACAGCCCTCTGGGAAATGATTGAGGCTTATGGTGAATATCAACACTTCCTTCCAAGCAGACCTGGGCTTTCCGAGAGGGCAGTTTCACTTGCTGCTGTTTTCTTCTCACAGGATTTTTTATTACCATCAATAGCTCCCTATGGATTGCAGTTAAAATATCTCCCAGCAATTTCAGTCACACTTCCAGGGAAATATTCACATGGACACTCTTAAAAATGTCCGGTTTTAGCTGGATTCAACAACAGATTCCAAGAATTTCAGAAAGGTGCATGAACTGCATGTTTTTCTGCTTCTAATGTTCAAATCCAGAGGCTTAGGAGCTCTTTTTGAAGAAACGTCATAGACTTATGTCTCCTATGGACCTCTGCTTAGGTGAAGGAGATTGACACTTCTGAAAATTAAGTCCCAGATATTTCTAGCCAGCTGCCAAAATATCAACATCTGAGCTTAGATTACTTCTAAAAAATGATCTGAAATGGGTAAATAATATGGGAGTAAATGATGATGCCTGTGTTCACGCAGGCAGTGAAGCTGAGGAGGTGGCAGGGAGCCTTCAGAGCCAGGGTGGCCCTCTGGCTGGTGCTGGTGGCATGGGGCCTGCAGGTCCCACAGCACCACCATGCCAGGCTGTTAGCAGCAAACCCTTGCCTTGCAGGGATTGCACTCCACTTCTGGATCAAGATTTCCCTAAGCCAGTGATCACCTGAATGAGAGATGCCACAGTGGGAAGTACCCCTGACATGCTTGCTCCAGTCTATATTCTTCCCTAGAGTTAGAGGCTGCATATTGAGCTCAATGGCATATTGGTCTTTTTGTGCGTTCTTAGGTCCTTAAGTTCATAGCAGAGCTTGAAAACTAAAAAAATATATGGCCCAGGATATCAAGAAAAAAATAAATCTTATCTAGCTTAACGCTTTTACCTGGGCTGGAGAGGGAACAATGATAGGAACGGCAAATCTCGAAACTGCTAAATCCTGTCTTGCACTTCATTTCTGGACTCTCTGTGTAGGAGTTCTATATGTACTAGTTTGGCTTTAATATAATCTGCAGCAATGAAATGCTTGATTATATTATCCTTCTTCATGCAAAATGTCTAGCAACCAAACAAAGTTCATGGGAATTTTGCCAGTGTAAAGATGACAGAATGAGTCCCTTTTTAAGTTACGTACCTCCTTAATTTTACATTCAGTGAAAATTAAGTAACTAATTTGAGGCAAGTGAATTCAAGGAAAATAAAATCATTAAGCTATCTTAAATAAACACCATAAAATAAAAAGAAAATAAAAACAGCTGTCATGTAAACAAAGTTGACTGTTTCTTTACTTTGCAAAAAAGTCAACAACAAACTGCCAGCTGAAAGAAGGTGGCAAAATGAATCCCTCTCTCGAGTATGTAGTGTTTGATTTAATGTCTTATCTAAGTGCAGCCTCCCTAAAAAGCTGAGAGTCATAACCAGAGATGAAATATTAGAAAGGTTATGCTGCAGCCAACACTGTAGAGAACAAGAATGTAGAGACTGACTAATTTGTGTAGACAGACAGCAGGACACTTCTGGGGCAATGTGTCTGGGACGAAGAATTAGAGGGAGCTTTTCCAAAGGCACTGGTGGCTGTGAGGCAACTAACTTCTATTAACTTGCAGGGACAAGGAGGTGCCCAGCAAGCACTTGCTCTTTGGGAAATGCCCCCTGTCTCACAAACATGCCCATATGCTTACAGACATGAACCTCACTACACAGATTTTGTCCTAAACAGCAACAGCCAGGAGTGCTGCCTTGAAGTCTATGCCACGTATTTGCCCAAAAAGCATTCAGCCCCTCGCAGACACTTCATGGCAGGAATGATAGAGGGGAGGGCTTTTTTCTATAGCAGCCTTTCCAGGAGTGTAACAGTGCATGGTTGTTGTATTTTAAAGGGTCACAGTGGAACTTTCTGAACCATTGTGCTTTTTTTTTTTTTTTTTTTTTTTACAGACTCCATATGGAAGTAAAACAGAATATGCATGTGGCAGGGCAGGGTGTGGGGGTGCGGGGTGTTTGTGTGGGGGGAAGGGAACCTGCTGGGAAGTCATTTCTCTAAAATCGAGCTTCTGCTACCTATTTTTTGTCCTGAATTTTGAGCAGTTTGGATTTTTAATTATGATTTAAGCTTCTATTTTGTCATGTCACTCGCTTCGTTTTTTGCCTGTAATTGAATTTGCCCGTGTAGCACATAGAAAGAAAAAAGAAGTTGCCTTTTCTGACAGACGCCCCTGCCCTTGGTGTGGGAATGAGAATAGCTTATCTTTGTCACTTCTAGCAGCAATTAAATGTTTCATTTTTGTGACAGATCCAAACTGGAGTGGTATTTTATGAGTACGATTTAGCTGGCTGTCTGCTGATTGTTAAAAAAAGAAATTGTGAAACTTGCATTCCTCTCTAACCTCAAAAGGGACCCATTTTGATTTTAACAATGTAATATTTTCACTTGATCCAAAAGGTTTTTTGTCCCATGACATCTTGTTACTAGCTCGGTTTTAGTCTCTAGCAAATAACACACCACAGAGAGCAAAGACCAAGGAGGACGTTCCAGCAGCTATTAATTATAACTCTCATACACAATCCTTCATCCTGCTCTAGTGCCGTGCTCTGTGCTTCAGTATATTAGGAGAGTTTATAGCAAAGTATAGATTATTCTGCATAATCAAAGATGCTCCTGTTCAGATGTTAATTAGTGCACTGTGATTTGGGCTGCAGTTTATAAGGAATACATGCTCCTGTGTGGATGGTCTAGAGGCAAGTGAGGTATGAAACTAATGGCATTGGTACTGCACAGTGAGAGTGATTCTGTGTTAAAATCTCTACACATCATCCCCTTCCTGACGGTATGCCTGAATGGCTAGAGGCACATTTGCAACAGCAGAGCCGTAGGATGCCCTTATTCAAAGACCACTGCAAACCCTTCTCTCACAGGCTGTGGATAAGGTCTGGGAGGCAGTTAGTGAAGAAGCCTTCACTTTGCACTAAGTCCACACCCAAACTGCAAAAAAAGTTCAGATACAAATCTGAACTCTGCTACACATCCCTATTTCTGATATGAAGTGCCAGTTCTGCCTCTAGAAAAGTCTGTCTGAAAGAGCGCTGGCACCAGTGGATATGTATCTATTGAGTTTTGCAGGCTTCAGAAGGGTGTATACGTCACGTTATGGGAACAAGTTCATACTCATGTCTCTTGCTGCTTAATTTACTGCTATTTTATATTTCATGATTGGCTTAATATTCTAAGTTAGGATGCAGTAGGAAAGCATAAAGCAATACCTGGTGAACTCATAACTAAAGCTTTCAAAGCAAAATTACCGCTGTGGGTTTTTACAACACTGACTTTTCCATCTAGGGATGCACAGCTGAAATGTCTATTTTTTTCTTTGAAAATTGATGTTGCTATCTGTTTCTATGATAAAAAACAGTCCTTTTGCTCAGAGCACTAGAAGTTTATCTGTAATTTGTCTTTCCAGGCAGATCAGATTCTAAGAGATAAAGTACCAGTGGGACCAGTCCAAAGGGCAAAATTTTTAAAGGTCAATAGTAATATTTCTGTAAAAGTAAGAGGAACCTGTGGATTATTATTATTATTTCTGATACATTTTTGTATCTGAAAGTATCCAATGAGTAACGTTAAGTAATATTGTGCTCCAAAACTTCATTGGTTATAGATATATGAGCATTAGATTGGCGTGAAATAGTCTTCAACTAAGTTGTAAAAATCTCTTTTGTTTTGTGTTTTGTAAAATTCTTTGGCTATAGTCTTGTCCTAGTGTGAATAAAAGCTATTTGAAGTAAGCTTGTTTGACACTCTGAGCCTTTTTTTTTTTTTTTTTAATCAGCTCTGAAAAGAAGTGGAGCTTTGAACATGCCACCCTGGTTGGATCATAGGAATCTGACTGTTAAAATATAAAGGGCGGAGCATAGTGAAGCTGGAGTGGATAAAAAAGGAACCACAAATGTTAATATAAAAATAATGTTACATAGCAGGCTAAAACCCACACAAAACAGAGCGTTGCAAAGCTATGGCTTTAACACCAAGCTCATATTCTGTAGTTCCTTTGGCTCATTGTCCTGAGGCGTTGCAGAACACATAATTCTCCTCCCAGTTAAGCAATTTAAATAGTACGTGCGCTGTTTTGAAAGCCATAAGGCCCCTACTTTGTGGGAGGTGGGGAATACGCAGCATGCTGCAGCAATGCTCTGGACCATGGTATCGCGCCAGCTCCGCTGCTGTAAAACTTGGAGATATATGGATACAACAGAACTGGTTTTAGAAAGGTACCCCACGAAAACAGGGAGTAAGGAAGGGCTGTGCTTGCTGTGAGCATGCTTTGATCACGTGCACAACATCAAAAGTAGCTCACTGGTTTAGGCCTCTGAAATTGCTCCTGTACGTGGAGCTTCATGCACCTAAATTTGAAAATCGAGCAGGCAGAAAGGTAGCTGGAAGTACAGGCACTGGATTTGCACATGCGAATCCCTACCTCCTGGCACATATCCAGGGTGGATATTCACATATTCAGAGGTGGATTAAAGCCAAAATGAAGCAAAGCACAATCCTATGATTTTAGCTTACGTTCATTCTTCAGAATAATGCATCTTTTTCCTTTCTGGGGAAAAGGACTCCAGTCCCAGAAAGCCATCTCTCTATTCCAGTCAATAAAATACTGTTTGAAAATTGGGACTTGTAGCATGCAATTTCCTTGGCATATTTCAAAGAAGTTCCATGCCCAAAGGAGCTTAATCTGTCCAGTCTATCTATCTGCTTCTCTGCTTTGCTTGCTTCCTGCGATACCATTGTGATAAATTGCAGAGCCCTGTGATAAATTGCATTCATCATGTCTTTCTGGCTGCCTCACCTGCATTTTGTACATTAAACCACCTCTCCTGGGACTACTTCTAACATTCCAACCTTGTGAGAGGTTTCAGATAGACACTATTTCTGCTTTAAAATCAACCTGCCACAGATATGACCCTGCCTTTGAGAAGTGTAGTGGGTTTTTGGAAACCTTCAGACTAATGATACTTCTAGGAATCTCCTGTAGGTGGGTGGGAGTGAATTCTTCCAGATTCCTTCTCCCGTGCTTTTTCATTGCTTCCCCTGGAGATCCTCCTCCCTGGGAAAAATCTTTCTTTCCACTGGCAGCTCTGAAAGGAGTAGCATGAGTTGGATGGCTCCTTGTCAAAAGGCTAAATAGTATCTATAAAAGCTGGATGGATATGTGTTGAGCCATTGCTTTTCTTCTTTATTTCTTTATTTCTGCCTTTTCCCATCCAAATGAGAGGAAGATGATGTCAAAACTGTGGATTCAGAATGCTATTGAGATAATTTATTATTTTTAATCACAGAAGGCTTTTATTTTTCATTTTGCTACCATAGTGCACCGGGTACAACACTTCATTCATACACCTCTCCTGGGCTCTTGGAAATGAAAGAGTTTGGGGATTTCTGTTATTTCCTTCCCTGGGTTTGCCTATAAATGGGAGCAGGTTCAGTGAAAACCCAAAGTGAAGTTCTGTACTTTAACAGAAATTGAGTAAAGGTATGGATCCAAGATTTTGTGCAAACTTTAGCTTATTTACAGCTCTTAGCTTGTATGCTGCTTCAAGCTGGGCTTCTCTATCCACATATCACTGAAAAATGCCCATTATGGCTGCCACATTAACGTTTTCATAGGTTAGTAATAGCTAGATAGAGTACTGCTGGTAAGATCCCAAATTTCCTCATTTGTGATATGTTTAAATTATAGTCAACATCATATTACATATTACATCATTAATGTCATTATATCATTTGAATATGTTGGCTTTTGACTGTCTTCTAATGAAATATTAGCCTGTGCTAAAGTTATGAAAACACAAATCCACCAATCAATCAATCACGGTTAAAATATACATTACAAATTTATGTTCCTTCAGCTCACTACAGGTTCACTTTCCATATTCACAGTACCTGATCTTAGCTTTGATGAATACACAGAGATGCAATCTAACTCTCCAACGTATGTGTAGGAGACACATTCAGTAACAATCTATCATTTTTCTCAGTGTTACAGTTAATATAGTTTTGAGCATCTTTCTGGAACATCTAGAGTTAATCTAGTCTTGTTATAGTTAATTTAGTCTATGAGCAGAGCTAAATTAGATGATTCCCTGTTTTAGCTACCAGGTGTGGCAGGAAACATCACAACTGACTCTTAGGAAACAAAACTCAAATGTATTCTGTAATGGATTTCTCTCAGTCTCAGCTATCGCTCATCCTTCCTTCATAACCATTTTGCATAAATATGTATAATGTTAAACAAAATGCTGAAGTATATTGGCTGTCACTAGAACTGACATGGAACAAATCTGTGTCTAATGCCTCAGCCAGTAGGAACTGGTTCCATCTCCCTCTTAGCTACTGCCTGCAGTGGGTGTTTGGGTTTGTACTGAAAGTTGAGTATGTAGCTTAAGAACAGCTGTGACACCATTTATAAACAAGAAAAAAAAAAAAAAAAAGGAAAAAAAAAGAGAGAGAAAAAAAACAGAAATCTTTAAATTATGTGGGCTCCAATTATCCTTTAAAATGTCCAGCACAATATTTCACAAGTAATAACATCAGAGTGTAGTATTGCTTTGCCATGAAATCTTTGGAATTTCCAGGAATATCAGATCCTGAAAAACCACTCCATCTTCATTGACCTACAATGGTGCTTTCATTAGAGTCAGTATCTGCAATATGGATGTAAATCTGGAGTGGTGTCAGCTCCTCCTGAGCCCTCTTTGTAATGATAACCACACCTGGACAATCACATACTCATGGTTGCTCTTCTATCCTCCAGTGTAGGTGCATATAATGCTGTCTCTGATTACTAATTGATGGCCCAACATGGAAGCAGTGGTACTAGCCACAAGCCATGTTTCCTTGGGCTCTCATGCAGATCTTTTGGCTTCTTGGTGTGACTGATCATGTCTCTCATTGGAAAGTAAGTGTTTTATTGATTGAGCTGAGAGGATCTAGAGAGGATTGATGGTGGCTAGCAAGTATTTTTCTCCATGGGCCTTTTTATTTTTCCAGTTAGGAGAAAATTATGCAGGAAAAGAAAAAATTATTGAGATTAGTATTGAAGTGCTGAGGAATGGTCAGTACTACTGCACACCATCAGGTCTCCTTCTCTTCCTTTTCAATAGGAATTAGACTTATTCTGAACAGCAGAATATTCTGAACAGTATTACTTTTTTTTTTTTTTTTTTAGTACTTTGTAAAACTGAGTGAATTATAGAGGTCTTTTTATTGCAATGGTACTCATCATGAAAACCCAAGACCCTTATAAACACTTAGAGTTTCATCTTCACAACAGCCACAAAAGCAAGCAAGTTTTTGCCTCTTTTCATAGATGGGATTAAAAGAGTTTTTTGAGCATCTACGAAAAAAAAAAATGTAGCTGATAGAAGAGCCTCCTGAGCTACAGTCCTAATGCCAGCACCCAGGCAGTCCATGTGACTATATTTCTTCCAGATGCCTTCACACCATAAAGTAAGTGTGTGTGTGCTTGTGACTTCAGATGCTGAATCTGCCTCTTCTAATTTTAGCTCATTGTTTGAGCTTGCTTGTTCTCTGGCATGTGTATTACTTACTGGAACATTGTTAAAGAACAAAAACATTTATTTATTTTTTCACAGAAGACAGTATGAGCATATAGAGGAGATGTGGGATTTTTATGAATCATATCCTGTAGTTTCCTTGTTTTTTGGTATTTTTTTTCTTACTTGCTCTTTGTTATTCAATGACCTTTACAAAACAGAGAGAATTGTTTGGGTTGTGTAAAAATCCAGGCACAAGAACTAGACCGTTCTTTTATCCTGCTAGATGTGTTGGCTGTTGTAAGGCAGATGGCAAGGAACACAAAAATATCAGTAAATACCGCACTTCTGCAAGGAATAACAACCGAACAACTTCAAATCAGGCTTCAGGGGATTTGAAAGGAAGTTATCTCAAGACTATCACTGTCTATAAACATAAGATCGTGGTTCTTATTACCAAACAAAGACATGTTGCCACAGACCTTATGCCCCACAGTAACCTTAGAGGTTCAATAGATGGATAACCCGAATAGGCACAGGCTGCATGCATGCCAAACCTTCCTAAATGAATGAAAAGCAAAGCCCTAACTCACTGCAAGTAGAGTTGGGAATTTTGGAAAAACTTGCTTCTTGCTAAACAGGTGATTTCTCAAAACTGCTTCTATTTTCTGTCTACTTAGACTTCCTTTGAGTAGCATTAGGGACTTTTTAAGATGTATTTTGCTTAAGCCTCCTACGTGCAGTTATCTAACCATCTTTTAATGCATGAAAGAAGCAGTGTGACACCGGTCATGGGATTACCCTTGCTAGGCTGTAACTTTATGTCTTCCTGTAAGACTCTTTTAGAAAGTCTGAGGTGCTATGCTCAAAATACATGCTCCTGATTAGAGGCAACCAAAAGGCTGGAAACAAGTATGTGTGTGTATCATGCATAAGGAGTGAGAACTGTGTGAGCACCAGCTGGCTGAGTGGGGCCTTCACAGCAAAGAGCACCAGGACATGATTCAAAAGGTCTGGGATATCCTTCATCCCCTTGCAGAATCAGAAGCTGTTACCGACAACCCCGTGAGAGTCTATAGAAGGTCTAAGCCTGTGGTCAAATGCTATGAATATCAGGGTCATTGGGAAGGATGAGAAAACTTCAGAGTTGCACCTGGATCATGAACCATGATATCAACACCAAGTGGTATCTGAGCAACTTGGAGGGAAGTTTAAAAGTGAGATCACAGCAGACAGTGTCTGCTGAGCTCCTGTCTTTAGTTCAAAAAGAATGAAGACGCAGGGTCACAATATAGGAAGAATTATTCTGTATAACACCCATCACCTCCTTGTGTTATGCACATATTCCTAGGAAAGAAATTTTAAGGACTGTAGGAGCTATGTCTAAACTCTGATATGAAAATATACTCCAGAGAGAGACTACACCATATTCTACGTAATTCTATGATCTAATTCACAAATGGCACAACATTTACTAAAGGAGGTGCGCTAAGTCAAACAAAAGTGACAGACAGGAACAGAAACATTGATCACATTAGATCTGCCATTTCTTCTCCATTCAGCAGTAATCATATACATAGTGGTGTGCTATTGCCAAGCTCCCTGGCAGCAGGCTGTGAGTTACTGCACATGGAAGTCACACAATCCAGCAGGTTAGTGAAGTGACGTGGCTGGGATGCTGGCAGGCGTGCTCCAATAGCACATCTGTTTGCTTTGCAGGCTTTTAGACAAAATTTAATGTGCATATGAAGGATGCTAGACTGACAGCCCTAGAAACTTGCTATGAGATTTGAGACAAGTGTATTATGTTTTCTTACTTGGTATTGTTGTTTATTTGTTGGGCTTCTTTTAGTTGTGTTCATGCCTATAGTATCTTAACCTACTATATCTTTTTCTGTATTATACCAGGAACAAACAGGTGTGAAGTCTGTTTATGCCTACAGTACCACACAAATCCAAAATACTTTTCTACGATAGTCATTATGGCATTAGACTGGCTGAAGTCACAGTCCTAAAAATGTAACCAGTATGATTATTGAGGAACACTACCTGCAGAATCAGAGTCAGGCCATTGTTAAAATTAGGGCTCAGTATCTCCTGGTGCTGAGCTTCATAAATTTTGTGATGAATGCTCCCCTGCTCCTTAGTTCACCAGTCATAAAAGATTAATAATTACCTCATTTCTAGGTATTCCATGAAACAGAGAAGGCCTCTGTGAAATGCACTTTTCCTTGTATGCCCATGGTTTGAGCATTCTAACATTTTTCTGAGTAGATGTGCATCTGGCAATTTTAGACATTCTCATCCCTAGTCTTGTCTGATTTGGGAGATATGTCTGTTCTTCCCCTGCCTGGTCGCTCCCATTCCCACAGACAGCCCTAATCACTGGGACATGGAGCAGAGCTGGGCAGAATTCAGGAGATGGGAAATGCCAGTTTTTCAAATCCTGCTTTCATTTTTCTTCAGGGCAAATTGCTTTATATTTTATTTTTCAGTCCCACGAGAGGAAAACTTTAGGGAAGGGGGACAAAGGGAAATATTCAACCTTTTTTGTTGTTGTTATTGTTTCACTTAGTTTTGGAAACATGGCTGTGTGGTTATTCCCAGGATGAAATATATCCCCCAGTACCCTGTCATCTGCTGACTATGTCTAATGGTGCTGTCAGCTTCACAGCTGCTGTTCATAGCCATGCTCTTCATGCTGTGAGACTGCACCCCAATCTCCCAAGGCAGTGTCTGACCACCGAGCTATACATGCCTACTCTCTCTCCCAATGAATATTTAAGAAGCATATATTTAGCTAACATATAAGGTGGTGCCCTCACTTTCAGATCCCTCCTGGCTGCTCTGAGTTATCATCCACTCCAGCTAAGGACCAAAAGCCTGTCTTTCCCAAAGCCTGATGGATATAAACATAGGAGAAAAAGCAGAAGCACATCTCTCCAGCTGTTTTTGGTCATGGTCTGATCCTGGAGGCATGCTAAGAGAAAATCTGACAGGTTGGGCCCAGTGGAGAATGTGGATTTGGATCAGTGGTGTGGGGCTGTGGGTGCTGAAACAGGGTGTCACTCTGGACTGGAAGGCCCAAAGGCAGTTTTAAGGAAACAGACTCAAGTTTTCCTTCTAAGTTTCAGCACCAAGGTTTACCACTAATATTAACCGCATATTAATATGTATGTAACCCACTAGATTTTTGTCTGATTGGAATTCAGATCCAAATTCAGAGTTAGGTTTGAACTGTAGTGCATTTCTAACATTGCTATATGCAAGGACCCTGAGGACCTAATGATTACCACTCTTCGAGTGGTCTCTTTTCTTTTCAAAAATATTTTTCAATACATTTCATAAAGCAGCCAAGTTCAGAGAAGCCAGAGAAGAGCAGGAGAGTTATTTATGAAGATGTGCATAACCACCTACAGGGCAGGCTTGAACTCACAAAACATGAACTACATCAGGCTGGACAGATGAGCCCTGGCTTCTGAGGTAAGAGAGACAGGAACAGTCCTGTGCCGTGGATTAAAATAGTAATAGGTGGGATTCCCATTGACGTTTTGGCTAGATCTTAAAAGCCTAGAGATATTCTCTGCTTTCCCTGGGCTAAATAATAAAATGTAAGGAAAAGTCTTCACTGCCTGTTGTTGCATTAGCCTCTTTTATCTGCAGAATTATTCTCTTACTTCTCCCCTGCTGCATCATCTTCCCTCTTATCTCACATATTTTCTGTTTGGTATAGCCCATTTGAATCAAGATACTAAAAATAAAGTTGCATTAGTTGCATGTGCCCTGGGAGGGCAAGTATTAAAAGAGAAGTTTGTAAAGCCAACAGAAGATATAATTTAAGTCATGTTCCTCTTAACAATTAACTGAGGTTAAGAATGAGAATAAAGTACACTGATTGAAACTTGTCCTTCTAGCTATAGCTTTTATTCCCATTTGATTCCATTTATTTTTCTACCATAACCTTTGCCTCATTTGAATTATTGTTTCCCACAATCAAATATGTTAGTGTAATGGTAAAGATTTCCAGAAGGGTTTTTTTTTTTTTTTTCCCTCTGTTGCTTTGGGAAAAGCTCTGCATGTAAACTGCTATATGAGTGCATGCAAAGTACACACACTAAACATGATACGTTTATTTTATCATTTGTAGCTAAAGAGATGTAATTATTTAAGTGGGTGTAATTTAATGTTATGGCATCCCTCAAATTGCAGTACTGAAATTACTTTAATCTATACTTTGGCTGGGGAAGTGTATGAGAAATTTTAAAGCTTACCAAAAAAAAAAAAAACCAAAAACCTGAAACCCAGAAATGAGCTGCTTCTATGGGTTGCACAGAAGTCCTAGTGACATCGTTTCAGGAAGTAGTAGCACAAGAGCCACTATACCCTCACGGTAAAGAAATTTTTCCTGTTGTCCAGTCTGGAGCTCCCCTGGAGCAACTTTGTGCTGTTCCCTTGTGTTCTGTCATTGTCTTCCATGGAGAAGAGACTGGCACCTCTGTCTCTGCCTCCCCTCCTCAGGAAGTTGTGGAGAGCAACGAGGATGCCTCTCAGCCTTCCTTCCTCCAGACTAGACAACAAAAGTGTCCTCAGCCTCTCCTCATGGGACAGGCCTTCCAGCCCTTTGACCGGTTTTGTTGCTCTCCTCTGGACACTTTCAAGTACCTTAACATCCTTTTGATATAGTGAAGCCCAAAAATCCACACAACATTCAAGGTGAGGCCACAGCAACACTAAATATAGTGGGAGAATCACCTCTTTGGACCAGCTGGCTATGCTGCACTTAATGTACCACACAATGCGGTTTGCTCTCTTGGCTGCCAGGGCACGCTGCTGGCTCATGCCGAGCCAGCTTCCCCAGCACTTCCAGGCCCCTCTGCTGAGCTGTTCTCCAACCACTCCTCTCCCAGCCTGTGCCTGGCATTACTCCATTCCAGGTGCCGAACTCGGCATTTTTCTATGTTGAACTTCATGCCATTGCTGGTTGCCCAGTGCTCCAATCTATCTAGATCCCCTTTTAAGGACTCTTTATCATGTCACCACTTAGGGTCATTTGCCACTAGGCTGCTTATGTGTCAAATTTGAAATGAGAGCTCTAGGGCAAGCTACCTCACATGCTATGTCTCTACTGCCTGTCCAGAAAGAAAGAGACTAGGTTGTCCATCCTTTCAGCAATACTGAGTGTTGAATTTTTGCAGCTTTTAATCTTAACAAAAATCCCTAAATTAAAGTTGTGAATATTTTCCCATTGTTTACATGCATCTTTCAAAGCTAGCAGCAATGGAGTTGTGTGAAAATGGCAAACTATTGCATTCATTTTCTTAAATATTATACATTTTGCAACAAAAACCTCTCTAGATTCACATCTTGGCTTTCTAGCAACCAGTACTCTTTGTAGAAAAATCAGTCTGAGTTCCTTCAAGAGTGGCTTCATTAACAGTCTGTGCTTCATAAACTGGTTGTGGTATCCTGTTTTTTTAATTACTTAAGCACATTTTGAGCTATGTAGACTAACTGTCTAATACATTTTCTAGAATGGAAATACCAAAGTCAGCTCATATTTTTACCAGAATCTCTTCTATGAGAAGCTATCATAAACAGGAGATTGTCATATCTGGGTTTAAATAAATTTAGCTTCCTAGCAACTTTGTAATGATCATGGGCTACCTCCTGTTTCCATTGAAGTCGGAAGAAACGTTGCCATTAACTTCAACAGGTTTGGGATTTGGTCTCTTTTCATAAGACATTGTCCTAAATGTAGAGCCCTGCAATTTCAGTTGGGTATATGTCTCCATCCCAGTTCAGCATGAAGTTAAAAGGACTTCTTGCAATAAACTAAAGCATTTGACTTCCTTTTACAGCCACCTCCTGCTACCACCCATTGAGACTAGAAAATTGGCTCTGGTTTTTGGGGTTTATGACTATGTTTCTTTTTCCACTGTGGATGACTGCATTAGCTGCTCCAAAGTTATTCCTCCAACAACCCAGAATATCTATAGGAATAGAGGTGGAATGGTTTGTTACTAATCCATCATCCTGCCTCTAGAAGAACCATGAAGGGAAAGTTACATTTTTTTCTCCAGAACCCTGGCACCAACAGCTAATGAAAGGTAGGGCTTAAATCAATAAGCAGACTATGTGGACGTAAGTTGAAGAGGTCTGTTCATATTTTACCTACAAATTATCTGCTGGTGGAAAAATTATCTATCAACTTAAACAGCCCAGGAGCAGAAGTTATTTTTCCTTACTTTTATTCTACTTCAATATGCACCAGAAAAGAAGAGACAATCAAACATTTGCTTAGACAGTGAAATATATATATACATATATAAATATAGCCTGACTACAAAATCTCTGTTTCTATCAGGGCAGCTTTGTCCATTGCTACCATTTCTATAGTCGCAGAAGATAGTGATTATTCTCTCTCAACTCACAGTTTGTTCCAAGTTTGGATAGAGAGATAGATTTTTAAAGAGCTCTGTTTACTCCATTAGTGTTAAGAAAGAAAGAATCCTGCCTCAGTAATAATAATACTAATAATAATAATAACAACAACAACAGCAACATGATCAATAACAGGCAACAGGAAGAAAACAACTATGCAAACTGATCTTCAGAATGGTGTGTGGCAACACATACATAAGGGCAGCCAAGCAAACAGAGCAAAATGAAAGTGTCTGAAAAAGGAGTACAGTCAGACACTGCTGCCTTTTGCAGTGCTGGTGCAGCACAACAACCCATCATCTCTGCATTCGTGCAGTTCTGGAGTGCTTTCACCATGAACAACACAACACTCTTAGCTCCTGGATGCAGTTTAGGAGGTTCCTACCCAAACAGACCTTTTACTTTCCATAGGATAACTTGCTTGAAAACAAGTTTTAAAGGAACCATGTTTTAGTTAGAATTAATGTTCATGTATGCAGTACGTCAGCAGCCTGACCAAAACCTACTGAAATAGAAATAATTCTCTAGTTATTACAGTCAGCTGTGGCAAAGACCTCCAGAGGATTCAGAGTTTGAATGTCCTTTCTTTGAGGATGCCTCTCTGTCCCATAGGGTTTCATTACTGCAGCAAAATCCCAGTACTTGACACAGCTATCACTGACATATTAACGTGCCTGATTTATTTCCAAAGGTGTTTGATCTGCTGTTATATCTCTGTCTGTAATAAACAAGGGTTTTTAATGCATGTAGGAGAGGCGTTGGTAGCATGTGAAGGGTGTCTCCTCGAGAAATTAACAGACTTGACTGAACAGTGAACTCTTGCTCCATTTCTGTCATCCTATTGCTTGCATTATATATGCAGTTACACTATTAGCATCATTATTGGCTGAGTTATTTGTCTGCTTTCTTCATCTGATCTAATGGAGAGTGTGCCCTCCATGATAAAATATTCCGATATAAGCCAGATTTGTGTGTGGTTTTTTATTGTTGTTGTTGTTGTTTGTTTGTTTCTTGCTTATATTTCTGTGCATCATTTTGCTCCAAAATGTATTTTGAATGGCTTCAACAATTTATTGCAGCAAATCTGAAGAGCAGACTTTAGCCATTTTCCATTTGGTCAAATGTTACTTCTCAACTCAAATCACTTTGCAATTGTTTTGGAAATGTAAAATAAAGATGGGAATGCAAAGCATACCATGAGGTCAGAGGAGAGTTCGGGGATATTAGAGCGGTAACTCACAGAGATGATCTGGAAAATGTTCTCTGCTTTAAAAAGAAGATAGATTATTGTATTTGTCCTTTCTGATTATTGAAACAGCTTATGCTGTTCTGCAGAGTCTCAGTGATTGCTCATTGCACAGCTTTACTCAGAAGATATTTACCACTGTCGCTTGTGGCAAACACACCTATGAATTATGGAGCAGTATTATCTGCTCCTTTGAGCATTGTTTAAAATGACAGTGGTGCTCAGAGCAGAGGAGAAGACAGCTCTAGAAGTGTTTTATCCAAAGGCTAGATTGTTATCATTTTATTCCAGCTGAGTAGTTTCCTAAAGGAAAAATATCATTGAAGAGAGCAAGAGCATGAGTAATTTACTTGTGTGAGAAATTTATTACAATATTTTTTGTTCTTGATTGTTTTTTCTCCTACATATGATCCATATGCAAGAAGTAACAGTTTGGTTTTCACACAAATAATCAACCCTCTGAGGTAATGATGTATGTGGATAAGATTCTGGTCATTTATGAATTAACCTGGAGATTACTGAGCTGCAGAGATCTTCCCAGAATGCTACTTCTACAGAATCATTTCTTTCTGAGTACAGGACAGTCAAGAGCGTGATTGACAAAAATGAACTTCAGTACTTAAAGTAAGCAGCTAAGCCACCAAGTACCCACAGAGAATGAGTTTGTTGAGTCAGAAGATGCCACTTTTATGAAGTCATTTAACAAAGCAGAATTGTATTTTAAGATAGCTTAGATGGATATCTGCCTAACTGCCATGTCTGTATTTAGGTTAGCTACCCATCCAAATGTCAAATTACAGAAGCCTAGGGCGCTATAATGTTCCATATATGTCTATCTCCAGCTCTGCACATACCACAGCTATGAATATATGTACCATCATGGAATAGAAACAATAGGGGTGCTGATTCTTAGCTGTATTTTAGCTTCACTGAACTTAAAGCCTGATGATGATTTTCCCCCAGGGCAAATCCTGGCCTTCTTGAAGTCAGTCTTCAGTAACTGCATGCATCAGCCTTGGGAGAGTCCAACCACACTCTTGAGATGTGCCGCTAGACACAGCAGTCCTCAGCTGGTGGGTGGATGTGGTGCAACTAGAAGATGAAGACATTTCTTCACCCAAATTCTCCTGATGGTCTAGCATGCCACCAACTATACGTGATGCTGTTCAGAGGCAGGCAGGTGTGAAGAATGGCAAGCTTATAGCCCCTGTGAACTTTTCAGCAAACAAGCATCAGCACAGAGGCCGTGACTTCACACTTCAGCATTTCATTTCTTAATCCAGTCTGTAATCCATTTATTCTATGAAGTGAAACATTCCAAAATCACAAAGGGATTTACATTCCTTGAACATGTGTGAGCTGGCTGGAGAGACTTGTGAATTCATACTGTTTCCTATAGCTAACTTTTGGTCCATCTTCATGACATAGTTGACTAGCCTTCATTTCCCACACCTCTTTAAAGCTTTCAGTTTGAGTTCTTTCTGATGTAAAGAGAATGGGATTTTTTAGAAGAAAATTTCTATAGAAATGTCAAAATGTGATGATAACTACAGGGGGAAAACACTCTTAAATGTGTGCCAAACACTAACTCACAGAAGCTGACCAAGTCCTCATAAATGACTGTTGACCCTGGCAATGGGTAGTAATTTTTCTCACTGCTAACATTAATTAAAATTCCTTGAAGTAAGAATAATAATTATATAAATACAGCGGCAATGGTGTTAACCAGGTTAGGCAGTGGTAGTCGTTGTGGCTATGCTTATTGTGTTACATTGGTTTAGCCAAGAAAAACCTTATCTGATGAAAACAATAGTTCCCAAAATGCACTTCTTTTAGAGAAATTCATTCTCTTCAACATGACTTTCCAAAATAAATATAACAGAATATTTTAAATTTACTTATGCAAATCCATGAGGACCTGCTAGCCAAGCAATGACTCAAATCAAGATAACCTTAGTTAGTGTGTTACCCCTTAGCTATGGAGCTGCTGTTAGTTCCACTTCTGCTATGGTTTTATCTATGTATGCTAGTACAACATGGCTTAGCTGTCTCTCTTTGATTTTGCTTTGATTTTTTTTATTTTTTTTTTCTGCAGTAAAGCTGGAAAGAATGTTTTTCACCAAATGGAGTGCATTCCATGAGTGAAGGTTTTCTGTTGGAGTTATGAATTTGAAAAGGATCACTAACTCCCATTGAACAGGCCCCAGAATTTATGTACTTTCTTTGGCCAACAATTGAATCTGGCTTTGAAGCCAAATATGAGAAACAAAGCATGCTGGAAGATTTTATTTTTTTCTTTTTTTTTCCTTTTTCTTTTTTTTTTTTTTTTAGCCTATACATGTACTGCATAAAGGAAAATACACACAATTTGTTCATTTGACAAGTTCCATCCCCTTAGATGCCTTTCCTGACCTCTCTACACTATCTGTACTCCCTTCACTCACCTTCTAAGAAGCTTGGGATGTGTGCCATGTGGTAAAAGGAAGAACTAGGTTTTATATTATACAGTGAAGTGGTCCAGGTTCTTTTTCATCTGAATCACATGAAAACCTAAGAGCCAAAACCACTTCTTTCCCCATCTGCCTCCAACCTTCCCCAGCCCCTCTAAAAATACTGAAATACTGTTATTGTGAAGTTAAACTTTGACACAGACATCTCAAATTTTTGGACTCTCTTTTGTACAAGAAAAAAAAAAGTTAATTAATTCTTAGATTTCTTCTTCAATCAAAATTTAGTTCCAAATACAAGTTAAAGAGCTTTAGAAAAAACTTTATCTCATATCTCACCAGAAAGACCCTTACTTATTGCAGAAGCTGAAGTAATCTTTCTTCCTGGTGCTTTCACTTCTCTGTAGTAGAAGTTGCCTTAATTTAGCCATTCTGATGCTTTCTGTACTTTTAGAAGAATCCCTGGAGGTTCCCTGAACCCCTTCAAAGGAAAGAAAGAACTAACTGAAAGTACCCAGGGTTTTTCTTAAAAAGATTAAAGCTAAATTAAAAAATTAAATTAAAGTTTCAAAGTTAGCCAGAATGTCTTGAGCCCATTTCATGTGTTTTATTTGTTATATAAGACACCTAGAAACACAAAGAAGTGTTTCTGTTGAAGTTTGTAGTTTCCATTCTATATCTCTCCCAATTACACAAATCTGTTTTACATATTTCTTCTGTGTTTTCTCGTATGAAAAGCAGTGTTTTTTGCTGGGACACACTGTAGCTAGCAATGCAATAGTAGCATGCCATGAATTCTTATAGCAGTATTTAAGGTGTCTGTGAGATGGTCTTAGCACCCTACAAAGCCACATCGGTAGAAGAGCTTCAAAACTGGTATTGAAAAGTTTTTTTTTTTCAGATTAGAAATACCCCAGGGGGCAAGAATATGATCTGCTCTTCCTCAAGGTTACTTCATGTAGTGAAACTGTTCCATGGGTTAGTGAGCAGGAATACAGATGCAGCTTTAGGGCCTAAGAAGGTGATTGTGTTAAAAGTCAAAGTGCAGAAGGAAGTAAAATATACTAGGTTATTAGAGCTGGGGCTGGGATGGTTCTGGTTCACATCAGAGAAAACCCCATGGGAAGAAGCTATGCCCAGCAAACCTTCAGGCTGGTCCAAGAAAACTTCATTTCTACAAAGAGTTCAATGCATTCAAATTCTTTCCCATGCAAGCAGTGGATCAAAGCCTTTGCTGCTCTGCCGCACAACACAGAGTCGCCAGACTCATGACACAGGCCAAATGAAAGCAGTTTTGGGTGGGATCTCATAGAAGGTCACACCCCTTGGCTAGCTAGAAAAGCGCTGGCTTCTTCAGCAGGACTGTGGAAAGAAATCCTGTGAGAAGTTTTTGACCCTCTTAAACGCACGTATGCCTAGCTCACATTTAGGTGTCAGATCCTGGCAGCTGCTTCATCACACGGCTGCCTGTGATGGAACACAGCTAGAGCTCAGCTGCTGGGCCATCCATGTGCGCTTCAGGCTATACTCCCTCACAGCAGTTATGTGATGCTGGGATGGGGAGTGATCAGCTGTAGTGATGATGCTCCTATCTGACTTCACCATCAGCATTCAACTTGGCTTTGCCTGTATTCCCAGCTCAGTACCTGGACTCCTCACATACTGGACATTTAGTTGTTCAGAAGTGTGGTTGCTTTCCACTAATGGATCCTGTACAGGCTGAGACCATGATCCTTCCATACCTGGCCTGCTTTGAAAATGATAAACTTTTGATAAATAGTAGGAGTGTGACTTTAACATTAAAGGAAATTGCAACATTCTACTCTGGGTATGTATTTACAGTAGTGAGAGGAGTAGAAGGGCACTTGAGAAAGGGCAGAGATAGAGTGAAGAGATAAGAACTTTACAGAGAGAAAGGAACAGAGTTTTAATCAATATTCCCATTAAAATAAATAAATAAACATGAGAGGTTTCTTCTTAGCATACTCATTTGGTAGGAAAACATTAAGATTTACAAACTAAAAATACTACATACTGATCAATAAAATAATATGATAAAAAGAATATAAAAGTTTATTACTCATCACTTGGATCCAAATTTTCCAGTCAGGGCTGTAGGGATATAAACTGTCAAGTAAAATGATTCATCTTCAACACCTGTTTCATTTGAGGGATTCCTTTGCTTAAAGAGAGTCTCCAGAATGTTTCTAGCATCTCTAATATCAAGGGGGAAAAGGTTATTGCAACCTCCAAATTTAGCCGGATGCATGAGCAAGGTTGCTGCAGCAACCTCCAATAAAAGTGGACCCTAGAGTCAGAGATGTACTTTTGTTAGCTGGCAAAGACCTGGGGAAAATGTAAATCTGCCTTGCTGTATAGGCTTGTGTTTCCCTCTCTTTCTGTTTATTGCATTCATAATGTTTTCTGTCACCCCTTTAGCTGAAAATAATATTGAAAAGACTTTTCTCAGTTTCATCTGCAGTGGATTTATGTATAATATCACAGCTGACCACCAGTGATACCCCAGATTTAGAAGATAAATATTGCAAGTGAAATCTTCAGTGCCTGCTTGGCTTTTTTCTCTCTCTCCAAGAAATTTCCTATACCACAAAGAAAACAATGCAGAACATTGACTACGGATATTACAGCAGTACTTCAGATTTGTGAAATTATTTCTGTTTTTCTTAGAGATTTTCATCCATCTCTAATCACTGTGAAATCTAGTGTGAACCCAAAGAGTTTTGAGATAGAGTCCATTTCTTCTCCAGAAGTCAATTTCTCTCTCTAGAGGAGAAAGTCACACTGACTGCCCTGAAAATGGTTGAGGCCATTCAGAATTTATCTCATGTAGTCCTTTGGTACTGTAGCTTCCTGAGGGAAATAAAAAATGGTATTCCAGGAAAACTAGGTCTCAGTATGGATTGAGTTAGGAGGTTATGCCTTGCCCCTGTGCAAAGTGACGAGGCAACAAGCTGTTGTCTTTGGCATCCATGGGTCCTGTGCATCTCAGAGGGATAGTTAGTACAAGCTGCTTACAGTTGCTACCTATTCAGGGTCTGTTTGAATCTATTTGAAGACTGGGAGAAGTCTGAACAAAAGAAGGCATTGGTTACAATGGTAAAATCATCTAAACACAGCAAAAATTTGGAGGATGAAAGGAAAATAAATGATGCACGTAACTGCTCCTCAGCAAGTCAAGAGTTTAAAGGAGGGCTTGCAGCAAATATAAAAGAGGGAGCAGGATAAATGGGACATGAAGAGGACTTGCGGCAACCCAGGGTAGGGCAGGGAGGATTAAGGCTAAAGGGTGTGTGAGAGGATGCCAAGGTTCAATAGCTAATGAACAGGGAATTTATGAGGTCTGATAGCTGTCAGCCCGACATTCTTTCCGTCCTATGGGCACTGCCTTACTCAGAGGAGGTTTTGATCTCTCTCAATTTCTGCTCCATCTGTTTATGTTATGAATGGCTCATGCTCCACTACTTATTGTTGAGGCAAACATCTTTATTTTTCTTCTCTTTTTGCAGTGCAGGGCAGTAAAGACCTCTGTTCCTTGTGGCTCTATGTATTCCATCTCATATGAGTTCTGGAGCTCTGCTCAGCAAAGTGTTACTGATTTCTGTTGTCTGATGCCATCTCTTAGATCTGAAGAGGGTTTTGGTCACTCTTTCTATGGCTTTACCTTTCTCTGAAGCTAGGACAGAGGATTCAGGGAGAAAGGGACTGCAGAGAGAAAGCATTTGTGGTCTTTATCCACTCACCACTGCTAAGCTATTATATATTCCTTCCATGTGAGGAGTGGAGGAAAAGCATCCTCAGTGCATGGTAGACACCCTAAATTATTAGTGTTAGGGCCAAGGAATTCAAACACCCAGTAGAATGAATAGACTCTTTCACGCCTAAACCATCTTTTATTTTATTAAACAAGTGATTCTTCTATATGTTCTAAATTAAGTATATTTGGGCAGGTTTCTTTGATATCTGAGATGCTCACAGAGGTTCAGAATAGGGTAAATAATCAAAATGTGGCAGCATTTAAGCCACAGTAATGCAAATACAACTCTTCAGGAAAAACATTCCCAAAACTAAGTGAAACCAAGCCAAAGGAAAGCAAGAAAAATCAAGAAACCTCATTAATTTCTTGAAGTTCTTTTTTTATAGGTCCAAAAAACAAAACACTGGCTCTGCAGAGAATCCAAGGCTTTACCCTAGCTAGTCCTACTCTTCGGGGAAACATCAGTGAACCTAGAATGCTTGAAAAAGTAAGTAAGATGGAAGTCTAATATTTGGCATCCTGGGTTGCTGAACCCTTTCCCAGGCAAGCTGGAGAAAGAGAGGTACCAGACCTTTCTAGTCTTTTCAGCAGTCTCCTTTACTGTCTTAAAATGCACCCTGGCCCTAGCATACCTATATATATATATATATATATATATATATACACGTATATATATATTTATTATTTTTATTTTTTGTCCTCTATAGGCAGTGAAAACACACCAATGCCAGTGTTACACCAATACAAAGGATGCTAGTTGAGCATCTAAAGAGAAGCTGCATGCAAGAGTTTGCATTCAACACACTTTTGCATAGTGGGGTCAAAGTTACACCATCTTGGCTCTACAGAGGGTGTGTCTCAAGGTTTTCATTCAGCTCTGGCTTTTTACTTCTCCACGTATTTTTTATTGTCTTTAGATAGATATCTCATGGCTAACTCTTTAAAGCCAGATTAAATCTTTAAAGTTCTTACCTGCAGATGAATGCTTTTTACAATTTAAAGTACTCTAAATGTACTAGGCACATACTTAGTTCAGGTGTTTTATAAATATTCCTAAGTATTTCTACATCTTTTGATACCTAATTGCTTTTCTGATTCAATTTCCTCATAAGGAAAAGCTGGCAGCAAAAACACAAATGATTTGAGATGTTATCCAGCAGCAGGAGCAGGACTGTTAGACTACTCATAACTGATCTGACATTCAGTTCAGAAGAAATAAACTTTTCCATCACAACAGAAAGGTGGGGATAAAGACCTTACTTATGCAAGTTCTGAAATGTTGTTGTAGATAATAAGAAAATGATCTTGCAGTTGGAGAGAAGGAACAAAATATCTAAATAAAAATTGGTAAAAATTTCTAAGCACAATGAAGGAACTATGGATAAAATTTTAAATGTATCCAGTCTCAAAACCTAATGTAAATGTAAAGAGGTGGGAGTCAAGCATATATCAGGGACAACAACATCTAAAATTCTGTTAGATAAAAGAATTATCAAAATCTTTTTCTCCTTCTTTGCCGCCCAATAAGATGTACAACAATTATGTTCTCTTTTCCTTTAGCTGTCACATATATATATGTATTTATATATGATGTGAAACGTCATTCTTTTGGTTCACAAATTTTTATTTATGAAAAATCACTTTTAAAATCTCAGCTAAAATCCTATTTGCATTGATTTCCAAGAAAGCAGTTTGATTTCCCTAGCTTCTGAGAACAGGGTTCAACATGAAGCCAGCATCATTCACAGATTGGCTCCTGCTCCCCTGATGTCATCAGGAACAAACCCAGTACCAGTGCATAGGTGCAATATGCCTTCTATAGCCTATTGAACTGGAGACTGGAAATGAAGCTGTAGTCAAGTGTTCTGCTACAGCTGTTCCTGAACCTATGCCCAGCTCTTCTTCCTCTCCTTCCCCAGAGGTTATTGCTCCCTGAAGTACACCAGCTCAACTATGTATATAGTCTCACTGATGTAGCTTTAAATAAACTATTGTGTCACTTGGATACTTTTGCTCTGTTATTTTTTTTTTTAATCCCAGTCCTACTAGATCTCCTCCAAGTATAGTGAGAGAAGATGGAGAAGCAAATGGGAATATAGTAAGGACTGGGAGAAGTGGACAAAGATGAACAGAAAGAGGTAATCTGTGGCCCCACTCAGCCACAGCCAGGACAGCCTCTCTGACTGCAGCCTGAATGCTGCATTCCTCCCCTGCCCAAAAGTGCCCGTATCAAACATAATAAAGTTGAGATGGATCCCCAAATGAGCTAGAGATTCACAGTCACAGTCAGAGTGGTTCAAAGTACTGCAAAACTGGAAAACCTTTCCACACCATGCTTCTCACTCCTAAATGTTTAAAGGAATGTACGTATAGTCATCCTAAAAAATGATTATATACGGATTCTGCAAAAGCAGAGACATTGTTATCCTCACAGCTAGAGCTAATTATGCATTGCTAGAAGGGAGTCCTGGAACCACTTTTATGAAGTTGTCCCATTTATGCCCAGACTCAGTGTGGCCAATCTCATTTAGGGATGGAAAACAAGAGCCAGGCTAGGAGGGGGAGGGTCACTCCACCTCAGTTCCTCCTTCTCTCAAAAAGAGAAGGAAGTGGCAAATGAAGTTTGTGGTGTTTTCAGGCGGTGATTGCTTATCCCTCCAGGCATATTCCACTGTGAGGAATCTTAAACAGAGCAAGTACACTAGCAATCAAAGAACTAGTGAGAAAAGAAGTGGTGGATTTCTCTTTCAGGAAACTCTTTGGATCATAGCAAGTGGATATTCCAGCAGGTTTAAGGGGATGAGGTATTTCAGCTCAGGATTCTTAGATGGGCACTTTCCTTTACAACTGTATTTCAATACCCATTGAAAGGAAACATACTTTATGAAATATATCCTTCTGTTCTCTTTGTTTTCATTTAGGATTCAGGATGGTAGAAACTATCTTCCTATCCCCTGAAGGATGAAGCTCAAAGCACAGTGTTCCCAAACTGGCACAAAAAATATCCAAGAGTAAGGAAAAGAAGGGAAAATAGAGCACATCAGTAATACTTCCTCACACTAAAATATTAGTCAAAGCTTCATGCTGCCCAAATTCAGAGTAAAAGTCTGCCAGCTCTTGGAGTCAATGGGAGTCCTACTAGAGACTCCTGTTAGTTCAGGATCTCATCTATAGCCTGCTCAACTGGAGATGGTAAGTACAAAGTAGGGAAAATCAAACCATGTAGTCAAAAAGTGTTTACCTTGGGCATTAGATGCAACTGTTATTACCACATATGCTTTAAGAAAAACAACATTGTTTGGTTATTTTTCAGCAACCAGCCTTGAAAAAGGCAAATTGGAGATTGAGCTTGGAAAAGGGTGGAGAATTACCTGACAAGAAAGTTCAAAGAAAGTACCTGAAGAAGATGGGACTTTATGTAGGAGTGTACAAAGCTATTTGTGTATGAGTGGCACTAACAGTGGTCAAGGTTACAGCTGCAGGGTGTGTTTTTGCATGAATTCTGGATGAATATTGTCTCTAACTTTTTTTTCTTTTTTTTTTTCTTTTTTTCTTTTTCTTTTTTTTAGCCAAGGGATATTTTCAGACAACATTAATTCTCACCTCCTTGTTATATTTGTTCCACTTGTAATTTAAATAAGCCAGAGATAGTGCTCTGTCATCTCTATGCATTCTTTGAGAGGGTCCACCTCCACATCTGTTGCCCTCTTTAAATCCATCAGCTAAATTATTGGCTGAGGTTCAGCAGAGTCTATAAGTTTCTCAAAGTAACCTATCAGTTAGCTATTCCCAATTGGTGACCTTAATGTGCCTTGTGGATAAAAAGCTCCAAATATTTCTCTGATTTGAGAAAAACGGGGGTGGGAGTGTGGGGGGTGGGACAGACAGATGACACGACACATGACATGATGTTAATAATCTTTCAGCTGTGAGTAACCATACATTTGCAGAACACTATGAACTTGAGCCTTTTACAATTATGTACAGTATCACATATAACTAGTGTTTGTTTCTACATTCTAAGGCATCAGCCAATTAGTTGACATCCACAATTAATCCTCCTTTCTCTCTCACCTAGTTAGCATCGAATGAGGTCGGTGCGTACTTGAATTCTCATGTGATTCTTGATTGCATTGTAGAATATGATCAAAAGGTTCTGTTTGAATGTGAATGATTGTGTTGCTTGTTGTACTTGATGGCAATTTACTTAAATATGATACTCTGCAGGAGAACTTGTTCAAAGAAAAGTCACAACAAGCAGTTTATCATTTCCATGCGAGGTATTTAGGATTATTGCCCTTTGAAAGCCTTAAAAAAAAAAAATAGAAGCAGAGAATAATGCCAAGAGGACAAGTTAAAGCACTGGTATGACCATACTCTCCATTATTGGTGTATGGCAAAAGGTATAAGTCTCACATTAACAATGTAAATACCTAATAGTGAGCAGACTCCTAGTCTAAGAGAGCACAGAGGTAGAGAGGTAGTGTCATTGATAGCATAAGATATTATAAATGTTTCTAGTCTGGCTAAATTCCATACACCAATCTCATTTCAGCAATTAAATCTTCTCAGCCCTGGTGACTTCCATGAAGACCTGCAGTCTACAAGCACAAGCCTAAGGACTATAGTCAAACATCTGGTAAATTTACACTGTTACGGTGAGAAAGTGGCATGCAACTTGATTGTCACAGATGAGCTGGTGAAGGATAATGACAAATAAACTAGAGAAGACAAATGCTGTAAAATAGTGGTATTTTGGTTAGATCTCTACTAATTCTCCAGCAATTCTCACTTGATTAATAAGATCATCCTTCACGGCAAATTAGTCCATGGATAGTTTATTAGCATTATAATGTCTCACAGGATTAGGCTGTGTTCACAGCATAACATTTTCCCCTGACTTAACTGGTTGCAGTCCTAAATAGATACATAGAGCTTTCATTGATACTAAAAAAGAAGTTAATGAGTCTCAGTTGGTTACACATTGATATTTCCTTTCCTATATCAGTGTTTCTTAGGAGCAGCTTTTTATATTGCTGGGACTTTACTCTCAGCAGCACAGAATGGGAAGGGTGGAACCAGTTTGGTACTTTCTCAAGATTCCCAGAACCATCTCTTCATCTTCAAATGATCAGAACCAAGCAGCGAAACAGTGGTTTTAATTTTGGAAAAAAAAAAAAAAAAAAAAAAAAGGGAATATGAAAAACGCTGTCTTATTTTCAGGTCCAAACAAGCTGCTTTTCAGAGACACCTGTCCTAGGTACCATGATGGGTCCAGATTATGGTTCCCAAAATAGTTCAGTTTTCCTCTGGCTGACTGGCAAAGAAAGAGAAGAGGCAAAGCTACAGTTTCACTCTGTCTTTCTCCTCCTCTTCCCCTTATCTGTTTGCTGATAAAGAAGAAGAAAAACTGAAGTATGTAGCAGGCCAGGAGTGTGTTGTACCTAGATCTAAATGCAAAGTAGATTGTGTAAGGAAGTATTTCTTCAGCTGAATAAGAGAAGCACAGAAAATTTGATCTTTTCCTCCTGTCATAGGTCCTCAGACAGAGCAGTGATCGACAATTCTAACTCAATAGGTTTGCTTAAGGTTTGGCTTATCAAAAAGAAATGCCTTTCACAAAGGAAATTAGAGGAATAAATAAGAGTTAAGTATGAAATTCATAATTTGTCATCATTTTGGAGTGTTAAATAATAACAGCATAAGTAAAACCCTGTTAGGTAAGAGTAGAGGTCCATCCGGCTCACACTGTATGTCAAAGACAACAGGACTGTGAGTCTGGCATCCATCTGGCAAATGCCTTGTATTTCTTCAGCACCCACAGCTGTTGAATTAGAGATCTGAGAGGTATGCCACTCCCTAGGTTTCTGTTTATTGATATATTGTCCATGATTTGTTTAATCCTTCTTTGAACCTAGCGATGCTGTTTGTTTCCACAGCTTCCTGTTCCAGAACACTCCAGAAGTCAGGTTAAGTTGTAGTCAATAAAAAATCCCTCATGAAGCTGAAAATATCTCAGGTGGGAAATGACATTGATTTTTTTAATCTTCTTTTGAAAAATAATCATCAGTCCTGCTAGAAACTTAAGGACATGCCTAAATGCAGTACTTGGCACACTTGGTCAGGTACCTTCTGTTGACTGACAGTGGCACTCAGCTGGTGAGAAAAAACAAGGGCAATACTTACATTTGTCTCTGACTGCCCTCCATTAACTTCCATGGATTCATTACATGCCATTCTAACAGTACCCTAGTCCCTAATCTTATAATTTATGACTCTATGATTTGATGATTATTATTATTTCTGCATACATGAGAGCATAGGTATACTAAATATTTTCAACATCCTTTTCTTTCAAACTTTTGTGGTCCAGAAGAATCTGATTTTTTTTTGTTCGTTTCTTTCTTTTTTGAGTGGGCAGTGTTTCTGGTGGGTGGAAGCTTGTGGAGCAAGCAAAGATCAGTGGAACCAATACAAGGTAGAGTAAGGCAAGAGCAAACTCCACCAA